>NC_084827.1:96453200-97078200 GCF_033115175.1 Lepus europaeus
TAGACACCTTCCCCTCCTTACCGGAACCTTGGTGTTCCTGTTTTCTTTTATTTTTGTATGTTTTTATGTTTCCTGTTTTCAAAATATGTATATACCTTTAACTTTGATTTTGTACTTGTTGTCCAATCCCCTCTATCCTTCCTCTATCACTACCAGCAGTTTCTTTTAACTTCCTCATGAGAAAGAACATGAATTATTTCTGTTTTCATGTATGGCTTATTTCACTTAACATAATGGCCTCCAGCTTCATTGATTTTGCTGCAAAGACAGAATTTCTTCCCATTAATGGCTGAATAGTGTTTAGATAGAATACTATATGTATGTGTATATATCCCACCTTTTCTCTGTCCATTATTCTGTTGATGGACACCTTGGCTAATTCTGAATTCCTTACACTCTTTGCTCTACCATACTTGTATATCAGGAAATCTGATTATATTGTGAAATTATTTGCATGACCTCAATTCAATAGGCTGTCCCTCAGCATGAAGAGCATTTTGCTTTGAGTCTTCTTGACCTGGTTCCCAATATTTGATGCTAGAATGCTTTCATAAATGTTCCATGTGTTATCCCTATTGTCAATGTTTCCTCACACTATGTCTGTTCAACTAAAATTCAGTCTCCACTTATTCCATCCAGCCCTCCTTTATAATAAAATCTGCCTCCATTCCTGGAATCACTGAGATAAATTTGCATTCAGTATTTGGCCAAACTACTTACCTCACTATATGTTAATACTTTCATTTGTAAAATGAAAGTGATAGGTAGGCACATATGATAAAAAAAATAATAACTGGTAGTCGTTTTTCATTTTGACAAGTTTCCAAATCACAGACTCCTATCTATTGCTGTTTTCCCAGATTCCATGTCCAGCTAGTTGTATCTGACTTTATTTGATTTCCTATATCATATCCTCTTTATATCTGCTAAATCCTGTGAGACAAGTAATATTACATATCCAGAAACTATGAAACCATATTAAATGCGGGATAGTTATAATATTCAAATATAGGAAAGGCTTATTTTTATGCAATCTCCAAAGGAAATCTATTCTATAATTCTGAAAAAAATCTTGAAGCAATATTATTTTTGTATGTGAATATCTTTTAATTCCCCCATCAAAGCAGAAAGAACAAGTACGTTAGTAAAGCCAAGAACTGACAGATAATTTTGACAATAAAGTTAGTTTCAAGGTATTCTCACAAACTCTAAAATATGACTTGACAATTTCATAATGCCCATGGTACTGAATTTTGCAGGAGGAAGGAAACAAAGAAATGCAATGAGGTTTTTGATAGAAATAAGTCCAGGGCATTACCAAAATTTTCAATAGATACATATGAGAAATATTTTGTGGCTAATTTGATAAGAGTAACTTAAATTAAGATTTTTTTGGTAAGTAACTAAAAATCCTCCACTCTGATATCTGTAGAACCTGAACACTTTGCAACTTATCAATTCTTTAAACATAGCATCAGAAGCTTCTTCTTAGTAGAACTTCACAGAATAAGCCCAAATTGCAGGGGAAGGGACAATGGCAAATGAAATGAGAAGTACAGATAAAAAGGAGAGAGGTACATAGAGCCAGAAGATCTCAAAAGATAAAAGGGTATTTTTATAACACTTCAAAAAGGTACAGGAAACTGAATTCTAGACTGGTGAAGTTAGAAATGGTTTCCTGATCAAATCCTTCTTCTTCAAAGTTCAAGAAAATTGCTTTCATGGCAAAAAAGGAAAAAAAAGAAAAGAATAATACAAAAAAAGACGGATGCTATAAGACCATAGATTATAAAGAGTAGACAATGTAGACAATGTCTGTAAACAGTGCAAAAACATCAGTACTTCATGCTCATGTGACAGAGGAAAGTTGACACCAACATTTCAAAAGAGGCTATACTGAATGCTTTAAATGATGGGATACAAAAAATAGCAACATATGTCAGATTTAGAAAAACTCATAAATGAGGTCCTAGAATAAAGAATTAGAAAATCAATAGCAAAGCATTTAGAATGAAAGCTAAACTTGGAAGAACACATAATATATAATGCCAAAAGAAAATGCCCAAGTGTTTTAGAGGAGAAAACGAAAAACAGGAATTTTATAAACAAAAAAAAAAAGAAAATTATTCAATCAAAGTGACATATGTCAAAGAGGTCCAAACTAATGGAATTTCTTAAAAAGAATGCTCAAAGCAATGAGACAAAATGAACATCCTATAACTGATTCAAGGCAACTTTTCTGAAAGTAAAATTGAAAGTCTGTGTAGACAATGAGCATGTACTTCTGGAAGCATGATCCTTAGTGAACAAAATCAGAATTTCTTGTGGCAAATCTGTTTGATTTTAAAGAAAAGAAAATCAACTTGGCACCCCGGTAAGTAGATATTTTTTACTAACATAGAGGAAAAAAGAAGCTCCCACCAGAATTTTCAAGTGAAACCTCTTATGCTAGAAAAAAAATAGAATAACATTTTAAAGACACTCAGGAAAACATATTGTGAGCCAAGGACTTCAGATCTACCCAAATGATTTTTAAGTATAAAGGCCTCAGAAGTAGTTATCAACATATAAGAACTCAGAATATTGTTTCCAATAAATGGAAACATCATTTGCCCATTTTCTCAGGTCTAAAAACTTGGCCATGCTATTTGATTGATGTCCTTTTTTCAAGGCTTAGATCTAATCCAATTGTAAGTTCCATGACTACACATTAAAAACTTATCCCAAATCTACCACTGCAGCCTCATTTTTATCCTTGCATTACAAGCAACATCCTCTCTTACCTGTTTTCCAGCTGCCAGTCTTGGTATCCTCTTAATTGATTTTCTACACAACAGACAGAATATCCTCTTATTATACTCTATACTTAAATTCAAAGCTTGTCATTTCTTATATTATGTAGTCTTGGATACTCTAATTTATTCTTTGTTTGAGCACCCGTCCACATTGGTAGCCTATTATTTCTCAGAATTCTCCAGAAGTAAATGGCTTCTATTTGCTCTTTCCCTCCCTAGATGCTCTCCTATGGATGGAACTATTACTGTCCTCTCCATGAATTAAGGTGTCTTTTCACATAGCTTCTCAGAGTAGCCTTTCCTGATGGCTTTGCTAAAATAATGTCTATCACTTCCTCTAACCTTATGGTGCTTCATATTTCTTCATAGAGCTTCTTGATTTTCTGAAGTCTTAAAAACTTATCTGTTTATTGTACTTTTCCCTACCAAAATGTAAACTCCATTATGGAAGTAATTATGTCTGTTTTTCATTTCAATATCCTCTGCACATCAAATAGTCCTTGACATAGAAATATTTTCTCTCAATAATGTTTTTTGAATGAAGGAATGAATTTATAAAAATGTCACATACCAAAAAATAAAGTATATCTATTATATACAATAGATTCATAATATGTTGTTACTGAGGGCAAAATATTTTGAAGGCATTCTTTAATTCTATTCTGAATTTGTCATAAAGCAGAATGACCTGCATCTATAATTTGTCCCCTTAAAATGTCACTGTCAAGGTATGTTCTGGGATGAGTGTGCCTTCAATTTTCTGTTGCTCAGAGGAAAAACTTGACAAATGGCTCAGCCTGAAACCCCTGTAATTATTAACTTACTACATGTACCATGCACCTAGCAGAGGTTTTTAAAATCAGATTGCATGGCTTACATCTAAATGTGAAATAAAGATGGTACTAAGATCATCCACCCACTGGCTCACCAGACACCAAATTTTAGTATCAGTCTACCTGTACAAGAGCTGGGGAAGCTAGGTGAGAAACCACAATGTCAGGTTTCAGTATAGTAATAATAGAAGGCACACTGAAGATGGCTAGAAGAGAAGAGTTGCCCTTGTCACTTATCCTTAAACTCCAAGCAAGATAGCAGGGAGACATTTGTTTCCCACTTGGCAGAGAGAGAGGGAATTAAGTCCAAGTCTTAGTACCATTTCCCATACCAGGCCCGCCACAGTGAAACCCAGTGCAGGGAGGAGCATCACAGCACTTTCCTCCAGGCAAGTACCCATGGACTTAGCCTGTGAACCATGTTAATTAGGCATCCAAATGATTGCCCCCTCCACCCTTTGCACAACCTCTGGCAACAGAGTGTGGAGGATGGGGCATAAAATAAGCACAGAATGAGATATTGCAGAGCAGGGAAAAGCACAATATAAATAAATGGCTTTATACAGAAGGGAACTAAGCACAAAGCATCTGCAGTTCCATCTATGAGATCAACCCTGAACCAAGAGGGACTTCACTTGGTAGAGGAAAGTGTAAGTAGTATGTCCCCAAATGTCCCCATGTGTGTCATAGACATCTGAGGCACTTATCACTGGAGAACTGTGGCCTTCACATTTAAGCTCAGATTGGGAAGTTGCCAGGTTACCACACTATTGCCTTGCTTTGAAGAAAAAGTCAACCCATATTGTACCTCCTCAACTTAGACTCTTGCTGCAATGGAGCCTTTTACGACACCACCCATCTGGAGTTCTGTGAAGAACTGATCCCAGCAGTTCAGAGCAGCTTTATAGACTCAATCCTGTGACCCAGGCAGGAGGTCATACCCACGCTCCCTCAGTCCTAGAAAGAACCTGAGCAGCCCACCATAAATGGCTAGTCCTGAAAAGGACTTAAGAAAACAATTAGGCAGCCTTATAGAACCTCCTGCTACCCTTGAAGTAGTCAGATGTCCCCACCCAAGCACCGTTGGCCCCAGAAAGTAACCAAACAGACCTTAGCAGCTTAGCCCCCAGAGATCCAGGAAAGCTGGCAAACAGCTCCATACCTGTTGTCAGACCCTCAGCACACTTCCACGCAGCCGTTCTTGTCCCTGTAAGGACCCAGGAAGACCTCCCTGAGCAAATTGGCCCTCCATAGGCTGTACATGAAGTACCTGTACAGCATGTGGACGCTGACAGCTGCCTCTTCTGAAAACAGCAGTGTTGCCTTGCACCAATGCTTCCTTTATAAACTGGCTTGCACCAACTTTCACCCGGCATGCTGTGCCAAATCTATCTAAGCCAAGAAAGATAGCTTCATACTCATCCAATGCACAGACGCTGACAGGAGCCTCATACCTACAGCCTGGTGCACCATACCCAGAGGACTACCCTCACACCAAGGGAGTTGCATGCATCCCAACTAGCAGTCAGCGTGGTCCCACAATCTCTACTGCTCTGCCACTGAGACACCTGCAGGCATCAATGTTAATTACAAGTGATGAAACTCTACATGCATACTACACTAAAGTGCCCACCAGGAACCAAAAGTACTTCAGTATATCTAACCAAAACATCATGAGAAGCCTTTTTACTATGATAATCATCCCATAAACTTTATATAACAGTTGACCCACCAGATGCATAACAAAAGGACTCACAAGAATGGGGAAAAGATAAGATATCATCAAAGAAGCAGAATAACTTTTGAGCTACAGACTACCAAGAAATGGAAATTGAGGAATTGCTGACAAAGAAATCTAAATAATGATTTTATAGAAACAGTGGGATACAAGAGAATACAGAAAGATAATTCAGTATAATTAGGAAGACAATTCATTGTATAAATGAGAAATTCCACAAAGAGACAGAGATCATAAAAATGAACCAATCAGAAATGTTGGCGGTAACTCCATATATGAAAATAAAAATACAGTTGGAGGCCTGAAAAATAGAATTTAGCGAACAGAAGAATGCATTTCTGATATTTAAAATGGTTCTTTTGAAATAACCCAGCCAAAAAAAAGGAAAAGAAAAAAATGTGAAACAATGAAGGAAGACTTTGAGATTTGTGGGACACCATTAAAGGAGAAAAAATTAAAATTACATGTATTCAATAAGGATATGAGAAGTGAAAAAGTCATTGAAAAACATGTTCAATGGAATTATGTCTGAAAATTTTCCAAATATTAAGAAACATAAAGACATCCATGTCCAGACAGCCCAAAAGACCCCTAATAGTTTCAACCAAAAAAAATCTATTGAAGAAATATTAAAATGAAATGAAAATTACAAGACAAAGGATAATTCTTAAATCATCAGAAATGTCAAATCAGTTATAAATGGATGCCCAAGAGATTAACAGCAGAATTCTTGACTGAAACTCTAGAGTTAAGAAAAGAATGGGATGAAATATTCAAAATCCTGAAAGAAAAAACTTGCCAGCCAAGAATGCTATACCCAGTTAAGCTATATATTAGAAATGAAGGATATCTAAAGACCTTCTATTGTCAACAAAAACTGAAAGAATTCATCATCACTAGGCTGACCCTAAGGGAAATACTTAAGCAAGTCATACATTAATAGGAGAAGGATGATAAACATCACCATGAAACAAGTGAAAGTATCAATTTCAATAGCAAAGCAGAAATAGGAAAAAAAAAGAAAAAAATAATTTAATTTCTTCAGTACATGTGGGCCTATTCAAAATTTTTTTCATTTCCATTTTCTCATTTTTTTGCTTTTAAGAAATATGTGCATAAGTATAAATTTCAAAGTCCTTATAATTGTTTAATAACCTTTAAAAATTAAAAGTAGAGCTACCACATGATCTAGCAATCATACTACTGGGTACATATTGGTATATATCCACAGAAAATGAAAGTAGTCTTTCAAAGAGACATCTGTACTCTGATGTTTAAGCCATATTTAGTGTCCTTCATCAGATAAAAGAATAAAAATATATGTACTATTCACTCATAATGTTGAAATCCTATCATTTTCAGTTACATGGAAGAAACTAGGGACATTATGTTAGGTGAAATGAGCTAAACACAGAAAATAAATACATAATGTAACTGATATCTGGAATCTAAAAAGTCAACATCATAGAAGATAAGAGTAGAACAGAGGTTCCCAGGGTTGGCATTGTAGCACAAACCACAATGCAAGCGTCCCATATGAGCACCAGTTTGAGTCCTAGCTGCTCCACTTCTGATCCAGCTTCCTGCTAATGTGCCTAGGAAATCAGTGGACAATGCTCCAAGTACTTGGGTCCCTGCCACACATGTAGGCGTCCCAGATTGAGTCCCAGGCTCCTGGATTTGGCTTTACCCACCTGAGCCATTGAAACTATTTGGGAAGTGCACCAGAAGATAAAAATTCTGTGAGTGTGTGTGTATCTCTATATATAAATATATAATATATAAATATATTATATAAATATATTATATAAATAATAATAATATTTTTCCAGTTGGTGGAAAATAGAGTATAGGACATGGAGAGAGGTGAGTCAATGGATACAAAGTTACAGTTAGATAGGACCAGCAAATTTTGGTGTTCTAATGCAAAGTAGGTTAACTGTTGCACAGTATGATAAAAAAAGTATTCTATATTTCAAAACAACTAGAATATTTTAAAGTAAGTAATTAAATTGATAAGCAGAGAAATATACAGATACAGAACTGCTATCTACTATTTCATTCTCCAAATGCCTTCAGCAGCCAACGACAGAATTGGCTGAAATCAGGAGTCAGGATTTCAATCTAGGTCTAGATCTGCCACATGGGTGACAGGAACCCAGTCACCTGGACTATCAGTGCTTTCCCAGTATCTGCACCAACAGCTGAGCCAGAGTTGAGACCCAGACACTCCAGTATGGGACATGAACAACTTCACCAGTGTATTAATTGCTGAGTTAAATGTTTGCCCCAAGGGAGGATTTTTAATGTTCTCACCACAAAGAAATATAAATGTTTGAAGTAATATATATGCTAATTAATATTGATCATCACACAACACATACAAGTATTGAAATATCACACTGTACCCCACAAATATGTATAATTATGTGTCAATAGAAAAAGCTCAGAGAGTTTCATGTTGATGGAAAATGTAAATTAATCATATTTGAGATATTTAATTTTCTAATTATTATATTACATTAGTTTATACATTTTTAGGATTCTGAATCATTGATAAAAGCGTTATTTTCAAAAAGTCTTCCTTTTATACAAGTTAACAAGGTGAATCTTATGTAAATCATTTAAAATTAGTTAACATATGTAAGTCGATGAGATTGTGTACCATACGTAGAGCTATTCACTACATCAAGGTATTATCCTAACGCACCCTCTGTAAATATATATTTATATAATAAGTTACTAATGTTAGTCATTTGCCTAGGTCAAGATACGTATACCTAAAGCATAGATAACTTGATGTATTCAAGTAATTTTGCTGAGTGAATAGTAAACTGTGGATGTCCTTATGTGAATCAGAGATGTGAACTTTTCAGGAGCTAAATGGACAAGTATAAATACATAGAGTTCAGACTAAGGGGAAAATCTGAGTCATGCCGTGTATTAGATGAGTTCTTTTACTTTTTTTCTACTCATTTTTTTTGTTCAAGTTAGTAATTTGGGCATTTTTAAACTCAGTGAATGACTTTTCTAATTATGCTTGGCTCAGATATGTATTAAGTTTATGTTAATGATGGGACTAATGCAATGTTTGAGTGTATACCAAGAACTTTATGTCTGCAGTTGGAAATTTAAACTTTTTTTGAGGAATTTATAATGTGAAATCACCATTTAGCCTTGTAATAGCTTTTCTTAGAGTCAAGTACTTTCCATTAAGGTTGACATTAGTATATGAAAGAAGATGTATGAATGTGTTTTAGTCAAAGAAATACACAATCTAATTAATCTCTATTAATACACAGAATGAAGCATCTATTAATGAAGCAATTTTAAAAAACATAAATTTGCATGCTTAATGAATTTATTTTTATTAAGTTGCTTATATTACCATAGAAGTTAAAGAATGGACTGTGGAATTTGAGAACTGCCCCAGTTTTTAGATACTTTTTGTAAAGAATTTCTAATTCATAATATGAAAATGCTTTCTTCTCTGATACTATGCTACAAACAAGAAATGCCTGTTGATGAGTTGCTAATGGCAATGCCAGCACTGTTCAGTTTTGCTCTAGTAGGAGTTAGAATTTTATATAAGTCCAAGAATGGATATAGAAAATGAAAAAAAAAAATAACCACAGATTTTTCTTTGAGAACTGTTCTAACAAACCTGCATAATTTCATAGTATCAGAAAGATTTTTGTGACTTAAATAATTATATAACTTGTGTTTTATCCTTTTTTATGTATATTTAGATAAGAAATGTTGAAACCAATCAATGTCTAGACAACATGGGCCGCAAAGAAAATGAAAAAGTGGGCATATTCAACTGTCATGGTATGGGAGGAAATCAGGTAAACTCTTTTTTATCAGGTTCATATATTGGGGAAAAATAGTTTTGTTCAAACTATCACAATAAGCACAAGCTAATACCAATAAAACATTAGTTTAGAAAATGGGAATTCAAATAAAAAATCAACTTGGCTTTTCACAATGTTTTAAAATTTATATAAGGTGAAAAAAGTCCATGTATTTCATATAAACAGCTTTAGGATCCTAGTGATACTTCCCACCCTACCCTCTCTCCCATATATTTTCCCGCCCTCCTTCCTCCTTCCATTTTTATTCTTTTAATTTTTATGATGACATACTTTCAGTTTATTTTATAGTCAAAAGATTAGCATTCCCTCAAGTAAAAAATTCAACCATTTGTAATAAGAAAAAAAAAACAAAACTGTTCCTCAACAGTAGAGGCAAGGGCTGTAAACAATCATCAAATCTCAAATGTACTGTAAATTTAATAAAAATGTCACTGGCCTTACAGTTAATGAAGATAGACAAATTTTAGACTCATTTTACATATATAGTGACGACTACACTTTCTTCTGCTATGAAATGAATAGTATTTAAAAAAATCCATGAAGAATTGTGATGTTTTTCCAGTGGTGTTTAAGTGTATTTTATTATGTTTTATATTATGTATATCATGATTTCTATGAGTTTTTGAAATTCAGTAAAAATTTAAAATACATTGATGACTGATGAAATATCTAGGACAACTTTTTATGTGTATGAATGCAGTTAATTATTAGAGACTTACCAGTGCATAGCAAAAAATCTTGTTCTGTCTTTAAGCATTGGAATGTGGTTGTGTAAGATAAGCCAGGTGAAGGCTCCTTGGCTTTGAGACTTTGGACTTGAATAATCCTGTTTCCATGGACACTTTGAGCGGTAGAATTTGAACCTGCTGCAAACCATAACAATACAACAGTTTAAGATAATCATCATCTGTAGACAGGTTGTCTAAGAAACTGGAAATAACCACAGCAGTGAATTTGTTGTTTAGTGACAGAATTTCTGGGCTGTAGTGAACTGAGATTGCAAAAGTAATTCTGTCCAGTACATGATCAGTTGTGTGTGATATGGTGGAATGTTTCAAGAGTCCAAACAGAAATACATGTATCATTTCTAGAATTTAAGGTGAGAATAAAATGAACACTGTTGACTTTTGTTACCACATTTCAGACAGAGGATTAAATTTCTCCCCTAAAAATTAAAATCTGAATTAGTGTTCTAAAGTTTCAGGGCAAGCAAGAAAATATTTAAACAAGTTTATAAATTACAGCATGGAAAAAATATGAGTGGAAAAACATGGTAGAAGCAGTAACACAGGCAGAATCACAAGGAAGCCTTAAAAATTTTTCCAGATTATTATAATGTTGATTCGCACTGAATATGAGGCCTCTACTCTGATATTCTAATGGAGTAGCAATAAATCCAGCAGAAAATGGTCAAAAACTTCACTAAATATATGAGAATTTAACTTCCCCACATAATAAAAAACCTGAAGGTAATTAGCTGTTGACATAATTTAGGTCCTTGATGATTCCATCAAGCAATCAGAAATGTTGTATCTTTCCATTCTTCAGTCCTTAACTTTTATCATCAACCGGTCAGAAGTGGGCAACTGAGACTCAAAGGTCATGTCCACATTCAAGGCATGTCCATATTCAAGTGGGATAGGAAAGACTGGAAATAACCATGTTTGTTCTTTTAGTGGGAAAAACAAAAGGCTTTTGAGAGACTTGTTACATCTCTCTGCCCAGAAAATGCCCAGGGCAAAAAAAAAAAAAAAAACCCTGAATACTTAGCCTCCCACTCTCCATGGTTGCTCTTCCCAGTTCATTGCAGTAGATAAGCGGTAGATGTTTAGAGGTGTCAGTCATAGCCTCTTTCAAGATTATGAGAGGAAACCAACTAATCTATACCATGATAACATACGGAATTCAATAAAGAAACATAATTCTGATATAACTGTGATGCTAATACAGGTGAAGAAAGAAGTACTATAGTCAATGGTAAAAAGAATAAGTATTTGTGTGCAATATTTGTCTAAATGACTATAGCTCATAAATATTAAAATATACATTATTCACTTACAAGTTTTC
Source organism: Lepus europaeus (assembly GCF_033115175.1). Taxonomy (NCBI): domain Eukaryota; kingdom Metazoa; phylum Chordata; class Mammalia; order Lagomorpha; family Leporidae; genus Lepus; species Lepus europaeus. The sequence continues at coordinate 96,464,509 of NC_084827.1, forward strand.
CAATACCCAGAAGTACCCTGTTAAAATTTCAGTTAAAACAATTGAAAAAAATATAGGGTTCATCTTACTTTCAGTGGTGTATGTAACCATTTTCTACACCTAGCATCTATAATATGTGAATATTTATATAAGTGGTGTATAATCTGTTAAAAATGCATAGCAATCTATTTGGAATTGCCTCTGGAGAGGAAAAATGTGGGAAGAAGATTGGGTTACAGCAGAAATTTCGTGCTTTTTACCCCACTTTTTTTTCTATATGTGGGTACAACATTCATAGTTAAGCAAATTAAAATGCAGAAAATTAAACTTTTTTGAGAATATCATTTTGCAGCATCACTCTGACCAGATCAATTGGAGAACTTATAGATAAGTTACCTAATATTTTGAGAATTTAATAATTGACTATCTATAAAATAGATTTCCCTCATTTTTTCTCTAAAGACAATAAAATTTATAAAATTATCAGAAAGCATAACACGTGCTAGATATCCAATATATATTGATTTATTAAACATTATTTATTCTCTTTGCTTACTATTTCCATTTCTGTTCTCAATTATTTCTTTTTTGATTTCTAAAGGTAAAAAATAAAATGTCCATTGAATGTCTAATGCCAAGGGCAAGATAAAAATGTAAACTTTACCTTCGTACTGCTGAGCTGAAAAGAATGAATTTCCACTTCTGTTATTTTAAATCTAATTATATTATTAAAATCAAACAATCACATAAACCTCATGATAGTGTTGTGATTTCTGCTTTGATATTATTCAGTGTTTCCAGGTTAGCTAATACAAGGGACGTGTTTAAATATTTGTCTTGCTCATATTAAAGAAGAACAAATTCTCACATCTAACCTTTATGATTTTATTGATACTCTTTTATGTTACCATGGAAGCAGCATCTATTTTTATCGTTACTTATTTTTGAATTGTTGCTAGTAGCCCCACCTAAAAAATCCATATTCTCTCTCTTGCTTTTTCACAAACATCATAGCAAACATTAACATAATGTAACTCAGTTGTATTTTTAAAAGAAATTATATTTGTTAACAACTTACCTTAACCATATCTTCTTGCACATGAATTTTGTTGGTTTGCTTATAAATCCTTGGATGAATCAGAAATAATTTACTTTTCAGTAATTGTTGGAAATCCTTTTCTTAAACGCTCAAATATCTTGAAAAAAATATAAAATTGACTTACTTGAAGTGTTTTGTAGCAGAAATACTGTGAAAACAAGCTAGTAAGTGGAGAATTATTTAATTTGACACTTGATCATCTTGAGGAACTCTTTTTAAGACTTTTAAAGTACAGGTTATCTACTTTAAAATAATGACATACTTACATTCCATTCCGATATTGAAATGCTTTCTTTTCATTAACATGTAACATCATGATGAACACTATACATTTCAAAAGAAAATAAAGAAGAATTTTATTAAACAGAACTTTTTTTATTTTTTTTTTATTTTTTATTTCATAAATGTGAATTTACAAAGTGCAACTTTTGTATTGTTGTGGTTTCCCCCCCAACCTCCCTCCCTCCCGTGGCCCTCACCTCTCCCTCTCCCATCCCACCCTTTATCAAGTTTCATTTTCAATTACCTTCATATACTGAAGATCAACTTAGTATATACTAAGCAAGGATTTCAACAGGCTGCATTCACACAACCACACAAGGTATAGGGTATTGTTCGACTAGTAGTGTGTTTAAGTTTCATAGTAAAACACATTAAGGACAGAGATCCTACGTGAGGAGCATGTACCCAGTGACTCCTGTTGTTGATTTAACAATTGGCACTCTTGTTTATGACGTCAGCAATCACCCGAGGCTCTTGCTATGAGCTGTCTAGGCTATGGAAGTCCCTTGAGTTCACCGACTCTGAACTTGTTTAGTCAAGGCCATGTCACAGTGGAGGTTCCTTCCTCCCTTCAGAGAAAGGCGCCTCTCTCCTTGATGGCCTGTTCCTTCTGCTGGGGTCTTGTTCACCAGGGTCTTTCATTTAGATTTAAACAGAACTCTTTATATGTAGAAAAAAACTTTAAGATGTACTGTTTTGGAGTGTGTTACTAGATGTTATGGAATCATATTCTCTGTTTTTCAGAAAAGATGCCGTAGATTCTTGGCAGGAGTCCCATATCCCCTACAATGTTAATGATTCATCACTGTATCTTTATTCCCACCATCTTCCCTGAGCTCTACAGGCATCTCAAACTTATCTTAATCCAGTTGGAATCATTTCCTTCCCTTTTACATGTCATACAACATTGAAAGCCAGTATGGACATGTCACTTCTGAAATATAAGTGTTTACCAAATCCTGAAATTTCATTGTGACAAATGTCCTTTGACACTTGCTTCTCATTCTCTTCATAACCAGATGATCTTACTTATATATTCTTTCACCTGTAAATTACAAATCCTCACTATTTACCTGACTACATCATTCATGCTACATTACATTTAAAATCTGATTAAAATCTCCAACAGTTCTCTACTGTCCAAAGAATGAAGTCCAAATTCCTTAATATGATATAAAATCCCCTCATAATTTTGTCCCTTGCTGGTTTTCCAGCCTATATCCCTTAATATCCAAGCAGTCTTGAGTTCAAGATACAAGTCTGAGTTTCCCATTCAGGCTATGAGCATTTTCATATCTCTAGACTTTACTTACTGTTCTCTGTATCATTGGCTACATCTTGTTCCACTCAACAGACTTTGGGCATGCTCACCATTCAAAAGCTAAATAATCTAGCTTGCCTCCTGCAGTCTTTTGGTTAGCACTATTTTAACCTAAATAGGAAATCATTTTAACAGATAAAGTATAATTTGTTTTGTCAATCCCAAAATGTTTAACACATAACATACTTGTATATTTTTATTGTTATAGACCAGGTAGAGTATCTTTGTACCTAACAATCTTCTGAGCATTCATTTTTGCTTCTTTAAAAAAAATAATTAGAAGTAAATTAGTTAAATCGAAGGCTTGGCAACATTTCAATGTGTAGTGAAGAAATGTCCTCTTTTCAAGTTTTAAGCAATCTCATAACATTGGCATAGGAAGAGATGCCATGATAAACATTTATGGTGCATTATCAACTTTGCTTTTCACAACACTCTTTGAAGGGCATACTATTATCCTTGTTTTACTCTCAATGAGTTTGATAGATTAGGTTGCATGATTAAGATGGTAAAAGTAGGTTAAAACCATTTGTGTCAAAAACCAAGTTTAGAATCACGGTATTTGCATTGACTCCCAACCACACTCCTCAAAAACTAAAATCACAGTAGCCAACCCTGTTTATCATGTGTATTGTTTTGGTTTTCAAATACTTACATTTGTAAAAGGCAGAATGACAGAGAGACACATACACACACACGCACACACACACACACAGAGAGGGGGGGGGGAGATACAGCATACAGCTTCACATCATTCTGCTAGCTCACTCCCCAAATGCCTACAGCATCCAGTGCTGGACCAGGTGGAAGCCAGAGGCCAGGAATTCCATCCGGGCTTCCTGTGTGTTTGGCAGACTCAAGTACTTGAGCCATATCCACTGCCTTCTCAGGTGCATTCAGGATGCTAATTTGGAATCAGAGGCGCAATGACTTGAATTGGCACTTTGATATGGGATGCTGGCATGGGAAGTGGGACAACCCACTGCACCACAATGCCAGTCTCTGTTGGCTTACATTTTGCCAATTTATAATCAGGCAAATATTTCACCTGTTTGAACTATGTTTCTATTATTAATTCATTTAAAAATTTGAAATTGGCACTTACACCTTTAAAATTTGGCACCGTAAATTTCTTATATTTTCGCTTATGCTTTATGGGAGTTTGGGTTTGTTTTATCTTGTAATCTGTAAGGATACTTAATTAAATAATATTGTTACTACTCTGGGTCATGTAGGTTGCAGATATTTCCTGATTTTGTCATGTTGTTTATAGTATATTTCCATGTACACACTTTTAAGCAGTTTATATTTTCCAACTCCTGTTTGCCTTATATTTTCTCTTTTGGGTATAAAAATAACATTGTTTTAATGAGGTTCTTTTGAATTATATTTACATTATTTTGAGCCAATATTAAAATTAGAACTTGATTCTCAATCTTATTGGGCATACATTACGTGCAGAGAAATTATATTCACTCAAATATTGGTAATAATTTACTTAAATTTCACATAAAATATAATCAGAAGCAAGTAAGATTAATATAATATTCATAAAATGACCATTTTGTTTTAGAATCAAGCATCAATATAAGATGTAAAAAACCCCAGTGGTGAATATTTCCCTTTGAATTGCAATAAATGTTTAATAAAAAATGGAGAAAAAGCTGTCCCTGTACACATTATACTCTTTCCTTCTAAAGACGAGAAAATGATGGGAAAATACATTTTAGAAAATTACATTTATAATGTTTCTCTTTCTCCCTGAAGCCTCTCATTTGGAGAGGCCTAGAAAGTATGTAGAATCATCCCATACAATTTATTGCAAAAAGTGATTTAAAACCATTCTTCAAGATAGCAAGCCTCTAGGGGAGCTTATGCTAGCCATTTATTAAAAACCCTGCTTTCTGCTGAGATAAAGAAGAGATCATTAGGTATTATCTATACTTTCATACAAATGTCTCATCCTCTCTCCTCTTCTAAAATGTGATTATTTATACTTCAGAGGAATCTAACAGGTGTGCTAAAATTTTGATAATAAGCAAATACTTTCTCTTCTCATTATAGACCCTCTCCTAGAGAAAGCTTAATTACTTTAGAAATGTATTCTAATGTATTCAGAGATTGTAATGAATACATTTATTCAACAGATATATATTCATTTTAAAGTTTGCATTTTTATAAGTACTATAATTACTTAGAAGTCATTTTAACACTAATTTGCTACCCTTTTAGGAGCATGCACAGTAGAATTAAAACTTCCCAAGGATTTTAAAAAGTAAATTTGCAAGTGAAATGAAATGATGCATGAGGAAAGAAGGAACATCCACCATTCATGAAATATTGAAAGTTTCAGGGAATATGTGAGCTAGAGGAAAGCAGGGTATCACATCTATAGTTACAGGAATGATTCCCGAAGACTTTCAGTATCATTAATGACTAGGCAGAAGCAATTCTGATTTTTCTTGGCCTCCTACCAGGAGATTAAAATAGACTGGGGATGGAATGTTATCTTAATCTGTTTGGGGTGCTGTAACCAAAATATGATAAACTGAATGACTTTTTTTATAAAAGATAGAAGCTGGGGCCAGCTCTGAGGTGTAGTAGGCTCACCTCACTCTTTAATTATGACAATATCTTCTAGTGTAGTTTCCCCATAGCTCTACCCAACTCCATCTTCCATCCAGATTTATTAGATAATGAAGTGATCATTCTTTCTAAAATATCATTCCCAAATTGGAAAACATACAAACAAGGAAACAAAAAGTTTTAACGTTATTTAATAATGAACAGTGTGCATGGTCTAGCACTTTGCTACTTTTATAATTTTTTAAAGATTTATTTATTTTATTTTGAAGGAGTTACAGAAAAAGAAGGAGAGAGAGAGAGAGAGAGAATCGTCCATCCACTGGCTTACTCCCCAAATGGCTGATTGGCCACAGCTGGGCCAGGCCGAAGCCAAGAACCAGGAGCTTCATTTGAGTCTCCCATGTGGGTATAGAGGCCCAAGCATTTAGGCCATCTTCTGCTGCTTTCCAAGGGCATTAGCAGGAGCTGGATCAAAAGTGGAGCAGCTGGGACTTGAAACAGTGCCCATTTGGGATTGCCAGTATTGCAGGAGGCAACTTTACTTGCTACGCCTCCTGAACTTTTTTTCCAATAAACCATACTAACCTAAGGAGATTATTGAAAGAACTGGCAAAATATGTATTTTCTGAATATAACCTAAATCAATGTATTATATAAAATGTGTGAGTTCAGCATCAATGAATAAAAATATTGTTTTCATTTTTGAATGTTAAGGGCACAAAAGGGAATATATCCTAAAATGCTTCTTCTCTTTGGAAAAGGATAGCCCTTCGGGGATATTTCACTTTTGGAAATAACTACTTTATACCAATGTTCTCTCCATTAGGACACACAGAAAATCGTACTGGCAAGTGTTCCCCATCCCTATGAGTGGAATAAAAATAAATATATTATTCAAAGGAAATAGAAATGTTTGCACATACTCATCCAGTCTTGTTAGTAAGACACATTTCTTGTTTTCTAAAGTAGGAAATAGACATAATTGCCTTTGTTAGAGATCATTATGAACAATAGTGTGATTCTTTGATCTGGAATGGTTTGGAATCTTTCCTCACACCCTAGTACGGACATTACATAAACTTTTTTTTTTTTTTTTTTTTTGACAGGCAGAGTGGACAGTGAGAGAGAGACAGAGAGAAAGGTCTTCCTTTTTGCCGTTGGTTCACCCTCCAATGGCCGCCGCGGTAGGCGGGCTGCGGCCGGCGCGCCGCGCTGTTCCGATGGCAGGAGCCAGGTGCTTCTCCTGGTCTCCCATGGGGTGCAGGGCCCAAAGACTTGGGCCATCCTCCACTGCACTCCCTGGCCACAGCAGAGAGCTGGCCTGGAAGAGGGGCAACCGGGACAGGATCGGTGCCCCGACCGGGACTAGAACCCGGTGTGCCGGTGCCGCAAGGTGGAGGATTAGCCTGTTGAGCCACGGCGCCGGCCCGACATTACATAAACTTTTATTGAAAGAAAATATGCTGATATTTTGTAAGGACAATGCGTTATACATACCCCTGCCCCAAGTAATGTACAAATCCATTAGCAAGAAGTCTTCAAGCCTTTATCTGAAAATTAATGTTCACAGTAGATGCAGAGAAGGAATGTCATCCACATATGGAATCCAATACTAATATTTTGAAAGGGGTATGGAGTGGTGTAGGTACATTAGTGTGTGCACATTTTTTAGTATATTAAGTAAATGGGAAGAGAGCTGAAAGACTTCCTTATGACAGAGGAGAGAGGAGATGATCTTTTGCATGATTTATGAAGTGTCTTCACTGAAACTTGGCTAATCTGTAGTTCCATATCCTTGACCTACATCTTATTTCAAGAGGCTGCCTTCTAGTCTGTCTTAATTTAGTTATGTATTTTGTTATTCCCGATTACATTTCACCATACTTGAAGTAGGTTAGCTTTAGTGAGAAGTGATGACAACCTTGGAATACTTGCTTGTCAAAATCACTGTGTAGTTTTATGGAAATTATTTGTCCTTTCTGACCCTCAATTTCTAATCCTGAAAATTGATGTGATTGAACTAGATGTCAATCAGTTTTAATATCCTCTGTGTATATTGTCAGATAAGCAAGAGCAGCAAGCCAGATGATTTATAAAATCTTTGGTTTAGTGACAAGAGATTTGAATTTAGAAAGTTTAATCAACAATTTTTTTTTTTTTTGGAAAAAGCTTCAAAGCAATGTGAAAAGTTTGAACAACCTGCCAGTCACCAAAGGCTAACAATTTAAATTAAAAATACTGTTAATTAAGAGCACATTGAATGCTAGAACTATAATCTCTAGTACAGTGGCACAAAGAATAATATAAAATATGTTTTAAAATAAAGTAGGGCCTTTATTTTTGTGTAAGGAAGCAGTTGAAGAAGTAGTTATGTGACAGCCCATCACATCAACAAGAGTTTCTTGATGGTGTATTAGAGTTATTTGAAAATTGGATCTTTTATATTAAATTGTGTAACTTCTCAGATTTTTCTTTTGCTTTTGCTAAAAAACACAATGACCACCCAGAACAATTTTAAAACATTCCATAGACAAGCACTTTTATTTCCCTCATACATGTATCCTTTGTACTGCATTACCATTGTTCATACAGATGAATTTTTCTGTTTGCCTATTGCATCTGTTATGTTATATAATGATATATACTGTGTACAATATAATAGCATTATATATGATACTATTTAAATCTGCTTTGTAAATAAGTAACCATGCAATTCTTCTGCTCAGCTTCACAGGAAATACAGAAGAGTCTTCCACATAACCCTTAATATTTGTATTGCTCTATAGAAGGTATTCAGAGAAGATCTGACTAGGACAGGAGTGAGTCTGAAAGGCTTCATAAAGCTGTCAGTGAGCACAGAAAACAGGTTGAATGAAAGGACAGTGAAGATCTTGGTAAAAATGGAGCTGAAGACCTGGATTAGGACAGTGGTAAATTAAGTTTTGTAAGGACAGGAGCTAAGAGTACAATAGAATGTAACTTTCAGGCTAGGGAATTTTTTACTTGAGGGGGAAAAAGAAACAAAGATCGTCTGGACTACAGAAGTTGTCAAAGGACAGCTTGTAATTTATTTGTAATAAACCTCATGAAAATACTTGGACATTCACTTTTATTATTGAAACTGATATAGTGAATATAGCCAAAATTAAAAGGGCTTTCTGTTCTTGTTATTTAGTACCCAGGTATAATTTCACAGCAAGCAAGAATGGGCTACAGATTTTTTCAATGCATTTCTTTTATTTTGTTATCAAAGATTTAATCCAACAGAGCAAGAAGCTACATGTGGTATGTACAGAAATGATACGTTTCCAGGAAAAGAGAAAGGCTTCAGTGGGTTTCCATGGGAACAGCCTAGTGTCCATTCCAATTTCTAAAAGAAAATCTTAATCTTCTAATGAAAACTTAATAGACAGGCATTTCTATTCCAGCTTTGTAATTCTAAATTCCTGAAAAGATTTGTTATGTACATTTTATTTCAAGGAAGTAAAATAAGTGTTCAGGGGCTCTCATATGCAAATGTGTTTTACTTTCTTTAACAAATATATATATATGTATATATATATATATATATATATATATGTAGAGAGAGAGAGCGAGAGCGAGCGAGAGAGAGAGAGAGAAAGAGAGATGCATTTTAACATCACTGTAACACCATGGAATGGTAGAAGTGGTCTTGATTGGTCCCCATGGGCGATGTTCAGTACTTAGATTCTACATCACTGAGCTCAAGTGCAGTGGTCAATATCATGTTCCAGTCCATCTGAAAAAGAGACTTGAATTTGTATACTTCACTCAGTTAACTAACCAAGTGATCATGGGTTGGATTTACTGTATTTAAATGGGAAAACCTCATTGTAGTGTCACATATAACTCTATGGTAACCCATTTTAGACTCAAATTTTTAGAGACAGATGAAAATCTATTTCTAATATCTCCTGGGCAAAAGAATTTCAAATATTTTTAAATGATCTGCACTCCAGGATCTCTTCCTCCTCTCTTTTCATGTAGGCTGTCCTTATTAATTTGCTTCCAAACAGTAGAACAGGGAAATGACTGGAGGTAAGTGTACAGCAGAGAAACACAGGGAAGTACCACCTTGAATATGTGATCAAGTTCCTGCATTGTGAATCATGTGCATACCATGTATTTTTTGTATGGGAAGGGCACTGTATCTTTATGGACTTGCTCTCAAAAATCCATATTCCTATTATAGGCATGCTATAAACATTTACAGACCCCAAACTGAAGAACAGTATATGAAATACCTGATTAGTGCTCCTTCAACTGTCAAGGTCTTCGTAAAGAAAAAAGTGTGGGCCGGCGCCACGGCTCAGTAGGCTAATCCTCCGCCTTGCGGCGCCGGCACATCGGGTTCTAGTCCCAGTTGGGGCACCGATCCTGTCCCGGTTGTCCCTCTTCCAGGCCAGCTCTCTGCTGTGGCCAGGGAGTACAGTGGAGGATGGCCCAAGTACTTGGGCCCTGCACCCCATGGGAGACCAGGAGAAGCACCTGGCTCCTGCCATCGGAACAGCGCGGTGCGCTGGCCGCAGCGCGCCTATCGCGGCGGCCATTGGAGGGTGAACCAACGGCAAAAAGGAAGACCTTTCTCTCTGTCTCCCTCTACTGTCCACTCTGCCTGTCAAAAATTAAAAAAAAAAAAAAAAAAGTGTGAACCTTTGTCTGGAGCTGTGATGATGAACGAATATATTCCTGGAGGGGATCTTGGAAAAAATGAGTGTGGGATCATATCAGAATAATAGGAGGTACTTACAAAATCTCAATAAATCCTGAAGTTCAAGATTTTTTATCACCAAGAAGCATGATGCAAAGTGTAGAAAGAACATAGATTTGGAGACTAACAGAATATAGTTCAAAGACTGGTTCTCCCACCTGCAAACTCAGTGACATTCATGAATTTATTCAACTTTGTGAGCCTCATTTTCCCAGTCTATGAAAGAATAATAATAATGCTTACCTTAGAAGTTTATTTTAAAAAGATGTAATATAGGATACTTGCTATATCATATTTAATAAATGATGATACTTCAAAAAACTCATTGAATATACTTATTTACTCCATTTTTCCATGAACTTTTGTATTTTCCTTGTTCAGTATATTTTAAATGACAGCCACTTTGCCTAACACACAAAAGGTGTTCCCAAAATGTTGATTATTTTTTTCTCTTTCCACTTTCTTTCAGCCCAAATTCCAAGTCCAATCAATACCTTTATCCATTTACCTTGGTGTTTTTATTGCCAGAAACTGCTTTGCCTATCTAGTCACACTCAAGGAATTAGTAAATTTACTCCCCAGAAGCACAACAGAGGCCAATATGGAAAATAACCCAGCTCCTTTGTTCCTTAAGAAGACTAATCTGAACTGTTTGTTCCACCTTGGTTGCCCAAGATCCCCAGCAAAATTAAGTTCTAGTTACCCACAGTGTAACTAATTTTATTATATGCCTTTCAATGGCCCTTCCTCCTCCCTCAGATCATCTCCTTAATAAACCACTTTCACTTGGAATCTTGTCTCAGCTTCTGATTCTGTAAGAACCCAAATTATATAGACCCTGCTCTTAGTCTGCACCAACACTGGATGCCATAGATAAGTAAATATATTTTTTAGAACTACCTATAGAAATTTAGCAATATTTGCAGTGATAAAGTGTTGTGATATTAACTGGAAAGTTAATTTTTAAAAATTGGTCTAATTGAGCCTAAAGAGTAGTTGACTTTTACAGATAAGGAATATTTTTAACTAGAACACAATAAGTATATCTTTCTGCAGTCTAGGACAATAAATAGAATTTATCATCTGAGACTTTTTAGTATTTAATAATTTTTATCTCATTTTCTGCTACATATCAGAGTTTTAGGAACTATCTAATGATACAGTGTAAATAAATATCTTTTGAAGGATACAAAATGTTGTAAAAACACAAGAAAAGGTATCCAGATAATACGGCTCAAATTTGTAGCTAATAAAACAATTCACAAATAAAATATTTACATAGATGCCATGTGAATGCTATATGTTATTGTGGTTATGTCTGATTTAGGCTCACAGCATAGATCTGTAAGAAACAAAAAGATCAGATATCTTGCTAAACAGTGGTACCAACCAATCAGATGTTCATAAAGGGAAACCCTGTGTACATTGTCCCTGAATGAAAAACATCCCATCTGAGAGTTCACTTTTCTTAGCTGGCAATTTATATGTGTGAAGCTTAGTTCCTCAGAGAATAAATACTTTAGGTACAGTGTAATTGGTAAACCATGGAAGACAATATCATTAGGAGAAAGATTGCTACAGAAAATCATTGCAATAAGAACACAGAGAACAGAGTTCAGGACAGATTGGAATAGTAGGAGAAACTTACAGTAATGTTGGTACCTGAATAGATGTTTGCATATAGAGATCAGCATTTCATTAAGAATACATGTAGTTGGATAAAGCCCAATATAGTCAACACATTCACGAGTGTCTGTAGAGTGAATAGATTGAGTGTATGATTGGATAAATAAGACAATGATAGAGATGGAGCATGGAAGCTATGTGGTGAAAACTATTCTAGTTTTTGCACAGATTGCCTATCTCCTAAAGCTCACTGTATTTATTTTCTATTGTTTCATAGCAAATTACTACAAATTTGGTGGCTTAATTTACCACATTATCATCTCACAGTTCTACAGGTCAGAAATTCAAGCACAATGTAGCTAGGGTTTTCTGTTCAGTCTCTCACATAACTGAAATGAAGGTGTTAGCCAGAGCTATGATCTCATCTGATGCAGAGGGTCCTCTTCCAAGTTTCGTGATTGTTGGCAGAATTCAGTTCCTTGCAGCTGTAGGATTGACTGCCCATCTTTCTTTGTTTTCTGGATCTCTACCAGGGATTGCTCTAGCACCTAAAGGCTGCCTTCATTCTCCTGCCACATGATCCTCTCCAAAACATGGCAATTTTCATTCTCAAGACCAGCAGGAACTTCAAATTAGTTAGCTATTCCAAGGTCTTATGTAGCATTTTGTGTAATATAATTCAAGAATGATTTCCTTATCATAGCCACAGTCTCCCAAGGAGTTTATGGAAGACATATACTCCAGGGGACATCTGCTTATTGTACCATAGCCACCTAAAAAGTAGCATCTGCACGTTCAAACATATCTAGTGGGATATACTTTGGAAGAATTTTCTAATTTGGCTTGAATTTTCAATTTGTTTTCTTCAGTACTACAAAAGTAAAATATGAGTAGAACATAATCGTTATGAGGTTTCATAAATTATAGACTTCTTTTAAAACTCTTCAGGGCAGAGGAAAGTATTAAAAACACATAAAAGTTAGCCTTAGTAATTTTTAAAATTGAAGGATTTAACAATGAAGTAGCAAGAAATTAGAAACGTCAGCCACATTTTGTTATTATAGTAGTGGAGATTGTTCATTACATTATCTTTCCCTCTTGCTCTGTTTCCCAAAAAGTGGACTAGGGAATTCCTTAGATAAACTATATTCATTTCAATTCAATAAGAAATCATTGCACGGTGCTCCCTTCCTAGAATAGTTCCTATAGGGATTCAAAATATATTCTTGGCAATGCTGTTGGGGAAACTAGGTTTAAGGAAAATCATAAAATGCCAGTGGGAAAAGATGACATAGAAAGTAATCAAATGTAGATTTTTGCGCATGAATATTGCACTAACGAACACTAATATTCAATACTACTTGATGGAAGTAGTGTGTTAAGAGTTTACAAGAGTTACCTTATTTTACCATTAAAGTGGCCCACAAAAATGGTATCTGTATCACTTTTTCAAATGGGGAAACCAAAATTTTGGCAAAGCTTCATAGTAATTCTGATTCCAGCTTAGGTCTGTATCATTTTCCAAAGCTTGTTGCTTTAGTGTTATCCTCCACTGAGTATAAACAGAGATGACACCTCCCAGTAATGTAATGCAGACAAATTATCTGGGTAAACATAGTTACAACATGCTAAATGAAAAAACCTGAAAAATGTATAGACATTAAGGAAGGTGGTGTTTTCCTTGGCAAAGTGGAGGGGGAGGGTGTTCCTGGTGATATGGTCAGCACATGTCAGTTCTGTGGAAGATAAGTATCATGTTGCTATGCTTAGTTAGAAACAAGAAAGAGTTGAGGCTTCACAAATGTTGAGGTCAGAATGAGTATATTGAACATAAGCTACCCATTGAAATCCTGTTTATAAGAAATAAATTTTAGAACATTAAAACTGTGAAAGATCATAAATGCCAACCAGGCATCTTTACTCTCCTCTAAGCAAACCACTGAACTAAAAGTTTGGAGGTGAAATCTGAGATCAGGGACCCGATGTCTCTGTTTGGCAGCCAATGAGTTCATTTCTGTCTATGCATTCTCTATGCTGATTTCAAGATAGGATGACACATGGAGACAGAGAAATTCTTTTTTAAATAGTCACAATGCTGAAGGTCAACTTGTTATTTAAAAAAAATGTACCTTCTATTTCAATACAAATTCTCCTGGGATACTCTTCCAGAATGATGGAGAAAACTATTGATGATGTGTTTTACTTTTTTTTTTATTTCTCAAATTGAACTGCAAACATCTGAAGATGTATCTCAAAGGATCCACAGGTCTGAACAGATGAATATTTAAAGAGCACTGTAGGCACTGAGATCCAAAGTGATGAAGAGCTGAGCTTGGGTCTAGAGATACCTCTGGCACTGAGCAGTTTGGGCATATTGAGTGAATCCTGCAACATTGATGGCCTCAGTTGCTTCATCTAGAATGTGGAGCAGTTGTCATAATATGATATACAGAGACCCTTCAAACTATGAACCTTTATAGTAATATTGTCCTAGCAACTCAATAGAAAAAAATCTATAATTTAAAAATTAGATATAGGGAAATAACCTATATTAAAAAGTTATTAAATATACTTGTGGAAATTTGTTATGTGCCATGTATTTCTATTTAATTATTTGCTTATTTGTAACATTTTATTTCAGAATAACTTTCAATTTACAATACCTAAAATTGTTAGGTAATAGTGCAAAAAATTCCCATACAACCTTCCCCCATATCCCCATTAACTTCCTCATGTTAGTATCTCTGTCACAATGAACTACACCCAGATTCCCCTATTTTTTTAATCCAAACTCCTTTTATCTCTCCCACCCCTCTCAGCCTCCAACTAATCAACATTCTGTGGAAATATTTAATATGCAAATATACACAGTGTAAACATGTATATGTATTAACAATAGCTGAATAAAAACAAGTCATATATGTACATATAAAGCATGTTTTCATGTGATGCATACATATGCATACGTATGCATCACATGCATAAAGATAATTTCTTCATCTGAGGATTAAAGAAACTGTAGCAAGACATAGCCAGCAGAGGGCATGTAGGAGCTGAGTTCCTTGCTGAAGGAGGCACAGCCCAATATCTTGGCCTTGCAACTTAGACTTCTGGAACCAAGTTTTGCTAACAGCTGCTTATGTAATTTTTAAGGGGTAAAGTAAGAAGTATTTAAAAGAAGTATTTTTAAACATAATTTAATTTTGAAAATAATGTGTAGCCACAGTCACTGTATGAAATAAAGCATTAGTTTAATGCAGATACATTTAGATCATCCCCCAAATAGATCTTGTATATTATTTTTACATTAATTTTATATATTTGAAGACTCATAAATGCCTTCACAATTACTTGTAGTTCCTTAAAAGGAAATTCCTGAAGAAGCCATATACACATGTGAAATAATGAAAAGTTCTTACTTACATTTTCTTGGGAAAAAAAAATCAAATTGAAAGGAATTGAAATTGGTTTTATTATTATTATCTCTCATTTGGATACAATATTAATTCAGAGACATAAATCAGTCTGACCTCAATAAGACATACATAATATCAAGTATATTACCTAGCCACAGCCAAGAACTACTTTATGAAGATATGTCTAAATAGAAAAATGAGGGGCTGGCGCCGTGGCTCACTTGGTTAATCCTCCACC
Source organism: Lepus europaeus (assembly GCF_033115175.1). NCBI lineage: Eukaryota > Metazoa > Chordata > Mammalia > Lagomorpha > Leporidae > Lepus > Lepus europaeus. The sequence goes on from NC_084827.1 coordinate 96,479,788, forward strand.
TGCGGCGCCTGCATCCCATATGGGTGCCAGGTTCTAGTCCCGGTTGCTCCTCTTCCAGTCCAGCTCTTTGCTGTGGCCCAGGAAGGCAGTGGAGGATGGCCCAAGTGCTTGGGCTCCTGCACCCACATGGGAAACCAGGAGGAAGCACCTGGTTTCTGGCTTCAGACCAGCACACTGCCGGCCATGGCAGCCATTTGGGGAGTGAACCAACGGAAGGAAGACCTTTCTCTCTGTCTCTCTCTCATTGTCTATAACTCTACCTGTCAACTAAAAAATTTTTTAAAAATTTAAATAGAAAAATGATTAGATATATCTAAATAGTAAAATGATTACAAAAATGGTTGATTTGATGGTTTTAAGAAGTACAAATTGCTATTGTAATTTTCATTCCAGACACCATTGTGAAATTTAAATTAGACCATTCACTAGTACAAATTTGCAACAAATTTTGTAAAACTGTAATGACTTATAGAATTTCCAATCTGTGTAAGGGGCTAAGGAGCTGCATTAGCTTCTTGAAGCTATCTTCACAAATTACCATGAACTTAGTATATTGATGCAATATAAATTAGTTGTCAAATAATTCAGGAGGTGTGAAGTCTGAAAGCAAGCTATCAGAAACCGAGTAGAGCATCTTTCCTGGCCCTTTCTAGCATTCCATGGCTTGTAGATACATCATTCAAGTCTCAGACTCCCTCATCAATCAAATGGCTCCTTTTTCTCTGTAAGTTTTCTCTCATCTTTTAAAAAAGACACCGGTTATATTGGATTAAGGCTCTACTCTATTGCAATATGGCCTCAATTTAACAACTAATTACATAGGCAATGGCCCTTTTCCCAAAAACTCCCATTCTGAGATACTGGGGATTAGCACCTCAACATATCATTGTGGAGGATTCAATTCAACCCATAATGGGAGGTGTCAGTTATGGAGAAGATTGTAAGGTTTTCCTTCTTTGGAAAAATGAGGGACAGGGTTCTGGCTTCAGTGAGCAGACTCCAGGCAGTGAGAGGAATCAAGCCACGTTGGGGTGCAGCCTACCCAGAACCACTGCCAAGTGTTTTGCACATGTTTTTGTCCCCCAAAGTGGGTTCCATGAACCCTCCAAGGCAGGATACTTGAAAACACACAAAGTTGGCAACCATTGGTCAGAGAATGATAGATATATAAAGGATACATAACTAAAATCAGGTCAAATAATTTCTAAGTCAAAACAAGAAGAGTATGTATATCCTGACTCACTTTGAGTTTTTATTATTATAACAAAATTTTTAAATCCTAGAAATAGTTCAGTATGCATACGATATTATTTTGTAGATACACAAACAAATTAATTCTGACTTTACATTAATAGCACAAACTCATAGGGCATTATGTCCATGTTTTTTGAGAAATGCTGTGTACCAAATATCTTAACATTAGTTAAACTGCTTTTTCCCAATACAAAGGCCAAAGCCAGGTAACTTCAGACATACAGGTTTTAAAAAATATTCTACAATTATTGATATCTTGATTGAATGTAAATTAGCTAAGGTATTTATTAATTGACCAAAAATGAGCAAAAATTAGAAATTGAGAAACAAAGAATGGAGTAGACTTCTCTCTAGAATTTTCAAAAGGCAATTTCCAAATTATTATAAGAAACATGAGGAGAATGATCGCTGTGACCATTGTCATATCTGCTATAGAAAAGTTATGCTGGATGTGGTTGTTCTGACATTTATTTAAAATGGAAGGGAAGCATTTTCAATGTGGAATCTTGTCCTTAGTATTGAAATAACTGTATAATGTTCAAATGAGAAATTTCTCTGGAAATTTTCCTCTCTCAGTATAAGATTCAGTTCTTTAACTAAATAATTTTGAAGTTTTTTAAGAGGACATAAATATTTATATTTGATCACCTTTTTATTTGTTTATTTTGATTACCCAATGTTTTTCCTTAAAACTATGAACATGAAGGGTAGGTGTTTGGTCTAGCAGCTTAAATGCGCATCACATGTCAGAGTGCCTGGGTTTGTGTCCTGTCTCCAACTTCTTACTTCAGCTTCCCATTAATGCAGTCTTTGGGAGGCAGCAGGTGAGGGTTCCAGTAGTTAGGTACCTGCCACCCATGTGAGACACCTGGATTGGGTTCCAGCACAGGGCTTTGGCCTGATGCAGCCCCTGCTGTTGTGGGCATCTAGAGTGAGAGCCAGCAGATGGGACAACTCTCTTATTTCTCTCTCTCTCTCTCTCTCTCTCTCTCTCTCTGGGTGTTTCTGTCTCTATATGTATGTATGTGTGTATGCATGTCTCAGAGAATGAACATGACAAATGTAAGAAATGTATTTCTGAATTCTATACATGAAGTCTCTAATATTTTATATAATTTGACTAAGTGAACATCACATACTTCTGAATTTTTATATTGTTGGATAGAATGCATAAACTTTGTGAAGAACTCCTTTATAAGATGTTGGCTTCAAGCCGGTGCCGCAGCTTAATAGGCTAATCCTGCGCCTTGTGGTGCCGGCACCCCGGGTTCTAGTCCCGGTCGGGGCTCCAGATTCTGTCCCGGTTGCCCCTCTTCCAGGCCAGCCCTCTGCTGTGGCCCGAGAGTGCAGTGGAGGATGGCCCAAGTGCTTGGGCCCTGCACCCCATGGGAGACCAGGATAAGCACCTGGCTCTTGCCTTCGGATCAGCGCGGTGCGCTGCAGCAGCCATTGGAGGGTGAACCAACAGCAAAGCAAGACCTTTCTCTCTGTCTCTCTCTCTCACTGTCCACTCTGCCTGTCAAAAATTTAAAAAAAAAAAAATGTTGGCTTCAAAGAACATTGGTTCCATAATTGATTTTGCAGCTTCTTCTCACTACTTCTTGTCATTTTCACAGAGGCCCAGAGTCTTCATATTGCAAAGAAAAGAGGAAAAAAAAAAAAAAAACACAAAATATCAAAAAATGCTCACCACAACTAAGAAAATTTATATTATAATTATGTACCTAATGACCCTTATGAAACTTTAATGAGCAATGCCATAAATAAATTATCCACCCCAGAACAAAATAATGTAAATTATTATAGTTTGAATTTTAGTTATTTAAGAATGTGTCCAGGATCCACCTAAACATTTCTAAGATATTGTCAGAATTGATGCAGTAAAACATTGACAAAAGCATTAGAAGGATATAGAGAGGGGGATAATGAGAACTCTGGAGAAAATAGTTTTACAAACTTCAGAAATACTGACAACAGTTAATAAAATTCACATGTTATTAAAGGAAAAAGTTATACTTTTATAAAATAAATCATTGTCTATAATGTGGGAATTGTTCATGTGGTAGTGGGAAGAGATTGCCCTTTATCGAGCTGCATGCAATTTACAAACTTCATTTAACACTTTGTGAGGTTTAAAAGACAAATGCCATGCAGGAAATACTAATCCTGTGATAACTGAATTTGTTAAACTAAATCTTAATCAAAACCTTGACAAACACAGGACATTGTCCTTGTATTATAGTTGAGGAAAAAGACACAGAGAGATGAAAGTAGCTTTCTCAAGATCACACAGCAAAGATCATTTGAAAGCACACATGAAAGCTTCCACAGATAGATCTACTATACTGTGAATTGTAAAAAAAATATTTTATTGGCTGTGTTTTGTATTTTCAGGTATTTTCTTATACTGCTGACAAAGAAATCCGGACCGATGACTTGTGCTTGGATGTTTCTAGACTCAATGGACCAGTAATCATGCTGAAATGCCACCACATGAGAGGAAACCAGTTATGGGAGTATGATGCTGAGGTATAGTAGTTTCTTCTTTCGCATATTATGTGATCCTTAAACTCAGTTATGTATTTCAATAGCATTTAAATCCTGTGCCATTACTTTTCTGCATTGGCAGAGTTGTGTTATCTAGCATGAACAACCATATCTGATAGCACTAGGATAGAATATTACACAAATGGTTTTTGAGCTAAAGTAGTCCATGGATATATAGCATGAGTGAAGAAAAAATGTTGATTTTATTTGCATATAACTTGTTGTATCTAGGTACATGCCCAGCATATATTAGGCAAAGAGGAAGTTGTGCTTCTCTGAGAGTTTATTATGAAGATATGCAAACAGCATAATATTGTTAATATGTTTTAAAATCTTAAATGTAACACCGTGATAATCTTTCTTATTTATGTTTTTCTACTTGAAAGAAAAATATGACAAGATTAACACGATTTCCTCACTATTGTAATAAATATTGTAAAGGATTCTTTATTTTTTACAAATGCAACACCTTTCAGAATTCAATAAACTGTCCTTAATCAGCTAAGCAACCTCATTTTAATGTAGCACTCCTGTGAGAGAGGAGAGGGAGAGAAAAGGAAAATCACTGCTGGGGAATTATAAGCAGGCAGGATGTAAAAACCAGATCAGCCATCAGATGGAGCTAATGAAAAAGAAATACTTCCTCGATAAGTATGCTTCCTCAAAAACAGCTGAATTTCTTTCTGTTCTCTTTGGTTAGGAAACTGAATGGTCATTTGGGTTACGTTTCTCACATTAATAAGTTCTCGATGATTTATTTTAAAGTTGAACTGAAGTTGATTCTTACATGATAAACAACATGATTGAGGGAAATGAGTCTTACAAATGCAATGTTCTGTAAAAACCCAAGCTACTGTGCAAGAGTAACATTTGAAAAACCAATCTGCAGAATTTTTGGTGCTATTGATATTTTAACAAATTCTTTTTAAAACTGCTGATGTCATCTTGATATGCATAATTTTATTGTTTCTTACATTAGGAAAACTTACCTAATTCTTACAAGATTTCAAATTGGTTACATAGCTTTGATTTGGTGATATAAATTTGTATGTTGCAAAAGTTTGGGGTCATAAAATCTTCTGGGCCATAACAACAAAACCTTCCTGTGTGTAATGTTCAGACTCTTTTACCTACTCAGTATTTTATTCACCATCTTTGTCTAACTATCATTTATTTCCTCTTCAACAATTATCTGTTATCACCATTCCTTATACTAAGCCTAGAGAACACATTCAGTAACACATGTAGGAAAAAATGGACCTAATTCTTATAACATTCTTATAAAATAGATGTTATCCTTCTCTATGTCTTTCACATTAGTAAATTGAGGCATAAAGTATATGTCCTAAGTTTGTATAAACATGTTTGTGGCACTAAATCCAGCTATTTTTCTACCACACTATGTTGCCCCACAAGGTAATTGGAAAGTTAAATAATTAGATTATTTCAATGTAATGTTCTAATGAGCTAAATATACAGAATTATAAATGAAATCATTATTGCTATAGTAGGTTTGCAGTATTAATTTATATTCACATAGAATTTACCCTAAATGATGGGAAAGATTTTCAACAGTAAGTATGGGCTACTTAGAAATTGGCAGTTATAAAACTACTTTGTCACTATGATCTAATTGCTTATAAACTTAATACATAGTCATAATATAATATCAAATTGCTTCCCTTTTAATTGAATAGGACTTAAGTGCACACAGATAGTAAATGCTTAGCTTGTGTCAACCATGATTTGAAATACAGGGTTTCCCACTCTCTTATCTAAACATTTCTTAAATAGCATAACCATGAGTTTAATTCACTGTCACTTAATGGCTGGCCTAAATCTGTTTGATTTGGGAACAACCTGAGCTTCATTAGCAAAACTGCAGGATACCCATCTGGTCTAGCATCCCTTGAATAAACTAACCAAGCATTTCAGGTCTGTGAAATGCTTACTGCCATAGAGTTAAAAAGGGGGAAAATCTAAATTTCACCTCACTGAAACATTTAAAATTTATTTTTATACAGGTCTGTAATCCACACATTCTATTTTAATCAGGTTTTCTTACATTTAGTTTGAACATTGCAATTGTATTCCAGTGCTTTTGAAATTTACATTTACTGCAATGTGTGCACATGATCACATTCATTTTGAACATGCAGGCAGCTACATACAGTGTGAGAATCTAATTTTAGATCAGAACATTTGTGCTCAACAAACACTATGCAACAAAGAAAAAAAAAAGAGGAGGAAAACACTATGCTAAAAATAAGACTTGTTTTTCATGTGACTGAGCAAGTTGACTGAGAAAATACTTTTTTGAATTCCATATCCATCTGTGTCAAATGTTTCCTAGATTCAAAAATACAGGGAATTTTTTTCAGTAGATAAAATATGCTAGATTGATATTTACAGAACTCATAGAAGCTTATATTTAGACTTTACTTAATCCACCCTCTTTTATTTACATTTATCAGAAAGCAGGTAAATGGGAATATAATTTCAAGGTAAGTGATGTATAAATGCAGCCCTGTTAGTTTCCTGTGTAGCCTTCCTAGTAAGAGCAGTGGCTGTGTGTAGAAGGCTGTGTGCTTCAGACAAGTGTCACCTTCCTATATTCCCACTGACCTGTGTCTGTGACTTCTTTAGAATCAATTAATTAATAGGAATTTCAGTAGAGTAGTATTGCTCATGTAGTTCCCATGTGTTTAACATTTACACTTGATTTTTAGACTATTCCTGTTCTACTGACTGCACAAATCACATTGTCAGGAGTTCATAATATTTTAAATAATAACTTTTAATTATTAAATTATTTTTCTGTTCTTGCTCAACCGAGCAAATGCTATTATTTTTGCTATTAAGTAAAATATGAGTTTAACACATTTTATCATATATAATTATATAATCAATTGGTTTTCTGTTTTATTTATGTTTTAAATGTGCCATCTTCTGTGTAATTCTTAAATCAACTATGTGTTCAGTTGTATTTGTTAATTTAAAAATCAAGTTTTTACTTAGTACTTTATGCAAAGATCTAATCTAATTTGGCAGTTTTACAGCTCTTATTTTATCACTGAAATTGTTTCCCTAGTCTAACTCCAGTTGATTTTTTATAGCAATTATGTCTTCGGAAGGGTAGATTTAGAAACACTCCATGACACAGCTTGTGTTAGATAGTAAAACATATAAATATGTTAAAGGCAATAATTATATATTTTTCTTTTGCATCTTAAAATCCTATGGTTAAAATTCTGTACATCTTGGGAGTGGTTTGTGGCACAGGGGCTGAGGCTGCTGCTTCAGACACCTGCCTCCCATTTTGGAGTGCAAGATGGAGCTCCAGTTTTTCTCCTTCCTATCCAGCTTCCTGCTGATGCATCCTGGGAGGCAGTAGGTGATAGCAGCAGGTGGCAGCTCAAGTGCCTGGGCCCTGGCGTCCCTGAAGGAGCTCCTGTTTCCTTTCTTCAGGCTAGTACAGCTCTAGCAGATATTTGGGGGAATGAATTAGCCAATAGAATCATCTCTTTCCCCCTCTCTCCCTCTCTCTCCGCCTTTCAAGTAGATGAAAATAAAATACACCTGGATTTTTTTTTTATTTACATTCAAGGAAATACCAGTGCTTTACGTCTCAGTGAAGAAAAGTTAAGTAATGCTGGCATTATAAACAAAAGCCAAAACTAGCTTAGGGTTCACTTTACCCTTTGCTCTAGTCAGTATCTTAAATAAAAGTATAGACAAGTATACTTAGCAATGAGCTGCTTCAGAGCAACCTATATATTACATTGTCTTTGGGATTGAGTAAACCTAATGTCCTCCTTATGAGAAATTTGCAAAAAAAAATGACAAAGAACTGATTTCCTTAATAAAGAACACTTAAAAGAAAAAAATTGTGGATCTACTATAAAAATGCACATAAACAGCACTTAATAAGTATAGATGTCAATGGGAATGGAAAATGTTAATATAAATAATTTTAAACAATTCATATATAAATAAAAATCATGTATATTTTATTCATGTACTTATCAATATCACAACAGATTATTTTAATGACAACACATAATACTGCTGAAGATGCAATAAAACCAACTCCAATGCAGTATCCTGAAATGTAGCAAGCACAAAAAATGGTAGCTGCAACCTATTGCCATTATTCCTAAATTCTTTTACTAGTTTAAAAGTAATTTTGCTAATATGTGTCAACATGTTCATAATGTAATTTTACTTATAAGAATTATGTGTAAAAATCATTATAGTTGTAGATGGGATGTTCAGAAATTTTCTGACAGAATTCTGTTTCTTAAAGATTTATTTACTTATTTGAAAGCCATAGTTTCAGAGGGAGATGGAGAGAGGAAGGGAAAAAGGGAGACAGAGAGAAAGATATAAATCTTCCTTCTGCTGGTTCAATCCTCAAATACCCACAAACTCTAGGGCTGGACAGGCTGAAGACAAGAGCCCAGGCTGAGTTCAGGGTTCCAAGCACTTGGATCACGTTCCCTGCTTTCCCAGGTGCATTAACAGAGAGCTAGATCAGAAGAGAAGCAGCCAGGACTTGAACCAGTGCCCATGGGGGATTATGTCCAAGCAGGCAGCATTTTAATTTACAGTGCTGCAACCTACACCCCTGTCACAGAATTCTTAAAACACAGCTCCACATTGGGAAGACATTCCTCTCAAATGGAAAAGATAAACAAGTGTTAGCAAACCCACTTTATAGAAATTGTTGATTTCCTAACAATGTGTTTACATGCCTATAATATAAATGGAAAAATAAAGGCAGCTAATTAGATTGCCTCAGTTACATAGACACAGTGATAAAATTATTAGAAAATTTGGATAATCCTAATTGTTATTTCTTCTACACAAAATACTCAGAAAAGTCACTCGGCTTTCATGCAAATTAAGATAATAAGTAATTTTATGGCTTTTTGTAAATGAAAAATAATGTTTATCTCTGTGGAGTTGAAATTTCTAATTTTTGTCCTGGTTTTTGGAGGTACTGAGAATGAAAATTACTTGAATTTTTACATAGCTATTCATTTGATAAACAGTTTGTTGTAAAATATTATGAAAACATTTTCTTATGAAACTGGTGTAATATATTCATGCTCTAGGGTCACATTTCCTGAGCATAAGTGCAATCATTTTTCTGTTTTATAAAATTTGTTTTTAATAACACATGAAATGCATTACTCACTAATGCTAATGTCTTTGATGTTAACGTGACATTTACCAAAAAGAAGTCCTTACAAGAAGAAAGATCACTGAGGGTATGGGATGATGTAGCCTAGATATTTCAGAGTATACATAGAAAATTCAGTTTTGGTTAAAAACAAACCACATCTTCTTGACAAATCAAACAATATAGTTAACATTACTTCCAAATAAAATATGTGTTATAATGTAACCTTTTCGATCTTTAGGAATCATGTATCTACTGTTTTACTGTAGATGGTAAATCTTTGTAAAGGTCAATCCAATAATATTGTCCACTATGCTGCTCAAAAGATGTAGTTTAATTTTAATAAAACTCATTTTTTTTTTGCACTGGCCTTTCACCAAGTGTCCCAGTAACAAACTCTAGTGTCTCCCATGGGCAGGCACTGAGCTTGCAGTAGCCACCATGTCTGTGACCTTTCTGGAGCTTATGCTCCTGTGGAGAAAACAAGAAATTAAGAAACAGAAAAAAATAATTGCTCAAATTTGAGTTAGGAGAATTATATCAAGAGTCCAAATAGAACTGATCTTTTTTTTTTCCTTCACTTAATTAACCTTCTAATTGACATCTGAAAGTTATAGCAATATATATGTGGAATGTTTATAAACACCACCAGGTTATCCCTATGGAAATGTAAGTGGAAACAATTTGACTGCTGTACTGAAGGTGGTAAAGCAGTGTCTTAAAGCTAAACTACCTACCAGGCTCCTCCCTGTATTCACTCAAGTTTAGGGAAAAAGGATGGGAAGGCCATGGACCATAATTGGAAACCTTCTGGAATAATCTGCAATTTTGACTATCAGCTCATAAACTAACACATTTGACACTGAAGAGCATTTTATTAGTAGGATGAATATTGAGAATATAAAATTTTCTATCCAAAGTAACTTTGAACCAAAATGTCTCAGCCTTTGCTCTCAAGCCCCTCTATATTCTCAGTCTTACCCACATTTACTCCTACTGAATACCATTGCTGTTAAAGCCATCAAAAGGATGCAACTCACAGCCCCATGGACACAATTATTGTGACATGTGCTTCCATTCTTATCCAGTAGAAATTGTATGTTGCCCAGGGTTGATTGATTTATTACTGCCTTTGTACTTTATTTTGTCATTATTCCTTATTTTCTTTGTCAAACAGACTCACACTCTTCTTCATATAATCACCCAGTCCTGTCTCTCAGTAAGTAAAGTTGCTGATGGCTCAGAACAGCCCACTGTGGAAACATGTAATGATAGCACTTGGCAAAAATGGCTACTAAGAAACTATACAAGAATGGAAGTTCTTAGAAATATTTTTGGGAATACTACCGAGTACATTCTTTAATGATTTATAGAGGTTTGTTTATATTTGGTTTATTTTGACATTTTTGTTATGTATGGTAATTGAAATCTAGAAACTTCTTCATAATGTCATTGAGAAAAAGATGTTATATACTGCTTCTCCACAGAATTACTTTTTGTATTTTACTTATCTTTCCATTAATTTGGAGACTATGTATTAAGTACTGTTTAGTCCAAACTTAATGAATAAGTATTTTCTAATTTTTAGTTTCAAATATAGATACATATATTCAAAAATAAAATTGATGGAATTTATTATTAAACATTGGTTGTTTTTAACAAACTATAGTTGTGTCTATATGACAATAGATTTTGTATCAGAAATGAAAAATATTAACAAGCAAGCTAACATAATCAAAAATGGATTATTTTGGATCACTGAAAATACTTGTTTGTTAATTTTTATTAAAATACTTTGGTTAGATGTAGATATAAGGCATTCTTTCTAAAATTTATAATTATTTTAATTTTAAAGAAAAAACATACATTATTAAGAACTAAGATGTAATTTTCAATAACTTTGTGAAGATTTTTCTCATCATTTTTTGTGGTATTGGCTAAGTGGTATAATGATAACAATAAGCCTTTTTTAAAATTCTACCTTTTATCTCTCACATGTATGACTTGTAACTACCTTCTCAGTAAGTAATAAAATGAGTCATTATTCCATGTAAACCAACCAATAGATATGCAATTCTTATGGATACGAAAAATAACATGTCCTAGGTTTTGGTTTTAAGGGGTTTATTATCTAATAAATAAAGGATTTTATGTAGTCCCATACCTTACAATGAGAAAACATGGAAGTTATGAATGTTTTGAGTTCAGATTAACTAGTTCAAGATTTTTTAATGGAGACACAGTTGAATTTGATAGCCTTAAGTCTGGTTGTAAGGCTTGTGACAAAGTGGGGACTAGAGATGTGGAGGGGAGAACAATAGGGGTATTGTTTAGATTAGACCTACATTTGAGAAAAGAATATTTTGAGCATAACAGTTGGAAAAGTCCAGACCTTTTTCACAAAGAGAACTTGAATCCAAGGCAATTTGCATATAGTCCCTGCGTTTCTTTTCAAAGCAACCATACCAAGTTGTGCAAACCCAGACAAGATGTTTTTAGGCTTAACTAGACATTTAATCTCAGAAGTGTTTATAGAGTTATAGTGTTTATAGGGTTCTGGGGCAGAGACCACAGCTTACTTCTCTAAGCAAAAGAACTTGGAGCAGTTTCAGTAGATCTTAGAAGCTTCTGGGAACTATGCTTCACCCCAGGTGACAGCCTGGTAGAAGATTACAAGATCTAGATTAGGCAGAGGTGCAAAATATCCTATCCTTGTGCCCATGGAGATGGATGTAATCTACTGGAGCAACTCCATAGGCATAGATCTTGGGAACCCACTGGTGTATCAAAGTGACAACTGTTTTTGCACTTAGAAAAGCAAAAATCTGACTCTCAATCAGGTATTAATGTTCTGTTTATCAATCAGAGGTCATTGTTATCATAAACCATGTTGCCTAGAAACACAAGTAACATTTCTCCCCTTATCATGTTGCCTAGGGATCAGAGTTAGAGGATTGACTAAAGGTCAAGATATGTAAGTAGAAGGGAAAAAGATGTTTGTAAGCATCTGTGTAACAAAATATTTTCTGACAAAGTATTTGATTCCTCAGAATGAGTTGGTGGCTTACCCAACAGTTCACAGCTAATAAATGCAGTACAGGAGTTCATGCTTCAGTCTATCTGAGCCTACAATAACTGATTTTGTACTTCACTACTTCAAAACAGAGAATTCTTTGGTTGTTATCATTGCAGCAGTAGATTTTGGCTGTTAGTGAGTTCTTTCAAAATAAATATTTTTTTTTAGAAAGAGCAATACTTGGGGCCAGTGCTGTGGTGTAGCAGGTAAAGCCACTGCCTGCGGCACAGCATTCTATATGAGCAGCTGGTTGGAGTCCTGGCTGCTCCACTTCGGATCCAGCTACCTGCTGATGTGCCTGGGAAAGTAGTAGAAGATGGTCTAGGTAGTTGGGCCCATGCACCCATGTGGGAGACCTGGAGGAAGCTCCTGGCTCTTGGCTTCCGATCCTCCAAGCTTTAACCATTGCAGGCATTTGGTGAGCCAACCAGCAGATGGATGGAAGATTCTCTCTCTCTCTCTCTCTCCCTCCCTCCATCCCTCCCTCTTCATTTGCCTCTCTGTGACTCTGCCTTTCAAATAAATAAATAAATAAATCTCTAAGAAAAAAGCAATACTTACTAGCATTTTTAAATTATAATTATTTGTGTAGTTGATAATGCACACTCAATATTATCTTTAAAGAAAAGTCTCAAATACCTGTATTATTTTTCATACAAGGTTAATGATTATCAAAGCATTCAACTACTGTGCTGTATAATCAGATTTGAACAAGAAAAGCTTTTTGGAATAACTCAGTGTGTAATAAATATATTTGATTTGTGTAAAATCATTCATTTTTTAAAAAAAAGGATGAAACAGAAGCATGCAATTTAAATGGTTTTTATGAAGGAGAGTAATACATGAAGGACCTCAGGTACGTAGCAAAAATGAAGAATTTTTGTTCATTTTAACTAGAACTCCTTAGAAAAACATATTGTTTTTATTTTGCTGTATATCTTTTTCCCCCAAAGCTGACTGCTGGTTATATTTCTGGCATCATAATTGCCTTTCTTTGGCTTTTTTGTCTTTTTCTTCGTTTTGTAGTGTAAATAGCTGGATTCCATGTACTTAAAGAGCAATAACAAAGCCTTCACTCTTGAAATCCCCACATTTAATAGTGTTGCTTTGTTAATGTCCTGGTTGTAGTCTATTAAGCTTCCTCCACCACAAGCCAATTTCCATTCCACTATTTCTCAGAACAGTGTGGTCTAGGGTGTTTCAGTCCTAATTTAAATAAACTGCAATGCTCTAGCTGGTGTCTCTACCATTTTTATTTCACATCCCTGCATTCATTTTCATCCAGACTCAATGCATTATTGAGAGACAAACACACACAGAGACAGAAAGAAAATATTTTATGTACACTTAAATCTGTTTAATTGCCCAAAAAATGATACCTGGAATAGTTCTTTGAAGATATGCTTGAAAATCGTATCTCAAACATTCATAAGCTTCTCTGTTGGTTGGGGAGTTATCTATATGTTATGATTAAGTTAACAGTAATATATGTTTTGTGTGTGTATAATTTATATGTATGAAGTATAATAATTTAAAATGTGTACTTGAAAAGTCCAAAACTGTGATTTCAAATATAAATGAGCACTCCAATGACTGGTCATGTATTGAGTGGATAACATGGTACAATTATTAGTATTATGAAGAAAATAATACAAAGAATTTAAAAATATATAATCATCACACCATTATTTATATTTGATTTGCTATATGGTGAGCATGATATCAAGTAAGACAGATCATTTGTTGCTGTGGTATCCTCTCTTCTACAATGAATGTCCTACATTCACAGATATTGTGGTTTGTTGAGTATTTTGAAATGGGAACATCTCTAGCATTTTTGTTCATTTGGGTCACAGCTGTGACATCCATTTGCATATTTACCAAATGGTTACTGAATAACACATGCCTAAGAAAACTAAGCTTTTGTGAAAGTGTGTTAATTTTTTCAGTCCTTAACTGAACTCCAAGCTCACAAATGGGCCTATTGCAAAGGAGACTGAATTCTTGGCAACACATGATAAATGTGAGCACATTTCTTTAACTATTTGCAGACATGGGTGTACTGGACAATGATGACTCAATAGCGGTTGAAGTTGCTTAATAATTAATTCAGAGACTCCTGTGCACAGTTCCTCATAAAAAACATTATAGTGCATTATACTAAAAAAGTCATAAAGGATTTTTTAAAGAAAATATTTAATCTTTTATGCTAATGAAGTTAAAGATGAAATAGGCCATACTGATTACTGGTTGTCTTTTACAGAAACTCACCTTAAGACATGTTAACAGTAACCAATGTCTTGATGAACCTTCTGAAGAAGACAAAATGGTGCCTACCATGCAGGACTGTAGTGGAAGCAGATCCCAACAATGGCTACTAAGGAACATGACCCTGGGGGCATGAAGACCTTTTCTCCCAAGCCATGAAAGTGTCTACACTTTTGTTTTTCCATTCTTTCAATTAGGAGGAAATATTAACTTTGCTGAATTGAAAGTTTTAAAAATCCTTTTAGTATTATAAAACACAGTTGTTTATAATTCATTTTTAGGAATGTTTATTTCCCTACAAAAATTTCTATCTGATTGAAGAAGCACATAAAAATACAAATAATAGCAAACTGTTATTAAACATCAGAACAACTTGTAAAATGAATAGTGTTTGCTTTAAAAATCGTTATTGCCCTCACTCAACAAAATTAGTTGGGGGTTTATTTCATTTTTTCTTGTCACAGTGATTGAAAGAAAGATAATGTAAATGCCTTATAAGATATCTTCATTATGAAATATCAATTATTTTACAAACTCATTCTCTCTACTGAATGCTCATGGACAAATACTGAATTTCTATGTCAACAATAGGGCCAAATATTAAAGTATTTCTGAGAAGTGAATTCATTTTAAAAAAATGTTACTTCCAGATATTTGTACCAGGAAAAATTAAATTAGATGTTGAATACCTAGAATCTTCACAAAAGCATCACATTTAACCAAAAAAAGAGAACAGGAATTTGACAAGTCAATTTAAAGTACATGAAATAAGAAATTATGAGGCATTGAGGGGGAATAAGATGAAGCTAAGCTACAACAATTATATCAGTGTAAGAGATACTCTGGTTGGGTTGCAATCATTCGTAATACGGACAGAAGCTAAACAGTTTTGCTCCCAGAATTGATACAGGAAACCCAATCTCTAACTCCTGTCCTTGTCTCCATAAACTTCTTTTATATCTTCACTCTAGAGAATGTGGTTTATAACTTATATTTTGTGGAATTGTAGATGAAGGATAAAATTTTATACTAATTTTTAACTCTTTTGCTTTTAAAGATCTTAGTTATGTCATTGTTATCATTTATATTTTATATTTAAGAAAAGAAAACATGACATCAAAATGTCATTGTTGTTCTACAGTATCCAAAGTTCTCAACACCAGAAGAAGAACCTCAATGCACATTAAGTTTTTATTTTAACTCAAGTGCTAGATATAATTTTCTATAAATGGTGGCCCAAGAAAAATAGTCATAATTAGACTACCTACCCATGATGCTTTTCCAGCTTAAAACCTTTATGCACAAAATACATGAGCAGAAGATGTGAAAAGGAAGAAAAATCTATCAGTGAAATTTCTTAATAAATTTTTCTATTTCAGAACAGTTAAAATGCCCATTAAGTTGCTTTATATATGTGTTTCATTCATGTAAATGCACTCAACAGCTAAGAGAAATATAGGGAATGTGGGTGGGAAATGGAACCAGTAGAACAGAAGATTCCATTTTTTGGTCTTTATCTTTGATTAAGAAACTCTTATGGAATATATTAATGTTTGCCTACATACAAACACTCTATATTTATCTCAGCTTCATAATGAAAAGCATGGCCCTTTCTAAAGACCAGTAACATTTTGAATGATTTTCCCAGCTGGTATTTCTTCTTTTTGCTCTCTGTTGGTACAACTGTAGAGGAGTCTACAGTCTGGAGTATTACAGGTTTGCTCCTTAAAATGTGGACATTTCCCCACCCTGAGGTCTCTGGGAATTCCCAATCAAAAATTGCAAGCTAAAGTGTGAATGTCACAAGACTTTTCTTGAAGAGGGAGTTTGTAACTTGCATTAAATTTGTAATAAAGGCTCTGATGTCAGGGAGGTACCCAAACCACTGCCTTGAATTGGTAGTGGCATCTTAAGTAACCGTTGCCTGATTTAACCCCATTTTCCATTTGCACTCTCCTTGTCTCCCCTGTTTTCCTGTGGTCATGAATAAAATTAGGTAAAATGTCCTTGCACACAATTCTTCTTTAAACTTAAAATGATTAAACTTTGAAAGATTCTTTCATACAGTATGTTTTTCTTACTGTTGATTTGTCAATAAATGCACGTTGTCTATACAATGCTCAGTAACAAAGCATAAAAAGAATATAGCTACTCATTCAGCCAAAACTGAATTTGAAGCATTTCAGTCATATATTAAATATATGAAAGTTCATTTTGGTTACAGTAAAAAGTATAGGAAAGACTAAAACTGCATGAGTTTCATGAAGAGAAGAGTTTTCAATGAAAAATCAAATTGTTTGGACATATGCCACTATGGGTGACTAATAAATGAAAGATAACATTAAATAATGTAAAACATTTCAAGCCAGAAATCAATGATTAATGTTCACCTTTTTAAAAATATGTTTTGTTCTCAATACAGAAAAGTAAAACCATAGTTGGATTCACAGTGCATTCATTTATATACTTCTTCCAAACGGAGCTTCAATAGGAAATGTTTCAAATTATTTCAAATCACCTTCTTCCCCATCTTGGTTAATGCAATTCCAATGTTCCAATATTTGATTCAAAAATTTAAGGGAACTTTTTTTTTTTTTTTGACAGATAGAGCTAGACAGTGAGAGAGAGAGACAGAGATAAAGGTCTTCCTTCTGTTGGTTCACTCCCCAAATGGCCACAACGGTTGGAGCTACGCCAATCTGAAGCCAGGAGCCAGGTGTTTTTTCCTGGCCTCCCATGCAGGTGCAGGGGCCCAAGCAACTTGGGCCATCCACCACTGTCTTCCTGGACCACAGTAGAGAGCTGGACTGGAAGTGGAGCAACCAGGACTACAACCCGGCGCCCACATGGGATACAGGTGCCACAGGCGGAGGATTAACCAAGTGAGCCATGGTGCCGGCCCTAAGGGAACTTTTAATTCCTCTTTTTCTTGACACTCATTTGACCACCAGTAAATTATCTTGATGCTCTCTTTGAAATATAACCAGAAACCAATGCCAACACATGCACTGTGTGTCATTTTAAACTCTCATTATGCTTATAAGTTGGCTCCCTAATTTTCCCATGCTTGTCCTGAGCTGTCTTTTCTCAGTACAGCAGTCATACTGACTGTTTTAAGCATGCATTTGATGGTGTCACTTCCCAGCTCACAGTCTTTAAAGGACTTTTCATCTCCCTCCAGTGGCCTCCAAGATCCTTGTGTGCCACACCTCTCCAAACCTGCACCCACACCCACCCCTCCCCGACATACATGATCACATGCTTTTGTTGGGCTGAGTGGTTTTCTTTACTGTATCTGTTATCCCTTACCATTCTGCCTTTTCACACATCCTGTTCTGGCTCCCAACTCACTTCCTGCCTTGTTTTGTTCCTTCTTCCCCAAAGAGCAACCTCTGATTTTCTCTAGTCTCTGTTCTAATTTTACCTCATCAATTAGGCAAACCCATCTCCCACTCACCCTCCCTCTCTGCTATGCCTTTAACAAGTGATAAGTTAACTTTCTTCTCTCTACCTTTGCCCCTCCCCAACCTGAAAACTTGCATCACACACCTTAGAATGCAAATTTCATAAAGGCAGGGGTCTGTCTTGTCAGTTTTGTTCACTGTGGTATCTTCAGAATCTAGCATAGTTCTTAGCACATTCTAAGTGTTCTCCGAATATTTCTTGAATTAATGAACTGAAAGTTTTGTGTTAAAGTTGCTAAGTGATACTGTATACTTTTTTTGTATTTCAAATTTTAAAATAAAGTCTAATAATATATTTAGACAGAATTGGCATTACTTTATTTCCAAACAATAATTTTTCTTCCTGATAGTGTTTATATAAAAAATATGTTCTATGCATTGTCCTCTGTGATAAAATGCCCTGCATTATAGAAATGAAATGTGGCATTTTATAAATATGCTACTGTATTACATAAGTTGCTTCATTAATCTAATTTTTTTATTTTATGATTGTGTTCAATGATCACTTGAAAGTATAGGATGTTGACTTTAAGAAGGGAATGTGTATCATTATCTTTAAAAGTCAATATATTTTCATGGTTTCATAAGAGCTATTACAACATTTATTTTCTAAGTACAACACTACAAGCAAAACACAAATATAGAAACTTTAAAGTCTTTATGGATGGTCTATTCTTAGTTTCTCTATTTCTGGATGATAAAACTAAGACCCAGATTTGTAATATAGCTTTCCCAATGATCATATACCTACAAGCAGTGTTCCCAGGACATCTTAATGTTAATATAGCACAATATTATCATTCAAAAATATTGTAGGGAAGAAATAATAATGATAAAACTATCTTCATTAAAAACTGCATGATTAGCACACTGATTTTTCTGAAATATTGAAATTATTACTCATATGTGAATAAAATTACTTCTGTAAAATAGAACTGCAGATAATAAGTAAAGACTTTCAGCAAAAATAAAGAAATTACCCAGAAACAGCGTAATTACAGAATATTCTAACATTACTGGGCAAATTGGGTTTCAGCAAAACAAAGTCTGTTCAATAT
Organism: Lepus europaeus; assembly: GCF_033115175.1. NCBI lineage: Eukaryota > Metazoa > Chordata > Mammalia > Lagomorpha > Leporidae > Lepus > Lepus europaeus. The sequence continues at coordinate 96,498,640 of NC_084827.1, forward strand.
TAACTAATGGAGCATTACTCTCTTTCATTTTCTTTATAATTATCTTCAAGTTTAAAGCAAGATGGCCTACAGCTCACAAGGGAATTGAACCATTGATTACGATGACATTGGGTGAGTTATATGAGATTCAGCTTCAAACACCATAAGATAGTCAGCAGAGATTGCCCAGCTTCCCACTGTACCTTTATAGACCTCAGTAAATACAAGCCATAAATTTTACTTAGCATGGTAGTTATGATCGGCCTAATAAACAAGAAGAACAATCAAGTGAAGAGAGTGAAAAATAACTACAACAATAAAAAGGACTGTTTTTACCTTTATTTTTTTGTCTGGGTTTCTTTGTTGAGGTAAGAAGTTAGAGCAGATCACTAATTGCTTCAGTAAACCTCAAAACATTGGTCCCATCTGCATTCTTTTCATCACCCGAGATGATCATCTGTGCTCAGAACCAGTTTACTTGCATCTCATCCATGGATGTTAAATCTAGTCTCCAAGGAGGCAAAAACTTGAATGCATTCTTAAATTATACAGTATATTTTTTTGCAAATATGAAGAATTTAAGAAATATAAGATCTTAAGGGATGTATTATCACCCATAAACTATCATTCTGCATAGCTGATACCTGAAAGTCTTGGATAAATCTACTATTTAGTTTAGAATCAAAAATTCAGTTGTCTTCAGGCAGCTTTTGAATCAGGATACAGTCACTGCCCACCATTTTTATCATTTTCCCCCAGAATATTATAAGGGAGATGAAATTAGTCATTCTGTACAGTACATGGATGCATCTGGTTGGACTGCACCAGATTGAAATTGCTTTTAAATAGAAGCTAATGTATGAGTTTCAGGTGTTGAATGAACACCAGGAACGTGCTTTAAAATAGTTTGTGTAATCCATGCACAAATTTTGTTTCATATTGTCAGTAAGTTCTAAAGGCAATTTTCATTGTATATATATTTTTAAAATTCCCTCTGAAATACTAGTGATACAGGACAGACTCAGCTGTTTGACAGTACCTGTGTCATAATTATATAAAGGTATTGTTTTGTTTTTAATTTTTTCTAGGGAGAGAAAATCATTTAATATTCTGTTTTTAATGAGTTAGAATGAGAATTGGAATTAGATAATTCTGGCTATATTTATAACGTTTTAAAAAATGAGAATTTCATCATGCTTTCAATTGGTGTAAAACTGAATGTAAGCAGCTGTTTGCTTCCAGTTGTATATCCAGCTAAAAATAGCACAAAGGGGGAAAAAGTACTTGATCATAGGATTTTTTATTGGTTCTTTGGTTTGTGCAGTCACTGTAGCCACAGCTATAGAGAAGTAATTCAAAAATGTTCTAGATATATGCTTGACACGTGGTTCTTTCACATTTATAAAATTAGATTGTGCATAAAGAATTACACATTTTAACTAATGTAAGCATTACTAAATGGTATAAATCTTCTTTTTGTAAACTGAAATATTTATACGTTTTTGTAAAATTAAAACATGCCAATTTAGTTTTCCTTTGGTATATGTTGTCTTTTAAAAATCATTAGCATTTCAAATAGATAACTCCAATGTTTTATGCTGTGTTTCATTTTGGAGGTTATTTAAATAAATGATTAAGTGCCTATGGATATCTCTTAGCAGCAAGAAAATCTTGTGATCCCAGTATAATTTGGATACCAAAAATTTATAAAAGAAACATTAAAATGTGCATGATTTTAGATTATCATTCTTTTTCATTCTAAGGTGATTTGACACTCTTCTATTTCTGTTTTTTAGAAATTTGGAATAGAATGTTAAAATACCTCATATTTTATGAGTAAAATTATTTTTCAGAATAGTATTCTGAGTCATACACAGTTCCTTGATTCTGGTGCCAGCATCCTGAAAGACAGCCTGCAGGGCTAGTGAAGGATGGAGAGAGTGCCCACCCCACGGCAGTGATTACCCAGTACAGCTTTGCAGCCCTCATCTACGTACAAAATGTAAAAGATCATCTAAACTGCTATGTTAGAGGAAAGGCAGAAGAAGTGAGCGGAAATGGAGGGAGGAAAAGAGGAAGCAAGGGAGAAGGATGGAAGAAGAAAGTTATGGAAGGGAACAGAAGGAGACAGACAACATTCCAGCTATCTGCTTTCCTGATTTTATCCTAAGAAGTCCTGTAAAATGTCCTGTCATGCATGCATCATTCAGAGGCCCATTGCTTTGCAAACACTATGAACATTTCATTGGTTTCCCAAAACCTTTTCTACAGTTGTCAGCAAAGATAAAGAACATTGCCTAGATGTTCTGTCTTCAATACACAAAGTCTCTGTTACTTCCTTTTTAACTCCTAAGAGCACAGTGTTGCATTTACAGTGCTAACAAGGTACATAGTTTTTTACCTAAGCAACCAGCTCTGACCACCTAAGGTTTTGATGGACTAATAACACACCATTTTGCTTTTCTTTGGTACCTGGTAGAAAAAAGTGAAGTCTCATGCCCAGAGATTGCTTGTTTCTTCATCCGCAGCTGAGGAGACTATTAGATGGTTTCTCTGCTGATTCCCTCTTTTCTGACATGATTTTCTTTTCTACATGGCTGGGGGTACTAATTACCAATCTCCATTTCTACTATCAGAAAGCATTGGCAGATAGTAAATCACTGAATTTCCTTTGAGAGAAATCTGTACACCAGTGTTTTGAAGTGAAAAATTTTCTAAACATGTGGACACCTGAAACAGATTTTACAGCTTTCCTTACAATCCAGGAGACACATGAGCTTGATGTTGCAAATACCTTCTGTCCACCATATGATAATTCACATAAGGCAGAGATTATAAGAACACACTATCTAAACAATTGAGATCAGAATTGTAAGTTGCCTTTATTAAGTCTATGCTTTCACTTCTTGAACCTGCAGCTTTATTTTTTGTGTGTGTGTGTATGCTCAACTTTTTGGCCTTTGAAGAATGACAGAGTTGACTTGAATGTATAAAGCACGTCAAAGCTATTCCTGTTTGTATATGGACCAAGGTGGATGGCATATCTATTTTCCTCACATTCTTATTTTTGAAAGTCTGGTTTCCATTAACCAAGCTAGAACTATTTAACTCGGCAATCACCATCTCCTCCGTGTATACTTTTTATTTTTCATTTATTGAGCTCTCTCCTACTTCATTGTTCAATGTTTTCCATTTCTTCTGCTGAGATTTTTTTTTCCTTTCTCTTATCTCCAAATACTGGGATGGGTCAATTCATTGTCCTGGCCTTCCTAGGTACTCATTGCCTGCGTGATACCATCCAGAACCAAGGATTTTGAATGTTCCAGACATTCTGATTGCCACCAATGTCCATCTCTCCTTCAGAACTCCTTGATCTTTAACTTCCTGGTTGACGTTTCCAGTTGGATGAAAAAAATGGATATCTCAAATTTAGTATATCCAAAATTAAAATGTGCACCTTCTCCTACTAATGCATCCTACCCAAAGAGATTTTCCATCTTAGTTGAGGGCATCTCCACTTTGCTAGTTGGCCAGGAAAAAGTTCTCGGTATCTGTGATACCTGTTCTCTGTGAGAACATCACATTAACTACATCTTTATAATGTTTTCTGAATCTGACCTTTTCTACTGCTACCACCCTGAGCTGAACCACCATGTGAATCACTGCAGTAGACTCCTAACTGGTTTCCAGTTGCTGCACCCTTGCCTCCCCCCACTCTATTCCCAAAGAGAATGAAAATGATATTATGAAATGCAGCCAAGCAATGTCTCTCCTCTGTTCAAAACCCTCTAATGGCTTCCTATTTTGCAAAAGGAAAAGGGTATTTTTTGTGAGGGTCTAAAAGGCCCTGCATGGTCTGCTGTTGCTGTCTCTGACATCCCCTGCACTGTTTGTCCTTATTCACTTCATTCCAGGCACTCTGTCATCCTTGCTGTTTCTTTAAAGAAGCCCAGCACACTCTTGGTTTATAGCCTCTGCCTGGAATACTTATTCATATATATTCACATGTTAACATACTTACCTTGATTGCAAGTTAAGCTCTCATTGAGATTCCCTGTCTACCCTTTATAATGATGTAGCCCAACTTCCATTTCTCCTTCAGATATACCAATCCATATTCCTGTTGCAGTTTTGGTCCCATTGCATTTATCATTAGCTTACTTATAGGTTACTTGTTTATTATTTTAATGCTTTTTCTGTCTATACCTACTAGGTACCTACTACTTGAATATAAGATACCACAGAAAAAGAATCTCAATTTTACTGTGATAAATTACAGTCATATAGAACAGCACCTGAAATATTGACACCCATATATATTTATTGAATGTCAACTGAATTTCCATCTTTTCTCCCCTATACTGGTGCATGATATCCCATGTTGGAGAAGTGTGTTTAGGGGAAGGTGGATGGAGGATAAAATGAGGATTTTACGATTTTTCTTCTTCTTCTTCATGTTGACACATTTTAACCTCCTATTTACATTTTAAATGTCCTCCTACTAAAAGGATTACACTATTTCTTTTCATTGCAAACTATAATTTTTAAGGCAATGAATGCATTTGAAACTTGAGAGAATTCCATAATTATATGAGTATCAGGGTAATTAAATTTGATATGACCCAGATGGGCATTTTTCCTCTAATAGAAGCATGGTATTTTGTGATAGGATAATGGGATGTTAGGATGACAAGCAGCTGGAGATGTGACCAACCCCTGAGGAATAAAATAACATTTGCTATTACAGACAAACTTTAACATTTGCCATTACAGAAAGAGTTCTTTTGTACAAACTTAGTGTAATTTCTGTGTAAGGCTTGTTTCTGTAAACTATTTATTCCTAAGGATGCATACATCTAAGTCGAGTACACAGTATGTTTATAAATTCAAAATTTCAAGAAATATTGAAAATTAAATTCTCCCTGTCATTCACATAATTATAGTCATGATTGTGTGCACAAATCTCAGGAGAAAGGGAGGTAGATGAGCTTCTACTGTATCTGATGACCTGAGGTGGTGTCTGCTCAGCAGTATGCCATACTGTTTTTTCTGTCTACCTTGGACAGACCCATGAGGAACTAACCAATGTGCTACTTACAACAAAAGATGGGAGTGAAAGTTCTCAACCACACTGCAAGAGGCAGACTTGAAGACATAATGACAGCTGCTTGCACCTGACAGATATCTCTTTCAGTACCATTCAAACAGCAGAAGAACAATGTTTGCTTAAATAACCACTCAGGTCAATGTTATTTACCCAGAAACAGATACTGACATTTTAAACCTATAATTAGAGAGTAATGGGAAGAATATAGATTGTGGAGCCAATCGACTTAAGTTGCCAGATGGCAACCCTCCTGGTTCCCATTAGCCAACATTGCCCTCCTCGGGCATACCTTGAAGGGTTCCTGTGCTAGTTATCAATGATTGAAAGAGCCTCTCACCCAAAATGTTAATTACACATAAGGGCAGGATTGCCTGAGTCTGCCGGGTTCATTGTTGGTTCTTCCATGTAGGAGAATACAGTTATTCTACATGTGTAGAAATTTGATTATTTTGCACCATAAGTAGACTAATACCCTTGTCTTTTATCCCTGTGGATTCACCAGTCAGTGGAATGGGATATAAACTGGAGCACCCTGAGGCAGATGTATTCTGGAACTTAGGATCTTTATGTAAGAAGCTCTTCAAATCAGCTTTTCTGAAAAGTAGCAACTAAAATTTGCAGAAATAAGCCGAGAATGGAAACATTTTTTTCACCATCCCATATGCTGATCTTTAATGCTGGATTTTATAGATAAATATTTTGGAATAACTCCCAAGTCCATTTGATTTGTTGCTGCTTTATTTTTTTCAAAAGATGTAGTTAGCAGCAAAGTTCAAATTAATATAGATGTGCCTGGACATGAGTCACTATATAACGTTTAACTTTAAGACCTGAAGTTGCCTGTGACACGAATGTATTAAAAAACACTCACTAATTATTATAGAGAACTGAAAAAAGTAAAGCCATTTGTTTACCTCACAATGATTTATTAGCATATTTTCCAATAATTCTTTTAATTCTTAGCCCATTTACAGAATCTCCTAAATTGGAAACATTTGTCAACAGATGAATGACACATCTTTGGTACAGTTCGTACTTCTGAAATGCGTATTGAGTTTTGTTCAAGGCTGTCTTCTCTTATCAGGGTAAAAGCTGTTGAATATCTGAATTTTGCCATAAGGCTCAGTATTATAACACTCTCTAGGCAAGTTTGTGATGACAATGCGGGGTGTGAGGATTTGTTGTGATGTGTTTTGTTTAAACATCAAACATCAGTTATTTCATGATTAATTATCTAATGTCAACCCCTAAAAATTAAAGGAAAATGAAGACAACCATCTGTCAGCATATTTTAACAATTAAATTTAAGTAGACTAATCAGGTTGTAATTGTCAAAAAACATAAGGGACTCAGTAGAGTAGAAGAGCCATGCCCAAGTGTTCATTTACTACTCAAGTAGATTGTTGTAATCCCCCTTTCTATCCTCTGTGCCAACCTACTCCCTCCTCTTACATGCCAACTGAGCATGGAGTTATAAAGACAATGGCCTTTTAACATTTCCTGGAAATTGCCAAAATCTAAAGCAATGCATATTGATATATTGGAAACAAGTAGGGTATATCGGTTTGGATCCTTAGGTATATAGGCCATATTACATAGAGTATGGTTTGAAAAAACTGTGCCACATTAAAGCTCTTGAGACAACATGCAATTCAATGAACTTAGCTCATGAGTAATGATCAATGACAAGATTCTTTAATATTAAATTAGTGGGCTGGTGCTGTGGCGTAGCAGTTGAAGCTGCCTCCTGTAGTGCCTGGGGCCCAAATGGGCGCCAGTTCAAGTCCCGGCTGCTCCACATCTGATCCAGCTCTCTTCTATGGCCTGGGAAAGCAGTGGAAGATGGATCAAGTCTTTGGGCCCCTAAGCCTGTGTGGGAGTCCTGGAGAAGCTCCTGGCTCCTGGCTTTGGATCGGCACAGCTCCGGCCATTGTGGCCAACTGGAGAATGAACCAGCGGATGAAGATCTCTCTCTCTGCCTCTCCTCTCTCTGTGTAACTCTGATCTTCAAATATATAAATAAATCTTTAAAAATATTAAATTATAGATTAGATATGTAAACACATAGAAAAGCTCACACATTTATTACAATATTGACTTATTTTGTGACTTCATGCCTATTATATCTGCCCTTTTTAATTACTCCAAAATGAAGTTTCTTTTCAAGGTCAAGCTGAATAGTCAAAAGACAATGCTTGTAATGATCCTTCAAAGTGTAGTTTGATTCTGTTTTTAACCTAAGACTTCCACAATTATAGCAAATACGTTTACAGTCTCATGATGTATTACAAAAGGCAGTCTTCGGAGCTAGAGTTGTAGCATAGCAGGTTAAGCCACCATTTGTGATGCTGCCAGCCTTTATTGGAGTGAAAGTTCCAGGTACAGCTGCTCTGCTCCCAATCAAGCTTGGGAAGGCAGAAGAGGATGGCCTAAGTACCTGGGCCCCTGCCACTGATGCGGGAGACTATATGGAGTTCCTGGCTCCTGGCTTCCTGATGTAGACCTGCCTGTTGGGGTCATCTAGGGTATGAACCAGCAGATGGAAGCATCTCTCCATCTCTCTGTAACTTTGCCTCTTGAATAAATATGTAAATAAATCATTTTTTCCTTTAAAGAAATGACAGCTTTATTTTTGACAAATGAGGAGCCAACTGAGCTTTTCAGCATTAGGAACATACTTAAAAGCTAATGTTTTCTGGGCTAAGCACAACCACTCCCTCCCACTTCCTACCTTCTTCTGAAAAGAAGTTGGAAATCCAAACCACAAAAATGAACGTTTAGTGCAAAAAGAGCCAGTAGTGGAACTTCTTGCCTTAGCCTTATTGGTAGATCGATGATAGAAGCTAGAGGTGAATCTGTGATAGGAGCCAGGAGAATTAGATTTCTATTTTATAAGTATTTTAATTGGAAGTAGTGGAAAATATTTCTATTTCCTGTCAACCTGTGCTCCAACCTCATGCAAGAGCAAAGAGAAGAGCTAAGAGGTTTGGGTCCCTATAACTAAGTGCAGATCCACACTCATCCTTTCTTTTGTTTGAGTGATGTATCATCAAATTCCTTTCTTGCTTTCTTCCTTTGTTGCAAGTTTGGGTTTTAGGCATACATGAATAAAAACATACTGGCTAAACTAATACTTAACCTAGTTATATTTTATAGTTTGCAAAATGTAAATGGTAAAATGTACCATTTCTTGTAATATTGGAATCTTGGAATCTAAGCAGAATAGCTAAATATGTATGAATCAAGAGGGTGCCTAGTAGAAATGAGTTTCTTGCTGCCTTGCTTGGCACACCAGAGAAAAAGAGCTTATGTTACAAATCTTTCATATTCTCAGGTAAAATGCTTATGTACCATTAATATTCTTAATAGTTTAAAATAAATGACTATGGCATATTTATTTTAGGTTAAAGTTTCAATATTTAAGCAAAACAAGTGGGCTTTATTCCATTTTTTAATACTCCATACCTAACATTGTTAAAAGATGGATGTGGCTAAGGAAGCTATCATTATGTCTCCTATAAAATAGCTTCTCCAAATGTATTGCATGTAAGTAAAGTCTTTAAAATTAGGACACAGCTATCAGTACATTTAATAGGGACTGACAAGGGCTATAATTGAGTTAGATGAATGATGGGACTTATATTTGAAAAGAAAAAGTTCATTATTTTGTATATGCTTAAAGTTGAATATTTTCATTGGAATCAAAAAATTTTAAGTATTTAATTCTGAAGACTGAAGCTACATATTTTGTGAGTGATTTGAAAGGATCCAATCACTACATTTTAAGGGTTTATTAATTAAGATGTTAAATAATGATAGTATGAAAACACATCAACATTAGTGTTGTCTGTCTCTATTTGCATGTGCCAGCTTAAAACATATCAATTAAACCTGACGATATTATTTAATATTATGGATTATATGCAATGTGATAGTAATGTACTATCATTTAACATATTATGGAAAGGTATAGCACTGAATCAATGATGAAACAAGGTAATTTTATTGTGTCAAGCATAGAAAATCTTAAAGGCAATACCTCTGATGGAAAAAGTAAGAGCAAGTGTTTCCATGACTGCTAGTTCTAGTAAAGATTTAAAATCAAAATTCCTAAGCATTATAAATGACAGACATGTAGTCAATTTACAAAATCATAAGCTATGAAAATATTCTTGACTACTTTTGAAGAAAAATGTTTCTAAGCCAGTCATTCCTCTCTCTCTCTCTCTCTCTCTCTCTCTCTCTCTGTGTGTGTGTGTGTGTGTGATTCCTGTTTAAAAGTGTGACAGTAGCACAGCAAGTTAAACTTCCGCTTGGAATGCCAGCATCACATATGCATGTCATATCAAGTCTTAACTATCACAATTCTTATTCAACTCCCTGCTAATGTGCCTGGAAAGCAGTAGAATATGGTCCAAGAGCTTGGCCCACTCTCACTCATGTGGGAGATCTCAATGAGTTTCTCACTACTGGCTTTAGCCTGGTCCAGCCCTGGCTATTGCAACCATTTGGGAGAGTGAACCAGTGGCTGGACAATCTCTCCCTCCTCCTTTCCCTCCCCCTCTCCCTCCCCCTCTCTTCCTACCTCCCTCAGAGTATGTGTGTGTCCTCTCTCTCTCACTCTGCCTTTGAAGTAAATACTATATATATATATATATATATATATATATATATATATATATATATTTAAGAAATGACAAATAGGCATCTCATAAGCTAGGGACCAGTCTAAAAGTTTCCTTATAAACTTCCTCTTAGTTTCATGGAAAAGGCATGGAAATCACACCTGGGTCATCTGAATTTTGTTTTCAGCTACTCCTTTGAACTCAGAAAGTAAGGCTTCCATGGAGCTGTTGCCATTAGCTATGAGTAGAGACTAGGAAGAATGGTGGTACTTGTTGTGCTATGAAGATGTGCTGTTGTGTTTGGCCCTCCCCTATATCTCTCAAGCAGGCTTCACTCTGCTGTCTCCTGCATTTCTTTCCTAAGGCCACAGTAACAAAGTACCAGATACTGGTAGCTTACAGCAATAAAAATGATTTTTTTTTTACAATCTCAAGGCTGGAAGTAAAAATCAAGGTCAGCAGGAACATTTTATCTCAGAATCTCCTAGGACAAAATCCTTTGCTCTTCTATCCCCTGGAGATGTTCAACAATCTTTGTCCAACCGTCTTCCTTGACTTATAGGGAGCCTCATTCCCAGAACTTGTCCATCTTCTGTGTGGCTTCATGTCACTTTCCTTCTGGGTCTATCTGTGTCTGCATCCAAAGTCCTCTTTTATAAGGACACAAGTCATATTGGATTAGGGCCCACACCAATAACTTCATGCTAAATTGACTACCCCTGTAAATATCCTATTTACTAATAATGTTATATTCTGAGATACCCAGGGTTAAGACTTCAACACATGTTTTTTGAAGGACATGACTTTAACCCTTAGCATCATATCATTTAGGATTCACCTCTTCCTTTAAAATATGTTTTTCCAAAACCTAAAGTGAAATGGAGGTCATGGAGAAATTTTCATCTTCAGCACTGTCTTTTTTTTTTTTTCATGTTTGTACATCATTTGCATCCCTGGACCTCTCAGTCCACAATTCCTTTTCCTTTAACAAGATATATACTGCTTCATACTCATGCTTCATTTTTCTCTGTAGTGACCTCATGTACTTCTACCTCCTATAGACCAATACTGATGATTGACAACCAGAGTGTCCTATAGAAAAGTTTAAGTGGGAGGTGATATTTTGCCCAGTGTACTTATTTACACTTCATCTGATTCTTACCAAGGTAGTTCCATCTTCTACATGGACAGGGGTCCATCTGCTAATAGATGGGCAAGTGACATCAAAAGAAGAAATATAACATTTCTGAAGTATCTGTGAAAACTTCCTGGAAATATGGTAGGATGAAGTTTATTGCTCTTTTATTCCTCATTCTGAAGAAATTTGTGAAAGAAAAAATACATTAGTGGAGAATTAGAAATTATTGAGTGCAACATGATGAAATATCTACTCTCATGGGGCATACATTTATAGTGATGATTATAGCTGTTCTTCACAAGGAAAAGGCTTCTTAGAAAGGCTTTGATTCACTGGGTAAGAATTTGTATACTACATTTTTACCCCCAATTCATCCTGTTTCACCTTGCCATCATGTTCCCTAAATCTCCTATTTGAGCCTCTCAAACTAGATGTTGTATTAATGTTGGGCTGAGATGTTTACATTTATTAATCTTCAAAAGACACGTAATTAAGACTTTTTGCTACCGAGGTGTCCTGGGAGCATCCTAGTTTGCTCAGCATGCCTTAGAAACAGTATTCTGATTTAACATGTGTACTGTGCCATGAAACTTTTCTTAAAGACTTATTTATTTATTTGAAGGTCAGAGTGATAGAGAGAATCATGGAGAGAAAGAAAGATCTTCCTTCCAATGGTTCACTTTCCCCACTGGCCACAATAGCTAGATGTGGACCAGGTTGAAACCAAGAGCCAGGAACTCTATCCTGCCATCCTACATGGGTGGCAGAGGCCCAACCATGCGGTCCATCCTCTGCTCCCTTCCAGGTTCATTAGCAGGAAGCTGAATAGGAAGTGTAACACAAGGAACTTGAACTGGCACTCTAATATGGGATGCCAACACAGAAAGCATCTGCAAAACCTACTGTGCGACTATGCCAGTCCTGCCATGAGGCATTTCTCTGCAACTGATAAAACACAACACCCCAAAAAACTGGAGACACTCATAGAAAAACAAAGAATTATTTGCCTGCTTCAACAAAGGAGAACGCATGTCATGATGAACACTAGGAAATCTCAGAAGTTAACAAGGAGAGAACTTTCAAAGCAATGGAAACAAGATACACAATGCACAAAATTAGGAATCATGAAGGTGTATTTAAGGAACTGTATGAGGTTTGTTATGACAAGGACATGGGCTCAAGTAGGGGTAAACAAAGGAATAAGAAATAAGCAAGAAATAGCTGTCTTGAACAGTCGTGTGTGTCTGATAAGCAGCTGGTTACACTTTTCTAGAGAAATGGGGCGTCATTAAAGGATTATAAGCCTGTTGATGACAGGGTCATTTCTGCATTTTGAACAGTTTCTTAAACTCAGAAGGAAAAATAGATTTCAAAGCTTGAGATTTTTTGAGATAGTTTAGGCTAGAAATGATTAGACCTTGAAATAAAGCTACAGCTTTAGGAACGATTTGATAGACATGTCATAGTTGAACTGTGTTATTTAATAATAGGTGCTGGGAATGAAGTAGAAGGAAGAATATAGGGCAAGCATAATAGATTTCCCCACAGAGTGATAAATGGCAAATCTGATGAATTTGGAGTTCCTGCCTGGAGTACTCAGATCAAATTGTAGGGTTGTAGGAGCAGGTATTAGGAAGGCTTAAGTTAGCCTTATTTATGTTGGTGCTAAATGGAACACATCCCACTTGCCATGTCAAAATGACATTATTGGACAATTTCACAATCCCTCCCGCCATTCTGATGGGGAATCCAGGAGACCCTGGAAAGGAAAGAAAAGCACAAGAAAGAACAACACATGAAATAATTCTCTAGGATCCCACAAGGGAGGGTGATTGGAGATGGGGGAAACATATAAAACGTATTCTTCAAATGCTGTTGAGTGTCCCAAATGGACCCGATTGAGCACTCTGCACACATCTGTGCAAAAAGGCTATTCCAGTGTCAGTTTTCTGTTTGACTCATGTAGCATATCTCATTAACATACACTTTCAATTCCCTAATTGGTTGTTATTTCTGCCTCCTGATTTGTTAATATCTCTGTCTTCTGCTTAGTTGTTGTTCTGGACTCCTGGTTGGCTATTATTCTGCTCCTCCCCTAATTGGTAAAATCTGTACTCACTTCCCAGAAAAGGACCAATCAGAGAGAGCCACTTTGTATATAAAACAGCCAGCATTTGCAAGATTCTCTGGCAGCTCCTCCCTTAGCATCCCCTCCTGACTGCTGTGGCAGGAAGTTTCTTGCTTTCAATAAAATTGGCTTTGCTCACTGTTCCTGTCTACATGAAAATTTTTCTTTGAAATGAGACAAGAACTGAGACTGTTGTCATTGTCCCATAACACTTCCATCGAAAATTAAGCCCCAGAAGCCTTCTTCCAGACCCCTCTGACATATGGTTCATGTGATTCAGGGGAAAATGAATCACATTGGGCAACTTTAATTGATTATCATATGTTGTTCCACCTCCCTTTGTAAAGGAATTGGTTTAAGAGCCTGGCCCCAAGCTAGTCTGCATTTCACACTCCCCTTAGCTTTGGGATTGTTTTTAAAAAGGGCATGTGGAGGGCTGGCCTTGTGAAGTAGGTTAAGCTGTTGCTTGAAACAAAAGTATCTCATATTAGAATGCAGTTTTGAATCCCATCTGCTTTGCTTCTAATCCAGCTCCCTGAGAAAGCAGGGAAGTAGCTAGCTGAAGAACTTGTTTCCCTGCCACCTAGTCACTCACATGAGAGACTGATTTGGAGCTCTGAGTTCCTGGCTTTGGCCTGGCCTAGTCCAGAATGTTATAGTCATTTGGGGAGTGAAACAGTGGATGAAAGATCTCTCTCTCTCTCTCTCTCTCTTTTTTTTTTAGCAAGCAATTTCAGCCATTTAATATGTTAGGAAAATGTTTAACAGGAGGTCCAATGCCTTCTATAAATTTTAAGAATACATGTATTTGGAAACATCTCTTTTTTTTAAACTTTTATTTAAGGAATATAAATTTCCAAAGTACAGCTTATGGATTACAATGGCTTCCCCCCCATAATTTTTCTCCCACCCACAACCCTCCCCTTTCCTGCTCCCTCTCCCCTTCCATTCACATCAAGGTTCATTTTCAATTCTCTTTATATACAGAAGATCAGTTTAGTATATATTAAATAAAGATTTCAACAGTGTGCACCCACATAGCAACACAAAGTGAAAAAATACTGTTGGAGTACTAGTTATAGCATTAGATCACAATGTACAGCACATTAAGGACAGAGATCCGACATGATTTTTTTTTTTAAAAAAATGATTAATTTTCTATGCAATTTCCAATTTAAAACCAAGTTCTTTTTTTCGTTTTCAATTATTTTATATACCAAAGATTGATTCAGTATATACTAAGTAAAGATTTCATCAGTTTGCACCCACACAGAAACACAAAGTGTAAAATACTGTTTCAGTACAAGTTCTAGCATCACTGCACATTAGACAACACATTAAGGACAGATCCCATATGAGATGTAAGTACACAGTGACTCCTGTTGCTGACTTAACAATTTGACACTCTAGTTCATGGCGTCAGTAATCTCCCTAGGCTCTTGTCATGAACTGCCATGGCTATGGAAGCCTCTTGAGTTTGCCAACTTCAATCTTATTCTGACAAGGTCATAGTCAAAGTGGAAGTTCTCTCCTCCCTTCAGAGAAAGGTACCTCCTTCTTTGATGGCCCGTTCTTTCTGCTGGGATCTCACTCACAGAGATCTTTCATTTAGGGTTTTTTTTTTTTTTCCTAGAGTGTCTTGGCTTTCCATGCCTGAAATAGTCTCATGGGCTGTTTAGCTGGATCTGAATGCCTTAAGGGCTGATTCTGAGGCCAGAGTGCTTTTTAGGACATCTGCCATTCTATGAGTCTGCTGTGTATCCCACTTCCCATATTGGATCTTTCTCTCCCTTTTTGATTCTATCAGTTAGTATTAGCAGACACTTGTCTTACTTATGTGATCCCTTTGACTCTTAATCCTATCATTATGATTAATTATGAACTGAAACTGATCACTTTGACTAGTGAGATGGCATTGGTACATGCCACCTTGATGGGATTGAATTTGCAATCCCATCTAACATTACCATTAGTGGTAAGTTTGAGCATGTGCCGAACTGTACATCTCCTCCCTCTCTTATTCCCACTGTTATATTTAACAGGGATCACTTTTCAGTTAAATTTACACACCTAAGAATATTTGTGTGTTAATTAAAGAGTTCAAAAAATAGTATTAAGCAGAACAAAAAATACTAAAAGGAAGAAAGTAGTAAGTTGTCCCTCGACAGTCAGGACAAGGGCTGATCAAGTCATTGTTTCTCATAGTGTCCAATTCACTTCAACAGATTTCCTTTTAGGTGCTTGGTTAGTTGTCACCGATCAGGGAGAACATATGATATTTGTCCCTTTGGGCCTGGCTTAATTCACTCAGCATGATGTTTTCCAGATTCCACCATCTTGTTGCAAATGACCGGATTTCATTTTTTACTGCTGTATAGTATTCTATAGAGTACATATCCCATAATTTCTTTATCCAGTCTTCTGTTGATGGACATTTAGGTTGATTCCATGTCGCAGCTATTGTGAATTGAGCTGCAATAAACATTGAGGTGCAGATAGCTCTTTTATTTGCCAATTTAATTTCCTTTGGCTAAATTCCAAGGGGTGGGATGGCTGGGTTGTATGGTAGGCTTATATTCAGGTTTCTGAGCAATCTCCAAAATGATTTTCATAGTGGCTTTACCAGTTTGCATTCCCACCAACAGTGGGTTAGTGTCCCTTTTTCCCCACATCCTTGCCAGCATCTGTTGTTGGTAGATTTCTGAAAGTGAGCCATTCTAACCAGGTTGAGGTGAAACCTCATTGTGGTTTTGATTTGCATTTCCCTGATTGTTAGTGATCATGAAGATTTTTTCATGTGTCTGTTGGACATTTGGATTTCCTCTTTGGAAAAATGTCTACTGAGGTCCTTGGCCCATCTCTTAAGTGGGTTTTTTGTTTTGTTGTTGTGGAGTTTCTTGATCTCTTTGTTGATTCTGGTTATTAATCCTTTATCAGTTGCATAGTTTGTGAATATTTTTCCCATTTTGTTGGTTGCCTCTTCACTTTCCTGACTGCTTCTTTTGAAGTACAGAAACTTCTCATTTTGATGTAATCCCAATAGTTAATTTTGGCTTTTACTGTGTGTGCCTCCAAGACTTTTCCAAGAAGTCTTTGCCGGTGCCTATATCTTGCAGGTTTTCTCCAATGTTCTCTAAAAATTTGATGGCATCGGGTCATAGATTTAGATCTTTAATCCATGTTGAGTGAATTTTTGTGTAAGGTGTAAGGTAGGGGTCTTGCTTCATGCTTCTGCACGTGGATATCCAGCTTTCCCAGCACCATTTATTGAATAGACTGTCCTTACTCCAGGGATTGGTTTGAGATCCTTGATCAAATATAAGTTGACTGCAGATGTTTGGATTGATTTCTGGTGTTTCTATTATGTTCCATTGACCATCCATCTGTTTCTGTACCAGTACCATGTTGTTTTGATAACGACTGCCCTGTAGTATGTCCTGAAATCTGGTATTGTGATGCCTCTGGCTTTGTTTTTGTTGTACAAGATTGCTTTAGCTATTCGAGGTCTCCTGTGCCACCATATGAATTTCAGCATCATTTTTTCCAGATTTGAGAAGAATGTCTTTGGTATTTTGATTGGTATCACATTGAATCTATAAATGCTTTTGGGAGAATGGACATTTTGATGATATTGATTCTTCCAATCCATGAGTATGGACGATTTCTTCCATTTTTTTGTATCCTTTTCTATTTCTTTCTTTAAGATTTTATAATTCTCATTGTAGAGATCTTTGACATCCTTGGTTAAGTTTATTCCAGGGTATTTAATTGTTTTTGTAGCTATTGTTAATGATTGATCTTAGAAGTTCTTTTCAGCCATGGCATTGCCTGTGTATATTAATGCTGTTGATTTTTGTGCATTGATTTTATATCCTGCTACTTTGCCAAACTCTTCTGTGAGTTCCAATAGTCTCTTAGAGTTCTTTGGATCCCCTAAATAAAGAATCATATCATCTGCAAAGAGGGATAGTTTGACTTCTTCCTTCCCAATTTGTATCCCTTTAATTTCTTTTTCTTACCTAATGGCTCTGGCTAAAACTTCCAGTACTATATTGAATAGCAGTGGTGAGAGTGGGCATCCCTGTCTGGTACCAGGTCTCAGTGGAAATGCTTCCAACTTTTCCCCATTCAATAAGGTGCTGGCTGTGGGTTTTTCATAAATTGCCTTGATTATATTGAGGAATATTCATTCTGTACCCGATTAGTTTAGAGTTTTCATCATGAAAGGATGTTATATTTTATCAAATGCTTTCTCTGCCTCTATTGAGATAAATATATGGCTTTTCTCTGCAGTTTTTAAATGTGGTGTATCACATTGATTGATTTGTGAGCACTGAACCATCCCTCCTTACCAGGGATAAATCCCTTTTGGTTTGGGTGGATGATCTTTCTGATGTGTTGTTGCATTTTATTGGCCACAATTTTATTGAGTATTTTTGCGTCTATGTTCATCAGGGATATTAGTCTGTAGATTTCTTTCAGTGCTGCATCTTTCTCTGGCTATGGGATTAAGGTGATGCTGGCTTCATAGAAAGAATTTGGGAGGATTCCCTCTTTTTTGATTTTTCTGAATAGTTTGAGAAGAATTGGAGTTAGTTCTTTAAATGTCTGGTAGAATTAAGCAGTGAATCCATCTGGTCCTGGGTTTTTCTTTGTTTGGAAGGCCTTTATTGCTGTTTCAGTTTCTGTCTCAGTTATGGGTCTGTTTAGGTTTTCTATATCTTCATGATTCAATTTAGGTTGGTTGTATACGTCCAGGAATCTATCCATTTCTGATAGATTCCCCTGTTTGCTGGTATACAACTCTTTTTAGTAATTTCTGATGACTTAATTTCTGTAGTGTCTGTTATAACATTCCCTTTTTCAACTCTGATTTTATTATCTTGGTTCTTTTCTCTTCTTTTTTTAGTTAGCTGGGCCAATATTATTTCAATTTTGTTTATTTTTTTTAAACAGCTCTTCCTTTGGCTGATCTTTTGTAATTTTTTTTTTATTCAAGCCTGTTGATTTTTTCTCTAATTTTAATTATTTCTCTTCTACTACTAATTTTGGGTCTGGTTTGTTGCAGTTTTTCTAGATCCTTGAGGTGCATTGAAAGCTCATTTATTTGGTGCCTTTCAAATTTCTTGTTGTAGGCACCTATTGCTATAAACTTTCCTCTTAACACTGCTTTTGCTGTATCCCATAAGTTTTGATATGCTCTATTGTTATCCTTATTTATTTCCAGAAAGTTTTTGATTTATCTTTTAAATTTTCTATGACCCAGTGTTCATTCAGTAGCATGTTGTTCAGTCTCCATGTGTTTGCATATGCTCTAGGGTTTCCTGAGTTGCTAATTTCCAGCTTCATTCCACTGTGGTCTGAGAAGATGCGAGGTATGATTTCAATTCTTTTGAATTTGTTGAGACTTGCTTTATGGGCTAGTATGTGGTCAATCCTAGAGTAGGTTCCATGTACTGCTGAGAAGAATGCAAATTCTTTAAGTGTAGGATGAAAAGTTCTGTAGATATCTGTTAGATCCATGTGGACTATAGTGTCGATTAAATCTGCTGTTTCCTTGTTGATCTTCTGTCTGGTTGATCTGTCTATTTCTGAAAGTGGAATGTTGAAGTCCCCCAATACTATTGTATTGGAGCAGTCTCCCTTTAAGTCCATTAACCTATCTTTTAAATATCCTGTGCCCTATAATTAGGTGCATAAACGTTTATAATCATTACAGTTTCCTATTGAATTGATCCCTTAATCATTATATAGTGCCCCTCTTTTTATCTCTTCACACTTTTTGTGTTAAAGTTTATTTTGTCTGATATTAAGATGGCTATGCCAGCTCTTTTTTGGTTTCTGTTGTCATGGAATATCTTTTTCCAACCTTTCCTTTCAGTCTGCATGCATCTTTGTTGGAAAGATGTGTTTCTTGTAAGCAGAAAATAGATGGTTTTTGTTTTTTATCCATTCAGCCAGTCTGTGTCTTTTAACTGGAGAGTTGAGGCCATTTACATTCAATGTGACTATTGATAAGTAGTGACTTTGCCATGCCATTTTCCCACAGATATTTTTTTATTTATTTATTTATTTATTTTTTTGACAGGCAGAGTGGACAGTGAGAGAGAGAGAGACAGAGCAGAGAGAAAGGTCTTCCTTTTGCCGTTGGTTCACCCTCCAATGGCCGCCGCGGTAGCGCGCTGCGGCCGGCGCACCACGCTGTTCTGATGGCAGGAGCCAGGTGCTTCTCCTGGTCTCCCATGGGGTGCAGAGCCCAAACACTTGGGCCATCCTCCACTGCACTCCCTGGCCACAGCAGAGAGCTGGCCTGGAAGAGGGGCAACCGGGACAGGATCGGTGCCCCAACCGGGACTAGAACCCGGTGTGCCGGCGCCGCAAGGCAGAGGATTAGCCTGGCGTGGCCCACAGATATTTCTAATATATTCTTTGAACTTCCTGTGATCTTTTACTGGGAGATTTTCTTCTTTTACCTTCTTTTGTATTGATGGCTGTGTTTCTGTGTTTCTGTGTGTAACACATCTTTAAGCATCTTTTGCAGGGCTGGGCGAGTGGTGACAAATTCTTTCAATTTCTGTTTACTATGAAAGGTCTTTATTTCACCTTCATTCACAAATGAGAGCTTTGCATGATATAATATTCTGGCATTGGAGTTTTTTTCTCTTAGGACTTGGGTTGTATCTTGCCATTCCCTCCTAGACTATAGGGTTTCTGATGAGAAGTCTGCTGGGAGTCTAATTGGAGATCCTCTGAGAGTAATCTGACATTTCTCTCTTGCACATTTTAGAATCTTTTCTTTATGTTTCACTGTGGTGAGTTCGATTACAACGTGTCATGGTGAGGAGCTATTTTGGTCATGTTTATTGGGGGTGCTATGTGCTTCCTGTACTTGGATGTCTCTTTTATTCCCCAAACTCAGGAAGTTTTCTGCTAGTATCTCACTAAAAAGGCCTTCTAATCCTTTCTCTCTCACTATGCCTTCAGGAACTCCTAGAACCCGAATGTTGGGTTTTTTAATAGTATCCTGTAGATTCCTGACAGTATTTTTTAGATTTCTGATTTCTTCTTCTTTTCTTTGATTTGACTGTTTCCTTTCCTGTTCTCTGTCTTCTAATTCCGATATTCTCTCTTCTATCTCACTGATTTTGTTTTTAAGGCTCTCTAATGTGTTTGTCATTTGATCTATTGAATTCTTCATTTCATTTGGAATCTCTTCAATATCTCAATTTCATATTCTACTAAATTCCTCATTTCATTTTTATTCCTCCTTAAGATTTCATTTTCATTAGAGAGATTTTCTATCTTTTCCTGTATGGATTTCTGTAGTTCATGCATTTGTTTTTGATAACTTCTAAATGTTCTTATTATAATTTTTTTTGAAATCTGTATCTTGCATTTCTTCTATCTCATCATTTTCTTAATCTTGTATTGGAGTGTCATGTTCATTTGGTTCATCATAATGTCTTCCTTGTTCTTGTTTCCTTGATTTCTGCATTTGTTGTTTGGCATTGTGGAGATATTCTTTGGTTTCTTCTTCTTCTTTTTTTTTTTCTCACTGTGGTGGTTTTTCTCGTTATACTATGACTCTAGATTAACTGAACTGTCTGCTTTTGGTGAATCTCTAGAAGCTTGTGGTGGGTGTGGCCAGAGAGCTCTGTTTAGTTCTTCAGGTTAAAGGGTGTGCCAAAAGTGACACACCCAGTTTTGTCATGGTAAGTCTCTCTCTCTCTCTCTCTCTCTCTCTCTCTCTCTCTCTCTTTTTATTCATAAGGGAAGTAATTATGCTCAGAAGAATTTTAAAAAGCACTATACAGAGTGAGATACTTAGAAAACAGAAAAAAAATGCTAGAAATCATGTCAGGATAGGGTATGAGGAAAGTAATTCAGGACAGAAGGGAACCAAGTGGTAAATGTGACTGCCAAAGTGGGAATTCAACAATTTTACACAGAATGCTTTTAGTCTTTTCAAATTTACCAGAGTTTCCTTCAGCAGAAATCTCTAATGCAACCACAAAGGGATGGATGGTCCCATTTAGGTAGCAGCAACATTTGACTTAGTGACTACATTCTGTGTCTTAGCTACCATGCCCCTAAATATGTGTCTTTATTTCATGTACAATGAATCTTTACAATTTTGACTCTTCCAGTAACCTATGCCACAAATCTCCATCTTTTTTCTGCATTCTGTTTTTTTTCCAGTGTAAACTTTGAATTTCCAACAGCTTAACAAATTTCTATCCAGCTTCTTTTCAGATACATTTAAGAACCCTCTACTTCAGGTATTGCAAACTTCTTAAATGACAACATCTTAGAGTAAGACTTTAAAAAAATCAATTTCAGTTTTTATAGTTAAATGATCTTATATAAATATGGCATTGTTAAATGGAAATGTCAATATAATTGGACTTAAAATGAGAAGTTGAATCAGTTTTTTACTTGAATCACCAGAAAAGTCTCATTTACACTGAGGAATATGTAATGTGAGTTATCAGAGATCCCCAGAGTCTCAATAGGATCAAAATTCAATTCTGCTTTTACATAGATATGAAATGTGGAAGATTTTCATTCTGCCACTAACAAAGAAATTATATTTCTAAAATTTTTTGTGGATTTACTGAGTAGCTAGAAGAATTAATTTGCTTTCTCATTAAGGAAGAGATCTTCTTTCCCAGGCCATAGAAGAGAGCTGGATCAAAAGTGGAGCAGCCGGTACTTGAACCAGTGCTCATATGGGAGGCTGGCACTGCAGACGGTGGCTTTTCCCAATTTGCCACAGCACCAGCCCCAACATTTGTTTTCAATAGCTGAGTGCCCTAGTATTGGGAGCATGTACATTTAATGTAGCCACATTATTCTGTTGAATTGATTATTTAATCAATTAACTATGTCTCTTTTAACAGATTTTATCTTAAAATCTATTTTGTCCAATTTAAGGATGGCTACTCCTGCTCATTTTTGTTTTCTATTTTTATGGAATACCTTTATCCATCCTTTACTTTAAGTAACAAAGATAGCTAACAAAGATACACACATATTGAAAGTGAAAGGATGGGAAAATATTCCATGAAAATGGAAAGCAAGTATGTATATTTGCTACTGAGGTGTGTTTCTTTTAAGCAGAATATAGAAGAGTTTTTTTTTAACACATTCAGCCAGTCTATATCTTTAATTGGAAAACTTAGAACAGTTATTGACAGGTAATGCGTTCTTCCTCTGATTTTTTTTTTTTTCTGTAAATGTTAGTATTTTTTGTTTTGGATCTCCTTTGTGTTTTTACTATGCAGTTTTCTTCCTTTACATTGTTCATAAAGCTGATTATCTTTCTCTGTTTCTGGTGTAGCATATCCTTACATATCTATTGAAATTCTTTCACTTTATGCTTCATTTGAAAGGTCTTTATTTCATCTTCATCTATAAATGAGAGTTTCACTGGGTAGAGTATTCTGGATTGACAGCTTTTTCATTTAGCACTTGAACTATATCTGTCCATTCTCTCGTACTCTGTTACTAGGGTTTCTGATGAGAAATCTGCTGTCAATCTAATTGGAGTTCCTTCAAAGGTAATCTGGTGTTTTTCTCTTGTGCATTTTAGAAACTTTATTTTATTTTTGAAAATTTGACTAATGTGTCATGGTGAAGATCCTTTGTGATCTTAACTATTAGGGTTTCTATGTGCTGCCTTTATCCATCTGTACTTGGATGTCCATATCTTTCTTTTTTTCTAATAATTTTAAAGATTTATTTATTTATTTGAAAGTCAGAGTTACACAGAGAGAGAAGAGGCAGAA
Organism: Lepus europaeus; assembly: GCF_033115175.1. Classification (NCBI taxonomy): domain Eukaryota; kingdom Metazoa; phylum Chordata; class Mammalia; order Lagomorpha; family Leporidae; genus Lepus; species Lepus europaeus. The sequence goes on from NC_084827.1 coordinate 96,521,405, forward strand.
AGAGAGAGAGAGGTCTTCCATCTGATGGTTCATTCCCCAACTGGCTGCAATGGCCAGAGCTGCGCTGATCCGAAGCCAGGAGCCAAGAGCCTCCTCCAGTTCTCCCACAAGGGTGCAGTGGCCCAAGGACCTGGGCCATCTTCTACTGCTTTCCCAGGCCATAGCAGAGAGCTGGATTGGAAGAGGAGCAGCCGGGACTGGAACCGGCACCCATACGGGATGCTGGCGCTTCAGGCCAGGGCATTAACCCGCTGTACCACAGCGCTGGCCCCGAAATGTCCATATCTTTATTTGAATTAGGGAAGTTTTTTATTATTTTGTTGAGTAAATCTTATAAGCAATTCTGTATCTGAAGGTACTTCTATACCTTCAGAAAATCCTAAGACACTTATATTTGGTTGTTCGATGGTATCCCATGGATTTTGAGCTCTGTTTTTTGTTTTTCTAATTTTTTTCTTCATTTCTTCTTTTTCTTTGTCTTCATCTTTGTCTTCTTTTCTCTGAAATTTTCCAATGATTTATCTTCTAGTTTGAACAATCTTTCTTCTGACTCGCTGACTCTCTTGCTAAGACTTTTTTTTTTTTTTTTTGACAGGCAGAGTGGACAATGAGAGAGAGAGAGACAGAGAGAAGAGAGAAAGGTCTTCCTTTTTCCACTGGTTCACCCCCCCCAATGGCCGGCAGCAGCGTGCTGTGGCCAGTGCACTGCGCTGATCCGAAGCCAAGAGCCAGGTGCTTCCCCCTGTCTCCCACGTGGGTGCAGGGCCCAAGGACTTGGGCCATCCTCCACTGCACTCCTGGGCACCAGCAGAGAGCTGGCCTGGAAGAGGGGCAACTGGGACAGAATCCGGCACCCCAACTGGGACTAGAACCCTGGGTGACGGCGTTGCAGGTGGAGGATTAGCCTAGTGAGCCGCAGCACCGGCCTCTGTTGCTAAGACTTTTCACAGTGTTTTTTATTTGACATATGTGGAATTGTTCATTTCTAATATTTCACTTCGATCCTTCTTTACTAGCTCTATCTCCCACAGAATTTCTCTTTCATGTAATGTACAGATTTTTTTTTAACTCAAGTATTTGCTTCTCTGCATTCTTGAATCATCTTAAGATAATTTTTTTTTAATTTCTTTTCAAGCATTTCACCAATCTCCTTGTCTTCACAGTCCAATACTGAAGTATTATTAGGTTCCTTTGAGGCATAATATGGTCTTCCTCCTTCAGGTTACTTATATTTAAACCTTTTTTTTTTTTTTTTTTGCATCTGGGTAACACATGTTGATATCTCAACTGAAGTTGTTCTTTGAAATCTGCCTCTATGACTTAGTGGAATGATTGCTCCTTTGGCACATATCCACAGTTCTATGCAAGGTGGAGCCAGGAAGTAAGATTGAGAGTAAGACAAGAATCTAGAGTGACACCCAAGTTAGGTATAGTAGATCTCCTCTGTCATCATCAGATGGGAGGATATGATCAAGCTGGCTGGTGTGTTCATAACTCCAGCCCCTCTCTGCTAAGGTGAATCAACTGCCCAGGGTGAGCCACAGTGCCTGTACACCCCAGTCAGGTGCATGAACCACACAAAGGATCTATGTGCTCCATGGTGTAAGCAAGGAGCCCTCCACAATGACTGTCTCCAGCACTCAGGTAGTTCCAAGCTCCTGGAGTTGGACCCAGTGACTGTCCAAAGACCCAGCCAAGTCCTATGCCCTTATGCCCTTCTTAGTTTCCTGGCTTCTTGCACAATCACAGAATCCACATAGTCACCGGGTGCAGGGGATTTACTTCCTGCCCTGAGAGCCTCTCTGTCCACAGAGAAAGCTGCCCCATTCTTGGAGCCAACTGCCTTCCCAAAAGATGTTGGTGAGGTCATGGGAGAGGAGCAAGGTATACTCCATTTGTAGAACTAAGTGGGTGCCTTCAACCTCACCAGTGCCCCTTGCTGGACACACAGTCAGTGCAAACCATGGATTTCTTTCTCAGACAAAATCCACCAGTGGTACACAGGCTGCAGCAGCCTTCACTTGCCTTGTTCTCTAAGAATGGCACTTCATCCCTGATGGTTGCTAGAAGGCTTGGTGGGGTGAGAGAAGGATACTGATATGCCCTCCTTTCATGGAATTAGGTGTGCATCCTGTGTCCTGCCAGTTTTTCAGTCCAGACTCAAAGTTAGCAGGGATCATGAGGTTCTCCTTCAGCCAAGATGACCAGTAGTACACAGGCTAGTGTCAGCAGATTCCTCTCACCTTAGTCTGAGAAGATGGCATCCCTATAGGCCACAGAATTAGATGGTGGCATCCTGCAGCTGCTGAATGATTATACTGTGTTTGCTGCTTCACAGAGTCTCTCCTCGTTCTGTAGACTTTCCATGGCAACCTTTTCTCTAACTGTCCCCTGGGAATGCGCATCAACCCCTATTCTGGTATCTTCCCATGGTCAAAATCAGCTTGTTTTTCCCCTATTCAGCCATTGTGGATCTTCCTATTCATTATATTCTTTAGAGCATCTCTCTTGAAACAGAACCTTTTTTGATGGCAAGTGTGGCAGTAGGTTCATGCTTATGAAATTAACTGGCCTTACTATGTTTGCATTGCTTTTCTGTAGCTGGCCTGTTAGAGTATTGGTGTGTCCATTGGAAGACTCAAGAATAGATCTCATTTGTGGCAGTATCTCACTTGGTTGAGATGAATATGCTTCAGAATGCTGTGCATATTCTAAATGAGTGACTATTATATGATACTGTTTTTCCCATAGTTAGGATTTATGGATTTGGAAGTCAAGGATTGGGAATGGGGTGCTAATTATTATTACTCCAGAAATCTGTAGTTGCTTCCTATTGCTTTAACACTGAGCTCTGCTATGCATATGTCTTGATGTATTGGATTAGAGAAGGCGAAATGGGGGCCAGTGCTGTAGTGCAGCAAGTTAAGTCCCAGCCTGCAGTGCCAGCATTTAATATGCGCACCGGTTTGAGGCCCAGCTTCTCCTCTTCTGATCCAGCTCCCTGCTAACATGCCTGGGAAAGCAGCAGATGATGGCCTAAGTCCTTGGGCCATTGCACCTACATGGAGACTCAGCAGAAGCTCCTGGCCCTGGATCAGCTCAGCTCCGGCCATTGCAGCCATTTAGGGAGTGAACCAGCAGATGGAAGACCTCTCGCTCTCTGTTTCTCTACCTCTCTCTGTAACTCTGTCTTTCAAATAAATAAAATAAATCTCCAGAAAAAAAGAGAAGTGTTTCTACCAGGAAATTGCATAACGACCCACTGAATAGCAATCAATGGGGAAATAGAGGACTTTTTGCACTTGATTATTCCCAAATACCAATGGAAAATTGGGTTGTTACCACACATTTGCAGTTGTTGCTACTATATATTGGAAATAAGGAAGATTATGCCTGAATTCAGGAGATTTCCCAGGTACTGCATAAAACTCTAACATCTTTTTAAAACTAAAGTCCCTAGGAACTAGAATGACTCAACAGAGGCAGCAATTTTAATGTACTACACTTTCATAAAGATTTAGGTCACCCTATCAGGCAAGGAACTATTACTTATCAAAGGGCATGCCAAGGTCATGAAGGATTTGGAAGGTTTAGTGGAGAGTTATTGTTACATATTCTTTTTTAAAAAATATTTTATTTATTTATTTGAGAGGTAGAGTTGCAGACAGTGAGAGGGAGAGACAGAGAGAAAGGTCCTCCGTCCATTGGTTCACTCCCCAAATGGCTGCAATGGCCAGAGCTGCGCCAATCTGAAGCCAGGAGCCAGGCGCCCCCTCCCGGTCTCCCATGCAGGTGCAGGGACCCACGCACCTGGGCCATCCTCCACTGCCTTCCCAGGCCACAGCAGAGAACTGGACCAGAAGAGGAGCAACAGGGACAGAATCTGGCGTCCCAACCGGGACCAGAACCAGGAGTGCCGGTGCTGCATGCGGAGGATTAGCCTAGTGAGCCATGGCGCTGGCCTGTATGATTTTTATATATATATATATATATATATATATATATATATATATATATATTTGACAGGCGGAGTGGACAGTGAGAGGGAGAGAGACAGAGAGAAAGGTCTTCCTTTGCTGTTGGTTCGCCCTCCAATGGCCGCCACGGCCGGCGCTGATCTGAAGCCTGGTCTCCCATGCGGGTGCAGGGCCCAAGGACTTGGGCCATCCTCCACTGCCTTCCCCGGCCACAGCAGAGAGCTGGGCAGGAAGAGGAGCAACCGGGACAGAATCCGGCGCCCCGATGAGGACTAGAACCCCAGGGTGCCAGTGCTGCAGGCAGAGGATTAGCCTATTGAGCCGCGGCGCCGACAATATAAAAAAAAAAAAAAAAGTAGAACGATAGTCTTAAAAATAGTTTAAAAATGGTTACTCTATGGGAAGAAAGGAGTAGGGAGGAGATAGGACAAAGTTGGAAACTCTGAAAGTATTTTGGTTTATAGCTTTTTTTTTTTTTTTTGACAGGTAGAGTTAGACAGTGAGAAAGAGAGACAGAGAGAAAGGTCTTCCTTCTGTTGGTTCATTCCCCAAAAGGCCTCTATGGACTGTGCGCTGCACCGATCCAAAGCCAGGAGCCAGGTGCTTCTTCTTTGCACATTAACTAATACTTATTGTCATTTGCAAATGTCAGCATGAGTTTGTAAGTTACTACTTTTCTAAAATTTGTCTATTTGGTATCTGTGTATCCTAAAAAGCAAGCAGCAGCTTTAAAGCTCAGATTGACATCTCTAAGTGCAGCTTTCGATGGATGGGAACCAGAGAACTCCTTGTACAAATGGTGGATTTATAGTCTGAAGTAGGAAATGCTCAAGACGAACTTGAAACACTCTGTTGCAACTGCATGCAAAAGATTCATCAAAGACAGAGGAGTCAAAATCATCTGGTCAAAAGCAGGATAGCATGAGCACCATAAAGGGTAATGAATTTCTTGGATTGAAACTATGAACTATGCTAAAATCCTAAAATCCATGGATATCAAAAATACCATAAAATGGCAAAACTGACATAAAGCATTGGTATCCTGAAGAGTTAACTACGGCACTATCTTGTTATTTTGGCCATTGAAAATGAGAAAGATACAAGTAATTATTTAGCCTTTCTTCACTCAATATTCAAAATCAATGAATTTTCATTAAGAAAAGAACATTAAGAATAGAAGAAATAAACATAGGGGGAATAATAAAACTAGAAAGTCATCATTTTACAATATCTAATGCAATAATGTATCTACAGGATGGCATCAAAAGATGTTAAAATCCTTAGGTGAAAATTTGATAGGAAATTTTTTGAGATGAATGGCATTTAAGCTAATCTCTGTTACTACAGATAAATCTTTAAATTAAACTCAGACAACCCGAGAAAATGTATCTCCTGATGGAATGCAATGAAGTACTCAATAAAAAGCTCCTAGACTATGTATTAATAGGTAATGTATTAATAGATATATATTAAGAGCTAATTCAGAAATACAGTAAGAACATGTTAAGCAATATCAAGGGAATATAGCAGTCAAAATTGGAATGCATGAAATTCTACAAGAAATGCCTCTTTTTCATAAACATGCAAATAGAGAGAAGAGAGAGAGAGAAAGAGAAAGAGACAATGAGAAGAAACAATTACATATTTAAAAAAGATAAAAGAAACATATCAGGCACATGCAATTTATGGAGCATGTTTGGACCCTGGTCTTAAGAAAATTATGTAAAAATGTATTGATATTGTTATGACTTTTAAAAGTTATATTGGGACATTGGGTGTGAGTTTTATTATTATTTTCTTAAATATCTGTTGGGTATACTCTAAAGTATTTATATGTTGAAGTTATAGTTATGTGATGTCTAGGGTTCACTTTAAAATATTCCATAAAAATAAAATGTATTTAGGGGATTGATGAAATAGCATGATCAGAAAGTTGAACTTTGTTGAAGTTTCATTATGAGCACATAGATGTTTATTGATTGTTCTACTTATACATAAACTTTCAAATTTTCATAATGAAAAGTTATACCTTAAAAAAGTTATACCTTAAAAAATGTTATGCTTTGATTTCTAAAATAACTGAAACATGAACTCTTAGTGAATAAATTTTTTAGGAACAGTCTACCAAAAAATTCTTTGAAACCCTGCAAATTATATAGTTTCATATTTTCTTCCTTCTCTTTCACATTATAAACAATGGTGTCTCTCTGTGTGTGTATATGTGTATAAAAAACTTAAGATGAAAGCAAAGTATTATAAGAAGAATGTTGCACTTCAGAATGGAATGGAATATAACAAAAATATTTTAATATTTGTCCAATCTACAATGTTTTTAGAAAGCAAAACACTGAAAATTTAAATGTTGCCTTTTTTAGAGATGTATTTATTTATTCATTTACTTTTTTATTTTATTTTTTTATTACTATTATTATTTTTTTTTGACAGGCAGAGTGGACAGTGAGAGAGAGAGACAGAGAGAAAGGTATTCCTTTGCCGTTGGTTCACCCTCCAATGGCCGCCGCGGTTGATGCGCTGCGACCGGCGCACCGCGCTGTTCCGATGGCAGGAGCCAGGTGCTTATCCTGGTCTCCCATGGGGTGCAGGGCCCAAGTACTTGGGCCATCCTCCACTGCACTCCCTGGCCACAGCAGAGAGCTGGCCTGGAAGAGGGGCAACCGGGACAGAATCTGGTGCCCCCACCGGGACTAGAACCCGGTGTGCCGGCGCCGCAAGGCGGAGGATTAGCCTAGTGAGCCGCGGTGCCGGCCTTATTCATTTACTTTTGACAGGCAGAGTTAGACAGTGAGAGAGAGAGAGAGAGAGACAGAGAGAAAGGTCTTCCTTTTTCTGTTGGTTCACCCCCAAAGTGGCCGCTACAGCCAGCATGTTGTGGCCGGCGCACTGTGCTGATCTGAAGCCAGGAACCAGGTACTTCCTTCTGGTCTCCCATGCAGCTGCAGGGCCCAAGTACCTGGGCCATCCTCCACTGCATTCCTGGGCCGCAGCAGATAGCTGGACTGGAAGAGGAGCAACCGGGACAGAATCCGGTGCCCCAACCAGGACTAGACCCAGGGTGCCAGCGCTACAGGTGGAGGATAAACCTATTGAGCCGCGGCACCAGCCCTATTTTATTTATTTGAAAGACAGAGTTACAAAGAGAGGTAGAGAGAGAGAGAGAGGTCTTCCATCTTCTTGTTCACTCCCCAGATGGCCACAGGGCTGGACCAGGCCATAACAGAGAGCTGGTTCAGAAGAGGAGCAACAGAGACTAGAACCAGCCCTCATATGGGATGCCAGCACTTCAGGCCAGGGCTTTAACCCGCTATGCCATGGCACCGGCCCCACAATGTTGCTTTAAATTTGTGTTTTGTAACAAAGCTACAAAAACTTTTAAAAACTCTTTTTTAATAAAAAATATTATAAAGTTATTGGTAAAAAATACCTAATTTTTTTCAGGTGTATCTTTACTATAAATTTGGTTTGGGCAAGAAATTCAGATTTTATTTCTTCCTATTCGCAATTTCCTCTAGCAATTAATATAAGTGTGCATTTATTCATAAATCAGTGCTGCATATTATCTCATAAGCTCAAAATCGTATCAATATTCTTTAACTATCTCAAGGTTGAATGGGTGTGGTATACTCTTCTTTAAAATTCCAAGTTTCCCAGCTTAGTTGAAATAAGTAATGGATGGTTTGTGTCAAGCTTCCTAAAATACCATTTGCAAACTCATTTTCTCAAAAGAAACTGTATCCTATTGATTTTCTTTTAAGTAAGCTATGGGTGCCTTGTGCCTGCTGTCATTGTTCACCAACCAGCTAAAACATTGTGCTTACTGGGTGGGCAATTAACGAATGAATGAACCAGCCTGGGAAAAATTAGAGATCAGAATGTCTAGCCCAGTTCTAAAAGTTAAGCAAGTAGCAGTTAAAATAAAGAGCTGCTAAAAAAATGAGGAGCCACTCAACTAGAGCTCTATCAAGGGATGTTTTCCAAGGCAGCTGCGCAAAAATACCCACAGGAATACTGCAGCTTTCACCCTGCCAATGTTTGGAAAATACATCTTCTCAGCTTCTACCTCCTGCTGCAGTTCCGTAGGGTATATTAATGGCTGGCAAACAGTAGCATGCTGTGTCTGATTGCTCAGAGCATTATTTTTTTCCCTAAAGTTCGCATCAGGGACTATTCTTCAAAATGCTTCTAAAGGTCATTTGGAATCTTCTTGAAACTATAAAATAAGGAGATGCCTGGAAATCCTGAGACACATCCTTTCAAATCCATAACTAAAAACACAATGGGAGTTTATGTATGTACCACTAACAAGACCGCCTTCATTTTCTGCACAAGCTCTGTCCCTCAGGAAGCAACACACCTAAAAACAACAGAATTCAGTATCATCAGCACTAGAGTTCTTAGGATATACTCATTCATAAGATGTTATATTCCTCTCCTACACCATTTTACATTTTTCCAAGGACATAACTGTTGCTGTGGATTTGTTCTGTGAGGAGGGGTGACATGGAGGTAAGAGGCACAGAGTCACCACACAGACACCAGGAGTCAAGTGAAAGTGGGCCAGAGGCCAGCGGCCCGCAAACTTGTTTATTTCAGTTGGTACAGCATCTTATATAGCCAAGGTAGCCAATCCAGGCAAGGGGCGGTTTATGCCCCAACCAATCACAGCCTGTTGCCAGGCAGGCTCCATTGCCAGGTGGGTTCCGAAGCCATTCCTGAGTAACTGACACTCACTTGCCAGTGGCCATCTTGGCATGGCCTTCTCATTCCACCACATTTCCCCCTTTTCATTTATTTTCGAGCAATGGGAGGCATTGTTGATCCCATTTCCATGTGGTCTCCATACGCGGCTGTGCCTGTCTTAGGTTGTACCCCAGGGGATTTACCTGTCATTGACTAACCAGCCCTCAAAACAGGAGACCACAGGAGTGCTTGTTCAGATGGGGGTAGGAATGAGGAGCAATGGTAATCAGGAATGGCGTGACCTCATGCTGGCTGTGGGCCGTTTGAGTGGCTGACCAGAGCTAGTGGGGTATAAAGCAGTAGTGGATATGGCTATGTGGCTATGGGCAGTTCCTCAGGGCAAGATGATAGGGCAGCAGCTTGGTGATTGGTAGCAGGTGCATCTGCTAACAAGGTAGAATCTAAGTCTTGTTCAGCTAGTTCTGGTTGACTGTCAGTTGCGGGCTTGATGTTTCTGGCTGGTACCCAAATGGGCTGTCCCGCATTCTCTGGAAAGACACAAGCATATCCTCAACCCTTGGTTAGCAGAGGGTGTGGTCCCTTCCATTTTCCTGTTGGGGGCTCTTTCCACCTAACCATAGGGGCCAGGATCTGGGATGGAAAGTGTCCCCAGTGTTTATAAGCTGGGCTGACCCCTTGGGAATCAAAAGTAAGAAAATTGATAGTGAAAAGGACCTCAGTCAAAGTAAGCTGTGGGTCTGGGGGCATATGATTGGTTTTCCTGTCTTTGTAAGAGATGTTTAATAGTCCTATAAGTTCTTTCAATGATTGCCTGTCCCTCTGGGTTGTATGGGAGATCTGTGGCAGACTGTATGTTCCAGGATCTCAGGAAGGAGTTAAATTCCTGTGATGTATACACTGGCTCGTTATCAGTCTTTATGGTCCAGGGGACACCAAGGACCAGCATGGCTGACTTAACCACCTTTATCAGATTACTAGCCTTTTCTCTGGATTGGGCTGTTGCAAATACAGCCTTTGAATAAGTATCTACCACCACATGGACAAACTTAAGTTTACCAAAAGAGTTAATGTGGGTGACATCCACTTGCCAGAGCTTATTAGGAGCAAGGCCTCACGGGTTCACTCCTGCTTGTTGCAGTGGGCCTAATGGGGCGAGGGGGGCACAATTCTTGCAAGAGCATACTAGGTGTTTGCATTGGCTCATTGTTAGCTCCAGGAAAAGCGATTTTATGTTGCTTGCTGACATGAAATTTTTGGTGTAGAATACGGGCTGGTCACATGAGAAACATATCTTTGGCAAATGGCAGGGCTATTTTTCATGCCTTGTGGGGGTACTGTCCATTGAAATCTTTTTGTGGGGAGCTGAAAATTGGGCTCTATACTGTAAAGGTGAAGTAGGCCTTAACCTCCTACACAATGGGACTGGAAAAGAAGCAGTCTTTGATAGCAATGGTAACTATGTGCTATCCATTAGAATGGCTTCTGGATGGGGAAGGCCAACCTGGAATGTTCCCATCTTTTTTTATGATTTTGTTGATGGCTCTCAAAGACTGTAGTAGCCTATATTTTCCCTGTTTCTTTGGTATCACAAAAATGGGCATGTTGTGAGGGCTAGTGGAGAGTTCTATGTGTCCCTTTTCTAATTGTTCCTGTATCAATTATCTAAGGATGCCAAGTTTGGGTTGTAATATTAACCACTTCTCCACCCAGATGTTTCGTGTTTTTTCCCATTCAATGGGGGATTGGGCCTGGCTTTTGTATGAGGTGAGCAGTGGTCCCTAGAATCTCACTTGTAGGCTCTCCATTAAAGCTGTTGGCTTGTGGAGATTTGTGATCTGTGGTAAGGACAGCTTGCATTTATGAAAGCATGTCTCCCCTTCAGGTCATGGAAACCTCAGAAATTAGCATAAAGATGGTTCCCATGTCTCCACTTTCATCTCGCCACATTACAGGTGTGATGACCTGATCAGCCAATTTTAATCCTCCGATGCCTTGGAGGTCGGGCCTGGGCGCTGTCTTCCAATGTTGCATTTTCCTTGCATCCCTAGCTTTTATGGCAGTGGCATCCATCCCGTATCAATTAAACTCACAAAGGCAATGTTATCTAAGTATAGGGTCAATTTTGGCCTCAGATTGAAGATGGGCATCGAGCAGTTAACGATGGTGGGATGCCTTCTTACTTGCTGGGCTGAGGTCCTCTCCACTGAGAGTTTAAAGACTTAGTCTTGCAATCTTTTGCCCAATAAAGGCTTTTTTACATCTGGGACACAGCGTTTTGGGCTTTCCAGGTCTGTCAGCATTTGGGCAGTTTCACCATAGGTGAACAAACCGGAGGATCATTAGACTTCCTTGTTTCAGTTTGTTAATGGCCACAGTTAGGGCCTGTATGAGTGTATCATCAGGGTTTACCTTCTTTCTAGCTACTATCCATTTAGAAAGGTCTTCATTATGGACCGGGGTGATTGCAGCTTTTGCCTCTTTGGTAGCACCTTCCCAAGGTAATTGTTTGACCAGATTGACTTGATCAGGGCCAAGCGGTAATCTTCTCTCTACTGCCTCTAAGACTCTGGGGAACCATTCGCCTGGGCCTTGAACTAGGTTTCTGAAGAGTTGACTATAATTAGGAGTATTTATATTTTTTAAGGCTTTAAGTGCCAAATCTCTGACCTGAAAAATAATAGGCAACTATTCCAATGCAGGCCTGTTCATGAGGATATATGTAGGTGCCATGGCCTGTAAGCATATCAAAGGTTACTGCTATTCCATAGGCAGCATTATTCCTCGCCACAGTTTCAGCCTCTTCCTCATAGGAGGCTTTCCACTGTAAGAACTGTGATCTCGACAAACATGCTTTGAGAAGTGTAACCCAGTCAAAATGAGTTTGAAGGTTCACTGCCCATTGTGTGAGCACCTGTTCAAAGTAGGGAGAGTTGGGGCCTGACTCTCCTGAGAAGCCTTTTTTAGCATAGTAAGGTCATTTATTGGCGTTGGAATCCTGGGCCTGAATTTTGTGTCCACTCCTACATTAATGGAAAACATGTGGGTGGGATGGGTCTACCAGCTGCCCTGAGAGCCTGGGGTGCCCGGGGACTGCCACAAATATGGGGATCCTCACTGGATGTGGAGGGGATGACTTCACATGGGTTATTGTCTCAAGGTCATCTAAGTTCATCCCACGGGTATTTGGGGGGTGGCTGACCAGGCATTGCTGCGTTGTCTGCTGTCATGTCATTTTCACTGTCGGAGCTCTTTCTCCCTAAGTCATCAACTGTTGCCTGTGAGAGTTGCAGAGACCTGGAGTGACAGGCTCTTACCACTCACAGATTCATCTGAGAGAGGGGTATATTTTCCATGTTTGAGCACTTAAGAGTGGTGTGCCACGTCAATTCTAGCCAAAGGAAAGATACCCACAGCACTGCTTCCATAACAAAACAAATTTCTAGCATCTCAGCGGCTGATGGCACCAGATGTTGAGGTTGATTTGTTCTGAGAGGAGGAGCGTGGTGGGGGCAAGAGGCACAGAGTCACCACACAGACACCAGGAGTCAGGTGAAAGTGGGCCAGAGGCCAGCAGCCCGCAAACTTGTTTATTTCAGTTGATACAGCATCTTATATAGCCAAGGCAGCCAATCCAGGCAAGGGGTGGTTTATGCCCTAGCCAATCACAGCCTGTTGCCAGGCAGGCTCCATTGCCAGGTGGGTTCCGAAGCCATTCCTGAGTAACTGACACTCACTTGCCAGTGGCCATCTTGGCATGGCCTTCTCATTCCACCACACATAACTTCATTCTTGCCACAGGATTTCTGGCAATTGAAAAAAGAGGGCTGGGATTAGCACTGTGGCATGGTGGGTAAAGCCACTGCCTGCAGTGCCAGCATCCCATATGGGCGCTGGTTTGAGTCCCAGCTCAAACTTCTCTACTTCTGATCCAGCTCTCTGGTGTGGCCTGGGAAAGCAGTAGAAGATGGCTCAAGTCCTTGGGCCCCTGCACCCATGTAAGAGACCCAGAAGAAGCTCCTGGCTCTTGGCTTTGGAGCCACACAGCTCCGGCCGTTGCAGCCAATTGGGGAGTGAACCAATGGATAGAAGACTGATCTCTCTCTCTCTCTCGTGCTTCTCCTTCTCTCTGTGTAACTCTGACTTTCAAATAAATAAATAAATCTTTTTTTTTAAAAAAAAAAAAGAGTGCTAAAGTGAGGAGGAGAAAAATTCTCACCAGATTGCACCTAACAAATCACCCAATATTGACTCTTAAACACAAGTTGAGTTGTATTTCCCCTTAATGAAGAGCAATATCATCTAATGTAAAAAGACTGCAAGCAGTCTTTTCAGTTCTAATGAAATCAGTGCCAATGATGTTGATGATTAAAAGAATAATTGTCAGAAGTAACAAACTTCTGGTAGCTTTGGGATCTGCAAAAAGAGAAGGCCTACACTTCGGGGCATGGAGAGTCCCTACCCACACTTTTGGAAAAAAAAAAAAAAAAAAAAAAAGTCCTTGTCAAAGGTCCCTGCAGGTGCCTAAAGGTTAACCAACTAGGATCAGACCTGCCTCAACCTTTAACCCCTATGCCCTGTACCTATAAAAGGAGCCCTCCCAACTTCTGACTTGTGACTTCCCCGCCCCTGCTCTGTTGGGACAGGTGAACCTCACCCAAGAGCAGAATCCCAATAAAAGCTTGTGAATTAATTGATTCATCTGACTGGGAAGATTTGTTACGTGCCAGACACCCTGTAACTTCCACTTGGGAAATAGAGTTACTGCATTTACTTAGGAAAAACTGAGTTGATGATATTTTCTGCTTATAAATTAAGACAAAATACTGACTGCATACATACGTAATTTTAAAAAGTTTTGGTTAACTATTTTGACATTAACAATAATAATATGAAAGTAATCAAATCTGAAGTAAATATGAGAAGGAAGGCATAAAACCATGAAATTGTAGAGCTGAGATATATCACTGAGATAATTTCCTCTAACCTCTTATTGTTTTCACAGGAGGAAAAATCAAGACCCAGAAAGAAGAATTTCTTTGCCCAGAGCAATTAGTGCCATTACAGAAACAAGAGCCCAAGTCATACTTATCACCAAATAGGGGAAGCAGAAATATAATGGAGTTGGCAGAGATTACCACCTTGTTTTAGAACACAAAAACTCTGGCCTTCCAGGGTGGGGACAGCACTACCCATTCCTTTCCTCTTCAATTTGCATTTCTTCTTTCTTTTGATATTTACTCTTTATTCCATTTGCAAGTGTATTGGAAATATAAGAGTTGAAAAAGAACTGGGGCAGAGACACTTGGGGCCAGGGTAAACACAGGCTTATTTGAGCCAATTAATTTAGGTCAGATCTGCAGTAAATTCTAGCTCCCCTGTGTACTACTGTAATACTGGGAGGCTTCTGGGAACTGGATGCCTCTCCGTATCATGATAAGATGGAGCCAAGAAAAATAGACATAGCATAAAACATCTTCCTGAGAGCCGCAGTGTTCTGAAGCCCTTTATATGAATAGTTTTATTTAATTTGCTACAACTATTTTGGGAGGTACTATCACAGATGATGAAAGAAAAAGCACATACATTTTTTAAGTGATTAAAGGAATCACATAGGTAATAAATGATTGAGCCAGAACTTCAGTCCACATTCTATGTCTCTAGACATTGCTTTTGACAATTATTCTATGATAGATAGGAAAATTAAGTGAATTATATCATTAAAGATTGTATTCACAGTTAATTTTCTGAAGTTTCATTTTGATTCATCATGTCAAGCTTAGGCAGAATATATTTTATAACAACTCATAAAAAGTAAATATTACTGATAGAATTTTTAGTTTATTTGTCTTGAGGGTGGGAAATAATTAAATGGAAATGGAATTCATCAATATACTCATCAAATAATGTCTACTTTCCACATTAGAATCAAGCGTGGAGATTCAGAGGGAAGCAGAAAAGCAGTACAGAAAACAAGTCATGTAATAAAAAATGAAAATAAAATACTAGATTATATCACCTTTCTATATCTTAAGCAAATTTCATAAAGTAGACATATAAGAATTGGTAACTTAATAGTTAAAAAAGAAAACAAGGTAGTTCTAGAATCTGAATTATGTACAATAATTTCTAAAAACTATTGCTATGATTTGAATATTTGTCTGCTGAATTCATGGGTTTAGTCCCCAAAGTCTTATTTTAAAGATACTAAGAGGAAAAAAAATTAACCTAATGATGGTGTTACGAGGTAGAAGCATTTGAGAGACAATTGATTGGGTTGGGTCACAGGAGTGGAGCTGCCAGGGTTGAAGCCTGGTGGTTTTATAAGAGACCACAAAGACCAAGGCTAAAGTATGCACCCCTTTTCCACTGCTGTATGACAATGCGCTTGCCACCTAGGGACTCTGCCGGTAGCAACAGCCTCAACTGTGCCAACCTAATCATGGACTGTGAGCCTATAAAATCTTCAGCCAATATAAACCTATTTCCTTACAAAATGAACCTGCCTTGGGAATTTCCTCATAGTTAGAAAAAGCTGACATTGAACATGGAAGACTTCCCTTCTTCGATGTTGATTAGAATAGAAGGAATACAAACTCTCTTTTGAAGGCATTAATTTTCATGAGATTTCACTGGGACAGTGACTGAATGCGGCGACAAAGAACATCTCTCTTTAGTTCAAAAGAACATCTCTCCCATTTTTATTTCTTATTCTTTCCTGAACCAATAATGAAAAGGTCAAGGGAATTTTATTAAAGCTCTGCAGTACACCTACTAAAGAAGTTTCCACAGCATTTGTGAATGAATGGTAATAAGATTAACCGACACTATGGCCTTCTGGAACACACTGCATGGAAGGTGATTTAAGAAGTCTTTCTCCCCCCAAGGTAAGTCAGAAAATTAGAGGGGAAAAAAACTTCCCATTAACCCTAAAACAGCAATTATGAGTGAGTTTTGGTTCAGTGGTCAAGGTGCCACTTAGGATTCTCATAGCCCTTATCAGTGTGCCAGGGTTCAAGTCCCAGGCCTGCTTCTGATTATTCCATCCTGCAAATGTGCACGTTGGGAGGCAAGGGTGATGGCGCAAGTGGTTGGATCCCATGTGTATGTCTGAGAGACCTAGACTGAGTTCCCAGTTTTTGGCTCCTGGTTTTTCACTGGCCCACTCCACAGGCATTCAAATGTGAGCCAACAGACGGGAGAAGCTCTCTGTCTCCCTTGGTCTCTTTTTCTTTCTCTCTCTGCACATCATTTGTTTATTTAAAACATTTAAAAATTTTTAAAGGTAGGAAAAATCAGTGAGCTTGATGCTGGTTTTTGTTTATATCCTTCTTTTAAGTCAGTATACATCCTGTTAGTCAAAATCGGAAGTAAGCATTTTCATGTATATGTGATTTGGATCAAGGTATCTGGGCTACTTTCTTACAAAATTTATGTGCATATCCACATCGACACATTAGCCTTAGATAAAAAATAAATGAGTTAATTCTCTTTACCCTATTCCAGGGCAAACATGTAATTTTCTTTTAACTAAAGCTTGCTGAGGAGAGTGGCTCTAGTAAAACCTGTCTTGCTCCCAGGGCACAGCATTAAGAGCAGTTATCACCTTCAATCTCTATCTATTGCTTAACTTTCTTTTTCCAGTAAAAATGAATGATGAATTTAAAGTTCTGTCTTTGAATCCTTTGGGATTCACCAATGGTAATTTTTTTTAATTTTTTAAAAATTTTTTTAATTAAACTTTTATTTAATGAATATAAATTTCCAAAGTACAGCTTATGGGTTACAATGGGTTCCCCCTCCCAAAAATTTCCCTCCCACCCACAACCCTCCCCTTTCCCGCTCCCTCTCCCCTTCCAATCACATCATGATTCATTTTCAATTCTCTTTATATACAGAAGATCAGTTTTAATCTTTATAAAATAAATACATTTAAGGAGACAACAGTGGATTTATTTGCTCTGATGTGTAGGACCTTACTATGAAAAAAAAATTTAATACAGCCTGTATATAAATAATGAAGTCATATTAGAATAACTTCTGTACATTACAAGTACCTCACAAATAAAATTGTCACAAGGCTAGATGAATTCCTTTCAGTTCAATAGTTCAGAAGTATCTTTTAAAAATGCAATTAGAGGGGCTGGTGCTGTGGTGTAGCAGGTAAAGCCACCACCTGCAGTGCTGGCATTCCATATGGGTGCCAGTTCGAGTTCCGGCTGCTCCACTTCCAATCCAGCTCTTTGCTATGGACTGAGAAAGCAGTGAAAGATGGCCCAAGTCCTTGGGTCCCTGCACCTGTGTGGGAGACTAGGAAGAAGCTCCTAGCTCCTGGCTTTGGATCAGCGCAGCTCTGGCCATTGTGGCTATCTGGGGAGTGAACCAGTGGATGGAGGACCCCTCTCTCTCTATGCCTCTGCCTCTCTGTAACTCTGACCTTCAAGTAAACAATAAAATATTTAAAAAGATGCAATTAGAATTAGTTAAAATCGAGGCACTAGTAAGTAGGGACAGTTAGGCCATTTCTTGGGCAAGGAAAAGTGAGTTCAACTCCTCAAATCTTTGGACCAACAAATTCTGAGGATAAGAACTCAACAATGAAAAACTCTAAACTGCTTTTCTTAACACCTTGGATAGAAAACCATAAATCATAATATTATGTGAGCCAACTTTATACATTAAAACCATTGGGTGAGGATGCCATTATTGACATTATGTAAATGACAATGTGCCAATTATATGCTATTGTTCTGGGGAGAACACTAGCAGTGAGTTATTAGAAATTTCATTTGATAATAATCAGTAGAAAAAACAATGATAAAACCCTTGTATTTAAGGCACTACAGAGGACACAATGAAATATAAGGAAGGGCGAAAGCTCTCACTTTGTGTGACATGCATTACTGTACTTAATGCTTAATATAATAAAATAAAAGTGGATATGTCATGTCCTTACATTACAGAAGGACAGCTCAGAGAGGATATCTCCCATGCTTAAAACAATGTAAATAGCAAAAAACTCTAGTGGAGATTAAACCTGAAGTCCCTTTCCTTTGATTAATCTACCCTGAAAACTCATAGCAGCAAACAATGTCCTGTAAGCACCAGCTTATGTAAAAATCCAAGAACTAAGAAATTATGAAGTTGCACAATTGGCAGCATACCTGGCTTCTCACCTAAGAATTTGTTAGTGACTGAGGAACACTTTTAGCACATTAATTTTTGAAACATTTTTAAGAACATATCCCACCTTTGTCCCCTGTTTTACCTAAATTAGCCTAAAGGTTACATTTCTTCAGCTTCATATATATATATATATATATATATATATATATTCTAAAGATTCATATATATTCTAAAGATTCAATGTTGTTAAGTAATTATTATAGGAGACCCATGCTTTGGACTAAACGCATGCATTAGGCCTTGGCAAAACAAACTTCTGTAAAAACAATGAAGTTACCCATGCTGAATTTCCATATACCAAACCAAAATTGAGTTATCATCTGAACTTTTGAGAAGTAAGGAGAGACACAGAACAGTCGAGTTTCCCAAGCATGCCAGTTTCAATTAATGTGATAATAAAAGTTCCCTCTTCCTGAATCTTACACAGTGAAAGATGATCTGAATTAAACTGTTAGCCAACTAGTTATTTTTCTGTTGTTCTGGCTCCCTGTCCCTGTCTTACAAGGACAAACACTTTAAAATGACAGATCTGCTTTTTTCTCTTGTTTCTCTTTTCTTTAGCTTTCCTCGGTCTATAGAATAAACCTCTTCTGTTCAGCCCATCAGAACATTCATTCTATTTTATTGAATGCAATGTTTCTACATTTAAAAAATGATTTATTTGTCTTTATCACTTGAAAGGCAAAATGGCAGAGGCAGAAAGAGAGAGGGGGGATCTTCTATCTGCTGTTTCATTCGCCAAAACCTGAAGCAGCTGAGACTGGACCAGATGAAAGGTAGAGCTAGGAACTCCATTTGATTCACCTATTTTGGCAGCAGAAACTCAAACACTTGAGCCATCACCCACTACCTTCCAGGAAGGTAGTGAAATAGCTGGGACAAAAACCCCGTAGTCCAACATGAAAGGCAAATATCTCAAATGACAATGTAACAGCTTCACAACATCCACTTTTGTTGTCTGATTCTAATCGAAAACAAATTCAAATAAGCTCTTTAATTTAAATTGTTATACTTTTTTTTTTTCTATTGACAGTGATCCAGGTCTAATTTTGTCCTTATAGAATCTACAGGATTAGTCACTGAGGAGTTTATTGTTTAAGGTCAAAGTGAAAAAAAAAAAAGTATTTCCTCATGTTTTGTCTTTGAAACAATTTTGGGTTTCAGTTTTTATACTTAGAAACCAAGTTTTATAAAATTACAAAGGAGAATGGAATACAGTCTTTGAAAGATAATAATGAGAACTTGTCCAGATATTTAGAATGTTCCCAGAGGTTTATCAATATTCGCCATAGCAACATGAAACCATGGTTTCTTTCTTTCTTTCTTTCTTTCTTTCTTTTTTTGTTTAAGAATTGTTTACTTATTTGAAAGTCAGAATTACACAGAAATGGAGCGGGGGAGAGAGAGAGAAAGGAGAGACACCTTCCATCCACTGGATCATTCTCCAGATGACCTAAATGACCTTGGGCTACACTGAAGCCAGGAGCCAGGAGCTTTTTTCTGGGTTTTCCACATGGGTGTCAGGAACCCAAATTCTTGGGCCATATTCTGCTGCTTTTTCAGGCCAGGGAGCGAGATCTGAAGTGGAACACCTGGACATGAGCTGTCGCACATATGGGATGCTGATGTTGTAGGCAGTGGCTTAAGCCACTATGCCACAATACCCTGAAACTATAGAAGCAAATGCCCCTCATGAAATTTGTTCAAAACAGAGATGTGGTTGTGTACTTTGGTCTATTTTTATTCCTCCTTGGCAATTTTCTATGATTTTCACACAAAGAAGTAATAGAACAGATGATGCTACTAATTATTTTCTTTCTTATTTGTTTACTTATTGATATATATTTTTAAAATTACTTATTTATTTGAAAGGCAGAGTTGCAGAGAAAGGGAAATATAAATTTTCCATCGACTGGTTCACTCCTAAAATGGTTGCAAAGGGCAGGGTTAGACCAGGCCATAGCCAGGAACCTTGAACTCCATCCATGTCTCTCACAGAGGTAGCGAGGATGCAAGCGCTTGAGCCATCTCTTCTGCTGCCTCAAAGGTACGTTGGGACAGAGTTGCCTTGGGAGTGGGGAAACTATGACACCAATTAGCATACTTTATGGTATGCTGGCATTGCAGGTGACAGCTTAACCTGTAGCACCATGAAGCCGACCCCTCCTTTTATCTCTCTCTCTCTCTCCATGGGCTGCTGGATATGATTTCCTTAGAGAGAATGAAATATGGAGATTCTATACTAAATGGTGGACCTGGAGGAACAATCCAGTATGTATTTTGACTTGTTATCTGAGTACTTCATGACACTTGGAAACGTGAAGGCATTGAAGAATGCTATCTGGGAAGTTTCCTGCTTTAAATATTTGAGTTTAAGAAAAAATAAATAATTTATTTAGAATTTATCTTGTAATTTTACAGGATAAATATTCTTTTAAAAATGTAGCTATAGATAAAGAGTCACATAATTACACATAGGTAGGAAGTGATTCAGGATTCAAAGTCAAGGTAAAAATTCCATTTTAACACTTTGCAAATGTACTGATTTGAGAAGTTACTTAATCTTCACAAGCCTCTGGTTTCCTCTATACAATAAGAATATTAAAGATACCTACTTCATGTAACTGTTTTAGAGGTTAAATGAGATGATATATGCTTTCTACTTAATAATAGAAGGTCTGGAGCATGTGTATGCTAAAGTATGATCATAGTGATGGATACATTCTCATCGAGGAAGTTGTTTTCACATCTACTACCTCTTTTTCCTCAAATTGCTATAAAATAAATAGCAGTCTCATTTTCTGATAGGGCCTTATTTTATGAAACCAAAGAAGGAAACATTTTTGTTAGGGAGAATAGAGGAGAGATTTATACCAAGGGATGTTTCCTTGACTTGGTACATTCAAGTTTACACATTAGGATTATTATTAATTTACATATTAGGATTCGGTCAATAAAGAAAAAGAGCATATAATTCTATAATTGGCAGCAGCATAGATAGTACTGGAGGGCACTGTTGAGGGGATTAAGTAAAGCACAAACACCTTATGTGGTTCATTATATGCGGAGACCGAAAACATTGATCTCAAATAACTAGAGAGTAAAATAGAGGTTAACAGAGGGTGGGAAGGGTCAACAGGAGATGGAAAGAGCATGATTATCAAGTACAAGGTGCAGCTGGGTGGGATAACAACTGTGGTTGGCAATAATTAATTACATATTTCAAAAATAGCTAGTAGAGAGAATTTTAAATATTCCCAACACAAAAATGGCAAATATTTGACATAAGGGAGAAGTCAACGACTCTGCTCTGTTCATTACACATGTACATATTTTTTAAAATATCACACTCTGGGGCCAGTGCTGGGGCATAGTAGGTTAAGCATCTGCCCATAATACTGGCATCCCATGTGGGTACCAGTTTGAGTCCCATCTGCTCCATTTCTAATCCAGCTCTCTGCTTATGACCTGGGAAAGCAGTAGAAGATGGCCCAAGTACTTGTGACCCTACACGCATGTGGAAGGCCTGGAGGAATCTCCTGGTTTCTGGCATCATATCAGTCCAGGTTTGACAGTTGCAGCGATTTGGGGAATGAACCAGTGGGTGGAAGATTCTCTCTCTCTCTCTCTCTCTCTCTCTCTCTCTCTGTGTGTGTATCTCCCTTTCTCTGTCTGTAACTCTACCTACCCCCCAAAATAAATAAATATTTAAAAATATCCCTCTGTACGCCTCAAAATATGTATAATTATTTAATTAAAATTATAGAAGCCTGCGTCTTCAATGACATCATGATCATTTGAAATCACCAACTTCCAGATTACACATATGATTGTTTTTTCTCACTAAGCCAATGTTAATTAATCAGTGTTGTACTTGAAACTGAAAGTATTCTACTTGAAGATATGTTATAACATTATGGCCAAACACCAAGACTTACAAAGAGATTGCTAGTGTTGTCAATAAATGAGAGGCCTTGCTCTATTGCCCTATATATAGCTAGAATCCAACTCTCCTTTCACCATGGAATAGTAGAAATACTCACTAGAGATCCCTTGTTTTAAAATTATTAATGTATGTGTCTATTTTCCCTATTAGACAGTGACTCCCTGGAGGGTGAAGGCTATTTGCTATTTATCTTGGTGTCCCTTCCAACCCTAATTTAATGCTTTCACATGTCATTTGCCCAGCAAGTCAACACTTGTTTTGACTTGAATTGAAAGAATTGAAGTTTTGAGGTCAATAACTGAGTGATTTATGAAGATTTGGATAATGTGTAGGTTGAATGAAGTTCTACATGGAAATAAAAATGTTGGTAGGATTAAATATGTCTTTAAAAAACCCTATGTAATGATGTCAAGGCATATAGAGTACATTATCAATAGCTACATTATTAGGTGTCAGTAGAATACTAAATCTAGAATTAGATAGAGCTATTTAAAACAATCCATTAAACTTTCAATTTCCTAAATTTTGGTTTGAATTTTAAATTTACTTTTCACTTTATTTGAGAGGCACAGAGACAAACAGTGTTCAAACATCTGCTAGTTCACTCCCCAGATAACTCCAACATTCAGGACTGCAACAGGCCAAATCAGGGAGCCTGGAACTCAATTTAGGTCGCCTGTGAGAGTGGCAGGGACTCAAGTACTTGAGCCATTATCTGCTGGTTTCCAGGATGCACATTATCAAGAAACTGGAAAGAAAGTAGAGGAACTAGGACTAGAACCAGGCACACTGTTATGGGATCCTGGCTTCTAAGCCACCTTAATTTTTCTAAGTTTTAAATATATGATATGCCACACTGCCACAATATTTCAAGACAATGGCTATGTATATCATTTTATTTTCTTGATTGCTATTCTTTTTTCAAAGCTGACCACTACTCTAGAGGATCATGGGAAACTACTGGCTGCAACTCAGTCTCTCTCACCTCAGCAATAGAAATATCACATTAGTTTGGCTCATTTGCCCTGCAAGGACAGTTATGTGCACTGATAGTGGAGTTAAAAATAACTGTTTCTGTTTGTAATTCAGATTGGGTAGGAACCTCATCAGCCTTCAAGGCTACAGCATTTCAGAACTGTCAACTGCCACTCAAGGGAGTTAACATAGCTGCAAGGCATTTCAATTCAAATATTTTTTTTCCACAGTCTAAAATGATTCAGGATTATGCAAGAGGGAGGGAAATCCACTATGTGTGTGAACTCAAGTGGTATTCTTTGTTAAAATCATGTGAATTCTCATTTAGCATAAGTATTTAATTGCATACAAAGCTCTAAAGTGCCTGTTATAGGAAGATCCATAGTTGTGTAACCTTTTGACTCTGGAGAGCTCAGTGCATGCACCATCCATTACAAATTATTGGCTATTCAATTTTTAAATGTTAGTGACATGAGAATTTTACTAACATTATGTTAATCAATATTAGAGTAAAGAAGCTATTCATTAGAGCCAACTCTGAGATACTACCATGAATCATGTATCAATCAGGCTTTGTCAATGGTGATAAGTAGCTTTTTTAGACAAGTATAAGAGTAAAGTTCTAAATTCATTCACTAAAAATTAAGAATTATGCAGGTAGCAGATTCTTAGACATTGTTCTCCATGAGAACATTAGTCCTACCTTATGCACTTCTCAAGAAAGCTTACCCCAAGCATGAGCCTACCACCACTCATCATCATTCATCCTCTTAGAAATTGTATAAGCCGCAGAGGCTTATAGTGCCTCATATTTTATTCAGCTGTTTGTGTGAGGGTTTAAACAAGGCTTTTTCTTCTTTCTGTGGAATGAATAATATAGTTCTCAAGTCTCAGAAAGCTTATTTTGCCTTTTTGTGATTCCCAGCAAGGTGGGAATGAATTTGATGATATGTGCAAGGCCCGTACATTTAAATTTAAACAAGTGGTCTTTTTAAAAATTAGTCAAGAGGTTTGATATTGCTAAGATGTCTCCCCAAGTGAATATATAGATTCAATGCAATTGCATTCAAAATCTAAGCAGAGTGTGTGTGTGTATGTAAATTTACAAGTGGTTTCCAAAATTCTTGTGCAGATTCAAAAGACCCAGAATAGACAAAAGGTCTTTGAAAACATAGCAGTAGTTGAAATACTAAGCCTATCTTATTATAAGACTTATTTTAAGTGACAAAAAGTGTGTGGCATCAGGATTGATACTTGGCAAATGGTGAAAGGCAATTTGGGAGAGAATATTCTTTTAAAAATGACACACCTGGCCGGTGCCGCGGCTCACTAGGCTAATCCTCCGCCTTGCGGCGCCGGCACACTGGGTTCTAGTCCCGGTCGGGGCACGGATCCTGTCCCGGTTGCCCCTTTTCCAGGCCAGCTCTCTGCTATGGCCAGGGAGTGCAGTGGAGGATGGCCCAAGTGCTTGGCCCTGCACCCCATGGGAGACCAGGAGAAGCACCTGGCTCCTGCCATCGGATCAGCGCGGTGCGCCGGCCGCGCTACTGCGGCGGCCATTGGAGGGTGAACCAACGGCAAAAGGAAGACCTTTCTCTCTGTCTCTCTCTCTCACTGTCCACTCTGCCTGTCAAAAAAAAAAAAAAAAAAAAAAAGACACACCTACACTTGTAGCTCAATAAGAAAAAATACTTTTATCCATAGCTGTAACTCACATATTTTATAAAAATTTATTTGAGGCCAGCGCCGTGGCTTAACAGGATAATCCTCCGCCTTGCGGCGCCGGCACACCGGGTTCTAGTCCCGGTCGGGGCACCGATCCTGTCCCGGTTGCCCCTCTTCCAGGCCAGCTCTCTGCTGTGGCCAGGGAGTACAGTGGAGGATGGCCCAAGTACTTGGGCCCTGCACCCCATGGGAGACCAGGAGAAGCACCTGGCTCCTGCCATTGGAACAGCGCAGTGCGCCGGCCGCAGCGCGCCTATTGCGGCGGCCATTGGAGGGTGAACCAATGGCAAAAAGGAAGACCTTTCTCTCTGTCTCCCTCTTCTGTCCACTCTGCCTGTCAAAAAATAAAAATAAATAAAAATAAAATAAAATTAAAAAAATTATTTGAAATCATAATAAATATAAAGTCTAAAACTATAAAACTTCCAGAAGAAAAAAGGGAGAAAATCTGTGATCTTGGCTAAGTGAATCTTTCTTAGATATGACACTGAAAGCATAATCTATAAAAAATTAATTATACTTCACCAAATCAAAGAATTCTGCTCTTTGAAAAACATTATTAAAAGAATCAGAATATAAGCACTAGATTGGAAGAAAATATTTACAAATAATAAATAGGAAATTATGTCCAGAAAAGAAAAAAATGAACATTCAAAGTCACAAATATGAAAACTAGAAGTTAATAAAAATACTTAGACACTTTAGCAAAGCATATATATTGGTGGCAATGCTCTGTATTAAGAGCTATTTAGCATTATTTTCAAGTCACATTGTAATATCTGGAGAAACCTATTTGAATGATTAGAGACAGCTCATGTTGATGATATGTGGAAAGTGGAGTCCTCATGAACTGCTGATGGGAATATATCTAGTACAATACTTTGGAAAACAGTTTGGCAATTTCTTAGACAAAGTAGATATTTCCCCATATTATGCAGCCATTCCAATCCTACCTATATGTCAAAAAAAAAACTGAATATATATACCCATACAAAGATGTTGTTAGAAACATTCATGGAAATTTTGTTTATAAATCCCAAACTGTAAACTACCCAAACACCAATCAAAAGAAGAACAGATATGCAAATTGTGGTTTATCCATACAAGCAAATATGATTAAGCAACCAAAAGAAACACAAGAAATCACAAACTAATTGTTCCAAAGGAATGCCATGTGTTAGAAAGCTGACAGAAACAGTACATACTGTATTTTAACATTTCTATAAAACTGTAGAAAATGCAAGTCAATCTACAATGACTGAACGTGGATTATTGCTTGTCTGGGGAGAAGCTAAGTAAGGGAGGGAAGGAAGAATGGAATAGAAGGAAACTTATGGGTGTGATGAATATGTTGATTATCTTCATTGTGTTGATTATTCTATGCATATAGGTAGATGGATGGATAGATAGATGATAGATCAAATGTCTCACTTAAGTTTATGAAGCTTATTCTGTGTAAATTATACATAACTAAAACTGGCTTTAAAAAGGGACTAGTAAATTGTATGTAGACATTAAGTTTACTTCTTAATGTTCTATTCAAATATTTGACTAAGCAGTGATGCATGTAGCCTATAAAGAAAATGAGCACAATAACAACAAACTAGGAAGAAGAACAGAGTAATTGGTGGTCAGGCATAAATGCATGAATGAATCTCAATTCTACTCACCCCTGGCAAGTTTCATTTGAGAACAAAGAGCAGATGGGAGAAAAATAATGTGTATTGGTTGGAGCCAGTTATCCAGCTTTGAGCAAACCAATCCACATTACTATAGCTGTGGTTGCCTCATCTCCAAAATGACAGCAGTGATGCCTAGTTGGCATACACAGGATTTTGTTGATCGAGTTTGATAATTTCACCAAATCATTCCATTAGTTTGAACTACATATGAATGTGAGCAGGTAAAACTATGTAACTAGGGGTGGACAAATGGAGTACTAGTTAAGATGTTACTGGGTCTCCTGTATCTTATATTGGAATACCTGGGGTTCTCAGTGTCCTAAGTCCAAGCACTCCTGGCTGTAATGTCTGGGAAGCATCCAATGATGGCTCAAGTAGTGGGGTCCCTGCCACCCATCAGGGAGACCTGGGAATGAATTCCTGGCTCCTGACTTCACGGCTGCTGGGGACATTTGGGGAGTGAACCAGAAATCCTAGAAAGAAACTCCTGCTAAAAAAAAAAAAAAAAAAAAAAAAAAAAAAAAAAAAACCCTAAAGAATAATACAGCAGTAAAATGCAAGAAATGATCTGCTGAAAATTTGTGATGAAGTAGTTTTTAGATCCTGGTAATGAAACAATGAAACAATCGCCTTTTATTAGCTCAGATTTTGAAAGAAACATCATCTCTTTGCATACCCCAATAATTTGTAAGACAGAACATTATGTAAAACTATTGGGCATGCAATTATTTTTGTTTCAAGAATATAAAATGGAAGGAGAGAAATGATTATAGGAAGAGATGTGCTCTAGTAATTGCTAATATTGCTGGCATGTTCTTTCTAAATAAGAAGAATGAATCCGTTGTTCTAATTTTCATATTAATCCTGGGCAGTGAAGCTCATATCTTGAAAATTAAAAATTATAATGACAATTTTGCTTACTCTAATCATAAGTACTTTAAAAAGCATGAAATAATACAGTTTGATGTCAACAACAATAATCTTTGTGAATAAGAATAACAATTATTTCCTAGATTTTTCATGTGCCACAATCATAAAGTTTCCATATAAATTTAGTTCAATGGGAGAACATATATGTAGTTGGGATAATTCATACCTAATACCTCAAAATAATTAGCATATAAATGTAACATTCAATAAACTTTAAAAAACCCAGAATGATCACAATTAAATATTTATTTGTAACTATTTAATAGTGAATTATCTTACTTTTACACATTAAACTATGATATTTATGATCACTGTATAAGTAATAAATTGACTAAATTTTGACTGGCATTCTTCAAATCTCCTCATGTGGAAACTGTTCTAATTATTTTCTTCCAGTGCTAGTCCAGGAAGAAATATTTACAGTTTAGTTACTAAGAAACTGTCATTCTTTATTCTTAAGAGCCCACCTGTTGCAGACAACTAATGCTGGGAGACCAAACCATATGCTGAAAAAATGACACCCACACAACATATTGGTTTGGTACTTCTTGCAAATTGGGTGACTTGGTATTAACATATAATTGCTCTAACTATACTACAGTACATTAGTTTTAGTTAGTTTTAAAATGTAACAAAAAATAATGTATAAAGCATGCTAATTTTGTGGTAAAGGTTTTATATATAGATCTAGATTTGAATCAAATACTGGACATTCTTAGTCTGCAGAGCCTAAAAATATGTGAGTTGCTTACAGAGTATGTGGGTTGACTTGGCCAATAAACAATTATGTAAAAACTTACTCAATTTTAGTATGCTTTAAAAAAACCAAACTTGAAAGACTGCATAATTATTTTAAAATAGTTAAATTATTTACATACTAATTTAAATTTGTGATTACATATTATAAATATATTATAAATATAAAATCTTTTTTAAAAAATCAATGGAAATTTTAAGCCTAGAAATACCTTTCTTTTGGATTATGCTTTATACTCACTGCCCAACAGAAGCAAACGTATAAGTAGAAGAAGTAAGTGATACACCAGAGATTAAAATAACGATGACATCGTCTATTTGGATTATGTCTGTGATTACATAACATATAAACACAATCATCCCTCAATTGCTTAAAAGTCCCTTTCAATGTTTCAATGCAGGTATTGATTGCATGTTATTGAATAAAAGAATCAAGAGCACACCAATTTGATTGTTAGCTTTACCTGGTTCACATATCATTTCAAATTACTGCAATTCTTAAGGAAGGTTAGTAGGGCATGACGTTGCTCGATTCTCAAACACAAACATCTCTCATCAATTTCAGTGGTTGTGAGCCATTTCAACAGATGTCTATAATTGCTGACAGCAGGATACAAAGAAAAAGAATTAAATAAGAAGGTTTAAACAGAACAGTGGGTGTGCAACACATCAGTAACGTGCAGTGCAAGTATCTAATTCTCCAGTTGCTGCCCATACAGAAGCTCTAAAAGATATTAACTTTTGTTCCTTATCTACAATTGGCATTTGGGTTGGTTTGCCTGATTTACTAGACTCTGATCCGAAGCTTTTCAATAAGGGTAAAACTATAGACTTTTAGTGTTGCCTACAATACGAACAACATATGTGGAGCATGTGGGATTTGGGAATAATGAGCTTTGCTGGGCCAACAGCCTCAATGGCAGCCTAATTGTTCCAAGTAGTGATTTGCCCCTTAATGAAGATTCCACAATGTAATTGTAGAAAAATAATGATTACTTTAGTACAGATGGCAACCTAGCAAGATGGAGAAATTATCCATATAATTCTGACTCTAAATCCTGTGTTTGCTGAAGGATAAAATTTTGAATGAATACTCCAAGAAGTGTATTTATATATCCCTGAATGACCCACTTATTATTCAATTCTTTATTCTCTTTCCCTTAAATAACATAATCTTGGCCTCTGGGCCTGAGAAAGTGAATGATAATGTTAATCTTTAAACTAATTAAGTACTTTGAGAAATGCCAAAGCACTGTTATATTCATGACTGTGCGTGGGTACATTTTAAATTCTGAAATGCAAAGGATAAGTAAAATTGAAAGTTTAGACAAATATATTTTAAAAATTAAAATATGATTGGCTCAGCACTCTGAATATTTTAGATTAACTATGAATACTCTGTTTTTACTTTTATATTTGTTTTTGTACCTATATACCTATGTTCAAACATTACCCATGAATCTGTCAACATATGCTTCTCTTTGACTATAAACATACAGATACATGTCTTAATTTAATAAAGAAAATATTTGTTATATTGCATCAAGAAAACAAGTTTTAACTAATACTCGGGGGCTCAACTGTGGCGTAGCGGGTAAAGCCACTGCCTGCAGTGTCCGCATCCCATATGGATGCAGGATTGAGTCCTGGCTGCTCCACTTCTGATCCAGCTCTCTGCTATGGCCTGGGAAAGCAGTAGAAGATGGCCCAAGTCCTTGGGCCCCTGCACCCACGTGGGAGACCCAGAAAAAGCTCCTGGCTCCTGGCTTCAGATCTGTGCAGCTCCAGCCTTTGCAGCCATCTGGGGGAGTGCACCAGCAGATGGAAGACCTCTCTCTCTCTCTCTCTCTGTCTCTCTGTCTCTCTGTCTCTCTCTCTGCCTCTGCCTCTCTGTAACTTTGCCTTTCAAATAAATGAATCTTTAAAAAATATTGCTCTTAGTTTACTTACCTTTTGGCTATATCATATACCCTAATGAAATATATGATAGTACTAAATTT
Organism: Lepus europaeus; assembly: GCF_033115175.1. Taxonomy (NCBI): domain Eukaryota; kingdom Metazoa; phylum Chordata; class Mammalia; order Lagomorpha; family Leporidae; genus Lepus; species Lepus europaeus. Next base: position 96,551,298 of record NC_084827.1, read on the forward strand.
TTTTAATATAACTTAAAATCCACCTAAGCAAGCATTAGGGAAACTAAGCATCATTTATTTCAGGACTTATTTTAATGTTGATTTATGTATTTATTGATTTGGAAGGCAGACTGACAGGGAGCAAGAAACAGAAAGAGAGGTCTTCCATCTGCTGGTTCACTTCTCATATGTCTGCAACAGCCAGGGCTGGGTCAGGCTTAAGCAAGGAGCCAGAACTCAATCTGGGTCTCCTGCATCGATATCAGGGACCCAAGCACTTGATCCATATTTTTATGCCTCACAGGATGCATTAACAGGAAGCTGAGTATGAAGCAGAATAGCTGGGACTAGACTGGGCACTCTGATAAAGGATTCTGGTGTTACAAGTAGTGTTTTAACACACTGAGCCACACTCTTTGCCCCCAGTAGCAGGAATTTTTAAACTTAGCACAGAAAAGGTACTGAAATTTTATATAAACATTTGTGATTACCAATTCATAAACACCTTTCTTCTAAAAATGCTTTTAACATTCATTTAATCTCTCTAAGAGGGGTCTATAATTCAAATCAAATGAGGACTACCTAAAGACATTTGATGATATGATATACATTGTGTTCAAAGATTGTTCTGAGGTCCTCTTTTGCATATGGTCCTAGAGTAGATAAATAAAATCCATACACACATTAAATTTCTCATTGGTGCTGCAATATGTTCAGATAGCTGCATCACCCATTTTTATTAAACACCATTACTGCATTATTTTTGAATGTTGGTACTTCACGGTCTCCCTTTGGTCCCTTTGCCTAGTCATTCATGCTCATCTATTATGTTTCTAGCATTCATTCATTCATTTTTTTTTTTTTACAGGCAGAGTGGATAGTGAGAGAGAGAGAGAGAGAGAGAGAGAGAGAGAAAGGTCTTCCTTTTTGCCATTGGTTCACCCTCCAATGGCCGCTGCATCTCGCTGATCCCAAGGCAGGAGCCAGGTGCTTATGCTGGTCTCCCAGCGGGTGCAGGGCCCAAGCACTTGGGCCATCCTCCACTGCACTCCTGGGCCACAGCAGAGAGCTGGCCTGGAAGAGGGGCAACCGGGACAGAATCCGGCACCCCGACCCGGACTAGATCCCAGTGTGCCGGCGCCGCAAGGCGGAGGATTAGCCTAGTGAGCTGCGGCGCGGGCTCATTCATTTTTAATACTTTCTCAGCACAACTAAATACCACACTAAGAACTCCATGAATTACTTAAATGAAGATAAGATCCAGTAATAAAAAGGTAATCAGAGATCATATCTTCAAAGCATATGTGCCACGTGAAGGATTTAGGCATCTGCTGAACCTAAGCTTTTTAGCTGGGAAACGACATGGCATATTTACATTCTCCATGGTTCTCTTTGTTTAGGAAGAAGAATCCACAGTACATAAATCCATTTAGCCATGATTGAGATGGAAAAGACAAAGGAAGAAATTATTTTAGAAGAAAAGTTAAGAAGGCAAGGGGATAGAGAATTTAAAGTAGCAGGGAAACTTCAACAGTGTCAAATGATGTAAAAATGTTGAGTAGATATAAACACAAAAGTGCTCACTTTAATTCCACATTTAAGAATTGTTTATTGATCAATGAGACTATTTCCACAAATCTGCTTGCCTCTCTCAACAGATCTCACAGATTACTTAAAACCAATCTTATTGTTTTATTGATATCATGATAGCTTCATTTTATATGAGTAGTCAAATCAATGTACTTGCTAATATGATGCTACATATTTTGTAATAACTCTCAGGTGTTAATTCTTATATTTCAATAGCTACAATGAGTGTCATGAATTTGTTTGATGATAGATTTTATATAAATATGCCATTATTTTTCAAGGACATATTTTGACTTCATTATAGTGAAGTGTGGGGGCTGTGGGACTTAGCACAATAACATAAAGATTAATCAGATGAGGGTTGCTCCAGGGAGTGGCATAATTTTAGGGGAGGCACCTGCTGTGGTGAATGGAAATTCATGGGTAAGGACTGGGCTTCAAGTGAGCATGCAGCTCTTCTAGCAGCTAGAGGAGAAAGTGCTCAGTGCTGATTCTGGGTCTCTGGGCAACAACACAGCATTCTTTACGGTCACTCAAGTAAAATAAACATACAGATCATGGAATAAAGCATATACTTACTGTGTTACAATCTTATAAAGATTATAAAGATTTATTTATTTATTTGAAACAGTTACAGAGACAGATGAAGAGAGAGTGACAGAGAGAGAGAGAGAGAGAGAGAGAGAGAGAGAGAGAGAGAAATATCTTCTATCTGCTGTTTTGTTCCCCAAGTGGTCATAACAGCTTTGGCTGGGTCAGGATGAAGTCATGAGCCAGGAGCTCCATCTGGGTCTCCCACATGGGTAGCAGGGCCCCAAGGACTCAGACCATCTTCCCCTACTTTCTGGGTGCAATAGCAGGGAGCTGGATCAGAAGTGGAGCAGCTGGGATTCGAACTGGTACCCATAGAGGAAGCGAGTGTTGCAGGCTGCAGCTTAACCTGTTACACTGCAATGCCAGTCTTATAAAGTTCTTGAATAAAAAATCTGAATACTTTACATAACTACAAGAATTTTCATTGACATTTCACAAAATGTCTCATCTTCAAATTGTATTAGATCTCTTTCCCCATGTTTTATATTCCCTAAATTTGTTATCCTTCTAGTCTATAAATATAATGTTCCCTTTATTAACACTCCACTTTCACCTCCCAAATTTGTGATAAATTCCCCTTAGTTCACAACTTCAAACCAAGTATCATTCCCTCAAGGCTTTAACCTCCAAAGAATGCTCATTTTCTTATATTTGATGCTCCCAATGATCACATGATTTCCCTTTACAGCATTTATCACAATTGAAGCTAGACTGTCATTTGATTGTGTAGTTGATTAAAAGCTATCCCTTCCAATAAGCTGGAAACTCCAAACATGTTTGCTTCTTTCCCATTACCATTTTATCTTCAGTGCCCAGCAATGTAGGAATAAATACTCCTTAAAGAATTGAGTGGAAGAGTGGGCAATGTAGTACACTGGGTTAAGTCACTGCTTGTGGTTCTGCAACCCTGCATCCCATACAAGAATACTGATTGGACTACTGGCTGTTTTGCTTCTGATTGTGCTTCCTACGAATGCATCCTGGGAGGCTGAAGGCAATGGCTTAAGTGCTTAGGAGATCAGGACCGAGTTTCAAGCTCCTGGCTTCAGCCCAGCCCATCCCCCAGCTGATCAGCAGAAGGGAGTGCCCTCGCTCTTGCTTTCTTTCTTTCTCTCTCTATACATCTTCCTTTCTCTCTCTCTCAGGAAATAAACAAATATAAATATATATTTAAAAAATAATTGAGTGGATGAATCAACCAGTGTTGATAAATGCTGTGAGTGAATAAACATGTTCTACACTTGTAAAATTAGGAATTCTTATACTCAAATCCCAACTCTCAGAAATTTCCTTTCTACTTCTAAAGTTTCTGGTTGTATTTTGCAAACCTGCATTAAAAGCAAAAGGTACCTACTGGAGTGTATACCATGTGTGCATTAGGGACCTAATCCTAACTCATTTTGGGCTACTTCACTACTAGAAAAGGTTCGTTTAATAAACTAGGAGGTTCTATTAAACAGCAGAAGCTTTTTATAGTCAACCAAAAAAGTTTGCAGTAGAAGATTAGGTAACTCATAAACCTAATTGTAACCCAGACCATTTTGACAATGACAGTGACATTATTTTCTTGCTAAATTTTATCTCCATAGCTGAAAAAATGTTTCTGACTCTCAGATGAAATAGTTTGCTTGGCTCCAATTTACTAAAGATTATTTAGATTAAACTGCATATATACTCCCAATTAAATTTTGTTAGAATCTGTACACTATGCTAATGGTTCTTCCTAACTAAAATTAATGAACTGGAAATGCTGCTTTAGTTTGGATTGTGAAGGGGATTCTAAGAGGCAGTGGATGCAGGTGCTAATAGCAAGGAGCAGCCTGACCCACTTCTAGAGTTGGAAATATTTGTGCACAACACAAACTAACTGCTCAGCGTGAAAACTTCTTAAGAAGTCTGCTCCGTATAGTTTCCTACTGGAGGCCATTAATGCTTAGTGTGCTTGAGAATCACCTGGAGAGCCTGTTAAAAATGAACATTCTTTGCCTCACATCCAGATAAGCTGATTTGGTTGCTTGTGCAATTTAATAGAAGTGTCCCATGGATCTCAGTTTCCAGAACACTAGGCTAGAAGATTAGGTTCCAATCACTCAGCATACATGAATGAGATCAGTGGTTGGCTCCTATGGAATTCTCTAGCTTGGCACTCACCTGCCTCCATCCAAAGCTAATTTTATAGTCACAGTGAGCCCTGAGCTTTAACACTGAGACTGTTTTATGACTTGACTTTCTTTGTATTCTTCCTTCTACTTTGCTCTTTACCACCTTCTTCATATTTAAGTCTGATTTTAAAGGCTCTTCACAAATATCAACTGTTCTTGAAGATGCTCCTTTATGTACCTGTATATAGCAGAGATGGTGAAGAAACAACATGCAGACTTGTCCTGTCCATTCCGGATCAATGGCAAGCATACTAGCTCATCATATCATTGACCTACATTCAAATTCTAAATCAAGCCCTGGAAGCTACCACAAAGCTATAGACTTGTCGGATGAAATTTAATACCTTGGCCATTTCAGTTGCCAGTTGTTTTAACATTATTATTCTAATACATATATGATTCTATGATGTTATCTTGATTATATATGTATCTCCTAATAAAAATATAAGAATCATCCTTTATTAATCATCAGTACCTATGCTAGTGCCTGAAACAAAGTAGACCTAGGATGAAGACTCAAGACGTCACTATTTAATGAGTCAGCTTTCTCAGGGAAGACAATATGCATTTTCTGTGTTCACCTTGGAAATGGCTTCTGCTCCTGTGCTGCTCAGATTATATCTTCAGCCAATTAATGTCTTCATAGTAATTCAACCTATGGCAAAGCTAGATGCAAATTAATCTGTCTGAGAAACACTTTCATTATATTATTTGCAGGTCATGAAAGTTTCTAAAGCAAGATAGATACTAGTGGAATGTATGGAACATATAATTTTTACTGACGATTTCAGTAAAATAAAATAGAGGTTTCTTAATCCAAGATCAACAATAGTTAACAGAAGATGAATCTAAAGCAACTTTGTCTTAATTCCTACTTATCTTTGGGCAGATGTCATTTTATTTATTATGCTCTAAGCCTCTGATTTTTAATATATAAACACATCACTTAACTGATCTGCCCTTAAAGAATTTTAACAAAGCTTGTTTTTCTTATTAGAATGACATAAAATTTTATTAAATTAGAATTGGAAGCAGGAAAAAGGAGCAAATATTCAAAGTATAGAAGATGTGATTGCTAAATATCCACAAAGGAAAGCATTAAAATCCAAGGGCCTTGTTATTGACAAGAATAGTATCATTTATAATGTGGGCATTTATATAACAAATAAATGAAAATAAAATACATTTTCTGAATATAGTTTCTCATTTTTAAAGCTGACTGTCCAAGTAAGTAGTTAATGTGTATGAAAAAACAATCTAACAAGTAGAATGCTGAGCTCTTTAAATAGTGTCCAAGTATCAACCAAATGTTGGTTGGGAGATTTGGTTTCTAAAAAGTAGTACTAAAGTTTTTCCTAAAATAAAAAAAAAGGAGATTGATTAATTTTTTAAAAGAGACCCCATGATGGGTGTTCTTGATTGTATTCCCTAATCATCCTTACACCTTGTTCATTCTTTCTAACATCAGCCCACAATACTCTGGTTTCTCTTCAGATCGTATAAATCTTTTGACTTTTACTAACATCAGCCCCCACTCATTTCATCAGTTTAACAAATACTCTGAGTTGTAATCCAGGTTTAGACCTCTTTGCCTAATGGAAAATACCACTATGAAAGATTACTGTGTTTAAAAATGTTTTTTTTTTACAATTTTAAAAAAATTATCTTGGCTATATAAATTCACATGAGCAATGACTTGGGTCCCTTAGAGTGATACCACGGTGCAAAGGACAGGCATTTAGCCTAGTTGTTCAGATGCCTGCATCTCCCGTAGGTGTACTTGAGTTTGAAGCCCTGCTCTGTCTCCTGACCAGTGTCCTGACAATACAGATTTGGGAGGCAGTGGTGTTGATTCAAGTCGTCAGATTTCTGCCACCCACTTGGGAGAACCGTTCTGCATTCCCAAATCCTACCCCAGTTGGGGAGCTCTTTCCCCACCCCCATGTTTCTCACTCTATGTCTCTCAACTTAAGAAATATAAACATCATAGTGCAGGAATAAGACAGAGGTTTAAGAGAAATACAAGATAAGTAAGTACATACTTGTTAATTGCAATATTGGTTGCAATGGCAAATGACTGTGAAAAGTCTAAATGCTCATCTGTGATGTGTGCATTTAAGAATTATGATGCATTCTTTTAATGGAAAACTAGGAAGCAAAAAAAAAGGAATGAGGACTATTTTCTTAGTTGAAATTGAAAAGTAGTAACCTTTCTAAAACAACAGGTTTTACAGGAGTACATACTGTTTGATAGTTTGTATTTAGAGGAGGGATTATAAGTACACATACATAGATATATTTTTGCTTACTGATGTATGTTTTTATTAAGGCTACACAAGAATTTGCTAATGTTGATTGTTAAAAATTGGAATTTGAATAATCTGATTATAAGACTTATTAAAAATAAGTAAGCATAGTACCACAACATCAGTTAAATTATAAAGAAAGAAAAGGATATAGATGTTGGAATTTTACCTGGGTTTGGAACTTGGCTCCATTCTTTCCAGATGTGTCAATCTGAACCCTGTGGATTTTAGTGCTCATGTGCACCTACTGCACAGCTTGTTGGAAAAACACTTTCTGACATGTCTTACTGCTCAAGAAAGGATCTTCTTCTTCTTCTCCTTCTCCTTCTCCTCTCCTTCTCCTTCTTCTTCTTTTTCTTCTTGTTACAAAATCTCAGGGGACTCATTTTTCCATTTTAAATAATCTTTACATTCTTGGGCCTGCATTGTGGTGTAGTGGCATAGTGGGTTAAATTGAAGCCTGCAATGCTGGCATTCCATATGCTTACCAGTTTGTGTCTCAGCCTCTCCAATTCCTATTCAGCTCCCTGCTAATGAGCCTGAGAAAACAGAAGATGGCTCAAGTCTCTGGGCCTTTGCACCCATATGGGAGACTAGAAGAAGTTCCTGGCTTCAATTTGGTCTAGTCCCGGGGTCGTTTCAGCCATTTGAGGAATGGATCAGTGGTTGGAAGATTTCTCTTTTTCTCCTTCTCTCTCCTTCAAATAAATAAATAAATCTTAAAAAATAGTGTTTACATTCAAAATTCATTCAGAGTTCTGAGTTATGAATTTTTTAATTAGATTCTTCCTACGGGGAAAAAAAAAGATGGGAGATTAGGGAGAAACATGTTTCACTGGGCTAAGATAAACAGTGAAAAGAATAGGAAGTACACTCTCAAGGGAAAATTGGAGAGAAAACTGCATGAGAAGCCCGATGGGAGGAGGTGAAATGGCGTGGACCTATGTGGATGGTGCCGATGTACAGCACAAGCACAAGCAGTTTCAGTGGCAGAGAGCTGGAGCGGATTGTAAAATGTGCACAAGAGAAACTTCAGATTACTTTCAGAAGATCTCCAATTAGACTCACAACTGACTTTGCATCAGAAATCCTACAGGCTAGAAGGGAGTGACAATATATAGTCCAAGCCTTAAGAGAAAAAAAAACTGTAAATGCAGAATACTGTACCACAGAAAGTTTGCATTTATGAATGAAGTTGAAATAAAGACCTTCCATAACAAACAGAAATTGAAAGAATTTATTGCCACTCATTTAGCCTTAGAAAAGATGCTTAAGGATGTACTACACACAGAAAGATAGTCATCTTTATGAAATAATTAGAAGGCAGAAATCCCCCTAGTAGAAGTATAAAAGAAATCCAAAGTAAACAATAGGAATATTTATGAAAAATGGTAGGGCCAAATCCTTACTTATCAATAGTCATCTTGTACGTAAATGACTTCACCTCTCCAATTAAAAGATACAGATAGAACAAATGGATTAAAAAAACAAAACCAATCTACTCACTGCTTTCAGGAAACACATCTCACCAACAAAGGTACATGCAGACTGAAAGTGAAAGGATGGAAAAATATATTCCATGCTAACAGAAACCAAAAACAGACGGTGTTTTCATCCTAATTTCAGACAAAATAGATATCAACATAAAAACTATTAAAAGAGACAAAGAAGGGCATTAAGGGATCAATTCAACAGGAAGATATGATTATAATAAATGTATATGCACCTAATTAGAGGGTGCCTGGCTATTTAAAAGAGATGTTAATGGATCTAAAGGAAGACATAGACTCCAATACAATAGTAATGGGGGACTTCAATACCCTACTCTCAGCAATGGACACATCAACCAGACAGAAAATCAGCAAAGAAACAATGGAGTTAATTGATACTATAGACTAAATGGACCTAACAGGTATCTATAGTATTTTTCACCCAACAGTGAAATACACATTCTTCTCAACAACAAATGGAACTTTCTCAGGGATAGACCATATGCTAGGCCACAAAGCAAGTCTCAGCAAATTCAAAAAAATCTAAATCATTCCATGCATCTTCTCTGTTCACACTGGAATAGAGCTGGAAATCAACAACTCAAGAATCTCTAGATCATATGCAAACACATGAAGACTGAATAACATGCTCATGAATGAACAATGGGTCAAAGAAGAAATCAAAATATAAATAAAAATTTCTGGAAACAAATGAAAATAATAATATATCATCAAAACTTATGAAATACAGCAAAAGCAGTGTCAAGAGACAAGTTTATAGCAATTGGTGCCTACATAAAGGAAATGCAAAGGTACCAAATAAATGAGCTATCAGTGCATCTAAAGGACCTAGAAAGATGACAACAGACCAAACCACAAATTAAAAAAAAAAGAAAGAAATAATTAAAACAGCAAAAGAAATAAACAAATTTGAAACTAAAAAAAGAAAATACAAAAAATCAGTAAAATGAAGATCTGGTTGTTTAAAAAATAAACAAAATTGATGCGCCATTGGCACAACTAACCAAAAATGCAAAAATTAAAGACTGAAATCAATGAAATCAGAAATGAAAAAGGAAATGTAACAACAGGTACCACAGAAATAAAAATAATCATCAGAAATTATTACAAAGAGCTGTATGACAACAAATTAAGAAACCTAGAAGAAATGGATAAATTCCTAGAAATATACAACCTAACAAAATTGAGTCATGAAGATATAGAAAACCTAAACAGACCAATAACCAAGATGGAAATTGAACCAGTAATAAACACCCTCCCAACAAAGAAAAGACCAGGACCAAATGGTTTCATTGCTGAATTCTGCCAGGTATTTAAAGGACTGATTCCAATTCTTCTCAAGTTATTAAAATAATTTAAAAGGAGTGAATCTTTCCAGGCTCATATGAAGCTGCATCATCTTAATATCTAAACCTGAAAAAGATGCAACAGAGAAAGTGAACTATAAGACAATATCCTGGATGAACATAGATGGAAAAATCCTCAACAAAATATTAGCTAATTGAATCCAACAACACATCAGAGAGATCATTTACCCAGACCAAGTGGGATTTGTCCTCAGTATGCAGGGATGGTTCAACATTCGCAAATCAATCAATGTGATACACCATATTAACAAATTAAAGGGAAGAAAAGCATGTGATTATCTCAATAGATGCAGAGAAAGCATTTGATAAAATATAACACCCTTTCATGATGAAAACCTTGAACATTCTTCAACACAGACAATATACGAGAAACCCATGACCAGCATCCTATTTAATGGGGAAAATTTAGAAGTATCCCCACTATGATTTGGAACCAGACAAGAACACTCACTCTCACCATTGCTATTCAATATAGTCCTGAAAGTTTTAGCCAGAGCCATTAGGCAAGAAGAAGAAATCAAAGTGATACAAATTGGAAAGGAGGAAATCAAACTATCCCTATTAGCAGATGGCATTATCCTATATATAAGGGGTTCAAAAGACGCAGAGACTATTAGTTTGGTAAAGTGCAGGATATAAAATCAACACAGAAAAATCAATAGCCTTTGTATGCACAAAACCATGGCTGAGAAAGAGCTTTTAGGATGAGTCTCATTCAAAATAGCTCCAAAAAGAATCAAGTACATTGGAATAAACTTCACCAAGAATGTCAAAGATCTCTGTGATGAAAATTACAAAATACTAAAGAAAGAAATAGAAAAAGACATTAAAAATGGAAAAATCTACCATGTTCATGCATTGGAAAAATCAACATCATGAAAATAGCTATACTACCAAAAGCTATTTACAAATTCAATGCAATCTCAATCAAAATACTAACAAGATTCTTTTGCAGATCTAGAGAAAACTATGCTGACATTCAAATGGATACACAAGAGACCCCAAGTAGCTAAAGCTATCTTATACAGCAAAAACAAAGCTGGAGGCATCACAATGCCTGATTTCCAGACATGCTACAAGACAGCCTGTTGTTGGCACAAAAAACAGGCTTATAGATGAATGGAACATAATAGAAACTCCAGAAATCAATTCATGTATCTACAGCTAATTCATCTTTGATAAAGAAACTAAAATCAATCTGTAGAGTAATAACTGTCTCCTTATCAAATGGTGCTGGGGAAACTGGATCTCCATGTGCAGAACTATAAAACTAAATCCTATCTTACACATTATACAAAAATCCACTCAAAATGGATCAAAGACCTATACCTGTGACATGATACAATTAAGCCATTAGAGAACAAGGGGGGAATTCTATTAGACATTGCATAGGCAAAGACTTCTTGGAAAAGACCCAGAAATCACAGACAATCAATGTCCAAAGTGACAAACTGTATTACATCAAGCTGAGAAGCTTCTGCACTGCAAAAGAAACACTCAACCAAGTGAAGAGACAACAGACAGAATGGGAGAAAATACTTGCAAACTATGAAACTGATAAAGGGTCAGCATTCACATTATATAAAAAGCTCAAGAAATTCAACAACAAGCAATCCAATGAAGAAATGGGCACAAAAAGGGCATTTTTAAACATTTATTTTATTTATTTGAAAGAGTTACAGAGAGAGGTAGAGGCAGAGAGAGAGGTCTTCCATCCACTGGTTTACTCCCCAGATGGCCACAATAGCCAGAGTTGCATATATCTGAAGCAGGAGCAAGGAGCTTCTTCCAGGTCTCCCACATGGGTGCAGGGGGTCCAAGGACTTGGGCCATCTTCTTTGATGGTTCCTTCTTTCCACTAGGTTTCTCACTCATAGAGATCCTTCATGCAGAACCTTTTTTGCCACTATGTCTTGGCTTTCCATATTGGGCCATCTTCTACTGCTATCCCAGGCCATAGCAGAGAGCTGGATCAGAAGAGGAGCAGCCAGCGCCGCGGCTCACTAGGCTAATCCTCCGCCTTGCGGCGCCGGCACACCGGGTTCTAGTCCCGGTCGGGGCGCCGGTTCTGTCCCGGTTGCCCCTCTTCCAGGCCAGCTCTCTGCTGTGGCCAGGGAGTGCAGTGGAGGATGGCCCAAGTGCTTGGGCCCTGCACCCCATGGGAGACCAGGAGAAGCACCTGGCTCCTGCCTTCGGATCAGCGCGGTGCGCCGGCCGCAGCGCGCCAACCGCGGCGGCCATTGGAGGGTGAACCAACGGCAAAAAAGGAAGACCTTTCTCTCTGTCTCTCTCTCACTGTCCACTCTGCCTGTCAAAAAAAAAAAAAAAAAAAAAAAGAAGAGGAGCAGCCAAGACTAGAACTGGTGCCCATATGGGGTGCTGGCACTTCAGGCCAGGGGTTTAACCCACTGTGCCATAGCACTAGCCCTTAAAAAGGCATTTTTCAAGAGAGTAAATTCAAATGGTAAACAGACACTTGTTGCAAATATTCTCAGGTTCACTAACCATCAGGGAATGCAAATAAAAACCACACTGAAGGTTTCACTTCACTCTGGTAAGAATGGCTTTCATACAGAAATCAACAAATGACAAATGCTGGCAAGGATGTGGAGAAAATGGTACCCTAATCCACCATTGGTGAGAATGTAATCTGGTGCAACCACTGTGAAGGCAGTATGGAGACACAGAAACCTGAATATAGACCTGCCATTGATCTAATATCCCATTCCTGGGAATTTACCCAAACCAAAAGAAATTAGTATATGAAATAGTTACCTGCACCCCAATGTCCATTGCAGCACAATTAACAATACCAATGATATGTAACCAACCCAGATGTCCATTAACTATTGACTGGATAAAATAATTATGGTACATATACACTGTAGAATACTACTGAGCTGAAAAAAAGAATTGAAATTCTTTCTTTTGCAACAAGATGGTCGCATCTGAAAACCATTATACTTAGTGAAATAAGCCAGTCCCAAAAAAACAGATATCATTTTTCCCTGATCTGATGTAACTTATAGAAAATCTGAAATGTAATATATTGTAGTGAAATTGTGAGAATTGATGATTGTTTATAGCCCTTGTCTCTTCCATTGTGGAACAGTGTTGTGTTTGTTTTGTTTTGTTTTCTTTCTCTTCATACTATTTGTTGAACTCCTTACTTAGAGTTTACTATATGATCATTAAGTTTACTAAAAATAGATCATTGTAAAAATTATGAATGAGAAACCGAGAGAGAGGGAGAGGAAGGGTTGTAGCATGGGCAGGAGAGAGGGTAAGGAGGAAATTCATATCATGTTCCTAAATCTGTATACATGAGACATATGAAACTTATATAAGTTAAATAAAATTAAAAAAAAATTAATTTGATTCTTCCTAAGATATGGATAAAACCAATTTGTGCAAATAAATTCCATTTTTAAACCAACAGCAGATCACAGGTAGCCCTGTAGATGAGGAACAGCATTCATTTTTGGCAAAATCTGGGATTCCACAGCTTTCTGATCAAGTCTGCTCTGGAATCTCCTAATTCTCTTTCTCCCAGAGGAAGAACTCACCTTCCTGATGTTTGGGGATCTACAGCGTCTTTTTGAAATAAGCATTAATAGGATGCTTTGGGATTTTCTCACTGCTGATATTTTTGTGGAGGTGGTGATAACAAATTTCTTATGTGTTCTATGCATAGGAACCTGACTGAGGGAAAGATGTCCAGTGGAAGCAACAAACCACTGCTCAGCTGCTGCAGGAAATCTACCCTTTGGCCTCTCTGGCATCCAGTGAGGATGATCAGAATAGCCTAAGGGTGATGCTGACCCCTTCACACATCCCCTACTGCCTCCTCACCCTGTTTCCTCACATGGCTAGACGGCTGTTTGCTGTGGCTCAATAGCTGTCGAGGCATATCTTAAGTTGGGATAATAGCTAGGTTTTTTGATAAGTTTATTTACCATGGTGCCATCATTGTTGTCAGCACCAACTGGTTTTTTGACAGTAGTAAGAACTTTTTCTTTTTTTCTTTCTAAGCTTGGATTTAGAATCTCACTCCCTCTTGGGCATGGCCTTCCTGGAATACATAGCAGATGGGAATGTCTACCAATTCCACTCATGAGGAGAGTTTTTCCCCTTCCTGGGCTTTTAAATCTTAGGTTGCTCTTTGTAACCTCGTAGTTGGTGTTAGCCTTCTTGGCTGTGATTTCTTAGTGTCTGTGTTCGGAGCTGGAGCTTTTTAGCTTGACTTCCGGTCTCGTACATGAGGATACTAGAAAGGAATTTTTGACTTCACACCTCAGTGTGACTGAGATAAGGTCAGTGGTGTCTTCTGGACGCCAGGCCCAGGATTCCAGAGCTGCATGCCACTCTCTTACCCTCCTCGCTCCCTGTTGCAAACCCAGGAGAAAGAAATTAAGCAACTATAGGCCTCTCAGTTGGCTCTGGGAGTGCCCAACCCATTTAGGTGTTGAACCGATGCCATACAGGTTCAGATGGTTAAGGATTGGGGTCCTGAAGTCAGGTCTTGCAGAGTACCCCACCATTTTTACCTTGCAAAGCTGACTGGCAAATTGGAAAAATTTTCTACTTTTCCACCACTTAGGGATTATCAGGAGGCTGGAAAATAAATTTTAAAAACTATGGAGGTTGAATTCTATGGTCTATTTTTTAAAAAGTTTTTTTGTGAGATCTGGGTTACATGCAGCTTAAAGTAGGAATTCTCAGTCTATGAATACACAACCTCAAAGGCTTTATATGATCTCTTCCTTAAGAGTAATTGCTTCCTGTATCATTCTTCCTAATCTCTTTTGTATCACATTTCCTTTCTCATTCCGTGAATTCCAGGAAGGCCATGTCTAAGATAGAGCACTCAGCTCTAAAGTCTAGGATTGGAAAGAAAAAAAAGAGCAGGTTCTTGCTATTGTTATAAAACTAGTAGGTGGTGATAAGAATGGTGCCACTAGGATAGGTAAATGTCTCAAAAAGCTTAGCTGCTATCCCAACTTAAGATATGCCTCGACAGCTATTGAGCCACAGCTAAAAGTCCTCCAGTCAGCACACAAGGGAACTGGGGGCCAGCATCACCCATGGGCCATTGATCCTCATTGGGTGGCAAACAGGCGAGAGGGTGGTGTTCCTGCAGCAGCTTGTTGCTTACACAATTTAGAGAGAAGTGTTATTCAATCTGTGCTCTGCCTGTAAAGATTCTCAGTGCTCAAGCTAGTCCTCTGAGCATCAAATTCCCATTATTACAATAGAACTCTCTAGTTTTCTGATATTTTTGGGGATCCGATTAGGCTGCCAGTCTGAAAAAGCCTGGCTCACATAAAATATCCAATTTGTTTTCTATGAATCATTCTCTCACTCTGCACTAGCTTTTTTTGGTGGTTCTTTATCTTCTTTTACACACTATTGTTTCTAGAAATGCTACCCAAATGTGGGTACTCCCCAGGTTAACTCCTGATGGGTCAATTCTAATAGTGAATATAGATGAAAGGAGTGGATGAACCAAGAATTAACTTCTTGATACTGTTGATTTATTTGTATGTTGATTTTTCTTATAGTGTGTACAATAAATGCTTCTTGAAGATACAATCATTATCTTGTTGATTTAGGGATTGTGTGCTTTATCTCTCAAATAATAGGAACTCAGGACTTCTCAACTGTTCATTGTAATAGATAATTTGAAGACTTCATATTTTCATGAGAATATTGTGTATATGTATGTATATATAAATGCATATCATTCTCTTTCCTAAAACAAATAAGCGAGTATCTGGCTTGAACAAATAAAATCTTCTTCCTAATTCATGTTTGTATAAGAAGTTAATAAAGGAATAATCCCTACTAGTTGAAAGTTTTAAGAAATATCTTTATTGAATTGATTCTAATTACATGATGTGGCAACTGCCTTAGATAAATGTGGAAATGGCCAACTGTGTTTTGGTTAGTTGTTGCTGCATAATGACTTCCTAATATTAATTCTTTCAAGAAGAAGCTATCAAGATGGGATTAAATGCACAAGGCATCTTTGGGAGAAAGACAGATGAAGCATAAACAAAGAGGAAGCTGTGGAAGACAGGAGGATCCTTCCTGATATGGGCAACTCTGCTCTCTGAAGAATAGGAGAATGCAGGGGCTGGTTGATTCAAATTTCAGATTGTAGCAAAGTTGTAGAATGATTATGGTAAGCTTATAAGGACTGCCTGAGCCAAAATTATAGATTAAAGATTCTCAATAGCCAGGAGCAGCTGAATGCAGCTCTGATGTGACTCAGCTCTGAACCC
The DNA here is from genome assembly GCF_033115175.1 of Lepus europaeus. Classification (NCBI taxonomy): domain Eukaryota; kingdom Metazoa; phylum Chordata; class Mammalia; order Lagomorpha; family Leporidae; genus Lepus; species Lepus europaeus. The sequence continues at coordinate 96,567,091 of NC_084827.1, forward strand.
AGAAGGGCAGCAACTAGGCTCCAGTCAGTTAACTACCTTAAGGTCTTTTAAGGGGTAGGCCAGGGATTGGCATATCTTGTCTTTTGCTACATGCCACAGCATGTTTCAAAGCCAAAAGACTTTCACCCACAAATGAAGAAACAGTACAAAATCTTGATGACCATCTCTGGCCTGCTGTTCTTTCCCCTTCGGCTGACGACTTTCACTTAACCTTCTCTCTGATAGTCCCAGCTTCCTTTTGCTTCTCAAATACCTTTCTTTGGATGGTTTTTGGGTTATGTTAGCTAAAAGGGAAATTTGCAAAAGATTTGGAAAGTGAAAATGAGTAGCAACCCTTATTCTCTAGAGGTCTCTGTTGTTAGTGACAGTGACAAAACAGATATACCAGTGATAACAGATTTGTCCTCACCTTTCACCATTCTGTCCAGCTTCTCTTCAGCTTTGGTCAGCAGGACCAGTAGCTATTGAGACCTAGAGTGGCCTCAAGCCCATCACCAATCATCTTGATACCCATAAGAGAAACAGTTTCGCAAAAACGTATCTGCCAACTCATCTGTCACAGATCCACCTCAATGACTATATTTGCTGGTTTCTTTGATTGACTGGTGGATGAGTCCTCTGATCCTTTTACCTTCCTTGTCAACCCTTCCTTTATCTCATGCCTCCTCCAATCTTGTAAAGATTTATTTCTATTATAATCCCTCTTCACATTGCTAATTATCAATCCCTGGCTGATACACACAGGTAATTCTCTCTCTTACAAAACATTAAGACTGATTTTTCAAATCTCTCAAATACAGACAAGGAAGATGTTTTTACCATTACAATGACTCCATCACTATTGCATTGCAACTTCTGTGGCCAATTATATTTTGTGAAATGAATGCAAAACAATAAAAAGCATTCAGTCACAAGTGTTAACTATAAATAACTGCATAGTGTATTGTGGAAAAACTAAAATCCATTGATGAAGAGAACACTTAGTATCCGATTAACTTTGAAGACCATATTGTTTATAGGATCTCAGTAGCTTAACACAGAAAAATTGTTTTTATTCTTAGAAATGTATCCACCACAGGCCCCTTAGGATATTTGCATATTAGCATTGTCAGGACACCAGTAGAGTGTTCACCATTTTGCACCTGTACTGCCGGCATATGCAGTCTTTTAGTGCAAGAGACCGTAGAAAAGTTGAGCTTCAACTCTTCTTAGTGTTTTCTCAGAAGTAATACATGCTATTTATTTCCCAGCCCATTGGCCAGAACTAATCATGTGACCTACCTGATTGCAAAGAGTTAGAGAAATGTGAAAGAGATGATGGAATTTTTAATGAGGGTGACTCACTATACCACAGAGAAGATTGAACATGAAAACCTGGGAGACACTTAAAGCATCTCAAAGTAAGGTACTTATAAATAACAACATATGCTCTGGGAAGAGTCAGATGATAGGAGTGACTTGAATTATTATAACTGAAAGCTTTCCTGAAAAATGAGGAATACCGAGGCAAGTTGCAAAGAATGTATTACACATAGCTGAGTGGTCATAGTCAGATTTCCCAGTTAAAGAAGTGAGAGGTTGGTAATTAAGTGCTACAAATTAAGTGCATACAGGAAAAGATTTCATATAGGTAACAAAACAATGAAAAAAGGAGCTTGACATCAATAAATTAATAAAAAAAAAAGTTAAGGTGGGTGGTTGATGAGAAGGACATCAATGGTGTGTATAGGAATTTGGAGCTATAATTTTAAAAAATCCTGGAGGATTCTAGAGCATTCTAGAGCATTTGAGGATCTGTACTTTTTTTTCTCCAGAAAAGCAGATTGTAAGAAAGATGGTCATAACACATTAGTATGTCTTTATTCTATATTAAAATGTCATATCTGGGACAAAACAATTGATAGTCATACACACTAATATGTCCTTACTCTATATTAAAATGTCATATCTGGAACAAAATAATTTGTTTCTTCCTGATACAAACTGTGAAGTTGTCTCTTGGGTTTTAGTTCCAGGACAAGTATTTCTTTGAACAAACAGTTAAGTCATGTTGACATTGGTGGTCTCAGTTTTCAGTCCTACTAGTTGAGTTATGTTGACTTTGGTGATTTCAAATCTACCAGGAAAGCTAGCACTAAGAATAATATAGTTCAGCTGTGAATTAAGAAGAACGGTACTGGAGGAATCTAAATTAACTCCAAGATTGAGAAATTTTGAAACACAGGGGGTAAAAGAAAATGCAATAGGAGAAATTTGTGATCTCTCTTGCTAATATAAATGACCTAGAAAAAACTGACATGACATGATAGTTAATGAAACAGGAAATTTAATGTTTAATATTCAGTCTCAAATAAATGATAGTTGAAAATGCCATGAATGATAGAATGTAGAAGGAAAATTAATAGAAGTGAACATAGTAAAATAATAGTGAAGGCTTAAAAATCACTTCAGGGAATGATAGCTCATAGCAAGTAATAAAAAATAAATCAACACCAGAAAGGGAGACGGGAACAGATTACTATTATGGAAACTGCTCATGGTAGGCAGATTTACAGGCATAATTTTAAGAGGTAAGTGCTTGTCTATAATCTAGAGGAACAATTTAATTTCACAAAATAGAAATCTGAGATCGAGGCCAGTGCTGTGGTATAGCAGGTAAAGCTGCTGCCTGCAGCATTGAGATCCCACTTGGGAGCCAATTTGAGTCCCAGCTGCTTCACTTCTGATGCAGCTCCCTGCTAATAAGCCTGGGAAAACAGCGGAGGATGGCTCAAGTCCTTGGGCTCCTGCACCTACATGGGAAACCTGGAAGAAGCTCCTGGTTCCTAGCTTCTGCCTGGCTCAATTCTGGCCATTGTGGTTCTCTGGGGAGTGAACCAGTGGATAGATCTCTCTCTCTCTCTCTCTCTCTGACTCCCCTCCATAACCCTGGCTTTCAAATACATAAATAAATTTTAGAAGAAAAAATAAACTGAGAGGAAGAACGAGTGTGATTTAGGTAAGATCATATAAGGGCAGAGCTAGGATTTAAAGTAGATCTTCATAGTTCTTGGCTAGCCTCTATAACGCACTGTCTGGCCATTGGCCCTTCATGAAGAAGAGCTCTCAACTTGTATAAGCACTTGGCAGAGAGTGCTAGTTTTTCCTGGAGGGAAGTAATGAGTCTCAGCATTTCCAATGCAGTTAGGAAAAACATCTTGCTAATGCTTGCTTTGGGGAGTGGAATTGTGAGGAGCAGGAAATGCTCAGGTAGAATACCTGTTGGCATTCCATAGGGAAAATGGGAGGAATGAGAGGTACGGGTATCTAGGAGACCCGAGTTGAATTGGAATGTAAGCCTTTTAAAAATTATGATGTTTAGTCCTCATATTTTTAGAACTCTCCAGTTTAATTTCTTCCAGATTTTCTTGCAGCATAGCCTGTCACAAAATTCAACCCTAAAAAGGTCAAACCTATTAAAAAGCAAAATTGCTTGAGATATTTCTTTGTTCTTCTTTTACATATTCTGCCTTCATTTTGAGTGGTTAATTGGAAAGTAGCTTCAACTTCAAATGCCCAGTTGCAGTTGAAGACAAACTACCCTTGTAGCAATGGCTAGCTGTCAAACCTGAGTTACTTATTTGGGGGGGTGGGGGGCACTGTGAGATGATTCAACATATAATACCCAGTGTACCAGTGTTAAGGGATGACTGCAGAGTTTTCTCAGCTTTGCTGTCAGTACAGCAAATAGAAAGGACTCTTTTAACAGTTCCCCCTGTTAGTGTCAAAAAATTTCTGTGTGGGGCCGGCATTGTGACATAACAGGTAAAGCTGGCCCCTGCAATGCTGGTATCCCATATGGGTTATGGTTCATGTCCTGGTTGCTCCACTCCCTATCCTATTCCCTGGTCTAGGAAAAGCAGGGAAGATGGCCCAAGTATTTGGGTCTTTGCTATCCACGTGGGAGATCTGGAAGAAGCTCCTGTCTCCTGGTTTCGGATCAGCCCAGCTCTGTCCATTATGGCCATTTGAAGAACAAACCAGCAGATGGAAGATCTCTCTCTCTCTCTGCATCTGCCTCTGTAACTCTGCCTTTCAAATAAATGGATAAATTTTAAGATTTATTTATGTTGGCCGGCGCCGTGGCTCAACAGGCTAATCCTCCGCCTTGCGGCGCCGGCACACCGGGTTCTAGTCCCGGTCGGGGTGCCAGATTCTGTCCCAGTTGCCCTTCTTCCAGGCCAGCTCTCTGCTATGGCCCAGGAGTGCAGAGGAGGATGGCCCAAGTGCTTGGGCCCTGCACCCGCATGGGAGACCAGGATAAGCACCTGGCTCCTGCCTTTGGATCAGTGCAGTGTGCCGACCGCAGCGCACTGGCCGTGGCGGCCATTGAAGGGTGAACCAATGGCAAAGGAAAAAAAAAAAAAGATTTATTTATGCTACAAGAAAATCCTAGCTCAGCCTTTGTATGATCTTACCTAAATCACACTTGTTCTCCCTCCTGTTTGCTTTTTTCTTTTCGTAAAGATTTACTTATTTACTTGAAAGTCAGGGTTATGGAAGGGAGGAGCGAGAGAGAACGAGCGAGAGAGAGGTATCTTCTATTTACTGGTTCACTCCTCAGACAGCTGCAACAGCCAGAACTGAGCCAGGCAGAAGCTAGGAAACAGGAACTTCTTCCAGGTCTCCCACATGGGTGCAGGGGTACAAGGACTTGAAAAACATCCTTTGTTGCTTTCCAAGGGATCAGAAATGGAGCAGCTTGGACTTGAACTGGTGACCATATGGGATGCTGGTGTTGCAGACTGGGGCTTTACCTGCTGTGCCATAGCACTGGACCCAATAAATAAATCATTTTTAAAAATTTGTTTAAAAATCTTTTGTAAGTTCAGGTGCCTAATTCTTATTATTATCATGAAGGCCTACTGATACTGTCAGCCCCCAAATAATCCTGAGCTCTGTTTTGACTACGGGTGAAAGACTGGGCACATACACACCTAAAGGTCATTCTGAGCCAGACAGCACTTTTTTTTTTTTTTTTCTGGCCCAGACCAGAGATCTTGTTCTCAATAAGACAAATGCTGGCCCCTTTATTTACCAGCCAGTTTCTTGAGTGTTAAACAAATATTATAGGAGGGCAATGTTTTGGACTGAACTACTGTCCTAGGCCTTGACAGAACAGACCAAACCAAAATGGAGTCATTTATCCTAAGTGCACCATAATTAAGCTGAAACTTTGAGGAAGCAGGTAAATCCACAAATAGACAGTGTTTTGCTGAAAAACAAAAGGGCCTGGTCAAGCTAACTCAGCGTAAGTAGGAAGATTCTGCTTTAACTCTTACATCTCATGTTAACCAGTTCACTTTTTTCCATTGTTCTTGTAACTTACAAAATGAATTGCTCTGCCATTACCCAATGAGGTATCATTCTATTTTATAGAATGAATGCTTCCTTATCTAGAATTGCAAATAAAGTTTGTTGCAATTTTGTCTTTTGAAAAAATCAAGTAGATTTTGTAGACTTGTTTCAGTGTTAAAATTGACTTAATAGAACTTATCATGCAAGATTATATTCCAAGTTAAATGAGTAACATTTATGAAGTCTTTAATATCCTGTCTTAGAATTACTAAGTGGCTCAATCAAAGATTCAAGGCTAATAAATACTGAAGTTTTATTTTTAAAATTAGGTCTATATCTTTCCTCCATAGTAAGTAGATATAGTGGCTGGTCTATAAATATAATTAGTTGTCAAGGCTTAGTATTATTGTATTCAACAAAATCTACTAGTTTTTGTGAAATTGCAAAAGTCAACCAGACCCTTTATATTCCTCAATATTGTCCAGTGCAATCTGATTAAAAAGACAGAATATGTATATAAAGGTTCATCAGTATCTGGTGGTATATGCTAAATTAACAGTAATCATGGCTGGCGCCACAGCTCAATAGGCTAATCTTCCACTTACGTTGCCAGCACACCAGGTTCTAGTCCCGGTCGGGGTGCTGGATTCTGTCCCAGTTGCCCCTCTTCCAGGCCAGCTCTCTGCTATGGCCCAGAAGTGCAGTGGAGGATGGCACAAGTGCTTGGGCTCTGCACTGGCATGGGAGACCAGGATAAGCACCTGGCTCCTGGCTTCGGATCAGCATGATGTGCCAGCCGCAGCATGCCAGCCGTGGCAGCCATTGGATGGTGAACCAACGGAAAAGGAAGATCTTTCTCTCTGTCTCTCTTTCTTTCTCTCTCACTGTCCACTCTGCCTGTCAAAAAAAAATAACAATAAAAATAAAAAACAGTAATCATTTGGTTGTACTAATAGCAAACATTAGGTTGTGTTGAATTGAGAGACTGATAACTTAAGGCTGATGTGCACAGGCAAACTTCAAGAAAGAACTTGAGCTAGACCTGGACGGGTTGGAACATGTACATAAGAAAAGTGGAAAAGGAAGAACACTCCTATCCGCAATTAAATAAGACATAAGAGCTGGTATGGATGAAGCATATTAACAAATTTGGCTGCTGGAGTGACTTTTGTAGAGAAACAGACCTACATTTAACAAGACAGGTGGTGATGAGTGGTAGAATGCTTTCACTGTGAAGCTAGAGTTTAGACTTTGCCATGCACATCAGTAAGTTGACAAAGGGTTTACAACTTTGCATATGTATTTTATCTTCTGATCAAATTTGCAGAAAATGTTCTCTGAAATTGTACCAGGTTTTCAGCCAGTATTATCCCTAAGCTAATTTATTAGCCAGTAATCGCAATTTCCCCCATTTAGTAGAAGCACTTTCTCCATTTTTTTTTTTTTTGCACTGAAATCAGAAATCAAGTGCAAGTATAAAGAAACCTCCCTTGGAAAATACTAAAACAAAAACTACAAACACTTATGAACAGTGGTGAGCCTTTGGCACAACAGTTGAGTTACCACTTGAGATGCCTGCATCGTCTATTAGAATGCCTGGCTTTGAGTCGTGGCTCTGCTTTGATTCTAGCTACCGATGAATGTGCAATTTGCAAGGTAGCAGATGATAGCTCAAGTACTAGGATCCCTGTCATCCACATGAGAAACCTAGGTTGAACTCCAGATTCTTGGATTTGACTGGCCCAGCCCAGGCTATTGCAAGCATTTGGAAAATGAACCAGCAGATGGGAGATCTCTCCCTGACTGCCTTTGTCTTTGTCTGTGGCTTTCATATAAGTAAATGAGTAGATAAATGCATCCACAAATAAATAAGTGAAAATTAAGAAAAGTTATGAACAAGAGATGTGCTGAAACAGAAAACGTCCAGTAGAACAAAACAAATATTTATTTTAGAATATTATGAAAATTTTTCATATCTACTATTATATTTAATATTGTGCAGATAAGAACACATCAAATCTAAAGTCCAAAGACATGAGATTGTTTCCATTGCCACAGATGAAGCTATTTCATTGATGTAGAAATTAAATGTTGTCTCTTCTGGGGTAGAGCTATGGACTGTGTGTCTTTCCTCTGTTAGCTTTCTTTAAATTCTGACTTTGGTAAAATCGTAGGTGATTCATGAAAATAATCATAGACATTACTTGATCAGACAGTGCTCAGTGCTGTCATTAAACCTACATACCCACCCCCTACCCACTATGTTCTCATTCTTTTCTAGCTATTCTTTATTTTATCAAGTGGAACACTACTCTACAATTTTCATATGTCTGGTATATGTTAACAGACACAATCATTTCTGTAGTTAAAAGTCACCAATATTTGTCTCTCTAAATCTCTATTTTCAGAGGGTTTTCACTTAGTTTTAAAAATACTGCTGTGATTTAGAACCTGGTGTACTTGAACTCAATCGAGACAAGATGGTCACACAAGCATTTTATTTCTCTTTAAAACAAGCTATTTTGACTATGTAGTTTCAGAAAAGCCAAGCTAAAATGGGAAACTGCCATTTTTATACCTACTCTCTCACAGTTATAAAAATGTTTCTAGTTAATTGAGTAAAATGGGTTTAGGTCACTGTACTGTTATGTGGAGGGGAATGTATTTTGCAGCATACAGGAACTTGACATTTTCAGTGCATTTAAATCCTGAAGAGAAATAGATTGCATGCAAACTACAAATATACACGTACTGGGAAAGTTTAAAGTAAGGGTTATTTCTTAAAACTATATTTTTGGCCATCTCAGAATCATAGACACTGTTGCAAAATTCATTATTGTCCTATATACTTAGACTTTTTAGTTCATTTTCATTTTTTAATTCTCTGAAGCTTAAATTAATTAATCAAAAGGTATTAAAAGAATATTGTTTAGTTCTTAGGTATAGCATAAACTTGTTTGTTATTCAAAGGAGAAGTAATAAGATAAAAACATTGCCAGAAAGCAGTTTATTAAGACATTGCAGCTTTTTGGTCATAATATTAATAATGAATATTATTTACATTTTATACACCCTAGTACATTTTAATTCACTTTCTAAGGCAATGTTGTAACTTTGCCCTCACAGTAACAGGAGGGCAGGGGAAATGTCATCTCCATTTCACAGCAAGTGCAAATAAAAGCTTCAAAATTTGTACTTTTGTGTTCTTGCCTGTCGCAGGAGTCTTTTTGAACCTAGACTGTATTTCTGGATACCCGTTTCACTACTTTGTTTTGGGCATCAATATTTATCTCTTCCTATTTCACCCACAGCCTTAAGATTAGTCCGAGAGTGGGGAGGAAATCCTGCTTCTCCCAGTAACTGGTGCACAGCCTCTTAAGTCCCCGGCCAGGTTAACTGTGTGGCCAGAGCAGGAGGTGGGAGCCACCCCAGCTGTGCAGTCAGGTTCTTCTGTCCTGTGTTTCGTTAAATGCACTTTTTGGCTCGCTATTCTAATTTCAATGTATTTCATTTTCTGCCTTGTTTACCATATTTTTATCAACTTCTGAACTCCCTGGTGGTTCTGTGAACACAGAAGCATTTATCAGTTTGCGGTTGTGGGTTTGTTTTTGTGTGTGGGGTTAGCAATATTGCTGCAGTGGTTGTTATAGTAACCAGTTCTCGGCAGAGGAAGGAGTGCAGGCACGTGACAATGCTGACGTTTGAACAGGAGACACAGTTCCTAGATTTCATATATTAGGAGATGATTCGGGGTAACTGCTGTTTTTTAAAGTCTCTATTTTAAGTAAAGGGTGAGGTAGACACAGGTGCTAGCTACTCTTCCTGAGTTAACCTGGATGGATTCCGTCTACATCAGTCTTCTTTGTTAGCTTATTCAGTCAAATATCAAACACCGCTCCAAAGATTTCAGGCAAAAATGAGCCAAGTTTCTAAGAAAAATGAGAAAATTCTACAGTCAATTTTGTATGAGATGGCCGCTCACAGGGTGCAGCTGGCAAAGCACAACCAGGTTCTCAGTGAGCACTTCCCTCTTTCGTTTCTTTGCTCTATTTGTTATTTACTTCAAAAGTATTTTTTCTGCTTCTCTGAAAAATTTTTGTTTATTTCTTTACGTAACTAAGACTCAATATACTGGGGCTGGTGCTGTGGTACAGTAGGCTACGCCTCCGCCTGTGGCACTGGCATCCCATATGGGCACCAGCTTGTGTCCTGGCTGATCCTCTTCCAATCCAGTTCTCTGTTAGGCCTGGGAAAGCAGTAGAAATGGCCCAAGTGCATGGGCCCTGGCACCCTAGTGGGAAACCCAGAAGCTGCTGGCTCCTGGCTCTGGATTGGCTCAGCTCCTACTGTTATGGCCATTTAGGGAATGAACCAGTGAATAGAAGACCTTTCTTTGTCTCTCCCTCTCTCTCCCTCTGTAAATCTACCTCTAATAAATAAATAAAATCTTTTTAAAAAGACTCAATATGTATGCCCATATGCTGCTTAAATCAATGTCTACATAAAAATGAGATTTTAATTTTTTTTATTTGGTCATGGAATATGGGACTTATTTTTTTTAAAGATTTATTTATTTATTTGAAAATCAGAGTTACACAGATAGAGGAGAGGCAGAGAGAGTGAGAGAGAGAGAGAGAGAGAGAAAGAGAGAGGTCTTCCATCTGCTGGTTCACTCCTTAATTGGCCACAACAGCTGGAATTGTGCTGATCTGAAGCCAGGAGCCAGGAACTTCTTCTAGGTCTCCCACATGGATGCAGGACCCCAAGGACTTGGGCCATCTTCTACTGCTTTCTCAGGCCACAGCAGAGAGCTGGATCAGAAGTGGAGCAGCCAGGTCTTGAACTGGCGCCCCTTTTGGGATGCCGGCACTGCAGGCCAGGGTATTAACCTGCTGTGCCACAGCGCCGGCCCCAAGGGACTTATTTTTTATTTACTTAATATACCATGAAAAATATTTATGTTCAAAGATATGCCTTAGCAAAAATAAAAGAGTACATAGTTTCTTTTGCCATTATTTATGTAAGCAGTGCCCGTTAATGAGGATTTTGATGGTTTCTAACTTACTGGCCTGATTAACCAGTCCTGTAATGAGTGCTATCACCCCCAGAATAAATATTGAGAGAGGAGGAATTGCTACATCTTGCTATAGGAGCATCTCATGTTTTATGAATGTCACTGATCTATATGAAAGGATGTCACAATTTAAAATACTATTAATGGTATGTTAATGTCTGAATTTCTTCCCAAAAGCATCAGTGAAAAATTATTATCTCTCACAAATATGTTGCCTAACTGGTAGTCAAAAATTCATGTTACATTGTTAGGTTTATTTACAATTCCCTAGGGTTTTTTGGCTTATTTTTAGTAACTTTTAGATTTACTGGCTAATTGTCTTCTCTCTGGTTCCTTTGTTCACATACCTCATAAAAACTCCACTTAGGCTGATTTTACATATATGCAAAATATATATTACATATAAATATATATATATATATGTTCCTTTTTGGGAATGAAGGACTTAATTTTTTTAAAAAAATCTGTAAATATGTATGTTAATCTGTGAACAATTTTTTTAAAGATTTATTTTTATTTATTTGAAAGGCAGAGTTACAGAGAGAGACAGACAGAAAAAGATAGAGAGAGGTCTTCCATTTGCTGGTTCACTCCCCAAATGGCTGCAACAGCCAGAGTTGAGTCAATCTGAAGTCAGGAGCCAAGGGCTTCTTATGGGTCTTCCAAGTGAGTGCAGGGGCCCAAGCACTCAGGTCATCTTCTACTCTTTCACAGGCCATAGCAGAGAGCTGGATCAGAAATGGAGCAGCTGGTACTCCAAGCAGCCCCACATTGGATGCGAATACTGCAGGCACTGCCCCCTATACCACAGTGCTGGCCCCATTGGTGAACAATTTTAATGTAAATGAGTCTTTATACTTATAAGAAGGATAAATCTGTGTGTGAAAATGTTTTACAAACCCCTGAGATACTGATATATACTTCTCTATATATACTATATATGCTTCTCTTTTCCCTATGTGTCACTTTTATTGGTAAATTTATACATTGTCCTTCATCACACACATGATTTACATTTTTGCTCTGTGAAATCTGACCTTTACTTGAGGAATTATGTGTGATCACATGTTTTATCGCCAGTGTTTTATTATATTATTGAAATTTTCATTTTTGACACAACTAGAATATTTTTTCATATATGGCATAAATGTGCATACAGTTTTTTCTTTGATGCATAGTATGATATACGTGTATAATTTTTCTTCCTAAATAGCTAACCTCCTCAGTAATATCTGTGCAAGAATTCATCCTTTTCAAATGGATGGAAAAACATCCTTTATCATTTACTAATTTCCCTATATGTAGGAATCAGTTAAAACTATATTCTTTCTCGTCAGTTGACTCATTTCCTGTAACAATGGGGTTACACACATGATTTATTGATTAGTTTTGAGCAGTTTTACATACTGTTTGTCCATACTGAAATCTATTATTTGTGCTTGTTTTTCAGAACTTCTCATATCTCTAGAAAAATATTACATGTTATCTTAGATAAGTCTAGTGTAGTTTACATCACATTTACTTTTCAATATGTTATAAATTTTAAGGAATAGCCTTAAACAGAACTTTTTTCAAAAATAATATTTTCTATGGGCCAGCATTGTGGCACAGTGGATTAAGACACCAGCGTCCTGTATCAGAGATCCAGTTCAAATCCCTGCTATTCTGCTTCCAAACCAGCTGCCCACTAGATGCCTTGGAGGATAGTAGATAATAGTTCAAATATTTGTGTCCCTACCACTCACATGGAAGAACAGGGCACAGGATGGGGTTTCTGGTTCCATCCTGGACTGGTCTAGCTCCAGAAGTTGTGGCCATTTGGGGAGTGAACCAGCAAGTAGAAGATCTTGTTCTCTCTGTCCCTCTTGGTCTTTCTGCTTTCCAATAAATAAATCTTTTAAAAAATTATAAATTGTTATATCTGTTTGCAGAACATTTTAGATTTGGTATCTTCTGCCCAAATAATTTACTAATTTAGTACCTTAGTTGTTGTTATATTTTATAAGACATTTTTTAAAGAGGATGTTTCCTATATTTTAACATTTGACTACAGGCTACTGTAAGTTTCTAGATGATATATTTTCTCAAGTGAGCTTCTTTTATTTTCCTAAGAATTTCCCTTAAACAGTTAGAAGTACTTGTTTGGCATTAAGTTGTGAGTTATATGAACTGTTCAAGAGAAAGCTGATCACATTTTGAAGAATGGTATTTTTAAAATGTCAGTCACAGTAATGCAGAGAAGCTTATATTTGATAAACAACCTCCTTCTACATATCTATCTACAGATACATTATATACATATATATTTATCTTAAACCATGCCAAAATGCATAAACTCTGGAGTAGTACAAAAGTGTTTTAGGACATTGAAGAACAAATAACAAAAACTAAAATGTTTTGATCTCAAAAAATGGCTAAAGGAACTAGAGAGATCTTCTATGATTTTTTCCCCTGTGGCCCTCCACAGTTTACAAAAAATAATACTCAGGAGGAAGAGCCCAAAATAAATTGATTTTAACCTAACTATACATGGGGTAAGACTCCAAAGAACTCAGCAAACAATGGTAGCTTGAGTATAAAAGGGCTGTGTGTATTTCTCACTTTAAACATAATTAACTGAATATAGAGTTTGTAATATGATGTCAGCTAAGATAGAGGCTGTGTTTAACTGTCTGATTTTCAACAGAAACTTCAGAAAGTTCACAACTTAACAGTAAGCATTATGTAACAGAACTAAAGGATTTGCCTTGGACTAGGGTCAAAACTGAGATAAGCAAGCACCAAGGAAGTATTAAATCAAGATTTCACAATTTTGAGGGAATTTGTCCTGTACATAACAGGACAAAATGGCTATTTTATGAGGCAGAGAGCTATATAGACTATACATTGTACCATTTGTCATTATTATAAAACATACAATTACTAAACATTCAAGGAACAAGAAAATGAAACCATGTTACCAATTTTCAAGATGAAAAATAACTAACAGAAAAATATCCATAGTGATTCAGAATTGTAATTAGCAAATAAGAACGTGAAGGAAATGATTGTCTTTATAAGTGAACATGGAGGATTGGGAAAAGTCAAAATTAGAATCCAAAATTATAAATAACTCAGATTGAAATCTTATCATTCCAAAACAAGTGAACTAAAATAGAAAATTCACTGGATTGGTGTTTGAAGACAGCAGAATTAACAGGACAGCAAGCTTAGCAAATTTTTAAACATATTATTATAATCTATTCTACCAAAAGAATGAAGAGAAACAAGATGGGGAAATATAGCTTAAATGGCAATAGTGACAACAAGAAGCAATTCAACAGAAATGAGAATTGAATCCCAAAAGGAAAATGGTGGAGACAGTAAAATATTTAAAAACAAAAAATGGCCTAAAAAATTTCCAATTAAGAAAAACATTTAGAAGTTTAATGATTCTCAACAATGATAAATGCTAGAACACACCTACGTGCCTCACTTCGAGTTGAAAATCAAGGAGAAGAGGCCTACTTTCAGGTTTCAGCTCATCTCCTGACTCCAGCTTCCTGCTAATGTAGACCTTAGGAGGTAATAATGATGGCTCAAGTAGGTATGTTACCGCCAACACATGGTAGACCCAGATTGGGTTACAGAATCTGGCTTCAGGCTCTTGTGGGCATTTGGGGTGTCAGTGAGCACATATGAGGTCTCATTCTTTTTCTCTCTTTCACTCTGCATTTCAATAAATAAAACAAGTAAGTTTTTTAAATAACAAATAAGACAGCACCTTTATCAAAGTGCCTGTCTAACCTCATATTAGTTATTCACTTAGTACATTTTAGAAATCAGATTTGAGCTTTTCCAAAGATGTCTAATAATGTAACTATTAGGTCAAATGAATTTTAAAAATGTGTGTCAATAAAGAAATTAATTTTCTCCTGTAATTGTTATTTTATGTTTATCATTTTTATTCGACCCTTTAAAAAATCCCAGGTACCTTGGCTTAAGAAAAATTGCTTTGTTGCATTGGCAACATTCACATTTATAGAAAAATTTATTGCTAAAAATTAAGTGATTTACTAAACTTCCAAAATATCTTAACCAACTATTGTTTTTTGAAGTATGCAAGGGGAAATATGAGTGATGAGCAGGACTGATTATTCTTTTGTGGCTATTTAAAGTGCTGAAGTGAGAAATCTGCAGCTTGAAATAGAAAACAAACAAATGCAATCAATGTTCTCATAGCAACACACTCTGGAGCTTATGTTCTCCCATAAGCTGTCACAGTGCAGCAATGTGGTTCTGAGGGGATGCTGATGACAGTAAATGGCAACTCACTGTTTAGTTAGAAATATCCTTCTATTTATTCATTCTATCTTTCAAAATCCCCATCTGAATATAATATAATGTGTTTTTTCCATGTTAAAGTATTTTCAGAGTTTGCAGACTCATTCCTGAACACTGATAATTTCATCCAGTATCATTCAGTCTTTTTGCTATGAATTTTAACTATTTTGGGGAGATGGGGGTCAGGGATGAGAGGAACAAGGATTTGGAATAAATAAATTTAGGTCTTAATCTTGGCTAGATCACCTATGAACTCTGAGATCTTAGGTAAACAAATCAGTATAATTTGTGTGTGTGTATGTGTGTAATGTTTAGAAATTTGTATAGGAATGATATGTTTTGATTATCATTTTTATATATTCATTATATAAGATGTCAAATAATTCTGCATGTTCATTAATTAATATATTAAATAATTAGCTGAAATATTATTTATTAAGACTATGCAGAAATTCAGAAGACTTGCTAATAGAAGAAGATAGAGAAATGGGAAAATGGGATGAGGGGAGCATTGTGGTGTATCAGGTTAACTTGTTGCTTGTGACACCTACATTTTCTGATGGAGTGACAAGCCAATTTTAGTCTTGATTGCTCCCTGCTAATGCACCTGAGAGGCAGCAGATAACAACTCAAGTATTTGAATTCCTGCCACCCACATGGGATACCCTGACGAGTCCTGGCTTCTGGTTTTTGCCTGGCCCAGCACCAGCTGTTGCAGTCATTTGATGAGTGAATTAAGTGAATGAGAGATCTCTCTCTCTCTCTCTCTCTCTCTCTCTTTGTTTTTCAAATAAAGAAATAAATCCTTTTTGAAAAAAATTAAGTGAAATTATAAATAAATACATAAAATTCAAGCCTATGAGCAGGTCATATAAATTTATAAAGGTTTTTGTAAACTAGTATACTAACATTTTCATAATTGCTTGTGAATCACAAAAAAATTTTAAAATAAATAAAAGGATGCTTCTGAAATGTGTTTTAGAATTTCCAACACAAACAAAATTGACTGCTTCCCTGATTCTGAGTATATACTTCCGTTCCATAATAGCCCCTCCAAAATAAACCAAAAATAATTGTACAGTCTCTCTAGGAATACTGTAAAAGTAAATGTGTCAAATATCTGAGTTCAACCTCGTCCTCTTTCTTGTGCTATAAGGGGCTGGGGACTCGAAATCCATATTTTATTTCCTAGACTCCCTTGTTAGCTGCTTACTCATTAGATTCTGCTAAAATGAAGCACTTGTGTTAGAATTTGTAGAAAAAGGAAGCCACACGGTTTCTGCATAAGAGGTTACCAGAGGTAACTGCAGACTCCAGCAGTACTGGAGAAAGGCCCATAACATCAGTGGGAGAAAGACTTTGGTCTCCTGCAGTATCAAACATGGGTTCCAGCTGCCTGCTTACATATCCAGTGGGAGATTCACAGCACTCCACTGGCACAGAAGCAGTCGGGGTGGTCTCCAGTACCACTGCTTTCTCTTTCACTCCCTTACCCTTGGAGCATTTTATAGCCAGTGCTTCTATTCACTATCCTTTATTTTGAATATCAACAGTAGTTTCCATTTTTCCAGGCTGGAGTAATACAATATGAGATAAAGAGGACCAGAAAATTTCAGAAGTGTTATAAAGGATAGATGTGAAGTTTGACTAAATCATGAAAATACAATATCATAGTTAATATCTTGGCCATATAAATGTTACATAATTACAAGCATCTATTATTTATTTTCATTATTTTCTAGAAAATAGCAACTATTTTGAATTACTCCCAATCAGCATCAACTATGGTCTTTTTGTTAACTTTAATATATTAATTAGAATTCCTAACTCTCTCTGTATGGACTGTTCTGTTTCTTTCATTATCTAAGTAATTGAATTCACCTCATTCTTCTTGTCTGCACCTTTTTCTAGTAAAGTTTCTCATGTACAGTTTTTAAAAGATTTATTTATTTGGAAGAGTTACATGGGGGGGAGAGAAAGGGAGAGAGAGAGAGAGAGAGAGAGAGAGAGAATCTTATATCTATTGGTTCACTCCCCTAATAGCAACAATGGCTGGGATTAGACCAGTTAGAAGCCAGGAGCCAGGAGCTTTGGCCAGGTATCTTATGTGGGTGGCAGGGCCCCAAACACTTGGGCCATCTTCCACTGTTTTTCATGGGCCATTAGTAGGGAGATGAATTGGATTGGGGCAGCCAGGACATGAACCAACATCCATATGCTGTGCTGGTGTCGAAGGCAGAGGCTTTATCTGCTATGCCACAATGCTGACCCTTATATATAAACTTTCTGCAAATTGAGATTTTCAAAACACAATTCTACAGTTAGCTCTAAAAAGGTAAATTTTTGTAAGAGTGTATTTAACAAAACTACATGGCTCAAGATCAATGTCCATCTGATCAAAAATATTTTGTAGTTGATATAACTTGTACTACAATATATGCTTTGGAAACCTTCATAAATTACCTTATTCACTTTCATGAAGTCCATAGTTCTGAGGAGTTTTAACTTTCTATAAACTTTTTGTGAATAAATTTTGTTTTTGTTAAGTGTAAATGACATTAGAAGCCAAAAGATGCCATGATTGCTATGGAAAAGGGCTAGAAGTGAATGTGAGTAAGATGTGGAAGATTTCTTTACAAGAGGTTAGTAGAGGACCTGGAACATGGAGCTTTATGTGAATTGAATAACTTGAAAGTGATAAAATTCATAGGTTTTTGCAAATTGAAAGCTTAGTTATTATTTGAAATTGTGCATCTTGTTCCAAAATAAGTGCTTTATATATGCAAATCTTTTTCAAATCCATGGTATTTGTATGATGTGCAGAAGTTTAATACCACATACTACACAAAGAACCACATCCTTCACCCTAAGTGTTAGAGCTATCCTACTGAGCAAATGATTCCTGGAAGAAGAAATAATACATGAACTGTTTATATGTCTCTTTAGAAACAGTCAGATGAATCACAAAACTTCTTTGAAAAATATTTACTTTAAAGCCTAAAGATACATACAGTTCCTCTAAATAGGGTATTTAATATAGAATGCAGACACAAGTCAATTTCTCTTCTCAAAATTTTATATAGCAAGAGTGCTAGGAATTTTTATATGTTGGTAATAGTTTGGCATGGGGATTAAGAATTTGCATTCCAAAGATGTCTTGCATTGTTTCACTCAGGCCAAAACCACCTTGGTTGCTCCTTGTGCTATTTTTGGTGATGAGGCGAAAAAAAATCACACGTGGCTCAAGGAAAGTTATTGTGCACCTGCTGTTAGAGAATAAAACCTGGTTTAATATAATAATATGTAAAGTTATATTTTGATGGCATCAAGATCTTTCTGTACTATTATATTTTCCATGATTATGAATGACTTATCAACGTGAGGAAAAGTTATCTTTTTGTGTGCATATACATGTGTATTTATCAGAGAATATTTGTAAAGTAAACATTTTGGTGACTAGGTAAGCATTCAGGACTTCTCAATCTTCACCACAATTAAAAAAAAATAACTTTAGAGAAGGACTGATGTTATTATTGTCAACTTGTAGAAGAGTAAAATAAAAGAAACAATGAATCCACTGTAAAAAAATAAATTATATTTCTGGTTTTAGAATATGGTTTGCATGACTGTGAATGATGGAATTTTCATTGAATAGATGTTTTTATGTTGCCTATCCTAATATCAATAGTTCTAATGTTTTGGGATATCCTTGAATGTGGAAAGAAACAAATTTCTCATTTAAGCAATAATGAGGAAAGGAAGACAACTGTGATGTTAGCAAATCATGTATTTTTGTTGACATTTACATACAAGATTTAAGTTACAAATTCAGTATGCATATGAATGAAAAGAATTTGATTTTTTTCTAAATGTGTGGATGCACCTGAAGTTATACTCACAGTAGACTGTGCATCTAGGAACTTTTATTTATTAAACAAAGATTAACTGCATATAAATAAAATACTTGAATGTGTGCGAGTGATATTTAGAATTTTTAATACCAAATTATTTTAAAAATTTATTTATTTATTTATTTATTTATTTGAAAGGCAGAATTACAGAGGAGACAGATCAGGGGGAGAGAGAAAGAAAGAGACAGAGATTGATTTTCCATCGGTGGTTCATTCCCCAAATGGTCATAACAGCCAGACTAATCCAACCTGATGCTAGGAGCCAGGAGTCTCCTATGAGACTGGGTCTCCCATGAGGGTGGAAGGGACCCAAGCACTTGCGTCATCTTCTGTTGCCTTCCCAGAACCATTAGCAGGGAGCAGGACTGGAAGTACAGCAAGAGGGACTCTAATTTGGCTCCCAAATAGTTTAACCTGCTGTGTCCCAACAATGACCTCAATGCCAAATTATTTTTAGAATACTCATTTTTCTAATTTATTCTCTATCAATTTCCATTTATTTTGATTATTTCTTTTCAACTGCATCATAAAATTATCTAACAGTTTCTTCCAGCTTCTTCGACAAGTAAGGATACTTTCCCCAATCTTAAATTAGTCATATGTGGACTTTGCACAAGTACAGGAGCTGTAGGAGAAGTGGGAATGTTAGACTTTCCTGATGTTTCTTAAAGATGCTTTGTCTTTATAAAAAACTAATATATTTGTGAAATTGAATATTCTGTATTTTTCATTCATAATTTTTGGTAATGAACTTTCCTATTAAGCCAAAAATGGATAAATTTTAAATTTTATCAGTGTTGTGTAACTTTCAAAGACTGTGTCATTTCCTGGAATGATAGATGGACTTGGTGATTGTAACTAAAATGAAATAATTCTCAGTTGTTTTAGATTCCAAATTTTATTGCAGATAGTGATGTTATGCCTATTGTTTTCTAGTAGTTGAATCATCATTCTTGGTCATACATTGATGCATTTTATGAAATATTTTTCCAAATACATTTTTAAATTCTAATGTGCTTATTGAATTTTCATAAAGGAGCCATATTACAAAATTCTAAACATTCAAATAATGTTTTCTATTTAGTGTTTGTGTTAAATTATTGAGTCTTAACTAAGTGCTTATTTGGTACTAAGTGCATATAAAAAACATTATCAAAATTTTTCTATCATCCTTAGTAGGTGAAAATGCATGTGACAGTCTCACATAAAAAGCTGAGCTAAGTTCACAAGTGTTCACAATATTACACTTATTCAAATGCATAGGTCACAAGTATTGAAAGATAGAAAAACTCATCTATTGGAACAGTAGAACCAATATTCTCCCAAAAATTAGGATTCATGCCTGCTTGATTTGTGATTTGTGATCAAGAAAGACTATGTCCTAGATGTTTAGATTCTGCAAATGTTATTAAATAAAAGACAAGAATGTACCACCAGAATTTGTGATTTAATAACATGAAATAAAACCATTCAAATGTTTAATTCTGTATTGTTCTTCTATAATGTTTATCATATGCTTTCTTTTTCACTGTATAGTAGTACATAGTCTTTCAAAGTTGGTAAAAAATAAAACATCTGTTTCATGTTCTGTGTGTTTTTTAGATCTTAAGTCAACTACCAATAATTCAGAAAAAATTTCTGTAAGTTAAGCAAAATTCTTTCTTTGATAGTTTATTTTTATTTATTTTTAATTATTTTAGATAACATTTTAAAATTGCATTACAGTCAAAGGTTTTTATAACATTAGCGTTCAACTTATTTACCTTAATTTTATATTTTTGTACATTCCTTGGTATCTGGTTCTTAATACTTTACATGCATATAATTTTGCATTGCATGAAGTGATTTGATGCTGGATCTCCTATTGGATTGTGAACTGCATGACAGATAACACTGTTCTTTGGATTTCTTTCTCTCTCTCTTTTTTTTTTTTTTTTTTTTTTGTGGGAACCGGGAAGCTAGGATGATGATTTCATCATTTTACAGCTAGTGCATGAAAGGGTGTGTGGCAAATGGAAAGCAGATAAAGGGCATTTACACCTCATTGAAAGAAAAGTGAGTCAGATAAAGACTGATAATCATGGCAGATTTTGGTGACCTAAGTAGTTCTTGGGTTGAAAAATGAAGAGGACCACATCAATATGATATTTTGGTGTTATTTTAGCATACCCACCATAACACCAGAGGGGGAAAAAAAACTGGGACATAAAGCCTATAAATAATAGTTTTGAAAAGATTGATAGTCCAATGTAGACCAAAAAAAATGAAAGAAAACATATCATTAACCTAGGCTGATGTTTCAGAATTACTCCAAGCAGAAATAAATTATGGACGTGCATGGGATAACAGAGATAAAAAAATCACAGGAGACAAGGTCCAAAGCTAAAGGAAAGGTACAAAAGCTAAAACAAAAATGTTCTGTGCAAGACAAGTACAGATTTTGATCAACCTATGAGATGAGCAGTCTGGATGTTGATATTTTTGAAAGTTCTCAGGTCATTCAGTTCTGTAACTAAGATTTAGAACCCCTGGATAAACAACAGCTATTTTAATATATAATGTGTATAACATACTTCACTTGTACATTGGAATATAACACTGTGCATTAGAAAATATACTTAAGTTATCTAATATTTTATGCATGGAGTGGACATTTGATGTGACAGTTATGACAATTGTCACTTGAGATACCTGCATTTATTGCATTTATTGCAATAAATGTCTGCATTTATTTTTTAGTTCCACTTCTGACCCAGCTTCCTACAAATGCATACCCTAGAAGGTGGCAGGTGATGGCCAAGGACCTGAGTCTCCACCATCAACATGGTATTTCTTGTTGCAGTTCCAGGCTCCTGACTTTGGCTTGGCAAATCTTTGGCTGTTGGAGGCATTTGAATAGTGAATCAGCAGATGGGAGATTCTCTCTCTCTCTCTCTCTCTCTCTCTCTCTCTGAGCCTTACATGAATCAGTTATTTCATTGAGGGTTAGAAAATTGCCATTTTCTAATCTGGACATTTCTTAATGCATTAGCTGGCATTATTACCTGATGATTACTTAACATGTTTGATTAGCATCCACTATAGTGAACTAAAATGCATTTTCAAATCAAAGGATGGGGCCAGAGTCATGATGTAGCAAGTTAAGCTGCCAGATGCAATGCTGGCATCCCCTGTGAATGCCATGTTAAGTCCCAGCTGCTCCACTGCTGATCCAACTCCCTGCTAATGTGCCTAGGAAAGCAGTAGAAAACAACCTAAGTAATTGTACTCCTGCCATGCATGTGGAAAATGGATGGAGTTCCAGGCTGTTAGCTTTGACCTGGCCCAGGCTGGGCCATTGCAGCCATTTGAGGATTGAACCTGCGGGTGAAAGATTCTCTCTCTCTCTCTCTCTTTCCTTTCTTTCTCTCCCTCTCCCTCTTCCTTTCTCTCCCTCTCTTTCTTTGCCTTTCAAAAAAACATGTCTTGGAAATCGTGTTTACTGCTCTGTGTTAACGTTACCAAACTAATAATCCATTTATTTCTATTTTCAGTTTTAGTATTTACTCGTATAGTTACCTATTTTAGTTTCTGCTTCATTCTCCCAGTTACATTTTGCAAAAAATAGGCAAGCAAGGCAAGTATGCATGTATATTTATTAAGGTGTTTTTAACTTATTTGAAAGGGATTAAAAGAGAAAGAGAGAGAGAGAGAGAGAGAGAGAGAGAGAGTTCTTCCAACCACTGGTTCACTCATCAAATGCCAGCAACAGTTAAGGGTGGGCCAAGCTGAAGTCAGGAGCCCAGAACTTTTGGTTTCCAGTATGGGTGACAGGTACCCAAGTACTTGAATAAGCACCTGCTACCTTCCAGGATGTGCGTTAGCAGGAAGTAACATGGGAAGCAGTGCTGAGACTTGAACACAGGAATTGATAAGGGATGCAGGTGTCTCAAGTGGCATCTTAACTAATATGTTAAAGAATAACCTCGTGTTGAGAGTTCCTGATTAATAGATACATATAAATATATATATTATATATTATGAAATATAGAAATAATTGTGTATATTATTTTAATATTAATTATCTGTAAAATTGATTTGTTAATGTTTCTGATTTATATATGATATATTTATATGTTATATATAATAATATATTTACATATTGTATATTTATTTTAGAAACTAAAACTGCTACATGAACTATTCTACTCCTTTTTTTAACTTTTAAAATACTGGAATTCACTGGAAGTTATTTTTTAGAAAAAAAACAGAAAAATAAATGAAATAATTGTATTTACACAAGCAGTTACATCTGCAATGCATGATTCTACCTGTTCATCTTCTTTACCATCTTCAAAATTATTTTTACACTTTAACCTGTTCCCTCAATGATTGGTTTTCCACTATCTCTGTTGCATGTGTATGAGAAACATCTTGCTTTATTTAAATAATTAGTCATTCTATTTACCTTTCAACAACTGACATCTTATTAATGTCTTCTGGGGACTAACTGGTTTCATTAAAGTTAATGCAAGAGTCTTTTAAAAATTCTATGAAAGTAGAATTGATTAGTCAAAACAAGAAAAAGAAAATTACCATTACTCTGTTAAGCATTAGCATCTGAGAAAATTGCTTAATAACTCTACATCAAAATTTTAATTTACATAAGCAAAATATGGCAGTATTCCCTGTGTTATTAATTTGCATTTTCCCTCTGAAACACATTATGGAAATTAAATAAATTTGATATGATTATATTTAACTTAATTTGCAGTTGAATTTCAAAAGTGGAAGAAAAATTTTTTCAACATTTTGAAATTAGGTTTTAAAAAATGTTTCTTTGATCAGTTCAGGATTACCACCAGCCCTGATGTAATCATTTATTTCTTGATACGGTACATCTTTTTTTCTATTCTATAAAATATCATATACAGGTTGTTTCTTTACTGAATTTAATTAATCTTACCCATATTTTTCTTGAGCTGAAAACTGATATTCAGCACTGGCTATAATCTTTCACCCAAGAACCAAAACAAAAAAGTCATGAATTAAATATTAATAATTAATATTGGAATGGCATTGGGGTACAATGTGTTAATCTGCCTCTGGGAAGAGCCACATCCCGTATCAGAGTGCATAGGCCTGAGACCCACTTTTGTTTCCAGTCCGGCATCCTGCTTGGAGACAGCAGATGATGGCCTCATAATTGACCCTGTCACCCACATGGGAGACTCACATGGAATTCTTGACCCCTGGCTTTGGTCTGACCCAGCCATGGCTATTGTAAGCATTTGGAAAGTGTTAACCAAGGGATGAAAGATTCTTTCTCTCAAATGAATGAATCAACATAAAACTTAGAAGTGATTAATATTAATTAATATAAAAATTGTACAAATTTCCAAAAAACAATTCAAATATATTTGCAATATTTATGACTGTCTTATTAATTTGCTATTTATTTGTAATTTGTTTAAAGATTCACCTTTTTATTTGTACCATTCAATGATCCATACATGGTCAGAATGCTTAACTCAAATTAGTAATTGCTGAAATTTTACCTTGTCCAGCACTGTGAGAAGTGGTCTGACTTTTTTTTTTCTCAAGGAATGAAATATAATGAATAGATTAGTTACAAATTCATTCCAAGGTCAAAACTTTGGGCTTTAAAAAGATATGTTAGTTATCAAGGTAAAGAAAAGATGGAAAGAGCAAAAATGTATTTTTATGTAATGTTTATATCTGTTATATGACACATAATATAATACATTAATAATATAAGTTAATATTAAATAACTAATTAATTTAAAATAGAGTGAAAAGTACCTAGACAAGAAAGCTAGAGGGGTCAGCGCCGGCATCCCATATGGGCGCCGGGTTCTAGTCCCAGTTTCTCCTCTTCCAGTCCAGCTCTCTGCTGTGGCCCGGAGGGATGGCCCATGTGCTTGGGCCCTGCACCTGCATGGGAGACCAGGAGGAAGCACCTGGCTTCTGGCTTCAGATTGGCATAGCTCTGGCCATAGTGACCATTTGGGGAGTGAACCAATGGAAGGAAGACCTTTCTCTCTGTCTCTCTCTCTCTCACTGTTGAACTCTATCTGTCAAATAAATAATTTAAAAAAAAGAAAGCTAGAAAAACTTGGGCTCAAATCCTGCCATATTCCTCACTTGAGCATATTTCTTTTTTTTAATGTTATATGCTTTCTTTTCCTTTTTTATAGAAAACTTATTTAAGAAATATAAACTTCAAAAGCACAACTTTTGGATTATAGTGGTTCTTCCCCCCCATAACCAACTCTCATCCCCAGACCATCCCATCTCCTACTCCCTCTCCCATCCCATTCTTCATTAAGATTCATTTTTAATTATCTTTATATGCAGAAGATCAACTCTATACTAAGTAAAGATTTCAACAGTTTGCTGTTTGAAGACTAGTGTTACCATTAATTCTCATAGTACAACTCAGTAAGGACAGAGGTCCTACATGGGGAGTAAGTGCACAGTGACTCCTGTTGTTGATTTAACAATTCGCACTCTTATTTATAACATCAGTAATCACCCAAGATTCCAATCTTATTTAGACAATGCCATAATCAAAGTGGAAGTTCTCTCCTCCCTTCAAGAAAGGTACCTCCTTCTTTGAGGTACCTTCTTCCAGTTCTTTCCACTGGAATCTCACTCATAGAGATCTTTCATTTAGATCATTTTTTGCCACAGTGTCATGGCTTTCTATGCCTGAAATACTCTCATGGGCTTTTCAGCCAGACTGAATGCCTTAAGGGCTGATTCTGAGGCCAGAGGAGCCTATTTCTTAACATTTTTCCATTCCACCTTTGTTTTTCATAAAACTCAGTAGGAAGATAACTTAATTGACAGAGCTCTTTTAAGGATGGTATAATATATGCAAATAAACATAACTGACCCCTCTGCACCAGGATGATGATAAGTGTTTGAGGTGTACCATGTGTCCACAATCCTTTAAGGCAGATTGTATATTTTTTTCCCAATTGACAAATGAGGAAGAAAAATGAAGTGCTAACACATGACCCAAGGTCTCAGCATTTGTGTGACCAAGGATCCAAATCCAAGCTGGCTTACCTTGCTCTATTCTTCCGTCTGATGTGCATCTGAGTAACTCACACAGAGCTAGGTATATCGTAGATGCTCAAGAAACATTGAAGCCCTTACTCATTCTTTGCTAATATTAAATATCCTGGAAAAATTAATCTACCTGGGCTTTATCAAGAGTTATCTATGTTCATTACCAAACTGAGGTACAATCAGTGAATAATATAAAACTTCACCGTTTTCAAGGTTAAATAATAGGGACACAGTTGTGGAAAATAGGTAGTTTAGGGGGAATCAGTGTCATCACCCCGACGTTTGATGACACACTTCAGACATATGTTTATTAGGCAATAACATTCTCATCCAGTGTCATTACTTGAGATACAGTCTATGATCATTTTCTGTCCATAGTCTGTTCTTTAGATCAGATTCACTGCTAGAGAAAAAGACACCTTTCAAGTCCAGTAACCTAAGTGCTCAGTTGGTCTGGTCAATAGACATGGGGATATGTGCTGGGATTCCCCACTTGAATTTATCAGGTATCAGCAAGAGTACCCTGTCACTGAGGCAATTTAAACTCCCCGGTCATTTAAGTTTTCTGAGAACCTATGCATTTAGTGGCTTATCTGACGAGCCCTTTTAGTTACCTTTCACTGGCTTCTACAGCTGAAGAGTAAGGGAGCCAAGAATGCAGAACCTTTGTCCCTCTTCCATCCACCAATTTATTTATTCTGAACATGCGTGTGGTCTGAGGAGGTAGTTTCCTCCAGTCAGTTTCAGAAGCAATCTGCCTCTTTTAAACATCAGTCACCGTAAGAGGTGTGTGGTGCAATTAATAAGAATATTACTTTCCTGTATTGCTGCAGTGCTTTGCAATATAAACTTAGAGTTTTCAAATGACTTTTCATACTGTCATTGGATAGGCAAATAGTATTATCCAAGTTCACTGACTGAGAAACTTGAATGTGAACTACTTGTGAAGACATCCACTTGGTGATTAATAATCAGTACTAAACTCAAGTCTTCACAGACCTCATCTAGAGCTTACGTAAATTCCAAGTAGAGTGGCAACATAAGAAATTAGTGTTAGGGATGGCGCTGTGGAGGGGCAGGTAAAGCCGCCACTTGCAGGGCTGGCATCCCATATCGGTGCTGGTTCACATCCCGGATGCTCCACTTCCGATCCAGCTCTCTGCTGTGGCCTGGGAAAACAGTAGAAGATGGCCCAAGTCCTTGGGCCCCTGGACCCACATGGGAGACCTGAAAGAAACTCCTGTCCTCTGGCTTTGGATCAGCACAGCTGTGGCCATTGGGGCCATCAGGGGGAGTGAACCACGAATGGATGACTTCTCTCTCTCTTTCTCTCTATCTCTCTCTCTCTCTCTGCCTTTGCCTCTCTGTAACTCTGCCTTTCAAATAATAAATAAACGAATCTGTAAAAAAAAAAGAAATTAGTATCATTTTGTCACATTTATTCCATAGCTGTCCTAAATAGTGTCCTAAATTTATTGGTTTCCTAACAAACAAAAAAAGTTAGCCAAAAGATGGACAATCTACATTGTTTTGTCTTAAATTTTAAAACAAAATGGAAGGACATGGTACTGTATGAATGAACTGACTGCCATCCCACACATAGGCTGAGAAAATTTTCCATGAAAAGAAACACTCTCAATGTAATTTCTTAGAATCTAGAAGCTACTGCAAATATTTAGGTCTGGCATAGAACTAAAATTAGCAGAATGATTAAAAATGGATTAGCCATTTATAATTTTAGCTCTGACATGTAACACACTTAGAAGAAATAAATCCCTTCATTACAACCAGACAACAAAAATCTGAACAAACAAAATAATGTTTGAACAAACAAAAATAATGACTTTTATTTAACCCATCAGAGATCTGTGGTCAACGAAGGAAACTACCACCCTGAAATCTGGAGAGACAAGCGACCAGAATCAAAGCTGAGATTTGCTTTAATGGAGCAGAAGTCTCCAGGGCTGCGATTAAACATCCCTTTCATTTTGCACATTCTAAATGCTTTCACATCTGGGGTCTTGCTGACCTTGAGAGACTGATTCTTACAAAGTTAGCCAATTCCAAAATATAGTAAACAACTCATATCTTAGTACACACTTCAAATACAAACCAACAATGCAGAGCCCGCACCACAACCATCTCCTGTGTTGGACTCATATTGCGTACCGCTACCCAGTAGGGAAGGCCTCTGAGCCCCAGAGCTCACTGAAATGACTCAAGCTGCCCAATCCTAATACCACTTAATCTGCTTGCCTGTTCTTTCCCAAAGAAACAGCAATAAAGGCTTGTATCAACAGTTTCCCCATGTCTCTGCCTCCTGACTCACCCTGATGCTTCCTTGTGTCCACTGCTGCCCTTGGACACGGCATGCCACTCCTCTTGGGAACTATGAGTAACTATTCAATAGCAGTCATCTGCAGATATGTTGGCCTTACCATGCCTCAAGTTTTCTATCTATACCCTATAGAGTAAAACAAATTGTAAAGTAATAAAGAACACGTAAATGGTAACTTTGACAGGGTGTTGGAGACAGAGTGTGGAATAGTTTGCAAGTGAGCATCTACTCTGGCCATCAGTCTTGATGGGCAAACCATGCTTAAAAGGGAGGGTTGCGGGCGGGAGGGAAGTTATGGGAGGGGGGAAGCCATTGTAACCCATAAGCTGTACTTTGGAAATTTATATTCATTAAATAAAAGTTTAATAAATGAAAAAAAAAAAAAAGGTTTTATGTCGGCCGGCGCCGCTGCTCACTTGGCTAATCCTCCACCTGCAGCGCCGGCACCCCAGATTCTAGTACCGGTCGGGGCGCCGGATTCTGTCCCAGTTGCTCCTCTTACAGTCCAGCTCTCTGCCGTGGCCAGGAAAGGCAGTGAAGGATGGCTCAAGTGCTTGGGCCCTGCACCCGCATGGAAGATCAGGAGAAGCACCTGGCTCCTGGCTTCGGATCAGTGCAGCACTGGCAGTAGCGGCCATTTGGGAGGTGAACCAACGGAAGGCAGACATTTCTCTCTGTCTGTCTCTCTCTCTCTCACTGTCTAACTCTGCCTGTCCAAAAAAAAAAAAAAAAAAAAAAGAAGAAGAAGAAGAAATGATACCAATTCTCCACAATCTCTTCTAGGAAATTGAAGCAGAATGAACATATCCTAATTTGTTCTGTGAGGCCAACATTACCCTGACACTAGATTTTTAAAAAAATGAGAAATGAAAATTAGAAATCTGTATCTCTCATGAACATAGATATAGATGCAAAAATCCTCAACAAAATATTAGCAAATTGAATCCAAAATATATCAGAATAGCTGATTAGTATTTCTCAAGACTGTCAAGGCCATGCAAATTGAGAAACTCCCCATTTAAAGGAGCCTATGGGGACAGGTGAATATGTCTTGTAGTGTCCTGGATAGGATCCTGAACTGAAAACTGATACCAGGGAAGAATTAGAAATCTAAAGAAAGTATGGACTCTAGTTGGTTGCAATATTTCTTTTTTTTTTAATTTAATTTTATTTATTTTTTTAAACTTTTATTTAATGAATATAAATTTCCAGTGTACAGCTTATGGATTACGATGGCTTCCCCCTCCCATAACTTCCCTCCCACCCGCAACCCTCCCCTCTCCCACTCCCCTCCCCTTCCATTTGCATCAAGATTCATTTTCAATTCTCTTTATATTCAGAAGATCAATTTAGTATCAAGATTTCAATAGTTTGCACCCACATAGAAACACAAAGTGAAACATACTGTTTGAGTACTAGTTATAGCATTAAATCACAATGTACAGCACATTAAGGACAGAGATCCCACATGAGGAGCAAGTGCACAGTGACTCCTGTTGTTGACCCAACAAATGGACACTCTAGTTTATGGCACCAGTAACCACCCTAGGCTGTCGTCATGAGTTGCCAAGGCTATGGAAGCCTTCGAAGTTTGCCGACTCTGATCATATTTAGACAAGGTCATAAAAGACAGAGTGAGGATAGTAACCAATGATCCTAAGAGTGGCATTTACCAGGTTTGAACAATTATACAGCATTAAGTGGGGAAGAGGACCATCAGTACACACAGGTTGGGAGTAGAGCCATTGGTGGTAGAGTAGAGGTTATGATTACCAAGGAATGAGGCCCAAGTATGCTAGACAGGGTCTAGAACAAAGGACAGAGTCATTATTAGAGGACCTAAGAAAGGTGCTGTCTAAGCTACAATTAAGTTTTCTGATTGAGAGGCAAATAGAACCTGATAGAAGGGGCTTGATAATAATCTGGTGGGCTTTAGGCCTTGTAAGTTAAGAGGCCCAGACCTATCTATCTCTTCACATGGGGTATATCCTAAGGGAGGTGTGAACCTCCTAGGGGAAGGCACTCTGTTGACTTTCATTACTTGGCTGGCCTGGGAGGAGAGCTGGCCAGGTAAAGGCAGGGGGCATCTCTAACAAGAAATGTACAGTTCTGCCTGCAATGTTGCTGACCCTACTTGACCATCCCCTCAGCTGCAGTGGTCACTTTGGAAGTTGGGCTGAGTGAAGGGCTTTTCAGCTTAGAGCCAATAAGATCTGTGGCTCTGACCTGGGCATCCTTCGACTCCAGGGCAGGTCCATTTCCAGTGATCCAACTCTTGGCAGAGCTGCCAGGGCTCTTCACAAGCTGACTTCTGCTGAAGTGGACTGGCCTGTTGGGTCTCCTTGAGGGCAGATCACTGTACAGATCAGCCATTAATAGGCCTGCCACCCATTGCTTCTGATGCCTAGCTTTCTTTTCCTCCTGGTTTGTGTAAAAGCAGACCAGAGGATGCAAGTCAAGGGAGTGCCCATGTCCCATCTCTAATCTTCGGTGGCCTGAACTACAAGTCTATAGTCACAGGCATGTTCTGTAGTAGTTTTTCTTTCTTTTTTTTTCAATTTTATTTAATGAATATAAATTTCTAGTGTACAGCTTATAGATTACAATGGCTTCCCCCTCCCATAACTTCCCTCCCACCCGCAACCCTCCCCTCTCCTGCTCCCTCTCCCCTTCCATTTGCATCAAGATTCATTTTCAATTCTCTTTATATACAGAAGATCAATTTAGTATAAAGATTTCAACAGTTTGCACCCACATAGAAACACAAAGTGAAACATACTGTTTGAGTACTAGTTATAGCATTAAATCACAATGTACAGCACATTAAGGACAGAGATCCCACATGAGGAGCAAGTGCACAGTGACTCCTGTTGTTGACCCAACAAATTGACACTCTAGTTTATGACACTCTAGTTATGTAGTAGTTTTTCTAAGGTAGACAATGCCCATGAGGAAAATTATATTCTCAATTTAAAACTTTCTTTCCCTTTGGTCTGAAAGGGAGGTTTTTTCTACTTACTGTATACTTCGCTGATGGCGAAGTGAATCTAGCTATGAGATTATTATTTAAGTTCTTATTTTGGCTATGCTATTACAGAAAAATGTTAGCCATCTCTTTTATAAGGTCTAAAGATTAAATTGTGCGTCCTACAGATTCCAAAAGAGATCCTCACCACGACATGTTGTAATCAAACTCACCACAGTGAAACATAAAGAAAAGATCCTAAAAGGTGCAAGAGAGAAACGTCAGATCACTCTTAGAGGATCTCCAATTAGACTCACAGCAGACTTCTCATCAGAAACCCTACAAGCTAGAAGGGAATGGCAAGACATAGCCCAGGTACTAAGAGAGAAAAACTGCCAGCCCAGAATATTATATCCTGCAAAGCTCTCATTTGTGAATGAAGGTGAAATTAAAACTTTTCATAGCAAACAGAAACTGAAAGAATTTGTTGCCACTCGTCCTGCCCTGCAAAAGATGCTTAAAGATGTGTTACACACAGAAACACAGAAACATGGTCACCAATATGAAAGAAGGTAAAGGAAGGAAACCTCACAGCAAAAGATCACAGGAAGCTCAATTTCTCTTTGACATAGAATTAAACTCTGATGCTCTGTTAAAGCAATGTGTTAAAGTAATCTATTATGTTCTCTTGATGTCTGTTAAATTCTAATTGTTCAAATACAGCTGAATTTTTATTAAGAGCTATGGGTTATTTAAACATGTGCTTATTTTCAAAGATTTGAATAATCACCTTGTAACAATGATCAAATTTGGTCTATGTTATGTCATGATTTTAAGGAATTTTATTTCAACCAGATATTTTGGATTTTGAGCCTTCTTGGCATTCTTGACAGGCATTCAAAAAATCAATGTTTCAAACAATCTGGACTCTAAAATTTCCAGTAAATCCTGGACTTTGGTTTTTCCAGTTTGGGCCCAACTGAAAAAAATCGAAGGACCTATGTCTCTCATCTTATAGAGACACCAACTAATCAGGCTATTTGGATTATATTAGAAGGACTGTCAAGATGTGATGTGGTACCAAACTTTAAGTTTCTATAATGGAAAATGCTATTAATACAAATGTTTGAGAATTAAAAAGTCTAATGATTTTGTGTTACTAGACATGATAGTTATCTTAATGAGAAAGCCCCAGAGGCTTAAAGGGTTAAATACTTGTAAAATCCTGCAGGTGCTTTCATAAATACTGTGTAGTAAGCAAGTGCCTCTTGTTGGTTGATGAGTTTATAATTTTAAACATGGCAACTTAAAGTCTTTTGTCATCCACAGTTATATATGATTTGCTGCTCATAAAACTAAAGCGTTGTTGGTTCTGTGTGTAGCTGTCCTCCTATAGGTTCCTATGGACTTTTTCCAGCCACTTCTATTGCATTCAGTACTTTGGGATGGCTCTGTAAACAGATGAAGCCAATAATGTATTAACAGTACCAACTGAGAGAAAGTATGGTTAACTGAGGTTACTAAAAACAAAAAGCAATTCAAATCAATTGGCAATCTACAAAAAGAGTTAAAGATTTTAAAAGCTATTATTAAAATTGCTATATTGGTCTATTATACTATGTTATATGTGTGTACATATTGTATGTCCACATGGGGAAATTTTATTAAGAGTTTTATTTTAAATGGCTTATAGATAAGATTGTCCATAAATTTAAGCTGCTAAAATCAATCAAAGATACATTTTAATTTGTGGGACCTGAATCTGTGTATCGTATGTTTTAAACTTGTTGGTAGAAAGAAACTAAAAACATTTTATATGGTTGTGCTTAAGTTTACTGGTTAAACAAACTACACCATGTTAGATATTTAAGAGGTGTTTCCAAATACATGATTCTTAAAATTTATAGAAGGCATTGGACCTTTTGGTAAATGTTTTCTTAAGTTGTTATCTAATGGTTGAAACGGTTTGCTAAGTATTCATGTAATATTGCTATTGTCAGCAAGCGATCCAGGACTTGCTCCCTCATTTCTCTATTCTAAGCCCAACTTGTTCTTTCATTTCTCTATTCTCCTCAAGGTAGGAAACTAATTCTATTATGGTTGCAATATTTCAATATCAGTTTCTTAAGTATGATAATATGTATGCTAAGGAAAGATATTAATAACAGGAAGCCTGGGTGTGGTTGTATGCGAATTCTGTGTATTTTGCTGTAAATCTAAAACTATTCCTAAAGTAAAGTTTACTTTCAAAAATCCATCAAAGGCATCAGATAGCAACCACTTTTTTTCCTGAAAACCTTTCATGTTCAAAGACTCTCCCTATCTTTATCGTGCTGTGTCAACTTTAATGGTCATTTTCAAATAGAGTGAACTAAACTATTTGGAGAATGCTTTGGTCACTAGAGACAGATCAAAGTTTGTATTGTTTTATAAGTGAAAAAATTAAATTATATAATAACCCACTCCCCAAAAGCAAAATTGAATACTGACTTTTAATAGTAATAAAATATACTTTCAAACATATTGCAATCAAATATTTCTTTCTTACACTTTCTTCTAAAGTAGACCTTGCCTTTCCAAGATTTGCTCAGCCCAAGGCACTGGGGATGGATGTTATGTACCAGATTAAGCCCTGCCTTTTTCCTGAGTCAGTCTTAATTTGTTAGACTTTTGACCTTCCCAAGATGAACCCTTGGGTATGGCTGAACAAAGACTTGGTTTTCACATGCACTAACTTCTTTCTCTTTGCAAACTTGCCAGTGGCAGCAAAGTATCATAACATCTTCAGGCCTAGCTTAAAGTAGAAGGAATGAATTAATACAATGTAGAACATCCTGTCACAGAAAATAATCTAAACCTAGTTTCAGGGTTATTGAACATTTGAAAAAATTAGCAAGTCATCCAGAAATGTCTTTTTTTTCCCAGATTAATTAGATACATTTCTAGAGCATTCACCATTTTAATTCTCCTTCCAGAAAACATGGTTACTAAAGGCAAGAGATTATTCCAGTACTTACCCAAATAATCTTTTATCTTTACCATTAAAAGCTTATTAAAATATGAACATGGGGTAGGCATTTAGCTTACTAGTAAGACACAGCTTAATGCCTACCCCATGTAGACACAGCTTAGGATGCCTGCGTCCCACATCAGAGTGCATGAATTTGATATCAACTCAAGTTCCTAACTCCAGCTTCCTTGTAATGTAGACCTGGGAGGCAGCTGTGGTGGCTCAAGTAACTTCACTCTAGCCCAGTTCACTTACACAGGCATTTGGGTAGTGAACCAGCAGATGGGAGCTAGTTTGCCCCATCCATCTCTCTCTTTCTATCTTTCTCTCTCTCTCTCTTTCTCTCTCTCTCTCTCTCTCACACACACACACACACACACACACTCTATCTCATCTCTATCTCTATGCCTCATAAATAAGTAAAAGGTTTTTCTTTAAATTACAAACATGAATAAATTATAGAATAGCTTGCCTATTCAGTAGAAATATCAAAGAATGTCTCTACTTTCTTGGTTCAAAACCCTCATGAAAATGATGAGGCATATGATAAATCTCATTGAGTGTCTAGCTATGAAATCCTGTAGGAATTATGAAGAACCAGAAATTACTTCATAACTATATATATAAATATATTTTCAAAATCTGTAGAGCAGCAGATGATTAGCCTGATTTGGCCTATCATTTGGAATGCCCGTGTCCCACATAGGAGAGCCTGGGTTCAATTTCCAGTTTGTGCTCCTCTCTCCAGCTTTCTACCAATGCAGAGTCTGATAGGCAGCAGTTGTGGGGAATCAAGAGAGTCAGTGGTGTATTTCTCATCTTAGTCCAGAGGCCTGAACATTCCCCACTCACTTTTCCATATGGTTTCATATTTGCGTACAGTGATGTGTTGGAGTTGTCTGTTACCTGCTTGTTGATGACTACCTTATGCAACTCTTCCTCAGAACCAATTGCTCAGACATTTGCTGCCCATCGTTGCTTTTATGCTTTGTTTATGAGGACTACCCCATGATCTCTGCAGCCATTTTTATCTGCTTTCATTTTAAAGCTATTCAGCCATCCTGTTAAACTAATGTGTCATCTGTATGAGTTAATTCTTCATGAAGCCCCTCTTGATGTTTTTATATCTCATATATATATATATATATATATCATTGTACTTTTTGTTTTAAAATTGCTTAAGTTTGAGTTTTTCAATAATATATTCTTCCTTTTATTCATTTTTGTACTTTCAGAATCCCCCTCATAGAGCCGGTGCTCAACAAATTAATCTTGGGTCAAGGGTTTACTGAAAATTTTTGTTCCCATGAAATATGTGATTAAAACATTGAAAAAGATGACTCTGACAGCGGCAGGACAAGTGAATGAAGAGTGACAAAGGCAGATTCAGAGGTGTGGTTGGAGGATTAAGTGTGTGAATCAGGATAGCTACAAAAGAAGCTACTTGCAAGATTCCATGAAGAATCATTAAGATTTGTTAACAATAAGATGTGCTATAAGTCCCTGCCACAAGTGGCACAGAGGCTAGGCCAGCAGGATTGTCATCTATTGGAAGCAGTGTATGCAGAATCTTAGGTCCCTTGGGAAGGAGGGAGACCCAGTGAATCAAAACCTGCATTTGAACAAGATCCCCAAGAGATTTGTATGCACATCCAAGTTTGAGAAGCACTGGGCCAAGAAGAGGACACAGTGAAAGGTGACAGGCTTCAATTCTTTGTTGTTTAATCAAAGGAATTCTCAATATGTTATTCTTTTGTAGATTCCTTTACAGATTCCTGTGAATTGACAGTAGGCCAGGGACAGCTGAAACATATTGGTTCTCTCAAAGAACAGTGGAAACAACTGAAATCCTTTTCTGTGTAAAATAAAACCCTGATATCCATGGAAAGGATACATATCTTCATACAACTCTTGAGGAAATATAAAGCAGTAAAGCTTGTATTTTACTGTATTTTTGAGGCAAATGCCTCTCAAGTATTATGTGCAGAAAGAGGTCTCTTAATGCCCAGCAGCTTAATGATCAGTAACTCCAAGTATCTCTCAGCTGAGTCCTGTCTTCTTTATTGGAACCTTTTTCAAACATTTCATTTGCTTATTATTTCTTATGATCTTGCTATTTAAAGCCACTCAAGAAGCTAAATTCCACATAGGTTAGTTATCATCTGACAAAGCATTAATAGCAATAGCAGTCTTGTATGCAATGTTCTGAGCACTTTACACATATCAAATCATAAAATCTTCATAAGAACACTATGAAATAAATAACCTTAATCTAGCCTTCATTTTACAGAACTGGAAAAAGAAACACAGAAATTAAGTTATTTGCTTAGAATCACATACCTAAGTAGCAAGCTGAAATTAAAATTCATTGACTGACTTGAGAGACAATATTATCAATGATTCTGCCAATAGTTATCAAGTTTTAGCATGCATCAAGATCACTAGGCAGGCTTGCATATTTCTGCTCTCTGAAGTCTTTCTGATTCAGTGGAGCTGGGAGCTGGAAAGTGGCCTACTTGGGAATTTGTATTCTTTGGGTAATCCTGATGCTTCCAGTCCAGGTACTACACTTTTTAGAATCACTTTATTATACTGTATATTACCTCTGTGCTTGCCAATTTTAATTTTTGGCTTATACAATTATGTTTCAAATTTTCTTTTTGTACAGAAGAAAAGCTAGGCCAAATAAATGACTTCACTGTACCCCTAAATCCTTTGAAAATGGTATTTTTTAAATTAAGTAAATCATCTCCTGGAATGCCTGTACAGTTTACAACTGTTTATCTGATAAACAGTTTATCTATTCAGGTAGTTATTTTCAAAATTTCACCCATTACCCAAGAAAGAAAGATTTTTAAATATTTGACTTATGAAAAATGTTAATTTCTGGTCCTGACCTAAAACACTAAGGAATATAAGAATTTCCGTATAATGGGTTGGCAGCAGCAGAAAACCTGGATTCTCTTTTTGCTTCTCTTGTCTCATTAATTACCTTTGTGCCATCTGAAAGGTCATATGACGTCTATTGTTTTGTTAGGTGAGAATCTCAGACTAAGTCTAATTGTTTCCTCGGTCCTAATCCTGTGGATGGACAGTTCAAGATCGAGGGCCAACAATCTCCCATCAGAACCAGATTAGAGGCCCAACTGCAGAGTTACTTTATGATGTGCAATGATGCCGATGGCTTTCTTGTTACTAAAAGGAGGAAATAAAAGAGAACTCTGTCAGCAGTCTACTAATCATGCATCTATGCACAGTGACAGTTAATCTTCTCTTCCTATTAATAGATGCAGATGCCTAGGGGCTTAACATTTTCCTACTAGCTTAATAAGGAGAAAAGATGGAAGGGGAGGCAGACAGCAATGCCTAATTGCACATCCAGCAGCTACTGCAGCATAGCTCAAAGGGAGAAACTCAAAAAGAAGAAAAAGAGGCAAGATGGCAAATTCAGCATTGGCCATGCCAGCAATTTGTCCCCAAAGGAAATTAAAGCAAGACATTTTGATCTGTTTTGGTTCATCTTTAGTAGCATATTTGATTAGAAACCCAGATGAACTTTCAGTCACTATCCTGCCTGCCCAGCTGTATAAAACAAAACTGGAGATATATTGATCTTTCTGAATGTGCCATGGAATACTTACTACATGTTTACCAAAGAAAATTAAAGCTAAGCCTCCCTGGCTTTGCAAAATCATTATAATTTACAATTCAGCATGCCATTAAGTCTTTCTGGGTTTTGCCGTTTCATGGACATTTACACACAGAAAGCTGTGACAGGGAAAAAAACATATATGTTTGTGAAATGGGGAAAAAAAAAAACCTTCACACCTGATTTAATTTTTTACTAGTTCCATTTCCAGATTAAAAGAATTGATATCACATCTGAAGTGTCACACTCTGACTGTTATTCTGGAATATTTAAATTATTTGTCCCCAACAGAGAAAAATAGTATTTTGAAAATAGCATATAAATTGAGAATAGATTGATACATAAAATAGGCTAAGTCTTAAAAACATTGAATCAATTTATTTTTGAACAACTTCCTCACTAAAGAATACTCCCTATATAGACTACTAAAGTAATGATTATTAAGCATTTATTCTAATATTAAAAGTAATGCCTTGATGAACTATGTTGCATAGCATCTAATTTGTACCTAGGAATTCCTCAATAATTTTAAATTGAACAGTCATACTTGAGTGCTTACAATGAGCCAAGTCCTCTGCTAGATACTGAGCACACAGGCATGAAAATAGCATTGCTCTATCCTCAAGTAAGTTTGTGAGGAAGCAAGCCTATGGCTTACAAATAACAAAACATTCTTTTTAAAAATTATTCTAAATGTTTGTTATATTCATTGAATTTGAAAGGCAGAGAAAGAGAGAACTGGTTTATTCCACAAATGTCCACAACAGGGGTAAGTGTTGAAGCATGGTGGGTTAAACTGCTGCTTTCAGTGCCTGCATCCCATATTGGAATGCTGGTTCAAGTCCTAGCTACTCTGCTATCAGATCCAGCTTCCGGCTAATGCGCTTCAGAAGGCAGCAGGTGATGGCCCAAATAGCTGGGGCCTTGCCACCCATGTGGCACATCAGGATGCCTGCGTGGACTTCTGATCTGGCTTTGACCTAGCAGAGCCCTGGCTGTTGATAATTTTCTGGTTTTCTTTTTAAGATTTATTTATTTATTTGAAAGTCAAAGTTATACAGAGAGAAGGAGAAGCAGAGAGAGAGAGGTCTTGCATCTGCTGGTTCACTCCCCAATTGGACGCAAAGTCTGGAGCTGTGCTGATCCAAAGCCAGAAGCCAGGAGCTTCTTCCAGGTCTCCCACATGGGTGCAGGGGCCCAAGGACTTGGGCCATCTTCTACTGCTTTCCCAGGCCAAGGCAGAGAACTGGATCGAAAGTGGAGCAACCAAGACTGGAACTGGCACCTATATGGGATGCCGGTACTGCAGGCGGCAGCTTAACCAGCTATGCCACATCGCCGGCCCCTATCTTCCCTTCCTTCCCTTCTCTTCCCTTCCCTTCCCTTCTATCGCCTCCCTTCCCCTCCCATCACCTCCCCTCCCCTTCCTCTTCCCTGATTCCCTCCCCTCCCCTCCCCTCCCCTCTGTCTGAGTCCCCCATGGAGGTGGCAGAACCCCAAGTACTTGAGCCGTGACCGGGAAGCATATTAGCAGGAACCTGAATTGGAAGCAAATCAGGAACTCTGATATGCAATGTGGGGATCCCATCCAGCAACTTAACCATTGCATCAAATGCCCACCCAAACAACAAAACATTCTTTTGTTAACTTCTTATATTTCCCCAAAGTGGGAAAACTGTGTTTGGATTCTGGGCAGCCTGAGGTTATTAATGTCTGTCAAAACTCTAGTGAAAATTAATGTAATTCACCACTAATGTAAATTTGCCTCAGACTGGAGAGTTAGGAAAAGGTTTATACACAGATTGTAACATCTGAGCTTAAGCCTAAGTAATGAGCACTTCCAGATTCACAAATATTGTCAGATTACTCTCTCCAGCTGTTGTCTGAACCTATACCCACTATCAAGGACGTCCCTTTGCTCTGCATTTTAGCTAACAGTTAGCTAATAGTATTGCCAATCTGATGTGCCTGAAAGTATAAACCATAATGGCTTTACTTTGCTTTTTCCCATTTAATGGTGATACTCAGGAATTTTTATGTTTATTTTATATTCAGTTTTTTTTGGTTTCACCATCTGTGATGTCTGATGACATGTTTTGCCTATTTTTATATTGGAAAAAATGTCTAGTTTTCCATCCTGAGTTGTAAAGAAGTTCTAATGAATTCTGTGTTATTGGTGGCAGGACAGATTATGGTACACCAATAAATAACTCCAAGAGTTCAATAGTTAACATTAACATTTGGCTCCTTGCTTGATACAAATTCTGCTTCCAGCCCATATGCAGCTCATAGCTTTTTGGGTGCCAGTAGTCATGTAGCTTTGCTTTATTGCACAAGGAAGTGGGACATGGAGGGGAACATGAACATTTCTGTCTGTCCTCCATACCTCTTTCGTGTGCGGATAAAGTTGCTAATGCACTAGTGACATTTATTAACCAATTTGGATTATGAAAACATTCTGGTATCAGTGGCAAAAACACAATTATTTCATGATCTACTCTATATGTTGAACAAAAGTTGACTTACTGGTGCCATAAACTAGAGTGTCAATTTGTTGGGTCAACAACAGGAGCCACTGTGCGCTTGCTCCTGATGTGGGATCTCTGTCCTTAATGTACTGTACATTTTGATTTAATGCTATAACTAGTACTCAAACAATATGTTTCACTTTGTGTTTCTATGTGGGTGCAAACTGTTGAAATCTTTACTTAATGTATACTAAATTGATCTTCTGTATATAAAGAGAATTGAAAATGAATCTTAATGTGAATGGAAGGGGAGAGGGAGCGGGAGAGGGGAGGGTTGCGGGTGGGAGGGAAATTATGGGAAGGGGAAGCCATTGTAATCCATAAGCTGTACACTGGAAATTTATATTCATTAAATAAAAGTTAAAAAAAATTAAAAAAAAAAGTTGACTTTTTTATCTAGGATTTTTGTACTATATTTATAATATTGACTTTCAATAACCTTTCTTGTATTTTTCTCCCTAAATTTGTCATAAAAATTATATAACTTTGTAAAATGGGTTGATAATATTCTATTTGCTGAAAAACCTTAAATGTAATTGTTTAATGTTTAGTGAATCTGCTTGAAAACCTGCATTGTTTTTGTATTTTTATTTTTGTTTCTGTTTATTTTGTGGAATAGATTATCATATGCTAATTTAATTTATTAAACAATTATAGGTAGATTCAGATTTTCTCTTTTGGAGTCAATTTTATTGTATTATTTTTGTAAAGTTTGCATTTTTCTGATTTAATAAATATAATTATAAAACTCTCTTGTTGATGCTCTAATTATATGTCCTATTTTTGCATGCTAATCAGAAGGTTCAGTCTATTTATTTGTCTATTGATGTTAAAATGCAGTGTTTTGCTTGAATTGAATTTTTGCTTTCTTTTTGTTAGTTTCTCCTCCAGTTTTAACCATTCTGTTGTTTGTGATATGGCATTGTGGTCACCACATCCATACCTTATCAATCTGTACTATAGCATCCTGTGCAAATCCACTATTGTGTCTGAAGTTTAGGTGTTTCATCTTGAATATGAAGATTACATAACATGCCTAAGAGATTTTTATAATGAGTAAATAATCATGGCTTAACAAATCATAAAACACCTTTAAATGCTGATTTTTATAGGGTTGCACTTTTGTACTGTGGATAACTAAGCACAAAAATGAATAAATTATAATTCTGATTATTTAATATTTATTTTTATTGTGCTGTATCTAAAAGAAGTTGTCAACTTTGAGATTATTATCTCATCGTTATTGTGAAAAAATGAATTTCATCAGAGTAATCACATCCTAAATATAATTTATAAATATTTAGCTAGAATTTTTTCCATTCTTTGCAACAATGACTAATCACACATCATCTAACCTTGAATATGTGAGTGATTTAAAGAACATTGAATAATTTAAATTATTGAAGATTTGAATTTCCAAGAGAATTGAATATTGTCAAAAGAAGCACCTGCAACTAGGAGAGATTAGAAATTGTATTGTTCAGGCCGGCGCCGTGGCTCAACAGGCTAATCCTCCGCCTTGCGGCGCCGGCACACCGGGTTCTAGTCCCGGTAGGGGCACCGATCCTGTCCCGGTTGCCCCTCTTCCAGGCCAGCTCTCTGCTGTGGCCAGGGAGTGCAGTGGAGGATGGCCCAAGTGCTTGGGCTCTGCACCCCATGGGAGACCAGGAGAAGCACCTGGCTCCTGCCATCGGAACAGCGCGGTGCGCCGGCCGCAGCGCGCCTACCGCGGCGGCCATTGGAGGGTGAACCAATGGCAAAAGGAAGACCTTTCTCTCTGTCTCTCTCTCACTGTCCACTCTGCCTGTCAAAAAAATGAAAAAATAAAAATTAAAAAAAAAAGAAATTGTATTGTTCATTAATATTTTGGATCCTAGGATATGTATATGTATCTGTTTAAATTTTCAGTTTCAGTTTTGTCAACTTTCCACTAATTGAAATTTCTGTACAGATATTCCTTTGTAACAAGAAAAAATTGAGCAGGTACAGTGGTTCAAATGTCACAACTAGCTCATGAGGAGAAATGACTGCAGATTATCATTTGAATAAAAAATATAATAGATGGAGTGGGCCTCAAATTGAGGTAACTGAAGTCTATTTTTGTTCAGAAACTACAGAAGTGTGTATAGTATAGAGCCTATACCACATACAATATTATTATTAATTTTTACAAATGACAAACTTATTTTGATAAACTGACTTGTATAACATAGATTTCATCTCAACTCATCATTAACAAGTCAGTTACATTAATGTTTAGCTGCAGAGGAACCATTAGAAGATTGATAAGACCCCTTACTTACTATGAGAGCATTTACTTACATTTGTGGATGTAAGTGGTAACATTTTGTGGAATGCTGTGAGATTAATCTGCAATATATTTTATAGGTAATGGTAAATCAGGCAATTCAACAGCATGTAGTACTTTCCTAAATGACTCCTAGGAGATAAAATAATTAAAAAATAAAAGAGATATTTCATTATAACCAGTTTTTTTTTTCCAAAGGAAAGATATAACATCAAAACTAGAACTTGATATCCTTTTTTTACATTGTCTTCTCATAATTCTGTATTTTCATCTTTCCAGTGTGTCAATAGTCTACTTGCTTAATATAAATGATTAGAAAATGTGAAGACAGTTCTCTCTGCCTCTCCTTCTCTGTTTAATTCTTTTAAATAAATCTTTTAAAAAGTCATTTATCTTTTTTATTGAACTATCACATAGCATTTCACAGTAGCATGATTTACTAAACATTAAAATCACCTAGTTTTGCTGATATAAATATATGACAATGAACAACATTCTTAATTATCCTGTACATGTGACTCTACAGAACACAGTCCTAAATAAGTTCTCAGAAAGAACACAATGTACATCTCTTTTTTAGAAAGTTTTTATTTAATAAATATAAATTTCAAAAGTACAATTTTTGGATCAGTGGTTTCCCCCCCGTAACCACCTTCCCACCCGCAAAACATCCCATCTCCTATTCCCTTTCCCAAATCATTCTTCATTAAGATCCCACAATGCAATTCTAAAATTTTACAGATATTGGTTTTCCTTCCAAAAAAAGTATGCTGATTTATATAAACAACCAAAGGTGGTGTGCCCCTATCTCCCACTAATATGCTCAACCACTCTTAAGAAATTTTTTTTAATGTGGGCATATTTCTTTTTTGAAAAATTTATTTACTTTAAAGGCAGAGTGACACAGAGAGAGAGAGAGAGAGAGAGAGAGAGAGAGAGAGAGAGAGAGATGCTTTCTGCATTCTCTTGAAATGGCCAGGAAAGCGAGGCCATGACAGTCCCAAGCCAGGAGCCAGGAACTCCATCCGGGACTCCAATATGGGTGTTACAGACCAAAGTAGTTGAGTCATAATCCGTTACCTCCTGGATTGTACATTATCAGGAAGCTGTGTTGGAAGCCTAAATGGGACTTGAACCCAGGCATTCTAATATGGAATGCCAGGTAGCTTAACCTGCTATACCACAATGCCCATCATGCCCATATTTTTTTTTAAAAGTGTGAAGTCTCTATTTTACTTGACATTTTTATACTCAGAATTGTATGATTCTATAACAAAGAATTCTTTCTAGGTACATTTCAAGATAAGTTTCTCTCTAAAGAAATTTCTTTGTAGATAAGCAATTACTAAAAGATGGTGAGATTAGCATTTGAGTCCATGAAAAAGCCATTTTGGTTTTCAGAAAAAAATTAATTTTGACAGACAAATTTTATTATAATGCATAGAAGGTGATTTGTTATGTTGTGTAGTTGTTTTCATATGAAGACTGTGAATGATTATATTATGTAATACTGCACTTTAACTTGTCCCTCAAAAAAAAGATAAGAATCAACTGAAGGAACTATAGTCCTCACATTTAATATTCAGATACAGGAACCAAAATTATTGTAATTCATTAAACTAGCAAATATAAAATTGATCTAATTTATATCTTTATATGTACACATATTGTCTGATAAAGTCTTTCTTTGAAATTTTCTGGATTTAAATGACTACCCAACATTTAAATAAAAAGAAATGGGAAAAGTGGGCTTTATTAGCACACTAACGTGATTTCTTTAAGCTCATAATAGCTTGTGGTCTTTAGGCCCAGAGTAGTTCTGAAATTGAGACATTTATCTAAGAGATGACTCTCCACTTTGGTTCTTGACTGGTATTATAACACTAAAAATCAGTAGACAGTGCTTATAGTGAATGCATGCTATGGTTGCTTTCTAAATATGCCTCTGATTTTCCTTGAAAACCACTTTATATTTTAAAACCATCAGCTATGAATAAATGTTTCTATAATGTAATTTTACTTTCAGGTTTTTAGAATTATTCATAACAATTTGTTGCAATAAGAGTTGTCACCATCTCAAGTTGCTAAACATTAAGTAAGTTGCTAAATAATTTTATTCAGTATTAGTTGTACTAAATTAGTTTTCAATTTGTTGGAACTCTAAATGTATTGAATGTGTTATATTTCATATATTATTTTATTTTAGAAATTATAACTCAATAGAAACCCCCAAACAATGCAACAAATAAAAATCCCACTAAATATCACTATTTTTAGTAATTTGTGAAATTTAAATCTAGCATGTTATTT
Source organism: Lepus europaeus (assembly GCF_033115175.1). Taxonomy (NCBI): domain Eukaryota; kingdom Metazoa; phylum Chordata; class Mammalia; order Lagomorpha; family Leporidae; genus Lepus; species Lepus europaeus. The sequence continues at coordinate 96,611,921 of NC_084827.1, forward strand.
TAGAAGAAATAAAACTGTATACATAAAGGATTGACTTGTCAAAGCAGACTCATATGAATTGCATCTATCCAAAGGAAACAAGCATTTGCTGGTACTATATAACTTATGTATGGTCAATAGCTCAACAGTGGAATGGGCATTTGGTGTGCAGTGTAAAACATTGTCAGGAATACCCTCTTCCCATATTGAATGCTTGGTAAGAGTCCTCATTCTGTTCCTCATTCCTGCTTTCTGCTAATGCATGTTCTGTGAGGTAGTTGTTGATGGCTCAGACACTAACGTCCTTTCCACCCGTGTGGGATACCCAGATTGAGTTCCTGACTCCTGGCTTCAGCTGGTCCCATCTATTGTGGGCATTTGAAGAGTGAACCAGTAGATGGGAAGTTTCCTTCTCTATGTCTCTCCCTCATCTCTTTCTGTCTCTTTGCCTACAAATAAATAAGATAACTTAAAAATAAAGAATAGTGACTAGCCATGTCTTTGTAAATTATGAATCCCATCAAGTTTTTTACTTCTTCCTTTGTAAATCCAATATTTGAAGGAATTTGTCCGTATTAATTACATACATTTTCAAATGTCTTGATCTAACATTGCCTACTCAGATGATGTTTTGACTTATTTGTAATGTTTAAGGATTTGGAGTGATGTATCCTTTTTCTTCCTGAAGTGGTTTTATGAAGATAGTGTCTCATTTTTTTTCTTTTTCTCTTAAGCAATTTCAGCACAGAGATGTACATTTTATTTATATTGTCAAAGAATATGCTTTTAACTTCAAGTTCTCTCATTACATTTATAGCCACTTCATTCTTTTCTTTGATTTTTATTTTTCCCTCTTTTTTTGAGTTTGCTAATTTTTTTTTTCATTTCCTAGACATCGGAATGAACACTTCACTAATTTAAAATATTCATTCTTTCAAAACATACATTTAACCAGATAACTTTTCTTCAAAGTAATCCCTTAGCTATATCCCTTGCATTTGGATATATAGTGTTTTCATTATTTTTCAGTATAAAATACTATTAAAATCTCTATTATCATCTGTCCTTTGTTTATTTTTGAATCTTAATATTATAAACTTGGGATATTCTATTCATATTTTCTTTTTTTAGTTATTTTTAACTTTATTTAAGTTATACAAGTTTCATGATTTCATACATACAGATTAAGGAACATAGAGACAGTTCCCTCCCTCAACCCTCCCTACCATCCATGCTCCAACCCTTGATCCTTCTTCCTCTCACATTCCCACTCTTAATTTTTACAAAGATCTATTTTCAGTTTATTTGTTGATCGTATAGCTAACCCTACATTAAGTAAAAAGAGTTCAACAGTATGAATAAAAAAAAAAAAAAGCTATTCCTCAATGGAAGAGAAAAGTACTGTAAACAATCATTGAGTCTCAAAATGTCTATTTCACTCCAATACACTACATTTCAGGTACTCTATTAGTTATTCAGATCAGGGAAAATATATGATATCTCTCTTTGGGAATGCCTTATTTCACTAAGTATAATGGTTTCCAGATGTAACCATCTTGTTGCAAAAGACAATATTTCATTTTTTAAAGATTTATGTATTGACTGGCGCCACGGCTCACTAGGCTAATCCTCTGCCTGCGGCGCCAGCACACTAGGTTCTAGTCCCAGTTGGGGCGCCGGATTCTATCCCGGTTGCTCCTCTTCCAGTCCAGCTCTCTGCTGTGGCCAGGGAGTGCAGTGGAGGATGGCCCAAGTCCTTTGGCCCCACACCCACATGGGAGACCAGGAGAAGCACCTGGCTCCTGGCTTCGGATCAGTGCAGTGCGCCAGCCGCAACACGCCAGCCGCAGCAGCCATTGAGGGGTGAACCAAGGGAAAAGGAAGACCTTTCTCTCTGTCTCTCTCTCTCACTGTCCACTCTGCCTGTCAAAAAAATAATAATAATAATAATAATAATTTTAAAAAAAGAAAAGATTTATATATTTATTTATTTGAATGTCAGAGTTACACAGAGAGAAGGAGAGGCAGAGAGAGAGAGAGAGAGAGAGTTCTTCCATCTGCTGGTTCACTCTACAATTGGCTACAACAGCCGGAGCTGTGCTGATCCAAAGCCAGGAGCCAGGATCTTCCGTGGGGTCTCCCACATAGGTGCAGGGGCCCAAGGACTTGAGCCATCTACCACTGCTTTCCCAGGACATAGAAGAGAGCTGGATCGGAAGTGGAGTAGCCGGGACTCAAACTGGCTCCCATATGGGATGCCAGCACTGTGGGCGGTGGCTTTAGTTGCTATGCCACAGCGCTGGCCCCAATATTCCATTTTTTTTTAAAGCTGAGTAGTAATCCATAGTGCACAGACCATAATTTCCTCATTCAGTTAATAGTTGATGGACGTTTGAGTTGATTCCATATCTTAGTTATTGTGAATTGTGCTGCAATGAACATTGGGGTACAGATAACTCATATGCTGATCTTTTGGTTTGGGTAAATGCCCAGGAGTGGGATGGCTGGATCATATGGTAGGTCTATATTCAGATTTCTGAGGTATCTCCATACTGTCTTCCAGAGTGGCAGCACCAGTTTACATTCCAACCAACAGTGGACCATGGTACCTTTTTTCCTATATCCTTGCCTGATTTGTCATTTGTTGATTTCTGTATGGGAGCCATTCTGACTGGAGTAAATGAAACCTCATTATGGTTTTGATTTGCATTTCCCTGATGACTAGTGATCTTGAGCATTTTTGCAAGTGTTTGCTGGCCATTTGGATTTCCTTTCTTGAAAAATGCCTGTTTAAATCCTTTGCCCATATCTTAACTGGATTATTTGTTATGTTGTTGTTGAATTTCTTGAGATCATTATAGATTCTGGATGTAAAACTGTTTTCAGTTGTGTAGTTTGCAAATATTTTCTCTCATTCTTTTGGTTGCCTCTTCACTTGGCTGAGTGTTTCTTTTGCATGTTTAGCTTGATGTAATTCCATTTGTCAATTGTGGCTTTGATTGCCTGTGTTTCTGGGGTTTATTCCAATACGTCTTTGCCTATACCAATGTCTTGCATAGTTTCCTCAATGTTCTCTAGTAATGTGATGGTATCGGTCACGGATTTAAGTCTTTTTTCTGTTTTGAGTGGGTTTTTGTATAAGGTGTAAGGTAGGAATCTAGCTTCATACTTCTGTATGTGGAGATCCAGTTTCCCCAGCACCATTTGTTAAAGAGACTGTCCTTGCTCCAGGGATTGATTCTAGCTAATTTGTCAAAGATACGTTGGTTGTAGATACATGGATTGATTTCTGGAGTTTCTATTATGTTCCACTGGTCTACAAGACTGTTTTTGTGCCAGTACCAGGCTGTTTTGATGATGACTACCATGTCATATGTCTTGAAATCAGGCATTGTGATGCCTCTGGCTTTGTTTTTATTGTATAACATTGCTTTAGCTATTAGGGTTCTCTTAAGTTTCCATATGAATTTTAGCATTTTTTCTAGATCTACAAAGAATGTGGTTGGTATTTTGATTGTGATCACATTGAATCTGCAAATTGCTTTTGGTGGTATGGACAATATAGAATTGTTTATTCTTCCAATCCATGAATATGGAAGATTCTTCCTTTTTTAAATCTTCTATTTCTTTAGCATTTTGTAATTTACATCATAGAGATCTTTGACGTCCTTGATTAAGCTTATTCCAAGGTATTTAATTCTCTTTGGAGCTAATGTAAATGGGACTGATCTTAAAATTTCTTTCTTAGCATGGGGTTGTACGTGTATACAAAGGTTATTGATTTTTCAATGTTGATTTTATATCCTGCCACTTTACCAAACTCTCAAGTTCCCATAGTCTCTCAGTGGAGTTTTTGTATCCCCTATGTACGGAATCATGTTACCTGCAAATAGGGATAGTTTGATTTCCTCCTTTCCAATTTGCATCCATTTGATTTTTTTCTTGCCTAATGACTCTGGCTAAAACTCCCAGGATTATATTAAATAGCAATGGTGAGAGTGGACATCCTTGTTTGGTTGCAGATCTTGGAAGTAGTACTTCCAGCTTTCCCCATTCAATAGGTATGCTGGCAATGAGTTTGTCATAAGTTGCCTTGATTGTATTGAGGGATGTTACTTCTATACCCAATTTGCCTAAGGTTTTCATATTAAAAGGATGTATTTTTATCAAATGCTTTCTCTGCATCTATTGAGATAACCCTATGGTTTTTGTTCTTTAGTTTGTTAAAGTGATGTATCACATTTGATAGATTTGTGAATGTTGAACCATCCCTGTATACCAGGAATAAATTCCACTTGGTCAGGGTGGATGATCTTTCTAATGTGTTGTTAGATTTGATTAGCTAATATTTTGTTAAGTATTTTTGCATCTATGCTCATTAGGCATATTGGTCTATAGCTGTCTGTCTTTGTTGTATCTTTTCTGGTTTAGGAATTAAGGTGATTCTGGCTTCGTAGAAGGAGTTTGAGAGAATTTCCTCCCTTTCAATTGTTTTGAATATCTTGATAAGAATTGGAATTAGTTCTTTAAATGTTTGGTAGAATTCAGCAGTGAAGCTGTCTGGTTCTGGGCTTTTCTTTGTTGAGAGGGTCTTTATTACTGATTTGATTTCCATTTTTGGTCTATTTGGACTTTCTAGATCTTTATGATTCAATTTTGGTAGATTGTATGTGTCTAGGAATCTATCCATTTATTCTAGATTTCCCAATTTGTTGGGATACAGCTCTTTGTATTAATTCCTGATAATTCTTTTTATTTTTGTGGTATCTGCTGTTACATTTCCTTTTCCAACTCTGATTTTTCTGATATGGGTCTTTTTTTCATTAGTTGGGCCAATGAAGTATCAATTTTGTTTCTTTATTCAGAAAACAAGCTCTTTATTTCACTAATTTTTTCTATTTTTTGTTTCAGTTTTGTTTATTTCCTCTCTGATTTTGATTATTTATTTCCTTCTATTAATTTGTGGTTTGATTTGTTATTATTTTTCTAGGTCCTTAAGATGCATTGATAGCTTATTTATTTGATATATTTCCAATGTATTCATGTAGCACCTATTGCTATAAACTTCTTAATACTGCTTTTGCTGTTTCCTATAAGTTTTGATATGATGGATTATCATATTGCTTCTTGCTTTATGGCCTAGCATATAGTCCATCCTAGAGAAAGTTCCATGCACTGATGAGAAGAATGTGTATATTTCAACTGTAGGGTGATAAGTTCTGTAGATATCAGTTAGGTCCATTTGATCCATAATGTGGATTAGCTCTGTGGTTTCCTTGTTGATTTTCTGTCTAGTTCAGCTTTTCATGAATGAAAATGGGGTATTCAAATCTGTCTCCCTTTACATCCAGTAACATTTCTTTTAAATATCCAGATGTGCTGTAATTGGGTGCATATACATTTATTATAGTCATATCTTCCTGTTGAATTGATCCTTAAATCATTACATAGTGCTCTTCTTTGTCTTTTTATCAGTTTTTATGATAAGGTTTATTTTGTCTGATATTAGGATGGCAACACCTGCCCTTTTTTGCTTTCCATTACAATGGAAAATCTTTTTCTATCATTTTGCTTTCAGTCTCTGCATATCTTTGTTGGTGATTTTTGTTTCTTATAAGCAGCAAATAGATGGGTTTTGATTTTTAATTCACTCAGCCAGTCTGTATCTTTTAACTGAAAAGTTGAGGCCATTTATATTCAAGGTGACTATTGGTAAGTAGTAATTTGCCCTGCCATTTTCCATAGCTATTGTTTACTTTGGCTTTCTTTTGTACTTTCACTAGGGGATTTTCTGCCTTCACATTCTTTCATAACAGTGGGTATCTTTCTGTGTTTCTGTGTGTACCACATCCTTAAGCATCTTTTGTAAGGCCAGATGAGTGGCAATACATTTCTTCAATTTCTATTTGTTATGGAAGGTCTTTATTTTACCTTCATTTATAAATGAGAGTTTGCAGGGTACAGTATTCTTAGTTGACAGGGTTGTTTTTTTTTTGTTTTTCTTTTTTTTTTTTTTCTTTTAAGACTTGGACTGTATCTTGTCATTGTCTTCTAGCTTGTAGGGTTTCTGATGAAGAGTTAGCTGTGATTCTAATTGGAGATCCTTTGAAAGTAATCTCAAGCTTTCTTCATGCTCATTTTTGAAACTTTCTTTATGCTTTACTGTGGAAAGTTTGACTATAATCTGTCATGGTGAAGATCTTGTCTGGTCATGTCTGTTAGAAGTTGTGTGTGCTTCCTCTACTTGGATGTCCCTTTCTTTCTCCAAATTGTGTAAGTTTCCTGTAATGATTTCACTAGTAGGCCTTTTAGTGTATTCTCTTTTTCCACACTTACAGAAACTCCTAAGACATGTATGTTGTGTCGTTTGATAGTATCCCATAAATCTCCAATGCTGTTTTTATGTTCCATTTTCTTCTTCTTCTTTTTTTTTTTTTTTTTTTGGTTCTGATTGTAATAGTCCCAAAGATTTGTCTTCTAGTGTTGATATTCCTTGTTCTGCTTCTCCAAGCCTACTGTTAAGGATTTCCACTGCACTTTTTATTTGATCTATTGACTTCTTAATTTTTAATATTTTATTTTGATTTCTCTTTAAAATCTCAGTTTTATGGGAAAAACTTTCATTCATGTCATATATGGTTTTCTTTAGTTTGTCAATTTGTTTCTGATTGCTTTTGAATAATCTTATGATTAATTTTTGAATTCTGTTTCTGGCATTTCTTCATCTTTACATTCCAATGTTGAAATGTTGTGTCCCTTTGAGAGGGTCATGGTGCCTTCCTTATTGTTGTTTCTTGAATTTCTGCATTTATTTTTATGCATTTTTAGAGTTGTTTAATTTTTTTCCTCTCTGATGGCTTTTATCTTTATGCTATTTCTCTGTGGTTTAGTGGAATGTTTGCACTTTTAGTGAACCAAGATGTGTGTGCTGGTTGTGACCAGGGAGCTCTGGTCCCAGGGTAGTGTGAGTATCCAGGGTAATAACCAAGTTAGGCATGGTAGATTTTAATGCCTAGGTGTTAGCCCCCACTGTGTTCTACACCACTGTATGAACTGCAGAAATGATTTGCACCATCCTTACTGTGAGTACAGTTTCCACTGCAATGACCTACTCTAGGCAAACATTGAGCTCCAAGCATGTGGAGCCACACCCTGCAACTTCTCATGTAACCACCTAGTCCTCATGGTCTCAGCACACAATGCTCCCACAGTCACTGGGTGTGGAGGTTTCTCTCTGCCCTGCCAGCCTGTCCAGGCAACAGAGAGGCAGATGTTCCCTGAGACAGCTCACCTAGGTATCTTGATCCTGGGAGGGTGCAGGCACCTCACTGTCCTAAGTGGTTGCCCTGCCATTTCCCAACCAGGACCAAAGTCAGTGGGGATTGCATATTGTTCCCTCAGCTGTAACCTCTGAATCACACATGTACAAAAAAATCCACTGACCAAAAGCTGCTCTCTCCTCACCACTGTCACCAGTACTGCTGAGAAGATGGCGCCTTGTCTCAGCCAGTTTCCATGCTGGCACACAAAGTCTTCTGCAGCCCCTGCCCAAACCTACCTAAAATTGTGCCCACCCTTTCTCAGCCTGCAATGGGTGCTATTGTAGGGAAACTGGGGAGAGATAAATTGCCCCCTTTACTTCCACTGAGTCCGCCAGCAACCACCAGCATCCTTTATCTCCCAGAGCTCCATTCTGGACTCATGCCATGCTCTCTCTCCATCCGTATCACCATGGGTTGCTGCTGTCCCATCTCACCTCCCTCGCCAAGCTGCTGGCTGCTCCAGCTCTGCTGCAGTTGTTTTGTTTGTGGTCCTGTTGTGTGTCTGCACCCTCCACACAGGTCCATGGTGCTCCTCTTTCTCTTATAGGATTTCCAGTGAGGTTTTTCTCTCCAGTTCTTCCCTAAGAGTGCACTTCCTAGACTTTTTTTTTTAATTTTTTATTTTATTTTTATTTTTTTTTATTTTTGGCAGGCAGAGTGGACAGTGAGAGAGAGAGAGAGAGAAAGGTCTTCCTTTTGCCGTTGGTTCACCCTCCAATGGCCGCCGCGGTAGGCGCGCTGTGGCCGGCGCACCGCGCTGATCCGATGGCAGGAGCCAGGTACTTATCCTGGTCTCCCATGGGGTGCAGGGCCCAAGGACTTGGGCCATCCTCCACTGCACTCCCTGGCCACAGCAGAGAGCTGGCCTGGAAGAGGGGCAACCGGGACAGGATCGGTGCCCCGACCGGGACTAGAACCCGGTGTGCCGGTGCTGCAAGGCAGAGGATTAGCCTAGTGAGCCGCGGCGCCGGCCTTTTTTTTGTTTTGTTTTGTTTTGTTTTTTTACTATTTATTCCTAGCCTTCTGCAGTATGTCCTTCCCTAATCTCCACCTTGGAATCTCCTCTAATCATACTTTCTTACTATTTTCTATCCATTTCATTATGTACAAAGAATCTTTAATGAATAGTATTCCACCATGTAGATACACAAGTCTTTACTCTTTCTATGGGGAATATTTTAGTTCTCAAAGTTCTGTATAATATGTTTATACTTCAATGGATTCAAGATGTCTTCCGCATTAAATGACTACAGCCTTATAAACTTTAATTTATATAATATTTTATAGAATACATAAGAACTTATATGAGACTTAGTTAGTATTTCTTAAACATTGTCTTCATTTATTTGATGTTCTTTCATTAGGTACGTAAGCATTTTCAAGATTATGTCTTCCTAATGAACTAATCTTTATTTTATATTTTTACAACTGGGGACATTCTAAGTCTCTAGCTATGCTTTCGTAGTTTAACATTTGCTTTTCCTCTTTTACTATTTTAACTATAAAACTTTGATTTTGGTGGCATTTACATGCTTTTATTCATTTATTTTTGTCTTTTAATTTACAAATTCAACATTTTGCTTGAATATGTAGACATTGTGTACATATATATGTATATATATGCACACTATTTTTTCTTGAAAATAGGGATATAAATATCACAAAGTGGAGGATTCTTATAGTGATTATGATATGGAGAAAGAAGTGTATATTGTTATGTACATAGTATTATTCAGTGAAGCAATATTTGAAATAATAGCAAATGGTATGATAACCACACAAATTTTATTTTATACACACACACACACACACACATTAATGTTTGTATATAAACTTCCACAAATAAGATAAAACATTATCTTTGTCTTTCTAGGTGTGGCTTAGTTCACTGAGCACAGTGATCTCCAGTTTCCATTAAGCTTCTCTGTATTCACATTTTAGACTTGTTTCCCATAAAGAACATATGGCTGTATTTTAAAGTTGAATTTACATACTGTGCTTTTTTATGACTGATTTCAATTTTAGTCACCCATCTAATTTGTACTCCTTGTTTGTCCTCATAATTCTATGCGTGCTACTTAATTTAATTCTTTTTCTTTTTTATTAAGCATTTTAATTTTTTTCTTCTCCTTCTGCTCATTGGAAGTTATTGACTGTATTTTTATTGTAGAAAATAAAACATGCATGTTTAATACTGTCTGGCAATAGTCAATGCTTGTTACTTTTTTCAAGTGATACAAGTATCTTCAAAAACTTTAACATCTTTTCCAGAATTTAAAGATTTCATTCCACCAGGTTATTCAAATAGGTGACTTTGAAGATATAATTCAAATTGCAATTACATTGACTTCCAGGCACTGCCATAATCTGGATGGGCCTCACTCCATCGGTTAAATGCTGTGACACTGCGAAACTCCTTTGGCTGGTGGTACAAGGGGAAGACAGAGAAATTCAAAACACAAATAATATTTAACATGCTTTTGCTGGCTTGAAGACAGAGGCAGTCCACACAACAAGGAATGAAAACAACATCTTAAGTTGAGAGCAGTTCCTGATGCCAACCAATGAGACAGGGACCTTGTTTCACGCGACGGCAAGGAAGAGTTTCTGCCGACAACTTGAATGATATTGGGAGTGGATGCTTGTTCACGTGTTCATGGTTTTCTGTACCCTTATGCCAATTAATATTTTTATGTGTTGTTTTGCAAAATAATATTGAGATTCTTCTTGAAGTCTATGATCGAGGACCTCAATTAGACCTCTCAGATGTGCCTTTGGTGGCACCTTCGCTCTTGAGCTTATTAGTGCTAGCTTTCATTTCATCACTATGTTTTATAAACACTGATTTGCTAAAGTATATGTCTTAATATTTCTTCAAAAAACTTCTGTGCTCTGCTAAGTACTTGAAGGTCTTTTTAAAAATTTTGTATCTATGTATTTATTTTTGAAATGCAAACAGACAGAGATTTTTTTTCTGCTAATTTACTCCTCAATTGCTTCCAACAGTCAGGACAGAGACAAGCAGAAGCCAGGAGCTTGGACTTTAATCTGGGTTCCCACATGGGTGTCAGGGACACAATTACTTGAGTCATCACTGGTGCCTCCAAGGGTGCACAAACGCAGGAAACTGGAATCAGGAGAAAACTAGGACTCAAACCCAGGTGCTCAGATATGGGACTTGTGCACCCAAAGCTACAGCTTAACTGCTAAATCAAACACCTGTCTCAGTTGATTGAAGCTAGTAATTATCTCCAGATATCTCCTTTTTATCCTTATTCTCAATGCTAATTTAGATTGCCATACCATTTCAGCTTAGAATTATTTTCCTTCACCACCATTTGAAATTTTTTCTGACATGTAACCTATTAAAGAAAGGTTTTTCTGATCAATTATTTTTGTGTTTTCCTCATATACATTGTTTTCTTCAGTTTCATAACATCATCCTAAATACTAATTTGTTTCTAACCAGCTTTAGTTGTATAATTTCAGTTTGAATACTAATATTCTCAGCCCTCTCAAATTGCGCCATTACATTTTCAAATATTCTACTATACTCTCCTTCTTTTGATCTAAAATTCATAATGCAAGTTTGAAATATATTCACTTCTCCTGTTTTGTCTTTTAACACTATTTTTTATCATTTGTATCTCTTTCTTATTGTGCTATAATCTCAGTCTTCTACAGTCTATAATTAAATAGATTACTTCCCATTTTAGTGGGATTGGATCTATTATTTAGAGCATTAGTGGAATTTGTTCATTCTGATTATTTAAGATAGACAAAAAGTTTCAAATATATCTAAATGGCACATTTAATAAGGATATTTACTCATGTTTCTCTTGATTCTTAAAACTTCTCTTATTTTAAGAAAATATTTACATTATTTATCTCTTTCCTGGATTTGTGCCTCAGTCACATCTGTACATTCATACGGTATATGGTAACATACATGTTATATTCACGGGGATTAGAATGCGGTCATATTGAAGGTAGTACATTATTTATTGATTTTTGTCTCACTGGCTTGTTTTATATCCAATAGCTCTTTAACTGTCTCATATTCAATAGCTCTATAACAGATCTCAGTGTCAAATATAGAAAGAGTACAAATTTTTCTTCATCAAGATTGTGTTCATTTTTTTGCACTGTAATTTAAATAGAATTTTGAACATCAACTTTCCAATTTCCCTATTTACATGTACCTGCAGAGATTTTTTCTTCAAACTACATAACTTCTGTTTGTTAGTTTTGCAAAATATAACGCCCTTATACTTTTGTATAATAATATTTTCCAGGTTTAGAAGGTACCCTGAAATTTCTAAGTAATTCCATCTATTTTCTAAACAAATGATAAGTAGGCTAGATTTGGGTAGGTCAGAATCATTCAGTATGTGCACAGTTTGTTTTAGGACATTAAATATATCTGACTGCATCAGACATGAACTTCCTGATTCAATGTTAACTTAAAATAGTTCCTGCTGGTAAACTTGCATAATCATCTTTTCTATTCACCAACTTGCTGAGGTCAGTCCTTGGATCTTGATTCTCTAACTTTGTTCTTTTCATTTGTACTTATTCCCAGCTTTTGTGTGTGTGCTCTTGAGGCATATAGAGGTTTCCAAAGAGTCTCAGCACAGTTGGAAGACAAGAAGAGAAAGATTTGTAATGGAATGATGCAAACACATTTTCCTGAGTATTAATGCAGAGTCTTTGCAACTTCACAACCTGTACTAAATAAGTCTTGAAATGGCAGGGACTTAAAAACATATTTTAAGTCACTTATTTTAAGGGTTGAATCAGGTTCCCTAGAAACAGACACACAAAGAAAGATTTGTGGTATGAATGAGATTTCCTTAGTGGTGATTTGAGGCTAAAGAATCATGGAGCTGAAGAGATTAGTAGAAATGTAAAGCAAGTACAAAATGTCAGGTGAATTCCTCAATCTGATTCTTTAACGAATGTTAATTCTTACATTGCATTACAAAATCTGTCCCAACTTAAAGCAAGGAAGCTGGACTTTTGTAATCTCTACTGATCTACCACTGAATATATAGCTGATTGTATAACATTTTTTATGTAAATAGCTTTGACACCTGTTTTTATTTTTATTTATTTATTTATTTATTTATATTTTTTTGACAGGCAGAGTGGACAGTGAGAGAGAGACAGAGAGAAAGGTCTTCCTTTTGCCGTTGGTTCACCCTCCAATGGCCGCCGCGGTAGGCGCGCTCGGCCAGTGCACTGCGCTGTTCCGACGGCAGGAGCCAGGTGCTTCTCCTGGTCTCCCATGGGGTGCAGGGCCCAAGGACTTGGGCCATCCTCCACTGCACTCCCTAGCCACAGCAGAGAGCTGGCCTGGAAGAGGGGCAACCGGGACAGGATCGGTGCCCCGACCGGGACTAGAACCCGGGGTGCCGGCGCCGCAAGGCAGAGGATTAGCCTAGTGAGCTGCGGCGCCGGCACCTGTTTTTATTTTTGTAAATATTTATTTATTTATTTTGAGAGTTATATACAAAGAAGGAGAGACAGAGGTACACAAAGAGATTTTCCATCCTCTAGTGCACTCCCCAGGTGACTGCAATGAGTCAGGAGTCAGAAGCTCCACCCAGGTCTCCCAGGTGAGTGGTAGGGGCCCAAGAACCTGGGCCATTCTCTGTTACTTTTCCCAGGGCATTAGCTGGGAGCTGGATCACAAGTGGAGCAGCTGGGACTTGAACTGGTACGTAGATGGCATGCCAGTATCTCAGGTGTCAACTCCACCTACTAGGCCACAGTGCTGACCCCCTGATTGCATAATTCTAAAACAACAACCAGAGAAGTGACTCCAGTTGTCCATCATTGAGTTCCTGGAAGGTTACTAAAGAAGTTATAGGTATGAGCCTTCAGCAACATGTGTGACTTCAAGGTATGGATACTATAAACAGGTGAAAACGTTCCTAGTCAATGTAGTCAGCTGCCACTATCATGATATCATGTATTACACCTTTTATTCATGTAAGAGGTCTCATTTACATAAACCATTCTTAGTACAAAACTAATCTCATTATTAATAATATGTAACAGTATGCAGTAATGTTCCTTTATTATTTTAGAGTTGATTTATAAGAAATCATTAAACTACAGGAAAATATATTTTTATTTAAAAAATAAGATTTATTCATTTGAGAAAGAAGAAAAAAAAATCTTCCCTCCACTGGTTTACTCTTTTAATGGCTGCAAAGTCAAGACTGGGCTAGGCCAAAGCTAGGATCCAGAAACTCCATCTGGGTCTCTCATATGGGTCACAGGAACTCAAGTACTTAATCTATCATCCTCTGCTTCCCAGGTGCATTAGTGGGGAGCTGGATATGAAGTGGAATAACTGGAACTCAAGCCAACACTTTGACATCAGATACAGGAGTCCCAAAAGTGGCTTCAACCTTTGGACCAAAATCCCTGCTCCAAGACATATTTTTCTAAGATGTTCTCTGGCTTCTTCGATTAGCTTAAAATATATCTGAGGATAATAAATTTAAAGAACGTGTATTAGCGGCCGGTGCCATGGCTCACTTGGCTAATCCTCCACCTGTGGCGCCAGCACTCCGGGTTCTGGTTCCGTTTGGGCACTGAATTCTGTCCCGGTTGCCCCTCTTCCAGTTCAGCGCTCTGCTGTGGCCCGGGAGTGCAGTGGAGGATGGCCCAAGTCCTTGGGCCCTGCACCCCATGGGAGACCAGGAGAAGCACCTGGCTCCTGCCATCAGATCAGCGCAGTGCGCAGGCCGCAGCGCACCAACCGCGGCGGCCACTGGAGGGTGAACCAACGGCAAAAGGAAGACCTTTCTCTCTGTCTCTCTCTCTCACTGTCCACTCCGCCTGTCAAAAAAGTTATAATGTGTATTAATGGAATATTAATGGACTTAAGGGTCTACAAAATACACTGGCTAATTGTACTAAAACTATACCCTTGTTCTCTTTTCTATTTTCTTCATAAACTGTATTTCCCAGCCTATTTCTTTTGGGAGGGTTATGTGATTGAGTTATGGATGGATAGAATGTGCATGGAAGTGATGTATGTGACTGCCAAATCTGGCCTACAAAAACCTCCCATTTGATCCTCAGGCTCATTCTTTCTCTGGGTGTTAGTTGGATGTCAATGTCCAGGGTGACCTTGGGGTCGGGAAATGAGGGGGAATGCATTCTGTGTGGCAGAGCCTCTCACTCTGAGTTCTCAGATCATTAAGTGTCTCCCCCACCCCTGCCTCTAATTTATTAAGCAAAAAATAAGCTTCAATAATAAGTTGTGCAGACTTCAGGGTTAATTTAATATTTGCTAGTGTTGCCTTATGTAATACACACATCAAAATATACACACAGACACACTTTCAGGAACATTTAGATGCTAAAAATTGCTAAATATATTTAGTGTATGTGTATAGATAGCATATAAGTGTAAGTATAAACTAAGGTTAAAATATTTTCCTATTCTGTTCTATGGGAATTATATTTTAGAATTTTTTCAAAGGCAAAAGCTTGATATTTTGAATTTAAAATCTTTATATATTTTGCTTTATGCTTAAAGTAATTGTGAAATCAAGAAAATAAAGAGCAATTTTAGAGGATTTTCAATAGAAGAAAAATTTAAGGTAGCTGCAAAATTTCACATGAGTTTTTGTTTTGCTTATTAAGCGTATCTATTTCTACTATGGGAAGGATGATTGTAATAGCAAATGACCTGAGTCACCAAAGGGTTGGGACATTTCCTCGTCAGCCCTGAGTTTATGTATTTTCTCAGGGGGGATCAGGAAAATACATGTTCCTTCAGCTGCAGATCTGACTACAGTGAACTCACCAGGCACTTTCACCGCCTTTCCCCTGGTGTGCTAAATGAAGCAAGTCAGCTCTCACCTTATATCCTTGACATTCCTCTAATTCAAATAATTTTCAAGAAGGTGGAATCTTTGGAAATACTGTATCAAAATGGAAATGTTAACTCATAAATCGATAATATTCATTATCACAATGTCTTGGTTTAACAGATAAATTATCATCAAAGAACGGAACATAATTCAGAGAGGGTTTGAAAAAGAGAAGATAAAAATGAAGGACTTTGCTTGGTTTCATTTCTTGTTATTCTAGGAATAAATGTGCTCCTTGTATCCGAATGTGGAAAAGGATAAATTCCAGAATTGTGGAAGACAGGACAGCACCAAACTTTTGTAATTAAATTACAGACAAGGCCAACCTTTACTTAAAAGTAATATAGAATATCGTTTGTCTTCTCACTACATATTTCTAAGACATTTCTTCCTTGTAGTCACATATGAAAATCTGACTTCCTTTCAATAAAAATATACTTAATGTGCTACAAGGTGTGTTGCTAATACTTAGGCCATTGCACTATCAAAAAGATTATTATCTGAGGAATAACAAACATAGTTCTGTCTCCCTTTCCAGTTCACTGTGCCCTATAAATATATATGTATTTATAATTATAGCCAGGCCTTATATATGATGCTAAGGAAATTCAAAGAATGCTTTATTTTTATTTTATCTGTTTCATTTTTTATTAACATAAAGAGGACAGATTTCATGTATTTCACAGGTACAATTCTAAGAAAATAACCATACATCCTTCCCTCCCTCTCCCCTCCTTCTTTCTTTTCTTTTTTTCCTTTAATTTTCGCAATGGCATACTTTCAGTATACTTGATAATCATAGGCTGAAACAATCCTAACCATAACTTTCAATTAGTAAAATGTAGAAAGACTGCTGTTCCACAGGAATATAGGTAAGGGCTTTAATCAATAATCAGATCATAAGATGTCAGTTTCATTCTTCTGTATTGCTTTTTTTTGCATGTTTTTAAAGATTTATTTATTTATTTGAAAGACAGAGTTATTGAGAGTCAGAGGAGGAGGCAGAGAGAGAGAGTGAGAGAGAGCGAGAGAGAGTGAGAGGGAGAGAGGTCTTTCACTAGCTCATTCCCCACATGGCTGCAAAGGCCGGAGCTGCACCAATCCAAAGCTGGGAGCCAGGAGCTTTTTCTAGGTCTCCCAAGAGGGTGCACAAGCCTGTTCTCCCAGGCCACAGCAGAGAGCTGGATCGAAGTGGGGCAGCCAGGTCTTCATCTGGCACTGATATGGGATGCTGGCACTGCAGGTGGCAAATTTACCTGCTACACCACAACTCCAGCTCTGGTTTTTTTTTTTTTTTTTTTTTTGTATTCTGTATTTTTTTAAGATTTTATTTATTTATTTGAGAGGTAGAGATACACAGAGCAAGAAGGAGAGACGGAGAGAAAGGTCTTCCTTCCGTTGGTTCACTCCCCAAATGGCCACAGTGGCCAGAGCTGCACCAATCCAAAGCCAGGAGCCAGGAGCTTCTTCCTGGTCTCCCACACAGGTGCAGGGGCCCAAAGACCTGGGCCATCTTCCACTGCTTTCCCAGGCCACAGCAGAGAGCTGGATTGGAAGAAGGGCAGCCAGGACTAAAACTGGTGCCCATATGAGATGCCGCCGCCACAGGCGGAGGATTAACCTACTGCACCATGGTGCCAGCCCCTGTATTCTGCATTAAACACCACATATCAGAGGAAACATATGATATGTGTCTTTTGCAGACTGGCTTATTTCACTAAGCATGATGGTCTCCAGTTGCATCCATCTTGTTGTGACAGACTTTCATTCTTTTTAATGGCTAAGTAATTTTCCATCATGTATATATCCCACATGTTCTTTATTTGGTCACAAATTGATGGACATCTGGGTTGATTCCACATCTTAGCTATTGTGAGTAATGCTTTATTTTTAAAGGTGAAATAAATAATATCTAACATTAAATATTTATTGTGTACCTATTTAGATTAAGATATGGTAGAAGAAAATTCTAGAATTCTAAAAATGCTTAATTTTATTTTTAGTATTTATGTACGAATAAGGTGGTTTGAATGATAATAATTCTTCCATCAATAGAATAGTTCTGAAGATATAAATTATAGAGGTTTTTTTGGCTTTGCAAAACTGTGATTGGCTTTATTACTCTCGCCAGTGAATTATGTGAGAGTAATCTGTGCATGTTTTCTAGACACAAGAAAACAGCAAAACACCAGTATTCCTATCCTTTTCTAGCATTGCTGTTTAAGATTGCATCGAAAACAAACTCAGAGAAGCTGGGTGTGGTTTATTAATGGTGACAAGAATACTAAGATGAGATGCTAAAGGAGATTTGGGGTGAGGAGTATATTGGAACTCTCTGTATTGCTACCTCAATTTTTGTTTTGTAAATTTAAAATTATTCTGAAATAAAATATTTTAAAAATAAAGCCAAAGCATACCTACAATTATTTTTGTTCCATTGGCGAAATGGGCCACAGGGTATACTTCTGTTAGTTTAAGTTGTTTAAAATCCTCAATATCACACATATTGCTTAGTGAATTGCTAAAATGAGAAGTAAAAATAAATACTATTTTGTAATTCAGGTGCAAATTATGTCTACTCTCTTAAGTAAAATAATATTTTTCCAAAAATGTACAGAGATACTTCTTAAATACTTACTGCATGTTAAACCCAAAGTGTTCTAAAGTTTATTATAAGATATGGAAGTTTTTAGATACTAACCTAATATTGGGTCCTAAGTAATGGCATAATTTGTAAAAGGTACATTAAGATCCCCTTGCTCTCCTAAGTCCATAGATTCATTTAGGCATAATTTTGATTTGAGGAAGAAAGTTAAGCAGTAAGTACTTTGGATATTCAGGGGTAAAGAAGAAACATACACACATTAACTTACACTGTAATATTCTCCAAGTATTTGATTAAGCATTTTATGTGCAGTATTTTACTGAATCTTCATAATATGCCTGTAAATTAAACATCATCATACCTGCTTACCACAGTCTTCTAGTGTTAACAGTAAGATAGATGCAGGGATATGAGTTGCACTGGGAGATTTTCACTTGGGACCATGCCAGCGGCCAAGCATCCCCATGCCTGAATTTGTTGCCCTTGTGTAAGAAGTGAGGGCAGGGAAAGTCATTTGATGCAAGTGCTTTTGAGAACATTTACAAAGACCAAGTCTCCTTTGTCTGTGGCACCATTTACCACCTGCAGAAATCTCACAATCAAATAACCACATTGAACCAAATCTACTTGGGGCTATTAGGGGTGGGGAACTTTTTTCTGCCAAAGGTCATTTGCATATTTAGAACATCATTCACTGACCATACAAAATTATCAACTTAAAATTAGCCAGCTATAGATTTAATAAATTTCTAGAGGCAGCTTCAGTTGCATTGGCAGGGCCAGACCAAATTATTTCATGGTCTTATATGGCCGGCAGCCTGGACTTTCCCCACTCCTGAATGGTCTAGTCAGTCTCACTTCAAGTAGCCAAGCCAGAGGTGCCACAGCTCTTCTACCTGCTGTTGACTAGTGTTCCAGAAGAGCAGGTATCTTGATTGTAAATCTCAGGACTTCCCACTTGGTTGACTTGGCCTTTTATTAACCAGACTCTGCAAACTTTACAGGCAGTAGCATTCAGATCAATCATGATATCTAGCTTTATGTGGCTCACTTGTCTCTCCATGTCATGCTAGAACCTGAAGACGCCTGTCACTCCAGAAGCCGCAGGCCTATGAACGTCAGCTTTGAGACTTTACTGTGCATTGTTATGATATTTAGTTGTATTATTTTTTCTTAACGATTCACCTGCTTATTTATTTAGTCAAAAGGCAAAGTGATAGAGAGAGTGAGAAATGGAGAACAAGTGAGCGAGAGAGAGGAGAAAGAAATTTCATCTGCTGGTTTACCCCCCAAATGCCTGAAAGAGTTGGATCTGGACAAGGCCACAGCCAGGAAGGAGGAACTCCATACTGATATCTCACGTGGGTGGTAGGAACCCACGTACTTGGACCATCTTCTGCTGTATTTCCAGGTACATTAGCAGGAGACTGGATTGAATTGGAGTAGCTAGAAACCGAGCCAGACTCAGAAACAGCAGTTTAACCCACTGTGCCACAGTGCTGGTCCCTAGTTTTATTTTATTTTAGTTTTATTCTTTCTTCAAAATTAGCCTACAGGAAAACATTTCCCCTATCCTGGAGAAGTTTATGTATGCCTTGGGGCAGTAATTATATAAGCATAATTTCAATATTGATTACAATCTATGTAAAAGAAAGAAAAAACTTTTGCTTATACCATGTGTTTCACTGTCTCTTGGCTTAACATTGCACACATTTTCAAAAGCAATTTCAAAGCAAATAAAATAGCTAAAATACATTAATGTGTTCAGAGTAACATAATTATGAATCAACATAAAAGTAGATTTATATTTCTTCAGTGTGTACCTTCTGAGTAACATGAGCAGTAAAAGCAAAATTAATACATGGGTGAAGCTCATAGTACATTTAATTAAGAGGATAAATAATAATCTAAAGAGTTAAAGGGAAGGGGCCAGCATTGTGGTGTAGTGGGTTAAACTGATGCCTGAAGTGCCAAGCACCACATAAGGGTGCTGGTTCAAGTACAGCTGCTGCACTTCCAATCCAGATCCCTGCTAATGCACCTGGGAAAGTAGTGGAAGATGGCCCAAATGCTTTGGTCTCTGCCACCCAAGTTGGAGACTCAAATGAAGCTCCTAGCTCCTGGTTTCTAGAATGAGGCCCCTGCCTCCTGATTGCAGCTTAGCCCAGCACCAGCCGTTGTGGCCATTTGGGGAGTAATCGAGCAGAGAGACCTCTCTCAGTAATTTTACCTTTCAAATAAATAAATTAATAAATCTTTTAAAAAATAGTTAAACGGAAAACTCTTGATGTGGTAATATCAAAACTATGGATGAGAACAGGAGTTAGTTTGCAAATGTCCTGTTATTTTCTCAACAATCTATACCCATACATACTACAGCTATATCTAGATAGATGTAGGTTTTCAAATAAATAAACTGAGACAATGTATTCACTCATTTCTCCATTAATTTTTCTCTCAAATATGGGGCTGTAACTTCCCCTTGGCCTTGCATTCTGCCTTTTTGTTACTTTTTGTTATTTCTAGCAAAACTGGTGTCAGTCTACTTGAAAGTGAATTTCCATTTCTTCAGCAGACTAATTGTCTCCTTCAATCCACCATCTGCTCACAGAGATTTCAAATTAATTTCAGAAGATAAAATAAGTTATAAAGTTATTAGCGAACAGAGAGGGTGCCAGAATACATCACAAGTTTAGCAAAGTAGAAGTGCTTTACCAAGATAAATTGAAATAAAATCTTAAAAATGTCAAAAAGCTTGAAAGAAATTTATAGATATATTTCCTTGTGTAGAGGGCAAAATAGCACTTGTTAGCATTGTGGAAAGGTGATCTGGTATGTTTCTTAAATCAGCAATTGCTCATGATCCACAGGTTTTACAGTGTTGCCTGATTGGCTGACAATCTGCTATTAAACTAAGCTAGATTAAACTGAAATGCATTTCAGTTGGGAGTTTCCTTTTTGAGCTCTATCAGATTTCAATTTTAAATTCAGCATGCTTCAGCATATCAGATATTACCATGCCAAAGGGCAGACTGATTCCTTAACCAGTTGTCTCTTAAAAATAAGAAAATGAATAAAGAAATAACCTCGGGCTTGCAAACTATAAGCATGTAATATTTGTTCCCAAAATAACAGCAACAGCAATTTGAAAACTGAACTTTAACTTATGAAAAAGTATTTTAAAGTATATCTAAACAAACTGTTAGACTTTGTTAGGCAATTCTTAGGATGCTTGGGGCTAAAATAATATGGTTTTGATTACAAAATAATGATGAGTTTGATATTTACTCAGTTATTCATGTATACACTCATTTATTCCTTTATATATTCATTACAGATATGTATTAAGCACTAATCCCTGGAAAGAGGTTTAAAAATTAATATCAGATTACGGGCAATAAATTATAACAGATTGCTACTACCTAAATGATGGAAATCATAATTACACAATAGGTGATTTTTTTTTTTAGATTTACAAAGCTGTGCTATAAATTAGCTTTTTGTTAAATATAGAGTTGTAGATGTATTCATGTATAGCAATATGCATAGGAATATACTATATATACACACACACACATATATATATAATATATATATACACGTATATACTTTTTAAAATTTCATTTAGACACAGACTGCTTTTGAAATACACTCAGAACACTTCAAGCTACAGATGACTTCACCCACTGATTAAAATACTGTGCCTAGTAGCATTCATTACGCTTTTTTTCTTTTTCTTTCACTGGTTTTATGAGCAGCAGTAACACATGTTGAACTTTTTGTTTTTCTTTCATGGTATCATGAGCATCCTAACACACTTTTAATGGCAGATATGTATCCCTTCAAAATCTCCTGATATTTCCTGTCATGTTTACCTTATTAACAATTTTAGAGCATTTTAATATTTTTCAAGTCAATGCATTTCTTGTTTTTACTTCACAGTCTCTCTGAGGCCCCGTCAGATTTCCCAGTAGGACTCACTCCACATTCAGACATATGGGTAGGGGTCCATGCTGCACAAATTATTCTGTGAGTCTGGTATACATAAATAAGAAGCTCTCATTATGACTTCACTGCTACATAGCTTGCTCATATGGGTCATTAAAAAAGAAGCAACTCTGCTCCCAAAAATGTTTCGATTGACAGCTCTAGGGAAGTTAGAAAGCAGTGCCAATGTGAATGTTGGAAGGAGTATGAGACTTTTACAATATATGTTTCTTTTTTTTTATTTCCTAAGCCATAAATCCAGGTTGTGTCAACCTGATATGTGAATTTTACTTCATTTAAAACTTCAATAATTACCTTAGTTGACAGTTTTTTCAACATTCTAGTTGAAAATTCGATATTTTGCTCTTTAGATTTAATGAAGCAAAGCTTAGTAACTTGTATCTTTCCTTTAATTTTACTCCCACCACCAATGCCATCATTTATCCATGTCTGGAATGTTATATATTACTTAAAAATTAACATTTCCCTATCTTTTCCAATCAAATTGTAATTTATGCTTCTTTAAAGAGCTGAAATGGTCAAGTATCACTGTTGGAAAGTTGATTCCTGCTTGTATCACCATAAATATTCATTCTTATGTCCTTAAGCAATATGAAGTCACAATAAGCACTTGGCATAATCAAATGAGTCATTGAAAAATTAAATCAACTAACAAGTTGGCTCCAGTGACTTGCCAATATTAACATCTCATTTCTGCCTCTTGAGTTTACAGCATTGCCCAGGTCTTGGCACTGTGATTTCAAATAGTCCCTTGACTGCTTCATAAATTATAGCTCTGTACTGTGTTGTCATTGATGACTTTTTAGGAAAAATTAATTTTTGAATACTTAGATATGCCATGTTTTAAACAGAATTTAGTAATGATATCTTTTAAGTATTTGAATAATCCAGCAAACTGGTTATATTCTTTTTTTTTTTTTTTTTGAAAGGCAGAATTAGACAGTGAGAGAGAGAGAGACAGAGAGAAAGGTCTTCCTTACGTTGGTTCACTCCCCAAATGGCCGCCACAGCCAGCGCTACATCGGTCCGAAGCCAGGAGCCAAGTGCTTCCTCCTGGTCTCCCATGCGAGTGCAGGGCCCAAGCATTTGGGCCATCCTCTACTGCCTTCCTGGGCCACAGCAGAGAGCTGGACTGGAAGAGGAGCAACCGGGACTAAACCCTGGTGCCCATATGGGATGCTGGTGCCGCAGGCGGAGGATTAACCAAGTGAGCTATGGCATCAGCCCCTGGTTATGTTCTTATGACATCAGAGTCAACCCTTTTTTTAAAGATTTATTTCTTTTTTTAAGATTTTTATTTATTTATTTGTTCAAAAGTCAGAGAGTTACACAGAGAGAAGAGAGGCAGAGAGGTCTTCCATCCGATGGTTCACTCCCCAATTGGCCGCAATGGCCAGAGCTTCACCGATCTGAAGCCAGGAGTCAGGAGCTTCTGGGTCTCCCACGTGAGTAAAGGGGCCCAAAGACTTGGGCCATCTTCTACTGCTTTCCCAGGCCATAGTAGACAGACAGATTGGAAGAGGAGCAGCTGGACTAGAACCAGTGTCCATATGGAATGCTTCAGGCCAGGGCTTTAACCCGCTGCGCCACAGCACCGGCCCCTAAAGATTTATTTATTTTGAAAGTCTGAGTTACAGAGATAAAGGAAGAGACAGATAGAAACAGTGAGAGAGCAAGAGAGCTTCCTTCTACTGGTTCAGTCCTTACATGGCTGTAATAGCCAGCCCTAGGCCAGGATGAAGCCAAGAGCCAGGAGCTTCATCTGGATCTCCCATATGGGTGGCAGGGGCTGAACCATTTGTGCCATCTTCTGCTGTCCTTCCCAGGGTGCTGGATTGAGAGTGGAGCAGCCAGGACTTGAACTGGCACCCATATGGAATGCTGGCATCACAGACAGCAGCTTCATTCCCTACACCACAACACTGGTCCTTCATTAACAAATATTATTTATTTATTTAATTTTTATTTATTTATTTATTTATTTTTGACAGGCAAGGTGGACAGTGAGAGAGAGAGACAGAGAGAAAGGTCTTCCTTTGCCATTGGTTCACCCTCCAATGGCTGCTGTGGCTGGCGCATCGCACTGATCCGATGCAGGAGCCAGGTGCTTCTCCTGGTCTCCCATGCGGGTGCAGGGCCCAAGCACTTGGACCATCCTCCACTGCACTCCTGGGCCACAGCAGAGAGCTGGCCTGGAAGAGGGGCAACCGGGACAGAATCCAGCGCCCCGACTGGGACTAGAACCCGGGGTGCCGGCGCCGCAGGCGGAGGATTAGCCCAGTGAGCCGCGGCGCCAGCCTCATTAACACATTTTAAAAGGGAAAGGATATAAGTCTGACTCTTAATGCATGGAAACTATGGTCTTATATTATTATTATTATTACCTTTCAGATTTGATGTGAGCCTATTTTCAGTAACACCTTAGGACTGCTTTACCTGTTATAATTTCATGTGTCTTAATTAGCTGCATGAAACTATTACAGGAATTGCAGGGCTTGGAGAACAAAACCTTTGACTCCTCACTTATATAATGTCCTGTCAGAAATTCTTCCTTCCATTAAAAATGCAATTTGAATAGCTGGCTACTGTTCAAATCAGGTTTACCTGGGAACTCATTAGATGAAGGAGATTCAAGGCAACAGCTGAAAGAATAAAAATTGTGAGAAAATTCAGCAGTTCAGAAATAAACAAAGCTAATGATTATAAAATGTCAGTTTTGCTTTTAAATAAAAACAAAAGTGCTCATTTCAAGTTAAATATATTTTCTGACCTCTATGAAACCATTGAAAAGTTCATTTTTTCTATTTTTTTATGTTCTATACCATTTTTTCCAAGTTTAAAGTCCAAAGGGTATCTTTTAATACACAGCACACATATCATTTATTTTAGAGATAACTGCTGTTGTTAAGAAATTAATAAAATGAGGCCGGCGCCGTGGTTTAACAGGCTAATCCTCCGCCTTGCGGCGCTGGCACACCGGGTTCTAGTCCTGGTTGGCGCGCCGGATTCTATCCCAGTTGCCCCTCTTCCAGGCCAGCTCTCTGCTATGGCCCGGGAAGGCAGTGGATGATGGCCCAAGTGCTTGGGCCCTGCACCCGCATGGGAGACCAGGAGAAGCACCTGGCTCCTGGCTTTGGATCAGCACGATGTGCTGGCCTTAGTGGCCATTGGAGGGTGAACCAATGGCAAAAAGGAAGACCTTTCTCACTATCCACTCTGCCTGTCAAAAAAAAAAAAAAAGAAATTAATAAAATGGTTAAATTTCAGAGGATTTTAATGATATCATACTGAAATATCTTTTAATAGAAGTTCAGAACAAATAAATAATGTTTTGAAGAGCCTAAAACAGAGCATTAATTTCTATCAGAATTGTAAGAAAATTCAACATGTTTATCTTTCATACCTAGGGTGCCCTGAGTCAATGTTTGATGCCAGAAGACTTCAGGCAAAGGAACTACAAAAACTAACCCTCTGAGGTTGGAGCAAGGTAAGAGATGGCAAGGATGGCATTGTGGCAGCAGAGTCCAGATTGAGTTGATCATTTTTTTAAAGATTCATTTATTAATTTGAAAGGCAGAGTTACAGACATAGGCAGGGAAAGATAGAGAGAAATGTCTTCCATCCCCTGATTCAATCCCCAGATGGCCACAACGACCACAGCTAGGCCAAGATCTGAAGCCAGGAGCCAGGAGCTTCTTCCAGGTCTCCCATGTCTGCATAGAGTCCCAAATCTTAGCCATCCTCCACTGCTTTCGCAGGCCATAGCAGAGAGCTGGATCAGAAGTGGAGTAGCTGAGACTCAAACAGGCACCCATATGGGATGCTGGCATTACAGGCGGTGGCTTTATCTGCTATGCCTCAGTGCTAACCCCCAAAAAAGATTTGTTAATACTTAAAAGAATACTAACAAGAATTGTTAAGGGTTAACATCTTAAAATTTTCTTGAAGAATTCAGTTTCTACAAACTTTTGGAAACATTTTCCTCTCAAAATTTTGTTTATTTATTTTGTGATTTTCAGGTTTGTAACTCAGCCTTTCATTTCCTCAAATCAAAACAAAAATGAATACAAAGACAATCATATCTTAGCTTTTAAAATAGCATAGGTCATTGTCCCATTTAGCTGTAACATGCTATCTAGAAAATGGCAGGAAGGAACAAGGGGTCAAGCCATCTCTTAGGACACCCACATCCCATGTAAGAGCGCAGGTCTGATCTCTGGCTGCTACATAGTTCAGATCCAGCTTTCTGCTAATGTACCTGAGAAACAGCCAAAGAGGGCCCAAAGATTTGGGTTCTTGCTACCATTGTGGGAGATCTGAATTGAGTTCCTGGCTCCTGGCTCCTGGCTGCTGGGTTTGGCCTGGCCCAACTTTGGCTGTTGTGAGCATTTGGAGAGTAAACTAGCAGATGGAAGATTCTCAATCTCTCTCTCTCTCTCTCTCTCTCTCTCTCTCTCTCTCCTCTCTCTCCCATCACTCTATCTTTCATATAAATAAATAAGCTCAGATTTATTTGTGAGGGTAAGGTAGGTTAAGAAGGTTTAAAAAGCTTCTGGTTGGGGCCAGCATTGTGCCACAGTGGTTAAGCTGCTGCCCACAATGTGGGCATCCCTTATGAGCACTGAGTTGAGTCCCGGCTGCTCTACTTCCAAGCCAACTCCCTGCTAATGTGCCTGGGAAAGTAGCAGAAGATATAACAAGTCCTTGGGCCCCTGCCACCAATGTTGAAGACCCAGATGGAGTTCCAGGCTCTCGGTATCAGCTTCACCCAATCCCGGCCATTGCAGCCATTTGGGAAGTGATCCAGGATGATCTCTCCTCACTCCCCACCCCCTAACTGTGCCTTTCAGATAAATAAATAAATAAAAAGTAAATAATCTTTAAAAATTTTTAAAAATAAAAAGCTTCTGATTTAGATTTTTTCCTGGTTAGGGTTACCAGTAACCGAATAACTTAGGAATAAGTAACCCACCCAGAGATATCTTTCAAGGATTGTAGTTATTAGCTCCAAATCTTTCTATAATCCTCTGAACTTTCAGGTTTTTTTTTTCTCTCATAAGATTTTCCATTTGAATAATGAATGCAGGACTCTTAAAGCAAAGTGTAAGATGCCCCATGGTTTGAGTTAGAAATGTCTCCTGTATATTAGTTTTTTCAATATAATTATTGTTTGTTGTCTCTTTCACAATTAGTTAATTTTTTTAAGATTTTTTATTTACTTGGAAGTCAAGTTACACAGAGAAAGAAGGAGAGGCAGAGAGAGAGAGTGGTCTTCCATCCACTGGTTCACTCCCCATTTGGCCTCAATGGCCAGAGCTGTGCCAATCTGAGGCCAGGAGCCAGGAGCTTCTGCCAGATCTCCCACACAGGAACAGGGGCCCAAGGACTTGGGCCATCATCTACTGCTTTCCAGGCTATGGCAGAGAGCTGGATCAGAAGTGGAGCAGCTGGGACTCAAATCGTCACCCAAATGGGATGCTAGCAGTGTAGGTGGTGGCCAATTAATTAATTTATTAATTTATTTTGATTGAGCCATTGCTTCTAATAGGTGAAAAACCAACATAGTATTTTAGGTCCTGCTTTTTAATTGATTCACATTATCCACTCATATGTTTATTTCCCTTCAACTTACATCAACTATCTAAATAAAGACACTATGGAATTGTAATATATTTCATATCATTTATTTAAATTGGCTACTATAAGAAAGATGTACCAGTGGCAAATAACAAAATAATCATCACAGCTGGTTTTTAAAATGAGAGATTTTTTTCTCATGCATCCAAAATATACAGCTTTATTAATTTTAAGCCCACATATCAAGGCACAGTTTTTTCATCTTCTACTGCTACTATTTTCACCATGCTGGGATGTTGTTTTAGACTGACAATCCTCATGCCTCATGATTCTCTGTTCAAGATATCACAGGAAAACAGTCTTTTCTTTAATTGTGTCTCTTTATAAAAGTTAAGAAACTTAACTAGATGGTGTCAACTAGACTTCCTCCTCACATCTCATCGGCTATTATTCAAACATTTGTTCTGTCTAAGCTAATCAAGTAGAGTGACAAAGAGTAATGAGCTTCCAAGATTGGCCTAGACTTTTCCTCTTTTCTTTCTCTGAAATGTTCTACCTTCAACTATATGAACGAAATCAAGTTTCTGTTGACAAGAATGAAGGAGCACAGAGAAGGATCTTGTGGGTGCACAATCAGCAGGATTCACCTGTGGAGAAATTTTCATTAGGAATATTTTGATATTTGATAATTACTTAGCACTATCCCTGGGTAGAAAACCCTCCCTCAAAAGCAGCCCCAACCTTAGAGCTTCAGATATTGTCTGGTGTTCAGTTGGAGAATATAGAGAGAACTACACATCAAGATGGCTATCTATTGTGACACAGGCTATAGAATAAAAATTGGTCATTGGAAAATTTCAGTATTGGTTCTTGCTGAGCATCTGTTCTAATGCTAGGACCTAGGTGCATGTATGATGTTTTGTGGCTACTCAAAAATTCCCCAACATTTCTTCATCTAAGCTTTTTCTTCCAGTTAGTAGCTTTGTGCTTCAAGCTTATTTTATTCCACCAAAATGTACCTGTCTTCTATCCTCAAAATCATTTGTGATTTGCATAAGCATTTAAACTGTATTTCTGAATCACTGCCAGTAGTGGATTTTGAAAAAGCACATTTCTTAAGCAACACAGTGTATTTTGACAAATGTCTGTAGATTCTAAAGATTAGCCAAAAGAGGACACTAACTGAAGCAAAATGTTTCTAGTTTGCTGCTTGCATAACATTTGACCATGCACTAGTTGTATCTTGAAATTAAATTCCATCTACCTTCTCTGTAAGGACCAGGTGAAATAATATGTATGAGAGGACATTGCTGTTTTAAGGAGCTGTTACTAAGAAATTCTTCATGTGACACGGGGCAGACATTGCACTTTGAGAACTCATGACTGTGATGAATACTCCTCCAAGTTCTAGGAGCTTCAGTTATCAACTGAACCAAAATGTGAAGGCTCAGGTAAGACATGGGATAAGAATATTTAGATGCCAGAATGATTAATTTCCACATATCTCTGTGAAACCATAGAGTGATTACTTTATGAACTATTAGTGTTTGATGTATAGGTACTTAAAAATGATCTGATAATTTTCTGTAATTGGTGCTCAGTTGTAATGCAGTGATACTAGTCAGAAGATGAGTATTATAGTATTTATTGCTAATATCTCTTTACACAGAAATGCAACATTGGGGATCACTAACTATGTACACTCAGAAGGAAAGGCAGGAAGAAATTCTGATAGAATGTCACACTAATTTAATAAATGTTACTGCTTTTCAATGTATATATTTTCAGAAACTTAAGAGAAAGTGTGTCTTCAGCTTGCTGGACTTTTAAAACAACATGAAAACTTTATTTTTTTAAAGTTTTGATGCCAGAAAAGGGAAGTTAAACAATTTCCATTTCTTTCATCTTTTTTTTTTCTTTAGGTTTTCTAGATTTTACATCTGACTGTATTTCTTCTCTGAATGCCCAAAATTATTTATGTTAACTTGATAAGACCTTGCAAAGTGATTTAAATTATTAAAATGTAGCTCCCGCCAGTATAGAGTTCACCCATGTTGTTATGTTCTTCATTATTTTAGAATGACTTCCTGTTCTCCTACCCACAGTGTGACCTTCTCCTCTTGTCTGAACACAAGTGTCATCTTTTATGTATAAAGACTAAAGTGAAGTGCCATGTTTCATTTCTTTTTAAATGTTTCCCATTAAGCATTTCCTCTCCCTGTGAAGTAGAAATCCACATTATTTTTCTTTCAGACTTAAGCCCTAATGCATTTTCTTTTTGCTTGGAATATGTTTTTTTTTTTTTAATTTACTTTGTTTCTGCATTGCTTCTTACACCAGACTTCCTTGTTCCAGGATTCCACATGCCCACAGCAACCTAGCATTCTTGATCATTGAAAGAGTTATCTCAACAGCACTAAATGTCTGAAAACATTACTGTGAACAAGCAGATGGCATAGAAAGCCTAATAAAACATGATTTTAATTTATACATTTTGCAAAATTTAGTAAGTGCAGTTTTTGAGATGCAACCATTGTATTTACCAACACCAAAATAAAAGTTTAATTTCTTGGTCAACAATGTCTGTAATATGATAGAATAAGCATTACCCCTGTAGTCAGAAAATGCCATTAACGAACTCCATGAACGTATCTAAGTCATTTCTCAGCCTGGCCTTCTGCTTCACATTTATACATGTCTGAAGCTTGAACTAGATGATTGTTATGATCCTTTCAGGTAAAAGAAAAGTCCCTAATTATTAATATAATAGATTCCTCTTTTAGACTATTTTACTTTATCTTAATCGACAGCAAATGGATCTTTTTTTTTTTTTTTTTTTTTTTTTTTTTGTTTTTTTTTTTTTTGACAGGCAGAGTGGACAGTGAGAGAGAGAGACAGAGAGAAAGGTCTTCCTTTTGCCGTTGGTTCACCCTCCAATGGCCGCCGCGGTAGCGCGCTGCGGCCGGCGCACCGCGCTGTTCCGATGGCAGGAGCCAGGTGCTTCTCCTGGTCTCCCATGGGGTGCAGGACCCAAGGACTTGGGCCATCCTCCACTGCACTCCCTAGCCACAGCAGAGAGCTGGCCTGGAAGAGGGGCAACCGGGACAGGATCGGTGCCCCGACCGGGACTAGAACCCGGTGTGCCGGCGCCGCAAGGCGGAGGATTAGCCTGTTGAGCCACGGCGCCGGCCAGCAAATGGATCTTTTAATGTTCTTACATGGAAACAACTTCCAAATCATCAATTTGCAATTACGGCTGGGAAAGTCTTATTATAGGTTACAGACTTTCAGGCAGTTTCCTGTAATGACTCAGAAATGTCTTTAGGAGAGCTTAGGGCAGAGGAAGTTACTTATGATTATTTTATTAGAGAATTTTGCATATACTTTGAGCAATCAAAGCTATTTGGAAGAATAATCACCCTTCTATTGGACTCCATTTTTTAGAAATCTTTCTATTATACAATTGGTATCCAAGGCTTAATACCAAGTTTCGCTCCCTAAACCATAAAGCTTATTTGGTGACTATTCATCTGCTACCTAATGTGGGTAATGGTGTAGAAGAGGTATGTTCTCTCTATATATCCATTTTTTGTCCTTACTTTGAATAACAAACAGATAAGTAATTAAGAAAGAAAGCACAATCATTTAATCTGTTCAGTTTGGATAGTGAGACTTCAGATAGCATGAGTTTGAATATAGGGAGGAGGAAGATCCTGCATACCTTGGAGAAGCAGAATGGTTCAGTGGAGAGGATAAGAATATTTTTGCTCCTTACTGCCTGGATGACCCGGAACAAAGGAATTCACCAAGTATATATGTAAATATTCACAACTGTAAAAGAACAAACGTTGCCTAATTAGATAAAACTTGTTTTATTGGAAAGGTTCATATAAGGCTAGGAAACTAAGAAGAATGGGATGAAACCAACAACAGATCAGACTAGAAAGAGAAAAACAGTTTCAAACAGGTACGTTTCTGTCATCTACTTAGATTGAGTTCCTGGCTCCTGGTTGTCACCCAGCCCTTCCCACCTCTTTCCTATTATGGATATTGGGGGAGTGAATCAGTGAGTTGGAACTCTCCCCTGTCCAAATAAATGAAATTTTTAAAATCCAAAAATATGCATTCAGAATGATGATCACAGTATCCTATGGTTAGTTCTGGAGTTCTACAGATTCCACTACAACTTAAAATTATAAGTAGTTATTACTGTCTATACTCATCAGTGAGGATATTTTATAGAAAAGAATAAAATGGAATTTATTGAGTGAAACTTATATTTCACTTCCTAAAAACTTTAAAAAAGAATGGAGGGTTTTTTAATGGTTTATTCACAGTGTCATAAAGACATTATAGTAGGCAGGAAGGTTCCCCCAAAATAAGTAGTTCCCTGGATGAAAATATGAATATGCACCAAAAAAGCTTACAAGAAAATGACTTAGACATGCGATTTTTATTCTTAGCTCTTAACAACAATCCAGTGTTGGAGTCAACACAACATGACAGGAAGGCACAGTGACTAGAGACTGAATCTGAATCCTCCTATATTGTGGTTTGCTCTGCATGTCGCTGGGCAAGGGCTTCCCTTTCCTGTGTCTTAATTTTTCTCCTGTTAAAAATAGAGATTATGATAATTCTGAGGACCTCAAAGGATCATTATGAGGATTGCATCCATTAATGTCTATAAGCATTATGTAATTATGCAATTAAAATGGGCTTACATCCTGTTCTCCCAAATGTAGACTCATCAATTCAGATAAGAGGTCATATACCTGCTTATTGGTTATTTCTTCAATTTACTGTGTAGTATAAAGTTCTCCATTTCTAGTTGTATAATGAATATAGATGCAATGTCAATGGTATATAAGAACATGAAAATGGATTACTAAATTTGATTTATTGTGCTGCATTTCCATTGTGGTTACTTATAATAGTAATAGTTTGTTGTAAATATGACACAATATCTGAAGCTGATGTTTTACTGACACTATGTAACATCTAGTAATAACACTCAGTTAAGTGACTGATAGGAACAGGAAGAACTTTATTTGGTCCTTAACTAATGACAAATTCGAAATCCTATCAGAATCTGTTTATTTAACTTTGCCTTCTTTCAAAAAAAAAATGAATCCAAAGCCCTCAGTGGAGAAACAATACTGAAATTTCATGTGGTAATACTGAATCAAATCCAATTTGAGGAATATGGATGTTAAAGCAGTACCATGATAAAATTATCCCACACAAGATGGTTGTAAGAAGGAAAGTCTTCATGAACTGTTTAACTGGTTTCTATGACATACTTTCTCCTGTTAGTTTTTTTAAGCCAATCTCTAATTATCTCATAGTCTGCCAATAGCCTTCTTACTTTTGAGTATATATACACAAAATCCAATAAGAAAATTACATTATATAGAATAAATGATTGACTTACTTTGTAAAAAGGTTTATTTATTTATTTGAAAGGCAAAATTTACAGAGTAACAGAGAGGAAGGGAGAGAGAGAGAGAATGAATGAATCTTCTATCCATCTACTGGTTCACTTCCCAAATGTGAACCAGCAACAGCCAGAGATGGCTCTTTCTGAAGCCAGGAGCCAAGAGCATCTTCTGGGTTACTCATGAGGGTGGCAGTAGTCCAGTAATATGTCACTGCTTTCTCAGGCTCATCAAACTGGCACCTATATGGGATGTTGGCATCAAATTCGGCTGCCTTATCCACTACACTACAATGCTAGCCTCATGGTTTATTTTTTATGTTAACTTTAGAAATAGGAAGTAGCAGAATTAACCATTAGGGATACGCAATTAAAGGGTGTGGCTTAATCATAACCATGTTAGGAACCGGCATTGCAGTGCAGCAAGTTAAGCCACTGCTTGATATACCAGCATTTCATATTGGAGTCCTGGATGCTCTGCTTTCATTCCAACTTCCTGTTAATGCATTTGAGAATTGATGATGACCTAAGTTCTTGGGTTCCTGCTATCCATGTGGAGGACCTGTGTTATCCATGTGGTTGGAGCTCCTGGCTCCTGACTTTGGCCTTGCATTTGGGGAGTGAACCAATGGATGGAAGCTCACTTTCTCTTTCTTTCTCCCCTCTCTTGTGCATTCTGCCTTTCAAAGAAATAAATCTTTAAAAATAATTACCATATTAATCAGATTGACAAAATTATTAGTCAGTTCTCTGATAAACCTGCCACAAAATTACAAGCTTCATCTTTAGTATGAAGGCAGGCAGGGGTATTTTGTTAAAATGATAGCTCTATCTTGAAAAATGTAGAGATTTGCTCACTTTGTTTTCAAAATGCTGATGTTAATTATGTAATTCAGCAAATGATCATCATATTGATGTAAATTTAAAGAACTCATATTTTAAATAGCACAGGAATAAAACAGTATCAGTTTATGGTGTGAGATTTGGGCTTCAGAATTTTTCAATTTTTTAACTGCTTCCCTTTGAGAAATAAGCATTCATTATGCACAATTTTATTATTGTGATAACTTTACTTGATGATAGAAAACAAAAGAATAGTCATTTTTCCATATAACTGGAATATATTGATAATGATGTCATCACTAGAATGAATAGATTCTCCTCAATGTTTACATGTTTGATTTTCCTGCTAAAGACGCAGATTTCCAGATTCCACTTACAGAAACTGTGATCTGGTTGATGATCAAAACCACTCTTAGGGAATTCTAGTGCAGAATTTCAAGGACCACACTGCAGAACAACGCTGTAGTGTAGAGGGTTCTGATACCACACAGTTTTCTCAGTTTTAACTCCATTAGTAATTGTAATTGGGTTGGCAACCCATTACCTGGGAGGTTGCTTTTGCTTCAGCCTCACTCTCGGCAAAAATCCATCTTGTTAACAGGATTTTGACTGTAACAGAAGAGAACATTTTCCTCCATCATCTTTGTCCAAATAAAGACAGCAAATGCTTCAAATGATGCTTCTTTGCGCTACCCATGACCTGTGGAACTGCCATTACGGTGAGTGAAAGGATAGAGAATTCTAGTCAGGTGAATCAGGAATATAGTAACCACTTGGGTTGAGCCACCAGTGCTTCCTTGTGACGAAATGATCTGCCAATGGCTGCACTTGTTACCTCAGAGCAGATGAGGGTATACTGATTTGTACACACCCTAATCTGCAGATGTACAAATTAGAAGAGGCCATTTGCCAGCATCCTTTTTCAATCAGTCTACATAGAAGAACTGAATTGACTGTATTTCTTAAATGAAATCTTTGCTGAGACCAAACTATATTGATGCTTTTTTGCTTCCATGCGCTTTCTGATTTTAGCTCTACCAGCATAAAGTCGGTCACTTTTCTCATGTGCCTGACCTTTGCTATTAGAGTTAGCCACCTAGCTGACATAATCACTATTTCCATAAAAAAACAGACGTGTACAAGTTAAATGATTCCTTATGACATGGCAAAAAAAGTCACGCACAGACTTGCAAACTATCCTTTAATAGCACATAAGAATTCAGTGTCACATTACGTGACAAGAACAGTAAATGATGTGACACAATTAATGGTCTGTGCTAGAACTGCCATAGTGAGGCTTTTCTTACTTTTACAGTCACCAGACATTGAATATGCATTAACACCCCTGCATTAGTCAGGGTTTTTGAGAGAAGCAGAACCAATAGGATAAACATAGAGAGAGACAAAGGAGATATATTCTAAGGAACTGGCTCATGAGATTATGGACTGAAAACTCCCATGACCTGTCTGTAAGTTGGAGGCCCAGGAACATAATGTGGTGTGGTATAGTACAGTCCAAACTTGAAGGCCTGACAACGCAGGAAGTCAATGAGGTAATGTTGGCTTCTAGGGCGCTGCCTTAAAATAAAATCAAATTCTTTTTTTTTAAAGATTTATTTATTTATTTGAAAATCAGAGCTATACAGAGAGAGAGAGAGAAGCAGAGGCAGAGAGAAAGAGATGTCTTCCATCCGCTGGTTGACTCCCCAGTTGGCTGCAAAGGCCTGCACCGCGCTAATCCGAAGCCAGGAGCCAGGAGCTTCTTCTGGGTCTCCCACATGGGTGCAGGGGCCCAAGGACTTGGGCCATCTTCCACTGCTTTCCCAGGCCATAGCAGAGAGCTGGATTGGAAGATAAGCAAACAGGTCTCAAACTGTTGCCCATATGGGATGCCAGCATGGCACAGGCCCCTCAAAATCTTTACAGGCTAGCTGAACATGTGGTATGACTGACATTCTGAAAGTCAAGGAGTGTATTCATTGCTCTCTCTTCATAGAATATCATCTTCTATTTGTGTGGTCCCAGAGAATTCAAAATTACGTTTGGAAATTAAAAATTTTATAAATTAATTTTCCACTTGTTTTTATCTTTCAATATAATGTATGAATTAAGAAAAATTTCTTTGATTGTCTCTCTTCCCAAGTCCCTGAGAATCTCTCACTGAGCCCTCTCTCCCCTGAACCAAAGTGATTATCCAGGTTCTACTCTATGTATAAAAAGAGAGAGAGAGAGAGAGAGAGAGAGAGAGAGAGAGAGTTGTATTTTTTATTATGTTGTTATTCTTTTTTTTTAACTTTTATTTAATGAATATAGATTTCCAAAGTACAGCTTATGGATTACAATGGCTTCCCCCCCCATAACTTCCCTCCCACCCGCAACCCTCCCATCTCCCGCTCCCTTTCCCCTTCCATTCAAATCAAGATTCATTTTCAATTATCTTTATACACAGAAGATTGATTTAATATATATTAAGTAAAGATTTCATCAGTTTGCACCCACACAGAACACAAAGTGCCAAACACTGTTTGAGCACTAGTCGTATCATTAATTCACATTGAACTACACATTAAGGACAGAGATCCTACATGGGGAGTAAATGCACAGTGACTCCTATTGTTGACTTAACAAATTGCCACTCTTGTTTAAGGCATTAGCAATCTTCCCAGGCTCTAGTCATGAGTTGCCAAGGCTATGGAAGCCCCCTGAGCTGGCCGTCTTTGATCTTCTTTCGACAAGGCCATAGTCAAAGTGGAAGTTCTCTCCTCCCTTCAGAGAAAGGTACCTCCTTCTTTGGTGGCCCTTTCTTTCCACTGGGATCTCACTCACAGAGATCTTTCATTTAGGTCTTGTTTTTTTTGTTTGTTTGTTTGTTTTTCCCAGAGGGTCTTGGCTTTCCATGCCTAAAATACTCTCATGGGTTCTTCAGCCAGATCCGAATGCCTTAAGGGCTGATTCTGAGGCCAGAGTGCTGTTCAGGACAACTGCCATTCTATGAGTCTGCTGTGTATCCCGCTTCCCATGTTGGATCGTTCTCTCCCTTTTTTATTCTATCAGTTAGTATTTGCAGATGCTAGTCTTGTTTGTATGATCCCTTTGACTCTTAGACCTATCATTATGATCTATTGTGACCTGAAATTGATCACTTGTACTGGTGAGGTGGCATTGGTCCATGCCACCTTGATGGGATTGTATTGGAATCCCCTGGCACGTTTCTAACTCCATCACTTGGGGCAAGTCAGCTTGAGCATGTCCCAAATTGTACATCCCCTCCCTCTCTTGTTCCCACTCTTATATTTAACAGAGATCACTTTTCAGTTAACTTTAAACACCTAAGAATAATTGTGTGCTAATTACATAGCTCAACCAATGGTATCAAGTAGAACAAACGAAAATACTAAAAGGGATAAAGTATTAAATTGTACATCAACAGACAGGACAAGGGCTGATCAAGTCATTGTTTCTCATAGTGTCCATTTCACTTCACCAGGTTTCCTATTTTATGCTTAGTTAGTTGTCACCAATCAGGGAGAACATATATTTGTCCCTCTGGGACTGGCTTAATTCACTCAGCATGATGTTTTCCAGATTCCTCCATCTTGTTGCAAATGACCAGATTTCATTGTTTTTTATTGCTGTATAGTATTCTATAGAGTACATGTCCCATAATTTCTTTATCCAGTCTACTGTTGATGGGCATTTGGGTTGATTCCAGGTCTTAGCTATTGTGAATTGAGCTGCAATAAACATTAATGTGCAGACCGCTTTTTTGTTTGCCAATTTAATTTCCTTTGGGTAAATTCTGAGGAGTGGGATGGCTGGGTTGAATGGTAGGGTTATATTCAGATTTCTGAGGAATCTCCAGATTGACTTCCACAGTGGCTTAACCAGTTTGCATTCCCACCAACAGTGAGTTAGTGTCCCTTTTTCCCCACATTCTCGCCAGCGTCTGTTGTTGGTAGATTTCTGAGAGTTGTAGTTTTGAAATCATCAAATGTGTACATTTCCAGTTACAAACTTTATCCATTTCTAAGCCATCTCCTTTCCTTTGTCTCTAATCACAAACAATATAGGATACCTCTCATTTCTCAGGTGTCACTAGGCCATCCCCAGTGATGCTCCTCTGTTCCTGACCGCCCTCTGTTAGTAGCTGTGAACTCTTCAAAGCAAGTGGTAATGTTCTAACCACTTTGCTCTTCTCTGGGAGACGTACAGGTAGCCTGCCTCTATCCCCTGGATCTTTCCACTTAGTGTAGCTCTTTCCCTGGGCATGGTCAAGTGGCAGTGCTGCTCTGCCAGCATGCATCATGCCTAAAGGCCCTACAGGATTAATTGTGCCTTTCCCTTGACCCACTTTCTTTCCTCAGTTGATGATAGAAAACTGGCATGTAAATGTTGCAGCTCTCTTACTCCGCAGGTGGGAGAATTAAGGATACTCTAGATCAGCTCTCAGAATTCAACAATCCAATTAAATTCTAATGATCAACAGAAGTAACTGGCTTAATAATTCACCCTTCTTTGGTGTTGTCACATTGCTGACTCAATTCGATGGAGGAAAGAACTTTCAAGCTGATATTTGTTTTGGGGGATTGCTTTGGAGGAATGTTTTGAAAAATTCCCTAGGAGCCAGCGTTGTGGCTTAGAGGGTGAAGCTGCCGCCTGTGATGCCAGCATCCCATATGGGCACTGGTTTTGGGTCCCCACTACTCCACTTGCAATCTAGCTCCTTGGGAATGGGCCTGGAAAGTAGCAGAAGATGGCCCAATTTCTTGAGCCCCTGCACCCATATGGGAGATCCAGAGGAGCTCCTGGCTACTGACTTTGGCCTGGCGTAGCCCCTGCCATTGTGGCCAGTTGAGGAGTGAACCAGCGGATAGAAGACTGTCTCTCTCTCTCTTTCCCTCTCTGTAATTCTGCTTTTCAAACAAATAAAATAAATTTCAAAAGAAGTCTCACTGATTTCCTTTGACAAAAAAAAAAAAAATCCCCTACTCAACTCTAAGTCTCTCACATAGTCGGAATATTGTGTTTGTTTAAGGAATCAACGGGTAAGATTAAATCATACATCTTCATATGTCACTTGAATTTATATGAGCATGGTTTGTATTTTAAGGCTTGAAATGACTCACTGCTTTTCTTGGAGTGTTTTTGCACTATTCATAACTCAGGATCATGTCTATATTGCAGTAAACTTAGATGATCTTTACAAAGAAATTCTGTATTTACCATTGTCAGCCCATATTCTCTCAGGCTGATATTTTTCCTGATTGTAAAATGCTCCCAAAAGCACAAAGCATGAATATTCTACACTCTAGGAATGCTACATAAATAGAAGAAATATAAGATAGTCATGTCAACTGTATCTTCAGGACAGATCAAAGTGATAATTGCAAGTTTCTGCTATTGATGAAGAAAAACATCTCTTTGCTGTATCTCTCAGATGAAAAATAAAGCCCAGTCACTGAAGACACATCGGTGCTGGGGAATGACCTTATTGGATTCCTATATTCTTAACTATCTGGGGTCATCAGGCTTTTGAATTCTTCATGATCCATGTTAGTCTCTCCTAATTTCTCAATACTTGTAAAGAAAATTAACATGTCAAACTCAAAGTTTGATGATGCTTTGCTCTCTGCTGTCCACAGTCCAGCAGAGGGAGCAGTGTGTCACCAAGAAAAGCCTCAGTCACCTTCATTCCTGAGCATTGGGCTTGGTTGAGCGGCTTCTCGCATTTCAGCATGGGGTTATCTCTGAAAGAAGTTGAGAGCAGACTCCAACAGAATGCTAGTGAAAATAGAATGCACAGTCTCATATCTAGTGGAATTTGAGTGACTGGATCACACATTTCTCAATCTGTAATATCTTCTATAACCAATTGTTTCTATTGATGCATAAAGATTTGTATGAGAAAAGAAGATATTTTCCAGAAGAACAGAAAGCAATTCTAGGGCATTATAGCTCATGATGAAGACTCAGATGGGCTACTCAGTAGAAAGTGAGAAGTGTGAAGTTAAGAATATGAATCCTGAAGTCACACTGTGGGATCAGTTCCTAACTCATATAATAGTTGTCTGACTGTACACAAGTGTTATAACACTTTTTTTTTTTTTTTGATAGGCAGAGTGGATAGTGAGAGAGAGAGACAGAGAGAAAGGTCTTCCGTTTGCCATTGGTTCACCCTCCAATGGCCGCCGCGGCTGGCGCGCTGGGGCCGGGGCGCTGCAGCTGGCGCACCCTGCCAATCCGAAGGCAGGAGCCGGGTGCTTCTCCTGGTCTCTCATGGGGTGCAGGGCCCAAGCACCTGGGCCATCCTCCACTGCACTCCCTGGCCACAGCAGAGAGCTGGCCTGGAAGAGGGGCAACCGGGACAGAATCTGGCGCCCCAACCAGGACTCGAACCTGGTGTACCAGTGCCGCAAGGCGGAGGATTAGCCTGTTGAGCCACGGCGCCAGTCCGTGTTATAACACTTTGAACATCAGCTTT
The DNA here is from genome assembly GCF_033115175.1 of Lepus europaeus. Lineage (NCBI taxonomy): Eukaryota > Metazoa > Chordata > Mammalia > Lagomorpha > Leporidae > Lepus > Lepus europaeus. The sequence goes on from NC_084827.1 coordinate 96,652,065, forward strand.
CTTTCCTTTTTAAAAATAGGAATAATAACTACTTCATTATATACTCATGAATATATGTGTATTGAATGAGGCAATGCATAAAAAGAAGTCAAATAAATAAAATATTTATCATGATCCTTAGGAAAAGCAGCAATCTAAAGTAAGTTTCTGGGACTGGTGCTTTGGTGCAGTGAGTTAAAACCCCAGTCTGCAGCACTGGCATCCCATATGGGTGCTGGTTCAAGTTCCAGATGCTCCTCTTCCAATCCAGCTCCATACTATGGCCTGGGAAAGCAGCTGAAGATGACCTAAGTCCTTGGGTCCCTGCACCCAAGTGGAAGACCCGGAGGAAGCTCCTGGCTCCTGGCTTCAGATCAGCTCAGCTCTGGCCATTGTCATTTGGGGAGTGAACCAGCGGAATGGAAGACCTCTCTCTCTGGCTCTCCCTCTCTCTTGTAACTCTGTCTTTCAAATAAATAAAATAATTCTTAAAAAAAAAACTGAGTTTCCTTTTAAATGAAGGAGGAATTATGCAGGAAGAAAATTCTAGGGAGTATATAATAGTAGCTATTGAGTTTTGGATACTGCTGTGTGTGTCTGCTGGAAGCTGGTGCCTGAAAACTGAGACATAAGAGTAGGAGAGGCTAATAAAAAGAGGGAAGTAATATTTAAGTCAAGTATTGCCTGCATGGTTGGCTTCATTATGCCAACAAATTCTTTTTTGGCTAGGACCACAGGGATAAAGGAGAGCGTGATGCAGGTGAACTCAATGCTGAACTTCAATGCTGATTTTCTTTGGTTTCCAATAAATATTAACTCATAATTTTCCTTTTTCTCTCTGAATTACTATTTGTGAAATTACACTCCCATCTAGGAAAGCTGACTTTTACAAGTCATTTTTTTCTTTAGTGTGTACAGTGTGTAAGAAGGTTGGCCAAGACAAAGTTGGAATCAGATGTGGTTGGTAGTCAAGGGATTCTGATCTTCCTTTGCTGGGTGTCAATCTGACTTTACCTCTGTTTGGCTGTGGGCCAGTCCTTGAGGCATGATTTGTTCCCCCTCTTCCATCTTAAGAATAATCCTGCATCCATTTTCCTTGTGAAAATTTTGGAATTAACATTCCACTCCTTTCAGTTTTTTTGTTTTGTTTTGTTTTTGCTGGAAGTGTATTCAGAGCTGTGTGAGACCAGAAATGACCAATGCTAAAACGGATGTAGTCTTTTCCATGTTCTCCACGTCCCTTGGATTTCTTATTCTTCCCTTGAAAAGCCACAATATTTCACTGCTTTGTCCACTGCATTCTACCTGCATTTTTTTCTTTCAGTTTCATGCATGTGTATAGAAGTGTTGTTACTGTGGCAACCCTCTGTGAGGAAGCTCTCGAGCTGTTCTATTACTATATATTAAGGTAGATTATAGCAGAAGGAATCATTTGTAAAATAGAAAGAAATTTGACCAAACTTATATTTAAAAATTTTTAAGCACTAGGACTTTCTGAATGTAAATATATTCTGTAATTGAGTTCATCATTTATAAATATTATTAGTATTATTGCACTTGTGTTCATTTTTACCTTGGCTTGGGAAAACGGTTTCATTTTTTCCTCCTTTTACCCTAGAGCACGTTGCAGATTGATATATGGTACAATTGTTCTCAAGTGTATTTCTCAATGCATGCTATAGTAACTGTCTCTCTCTTGATTTTCTTTGGTTTCCAATAAATATTAACTCATAATTTTCCTTTTTCTCTCTGAATTACTATTTGTGAAATTAAACTCCCACCTAAGAAAGCTAAATTGACTCTATTGTGAAATGGATCTGTCAGGCCCAGGGCATCATGAACTTAGTGCATTATGGAAAAGCTATGATTTGTAATGTGAATCCCAGGGGGGAATCAAGAAATAAGGAACATTGGAAGCGAAGTCTAACCCTCCACTATGACCTCTTCTTCATTTCTATAGCTTCTACTTACAAATACGGATTGCCTTTTTCTTCCACCAGCTGTGTCTATGGTACATGGACACATACACACGCGCACACACACACACAATCATTCAGAGACTTGCAGAGCATGTTAAGGTGTTTACATATAATTTTTCTGAAGGGGAGGGTTAAAGGGCTTTTTCCTTAGGGAATCTTTTCCATGTTGTTCTGTCTTAGGCCACATTTTTTGGTGTGTGCTTTTAATTTCCATAATTTTTAAGTGGACTACATTGATACATCTTGAGAAAAAGAGGTTGAACTTAGAATTTTTTGTACTCTGGGGCAGAAATTTGTCTCAGTAGTTAAACTGCCAGTTGGGACAATTCACATCCCTGGCTTTCAGTCCTGGCTCTCATCCTCCTTCTCGCTATCTCTAATGTGACCCTGGAGGCAGCAGGTGGTATCTTTTTTTTTTTTACCATTTATTTAATGAACATACATTTCCAAAGTACAGCTTATGGATTACAATGGCTTCCCCCCTATAACTTCCCTCCCACCCATAACCCTCCCCTTCCCCGCTCCCTCTCCCCTTCCATTCACATCAAGATTCATTTTCAATTCTCTTTATATACAGAAGATCAGTTTAGTATATATTAAGTAAAGATTTCAACAGTTTGCCCTCACCTAGCAACACAAAGTGAAAAATACTGTTGGAGTACTAGTTATAGCATTAAATCACAATGTACAGCACATTAAGGACAGAGATCCTACATAATATTTTTTAAAAATTAATTAATTTTCTACGCAATTTCCAATTTAAAACCAAGTTTTTTTTTTTCATTTTCAATTATCTTTATATACAGAAGATCGATTCAGTATATACTAAGTAAAGATTTCATCAGTTTGCACCCACACAGAAACACAAAGTGTAAAAATACTGTTTCAGTACTAGTTATAGCATTACTCCACATTGAACAACACATTAAGGACAGAGATTCTACATGGGGAGCAAGTGCACACTGACTCCTGTTGCTGACTTAACAATTTGACACTCTTGTTTATGGTGTCAGTAATCTCCCTAGGCTCTAGTCATGAGTTGCCAAGGCTATGGAAGCCTTTAGGGTTCACTGACTTCGGTCTTATTCCGACAGGGTCATAGTCAAAGTGGAGGTTCTCTCCTCCCTTCAGAGAAAGGTACCTCCTTCTTTGATGGCCCCGTTCTTTCCACTGGGATCTCACTCACAGAGATCTTTCATTTAGGTCTTCTTCTTTTTTTCTTTTCCATGGTATCTTGGCTTTCCATGCCTACAATACTCTCATGGGCTCTTCAGCCATATCCGAATGCCTTAAGGGCTGATTCTGAGGCCAGAGTACTATGTAGGACATCTGCCATTCTTTGAGTCTGCTGTGTCTCCCACTTCCCATGTTGGATCGTTCTCTCCCTTTTTGATTCTATCAGTTAGTATTAGCAGACACTAGTCTTGTTTGTGTGATCCCTTTGACTCTTAGACCTATCAGTGTGATCAATTGTGCACTGAAGTTGATCACTTGGACTAGTGAGATGGCATTGGTACATTTCACCTTGATAGGATTGTATTGGAATCCCCTGGCACGTTTCTAACTCCACCATTTGGGGCAAGTCTAATTGAGCATGTCCCAATTTGTACATCTCCTCCCTCTCTTGTTCCCACTCTCATATTTAACAGGGATCACTTTTTAATTAAAATTTAAACACCTAATAATAATTGTGTGTTAATTACAGAGTTCAAACAATAGTACTAGAACAAAACAAAGATACTCAAAGGGATAAAGTATTAAATTGTACATCAACAGTCAGGACAAGAACTGATCAAAACAGCATGGTACTGGTACAGAAACAGATGAATAGCCAATGGAATAGAATAGAAACACCAGAAATCAATCCAAACATCTATAGCCAACTTATATTTGATCAAGGATCCAAAACCAATCCCTTGAGTAAAGACAGTCTATTCAATAAATGGTTTTGGGAAAATTGGATTCCCACGTGCAGAATCATGAAGCACCTTTCACCTTACACAAAAATTCACTCAACATGGATTAAAGACTTAAATCTATGACCTGACACCATCAAATTATTAGAGAGCATTGGAGAAACCCTGCAAGATATAGCTACTGGCAAAGACTTCTTGGAAAAGACTCCAGAAACACAGGCAGTCAAAGCCAAAATTAACATTTGGGATTGCATCAAATTGAGAAGTTTCTGTACTTCAAAAGATACAGACAGGAGAGTGAAGAGGCAACCAACAGAATGGGAAAAAAATATTTGCAAACTATGCAACAGATAAAGGGTTGATAACCTTTATCTACAAAGAAATCAAGAAACTCCACAACAACAAAACAAACAACCCACTTAAGAGATGGGCCAAGGACCTCAACAGACATTTTTCAAAAGAGGAAATCCAAATGGCCAACAGACACATGAAAAAAAATGTTCAAGATCACTAGCCATCAGGGAAATGCAAATCAAAACCACAATGAGGTTTCACCTCACCCCGGTTAGAATGGCTCACTTTCAGAAATCTACCAACAATAGATGCTGGAGAGGATGTGGGGAAAAAGGGACACTAACTCACTGTTGGTGGGAATGCAAACTGGTTAAGCCACTGTGGAAGTCAATCTGGAGATTCCTCAGAAATCTGAATATAACCCTACCATTCAACCCAGCCATCCCACTCCTCAGAATTTACCCAAAGGAAATTAAATTGGCAAACAAAAAACCGGTCTGCACATTAATGTTTATTGCAGCTCAATTCACAATAGCTAAGACCTGGAATCAACCCAAATGCCCATCAACAGTAGACTGGATAAAGAAATTATGGGACATGTACTCTATAGAATACTATACAGCAATAAAAAACAATGAAATCTGGTCATTTGCAACAAGATGGAGGAATCTGGAAAACATTATGCTGAGTGAATGAAGTGACTCCCAAAGGGACAAATATCATATGATCTCCCTGATTGGTGACAACTAACTGAGCACCAAAGGGGAAACCTGTTGAAGTGAAATGGATAGTATGAGAAGCAGGTGGTATCTTATTTCACTGAGTCTCTACCACCCACGTGGTAGTTGAGTCTCTACTACCTGATTGAAATTGAATTCCCATCTCCTGGCTTCAGAGCTGCAGCTGGCACTTGAAAATTAAACCAAGAGATGGGATCTCTCTCTCCCTCTCCTTCACTCCCTCACTGACCCTCAAAAAAAAATTCTTAAGAATCAAAACCATGGTATTATGTCCACAATGTAGAATGCATGTAATGGAATCATGATTAATTAATTAATTGATTGATATTAATGCTTGCTATACATTTTGGGCTAATTAAATGAATACCTTAAAATTGGGTTTGTATAATTTACTGGTGTTTTTATGTAGATTCCTGTCACTAACAAAATGTATTGAGGTAGTTTAGAATATTTCATGAATTCTAAGGAGTAAGACTATTATCTCTCTGACATACTTGATGCAAAAAAAACCTGCAATTGCCAAATAATTAACCTTATTGTTAAAAAGTTTTTGTGTTACTAAACAAGTATACTCTGGAAATGTCATTTTCTCTGTTCTTTAAGCATAATATAAAATATGGCTTCAAAAAATACCAAATGTTAAAAAAATACAAAATTATTATATTGGGGTTTTAATTTTAGTTAACTAAAATTCTTCACAGCACACTCATACAATTGCTGGTTTTGGAAGGTGTGAGTTCAATGCATGCTGTTTAGCATTATCGTTCACAGTAATAATCTTAGTGTGTAGCATGTGTACTCAGCAGCATTGTCCTATGTGCTGGTAATATGCAGCTAGTGAGAAAATGCTTTGTAATTCTATGATTTAGATCTTTTGTTTCTCATCCAATCATTTTTTCCATACTTAACTATCCAATTTCATGTTGTGACATTTGTCAACTATTCCTTTTTCTTCCTATGGAATTATACAAGATTTAGTGTTGGTTTAGGGCATAAATTTTCAAATATTTCATAAGAACAGGGAATAAACTACATATTCACTACAAAGTAGATAATTTGTTAACATAGTTCACCATTTTTCAAATACACACACACACAAACACACACACATTTTATTTGAAACAATACTCTCAAGAACTTGTATACACTCTTGTATTCTATAGGCTTCATACATTTCCTCATCCCCCAAAATGAGAAATTTAATTTAATGGGTTCTCCCATCTGCTTTTTTTGTTTGTTTGTTTAATGGATTTGTCCATCTGGGTTTAAGAATAATTTGATCTAAAACTTATAGCCATCTTCCAGTTTGATTCATGCTGTTCTTCCATTGTTCCCTAACTCACTGATGGGTTCGAACATTCCTATTCTCCCACAAGTAAGGAAAAGAGTAGTTTTTGAAATTTTCTCTTTCAAACTTTGTAATATATCATAAACTCATGTTTGAATTGATTTTTCAATGTTTCAAATAGTCCCTACTTTTAAAAAATATAATGTTGTAATATGTCATATTTGTCATATATTTTGTTTCTCATCCCCCTAAGGGATATCCCCAAATCTTCTCTTATCTTATTCTATCCTCTTCTCATATGGCACTCAGAGAGTCTCTTTAAAATCTCCAACACACCCATGCCAATTCTTGTTTAAAATGTTTGATTGCAAGAAATGAGCAGCTGTCACTGGTCATAGAAAGCCCATGTTCATCTCTTCTTTCTCCACTTTTTCCTTACTACATTTATCCTTTTGCATTTAAGTGTTCCATATTGAATGCCTTTCAGTTCCACACGCATTAAATGTTTCTTGATTTCCCCAGCCTGTTGATATTCTCTTCTCTTTGTCAATATCACATTACCCTTTGTCATTCTACTAATCAAATTCTCATTTCTGATCTCCATTTCAGGAACATTTAACTAGGTAAGACTAACTTAAGGCTCCACGTTAGACCAAGATGATATGATATGTTCTGTTCGTTTTACATGATCTTTTAATCTGATAACATTCATCAGAGGCTAAAATATCTTACAATTCATAAATATCTGCCTCTTCCATTAGATAAGGAATCCTATGAAGGAGAAATTGTATCCATTTTATTAACATTATGTCACTGATTATTAAACGTGTTTGCAAATGGAGAAGAACCACCAGTTGGAATCTTCTGGTAATATCTACTGCAATGTTGATAACAACTCTCATTATAGGGCGCATGAAGACCATCCCTGGGTAATAACATTGTAAAATTCCTGTATTTAATTATAAACTTAATGAATGGTCAATATATCCATTTTATAACAAAACCTACTACACCAATTTTTATAAACTACATATAGATTAATGGGAAAACTCAAATACACACACTATTTTCTGTCTATTTCACTTTATTTTTATTTTTACAAAAGCAGTAGTTCTGGGGTTGGTGCTGTGGTGTAGTGAGTAAAGCCACTGCCTGCAGTGCCGGCATCCCATATGGTCACTGGTTCGAGTCTCAGCTGCTCCACTTCTGATCCAGCTCTCTGCTATAGCCTGGAGAAGCAGTAGAAGATGGCCCAAATTCTTAGGCCCCTGCACCCACATGGGAAGACCTGGAGGAAGCTCCTGGCTTCTGGCTTCGGATTGGCGCAGCTCCGGACATTGCGGCCACTTGGGGAGTGAATCAGCAGATGGAAGACCTCTCTCTCTCTCTCTCTCTCTCTCTCTCTCTGTGCCTCTCCTCCTCTCTCTGTGTAACTCTGCCTTTCAAATAAATAAATAAATTTTTTTTAAAAAGCAATAATTCCATAATCATTTGCAAAACTATATCTTTATGTGCAATAATGATTATGTTTAAGGGTAATATTTTGTAAGTTATTTATTTTGTGTATCCTTAAGAGACAGGAAAATAAAAGAATGACAGTCATTCCTGAGTCGCTCTTACAATGAGATATTTTATACACACATATTATATATAATAAGTTTTATGTACACACATACATAATTTAAACTAAATTTGGAATTAAGTTTATAATATATGAGGGGACTTCAACTTTAATAGAAAATGGAATTAGAGATCAATTTATTTTGGTGTCAAATTATTGAAATCTTTATGTGAGAGGTTCAAAAAGTACATAGAGATTCTATATTATAAAAAATTATGAATGGGTTTCAAAATATACATCCAAATAAGCATATTTTAATACCATTTTTCAGAACTTTTTAAAAAAGATTTATTTACTTGAAAGGCAGAAAGAAGGAGAGGCAGAGAGACAGATATTGTCCATCCACTGGTTCACTTGCCAAATAACCGTAAAAGCCAAAGCTGGACAGTATGAAATCAGTAGCCAGGAACTCCATCCTGGTCTCACAGGTGGGTAGCAGATGCCCAAGCACTTGGTCTGTCTTCAGCTGCTTTCTCAGGTGTGTTAGCAGCAAGCTGGATTGGAAACAGAGCAGCCAGGACTTACTCCAATGGATGCTGGCATCACAAGCAGTAGCTTAACCTGCTGGACCACAACATTGTCCCATTCATGAATTTTTTGAAGTATGCTCACACATATTCTAATAATACATTTTAATAGTATACTATTAAATACTAATAGTTGCCTGTAATTCATTTTGTGATAAGATGTTGTACTATATCTGTAAGTTTTTGAAAATTAGACCAATTCGTGTAGCAGCATCCTGCTACTTGTCTCCTTGGTGTCATATTTCAAGGAACTAAAGGAATACATATATGTGGGTGCCAATGACAATAATACTGTCAGCATTTCATTCTTTGCAGCAGTTTATGGAGATGAACAATTGCTACCTAAGGCTGACAGTATTCATTGTTTCAGTTCTGTGGAAATATTGATTGATGTAATCTTGATTAGATATGAAGTCACTTGGGTATTTTGGTAGATAAAACAATTTCTGATCTATTTGTCAGTCTACCTCTGTGTCTCTCTCTATTTTGCTTTTTCATATGTAAATGCGCCAAGAGTCACTAATAATTCATAGTATCCACCATTTTTTCACCAAAAGATCAAATCTGAATTAGCTATGTTTTATCATGTATAGTAAAAACAGCCTCCTTTCCCCACATTTAACATTCAAAATTTAAAAAGAAAACCTGTAAAATTAGTTAACCTAATACTTTTATTATTAAGGTTAAAACAAATTTTGATTTTAGTTAGGTGTTTTCTCTTTTTTTAATATTTTTTGTCCAATAACAAATATGTTGATACAATAGAAAATTTAAAAATACTGTAGCAACATTCTTTCTCATTAGGTCAGCACATATATCCCTAGAAAAATTAGTTCTAAAAATATTTCTCTGTTACTTATTTCTCAAAAATTAATATTGAAGTCACTCCTCCCATAAAATTAATTCCATTGAGTACAATAAAAATAATCAAGAAAAATGAGCCCTTTGATGCAACATGTATTTGACAAGTAATGATGAAGCAGATTCTGCTGCATAAAGGTTCTTTGATGTTCAGTTCATTATCAGAAGCCTCAGGTCAGTACAATGACAATCAAACACAGAAGACTTATGATTTTGGTGTACTCCATTTTCCTACCTATCACTTCTACCAAGTTATCCATCAAATTTCTGGTTTTAACCAAAACTTTACAATTTCATTTAAAATAATACTTTTTAAATGCACATGTGATTGATGTTAACATTATTAGACCCCCATTGCTTGAGCTTTGTATTTAAAAAGTAACTCATAAACATTACTTAGTTACACTAAGTAACATCTATCTTTGGCATATAAGACTGTGGATTTTTGTTTTCTTTTTTTTTTTTTTTTTATTTTTGATAGGCAGAGTGGACAGTGAGAGAGAGAGACAGAGAGAAAGGTCTTCCTTTTGCCATTGGTTCACCCTCCAATGGCCGCCGCTGTAGCGCGCTGCGGCCGGCGCACCGCGCTGTTCCGATGGCAGGAGCCAGGTGCTTCTCCTGGTCTCCCATGGGGTGCAGGGCCCAAGCACTTGGGCCATCCTCCACTGCACTCCCTGGCCACAGCAGAGAGCTGGCCTGGAAGAGGGGCAACCGGGACAGGATCGGTGCCCCGACCGGGACTAGAACCCGGTGTGCCGGCGCCGCAAGGCGGAGGATTAGCCTGTTGAGCCACGGCGCTGGCCGATTTTTGTTTTCTATCTCTGACATTAGAAAAGTATAAACTGAGAACTTCTACAGGTTTGTTGTTATTGTTATTCTTGGGTTTGTTGTTGTTGTTTCCAAAAGTCAGAACACAGGATGAATAATTTAAGCCTCATAATCAATCATCACCAATAACATTGGTGAACGTACTTCTACCTGCAATTTCAATTTGACTCTTATGTTCAGTTCTACTATTTTTTTCCACCTATTTGAAGTAATTCATAGGCATTTGGCAGAAGGAGCAGAGGATAATATGAAAGCTAGAAAATCTTGTCACCATATTAACTAGGGAGTCCTATATTTAAGCAGAATATTTCATCACAAATAGGAAGTTAATTTGTTTTTTCTGATTATAAATGTATTTTATGAAAGCCTTGTGATGCTGACTTAATGCTAACAAATTTTATATATATATATATATAATTATTATTATTATTATTTTTTGGCCAGGCAGAGTTAATGAGAGAGAGAGACAGAGAGTTACAGACAGTGAGAGAGAGAGACAGAGAGAAAGGTCTTCCTTTTCCGTTGGTTCACTTCCCAGATGGTCACTACGGCCATCGTGCTGGGCCGATCCGAAGCCAGGAGCCAGGTGCTTCCTCCTGGTCTCCCATGTGGGTGCAGGGCGCAAGCACTTGGGCCATCCTCCACTGCCTTCCCAGGCCACAGCAGAGAGCTGGACTGGAAGAGGAGCAACCGGGACAGAATCCAGCGCCCAGACTGGGACTAGAAGTCGGGATGCCGGCTCTGCAGGCAGAGGATTAGCCTAGTGAGCCGCGGCGCCGGCTGACAAACAATTTTTTAAAAAACAATTTTATATTAAATTTTGCCTCACATTTTATACTTTACAAATTGGCTTCACATTTGGGATCTCACTTAAAACTCACCAGAATCATGTTATTTGCATGCTTCTCATTTATAAGTAAAATTACTGGCCGGCAGCTCACTGGGCTAATCCTCTGCCTGTGGCGCCGGCACCCTGGGTTCTAGTCCCAGTTGGGGCGCTGGTTCTGTCCCGGTTGCTTCTCTTCCAGTCCAGCTCTCTGCTGTGGCCTGGGAAGGCAGTGGAGGATGGCCCAAGTGCTTGCGCCCTGCACTTGCATGGGAGATCTGGAGGAAGCACCTGGCTCCTGGCTTCGGATTGGCACAGCACACTGTCCGTAGCGGCCATTTTTGGGGGGTGAACCAATGGAAGGAAGACATTTCTCTCTGTCTCTCTCACTGTCTAACTCTGCTTGTCAAAAAAAAAAAAAAAAAAAAAAGTAAAATTACTGGGTGCTAAATGATAGCACATGGAAAAGCCAATATTTGATCCATACTTAATGATTCCAATTCTGTTACACTTTCAACCACAGAACAGGTAGGTGTTACAAAGTTCGTATAAGGCTATGGACAAGCAATACTGTTGAAAAATCAATTAACAAATATGCTAACCTGTGAAACATTGGGGCATAGAATTTTTCTTGCCTTATCACACATGGATCCTATCCCCCATTACCTCATAGAATAAAATCCCTTTGCCAACTTACTGCAGAAACCAACTTAACCTGCAATTTTGCATTTATGGAGATAGACACTATAAAATATGAAAACAATTACTAAACAATTTGACATCATATTTGAATCATATTATGATTCCAATATGTCATTTTAGACATGGTATATGTGTGTGTGTATAAAATGTACATGGATCACTTATAAATGCATAAGAACTGTATATATGTTAATTAACATTAGGTAATTTCACATATTTGCTTGTATCTGTATATATATATATATATGTATATATATATATATTTATTTTTCCCCCATTTATCTCCTTTTAAAAATCTCAGGTTACTTCTTTTAGTGCTTTAGCCAAATCAAAAGAAAAGGATTACATTGCATTAAATAGGGCTGAAATTTGTCTCTATTTCCCTTAATCTTCCTAATCTTCCTTGGAACTCGTTCAGGTTTTTTTTTTTTTTTTTTTTTTTTTTTTATTCAAAGGTGAAGTAACAGAGAGGCAGAGGCAGAGAGAGTTATCTTCCAACCACTGGCTCACTCCCTAAATGGCCGCTGGGCAGATATGAGGCCAGGACCCAGGAGTTTTCTCCAAGTCTCCCATGTGGGTGCAGGAGCCCAAGGACTCGAACCATCTTCCACCACTTTCCCAGGCCACTAACAGAGAGCTGGATCAGAACTGGAGCAGCCAGGACTCGAACCAGGACCCATACGGGATGCCAGTGCTGCAGGCCCAGGCTTTACCTGTTAAGCTGCAGTTCTAACCCATTCAATTTTTGGTTTTTGTTTTTTTATTTTTTTGACAGAGTGGCTTCTCCTTTTCCTTACACATCCTATATAGAAATTCTATTTCTAGCCTCTCCTCCCCTTTTTTTAAATCGTGATTTCCACTGTATAAACATTTCATTCTCTCCGTAGCATGACTCATATAAAGAGCCCTTTACCCACTAAATTGACTGATGGTAGAAGTTGGACATGAAAATTATGAAAGAATACCATTAAGGGCTAGATTTATGAACTTGTTTTTACTGATAAATGGGATTTTCAAACTTCTATGACGTGTGTTCTATTGTGAACCCCTGGGATTTTGAGATTGAATGAGGATACAGTTTTTATTTGCTAATTAAAATTTAAGTTTGTTGCTATGAGGTCGATTTCATTCTGCTTTCTGAAAATATTTTACCTCTCAGCTCCTGTAGGAAGTTGAGAAAAGGATAGCAGGTAGTATTCTATCTCCTGATGTGTTGGCTTGGCTCCCTTGACTTGTCTTGGGAATATTATAGCAGTGAAAGTAAAGTTTTTAATTCATATCCACTATGCTGAAATCTTCCACATTTTTAAAAATATTTATTTACTTATTTGAGAGGTAGAGTTACAATCAGAGAGAGGGAAAGACAGAGAGAAATGTCTTCCATCCTCTGGTTCACTCCTCAATTGGCCACAATGGCCAGAGTTGGGCCAATCTGAAGCCAGGAGCCAGGAGCTTCTTCTGAGTCTCCCATTTGGGTACAGGGGCCTAAACACTCGAGCCATCTTCTACTGCTCTCCCTGGCTATAAGCAGAGAGCTGGATCAGAAGAGAAGCAGACAGTATCTGAACCAATGCCATATGAGGCTTTACCTGCTATGGCACAGCGCCAGTCCCCACATATTTTTTTTTTTATAAATTAGGGCAAACTAGTCATTTAAATCTAGTCAACATAATTTTGATTAAATGATTCAATTTCACATGAGCTATAAACTCATTTTTGGAGTGACTGCATAGCCCACTTCTCTCTTATACATGATTTTCTTCTTGCAGTCTCCTTTGTACCTTGCAATGTTGTCCACCCGCCTGTGACTTACTGATTAAGTTGAATTTATGTTGGACTTTAAAATAACCCTGAATAGATTATTTGCTTATTTTTTTGGAAGTGCTTGAATTGGCTTTTTGCCCCATTCAGGTCTTTGTTTTCTCTTGTGTATTTTCTGGATTAATCTCCAGCATTCAATGATTCAATGATTAGGCTTTGTTAAATTAAAAGAAATTAGGTTATATAAAAAAAAAGAAATTAGGTGAAGATAATTTACATGTAAGTGACTCCTGAATATTTAAAGCTTGGTTATACATAAGTGCAAATGGTAATATGAAAGGATAAAGTAAGTTTTATAAATAGACACCAGTTCTGGACCTCATATTGTGCAATGAATTTTTTCACTTTTTCAAAAAGTCAACAGTTTTATTCTATAATAATAAAATAGAGGCAATTTGCATTGTGGTCAAATCTGTAGGCTGTGAAGCCAGAGTGAATTCTATTACTGATTCTGATGCATCCTATTGGCGTGCCCTTGAACAAGTTGTTTTTACACCCCATAATTCACTTTCTCTAAAATAGGCTATAATAGCAGTACCTTACTTCATAAAGATCTTGTGACATTTAAATGAATGTATGCATTCAAAGTTATCAAAATAGTATAGTACCTGACATGTTGGAGGCACTCAGGAAATTATTGTTATTATTATTATGATTAGTATTAGCCCAGACATATTCAATCAAGATTTTCCCCAATTGTTTTTCTTACTGAAAGAGTTTAGAATTTGACTATAATGTATAAATATGCCACATAGAGACTGTAGCGTTTTCTACTTTATTCCAGCACAGATTCATGAGGGAACATGTATTTTATTCAGAATTGTCTCATGATGACTATTTGTATTCCATTTCTAGTGATTTAACTTCACAATTTTCATAAATGTACCCAGCGTACATGGAGCTCAAAAATTATATTCTTCTAAATCATTTGGAGATCCATGTGCCAAGACCCTTAAGTAAGAAAGGGCAAAGCAACACTTTAAAAGAATTTCTCACCATTACAAAGCCATTTAGAGGCACAGCAAGTACTATTTGGCTGCCAACCATCATCTCTGTTAGGAAGTTTGGCAGCAGAATATCACTGTGTCTCAGAAAGTGTTACAGCACATACGATGAGCTATTCTTTATGAAGGCTCCGGAGAGGTGATCTGTGCTTGGGTCAAGATAAGTTTGGCTCCGCAGTTCTGTGCTCTGCTCTTACCTCTAAAACGATTTTACTCAGGACTAAAAAGTACCAATGCAGCTGTAATGGAAGAACATAAATGACATTTTATTGATTTATGACTCTCAATTGATTTTGTATCAACCCTCATTACATTTCATAGATGTATATATTGTGTATTTTCACATCTTTCAGGCGTAGGTTACAATAAGTTGCTTATTAGAATTGAATTTATAGGGCTGGCGCCGTGGCTTAACAGGCTAATCCTCCGCCTGGAGGCGCCAGCAAACCAGGTTCTAGTCCCGGTTGTGGCGCCGGATGCTATCCCGGTTACCCCTCTTCCAGGCCAACTCTCTGCTATGGCCCGGGAAGGCAGTGGAGGATGGCCCAAGTGCTTGCGCCCTGCACCCTCATGGGAGACCAGGAGAAGCACCTGGCTCCTGGCTTCGGATCAGCACGATGTGCCGGCCACAGTGGCCATTGGAGGGTGAACCAATGGCAAAAAGGAAGACCTTTCTCTCTGTCTCTCTCTCTCACTATCCACCCTGCCTGTCAAAAAAAAAAAAAAAGAATTGAATTTATAATTATCTTTATTTTCCCCTTTCAGTCTATGAGCTAAAAATGTATATTTTCCTGAATGGGAATATTTTCCAAGATATTTGTCTTCGGAGATGACTTGGAGCATGAAGTGGGACAGCCAGATGATACAGTGATTACAAAGTACAAATATGAATGTAATTAGCATAAACTCCAGTAAACACATATTCACTGAATGTAGACCTGAGAGATTCTGTAGCTCTTTCCTTTCACAAACTACTATTGAAATACCATTAGGGCCAGTGCCGCGGCTCAATAGGCTAATCCTCCACCTTGTGGCACCGGCACACTGGGTTCTAGTCCCGGTCGGGGCGCCAGATTCTGTCCCAGTTACGCCTCTTCCAGTCCAGCTCTCTGCTGTGGCCCAGTAGTGCAGTGGAAGATGGCCCAAGTGCTTGGGCCCTGCACCCTCAAGGGAGACCAGGAGAAGCACCTGGCTCCTGGCTTCGGATCAGCACGGTGCACCAATCGCAGCACGCCGGACGCGACGGCCATTGGAGGGTGAACCAATGGAAAAGGAAGACCTTCTCTCTATATATATGTATATATATATATCTTTCTCTCACTCTCACTATCCACTCTGCCTGTCAAAAATTAAAAAAAAAAATACTATTAGGTGTCAAACACCCTGTTAACTGCTCTGAGGAAACATGAGTAAACCATGCATCTCTTTCTCAAAATATTCACAGCTGAGGAGCGGCAAGATGGCGGAATAGGAAGGGAGCACATTGATAGTTCAGCAAGACACACAGGTTAATAAAAGTGGAGATACTGCAGGGTCAAGGAAGAGTAGGGGAAGAAACAGCAGAGGAAACTCTTCCGGAACTAGTGATTCACAGTGGACCTGCGTGGAGAGTGTGGGAGCCCAAGTTCGGGACACCAGCGGCAGACTCAACACACCAGCGCTAGAACGCGAGGTGAGCCAAACCTCAATAGCCCGAGACACCAGCGGGCAAGCGGAAAGAGGAGACTAGAGGGAACGAGGCTTGAAACTCCGTGGGGAAAAGTTCACCAGGCTAACTAGAAGAGAGAGAGGAAAAAAAAAAAAAGAAAGTGACCGATATGGACAAGAGTTTCTCTCTCTCCACTCACCTCTCAAAGGCGAGCAAGACAGAGCAGACGCCATTTTGGACATACGTCATAAGCAGGGCGACCTCAGGTCTGCACCAGCCCTGAGCCTAGCAGAAAAACCTGACTCTGTGGGGAGGGGTGAAATAACAGGAGATTAGCATCTAACTTGGCAACCCAGTGGGAGACTGCAGGAGAATTGGAGCCCACACTGAGGGCAGCAGAGATTCCCTGTGTGGTCCTTGGGAAAGAGCTTCCAATCTCTGGCTCCTGTGGGTATATCATTTGCCTGCTAACTACCTCCAATTACGTTTAGCTGTGCGGAATTACTTTCCTTTTGAATCAAAAAAAGAAAGAGAGATTTACCACACCTAACCTGGGAGTGTCATCTTTGACACACCCTCAACCCTGAGGAACCAAACACAGCTCTCAGTCCACACTCATCTCAAGCCTCTAAGGCTTCACTGAAAGCAGACAGTCCACTTAATATAGAGCCATAGTGTAACAAGAAAAAACACCACAGTGAAGAAACCAAATATCTCCAACATGCCATACAACAAACGCAAAAACCAAGGTAACAAGAACAAGGAAGACACGATGACGCCCCCAAATGAACAAGACACCCCAATTCAAGATTATGAAGATTATGAGATCGAAGAAATGCAAGAAGCAGATCTCAAAAAATTGATAAGAACATTAAGAAGTTCTCAAAAACAAATTCTTGAACTACAGAAATCCTTAATGGACAAGATAGAAAATCTCTCTCGTGAAAATGAAATATTAAGGAGGAATCAAAATGAAATGAAACAACTAGTAGAACATGAAACTGTGATAGTGACAAAAAACCACAATGAAATGAAGAACTCAATAGATCAAATGACAAACACATTAGAGAGCCTTAAAAACAGAATGGGCAAAGCAGAAGAGAGAATATCAGACTTAGAAGACAGAGAACAGGAAAGGAAACAGGCAAACCAAAGAAAAGACGAAGAAATTAGAAATCTAAAAAATATTGTCGGGAATCTACAGGATACTATTAAAAAACCCAACATTCGGGTTCTAGGAGTTCCTGAAGGCATGGAGAGGGAGAAAGGATTAGAAGGCATTTTCAGTGAGATACTAGCAGAAAATTTCCCAGGTTTGGAGAAGGACAGAGGCATCTTAGTACAGGAAGCTTATAGAACCCCTAATAAACGTGACCAAAAGAGATCCTCACCACGACACATTGTAATCAAACTCACCACAGTGAAACATAAAGAAAAGATTCTAAAAGGTGCAAGAGAGAAACGTCAGATTACTCTCAGAGGATCTCCAATTACACTCACAGCAGACTTCTCATCAGAAACCCTACAAGCTAGAAGGGAATGGCGAGATATAGCCCAGGTACTAAGAGAGAAAAACTGCCAGCCCAGAATATTCTATCCTGCAAAGCTCTCATTTGTGAATGAAGGTGAAATTAAGACTTTTCATAGCAAACAGAAACTGAAAGAATTTGTTGCCACTCGTCCTGCCCTGCAAAAGATGCTTAAAGATGTGTTACACACAGAAACACAGAAACATGGTCACCAATATGAAAGAAGGTAAAGGAAGGAAACCTCACAGCAAAAGATCACAGGAAGCTCAATTTCTCTTTGACATAGAATTAAACTCTGATGCTCTGTTAAAGCAATGTGTTAAAGTAATCTAAAAACAAAAAGCAATTCAAATCAATTGGCAATCTACAAAAAGAGTTTAAGATTTTAAAAGTTATTATTAAAATTGCTATATTGATCTATTATGCTATGTTATATGTGTGTACATATTGTATGTCCACATAGGAAATTTTATTAAGAGTTTTATTTTAAATGGCTTATAGATAAGATTGTCCATAAATTTAAGCTGCTAAAATCAATCAAAGATACATTTTAATTTGTGTGACCTGAATCTGTGTATCGTATGTTTTAAACTTGTTGGTAGAAAGAAACTAAAAACATTTTATATGGTTGTGCTTAAGTTTACTGGTTAAACTAACTACACCATGTTAGATATTTAAGAGGTGTTTTCAAATACATGATTCTTAAAATTTATAGAAGGCATTGGACCTTCTGGTAAATGTTTTCTTAAGTTGTTATCTAATGGTTGAAACGGTTTGCTAAGTATTCATGTGATATTGCTATTGTCAGCAAGCGATCTAGGACTTGCTCCCTCATTTCTCTATTCTAAGCCCAACTTATTCTTTCATTTCTCTATTCTCTTCAAGGTAGGAAACTAATTCTATTATGAAGGAATCTGTAGGATGCACAATTTAATCTTTAGACCTTATAAAAGAGATGGCTAACATTTTTCTGTAATAGCATAGCCAAAATAAGAACTTAAATAATAATCTCATAGCTAGATTCACTTCGCCATCAGCGAAGTATACAGTAAGTAGAAAAAACCTCCTTTTCAGACAAAAGGGAAAGAAAGTTTTAAAGTGAGAATATAATTTTCCTCATGGGCATTGTCTACCTTAGAAAAACTACTACAGAACATGCCTGTGACTATAGACTTGTAGTTCAGGCCACTGAAGATTAGAGATGGGACTTGGGCACTCCCTTGACTTGCATCCTCTGGTCTGCTTTAACACAAACCAGGAGGAAAAGAAAGCTTGGCATCAGAAGCAATGGGTGGCAGGCCTATTAATGGCTGATCTGTACAGTGATCTGCTCTCAAGGAGACCCAACAGGCCAGTCCACTGCAGTGGCTTCAATGTGGGAAGCCTGGGCTTCAGCAGAAGTCAGCTTGTGAAGAGCCCTGGCAGCTCTGCCAAGAGTTGGATCACTGGAAATGGACCTGCCCTGGAGTCGAAGGATGCCCAGGTCAGAGCCACAGATCTTATTGGCTCTAAGCTGAAAAGCCCTTCACTCAGCCCAACTTCCAAAGTGACCACTGCAGCTGAGGGGATGGTCAAGTAGGGTCAGCAACATTGCAGGCAGAACTGTAAATTTCTTGTTAGAGATGCCCCCTGCCTTTACCTGGCCAGCTCTCCTCCCAGGCCAGCCAAGTAATGAAAGTCAACAGAGTGCCTTCCCCTAGGAGGTTCACACCTCCCTTAGGATATACCCCATGTGAAGAGATAGATAGGTCTGGGCCTCTTAACTTACAAGGCCTAAAGCCCAACAGATTATTATCAAGCCCCTTCTATCAAGTTCTATTTGCCTCTCAATCAGAAAACTTAATTGTAGCTTAGATAGCACCTTTCTTAGCTCCTCTAATAATGACTCTGTCCTTTGTTCTAGACCCTGTCTAGCATACTTGGACCTCATTCCTTTGTAATCATAACCTCTACTCTACCACCAATGGCTCTACTCCCAACCTGTGTGTACTGATGGTCCTCTTCCCCACTTAGTGCTGTATAATTGTTCAAAGCTGGTAAATGCCACTCTTAGGATCATTGGTTACTATCTTCACTCTGTCTTTTATGCCCTTGTCTAAATATGATCAGAGTCGGCAAACTTGGAAGGCTTCCATAGCCTTGGCAACTCATGACGACAGCCTAAGGTGGTTACTGGCGCCAAAACTAGAGTGTCAATTTGTTGGGTCAACAACAAGAGCCACTGTGCACTTGCTCCTCATGTAGGATCTCTGTCCTTAATGTGCTGTACATTTTGATTTAATGCGCTAACTAGTACTCAAACAGTATGTTTCACTTTGTGTTTCTATGTGGGTGCAAACTGTTGAAATCTTTATACTAAATTGATCTTCTGTATATAAAGAGAATTGAAAATGAATCTTGATGTGAATGGAAGGGGAGAGGGAGCGGGAGAGGGGAAGGTTGTGGGTGGGAGGGAAGTTATGGGAGGGGGAAGCCATTGTAATCCATAAGCTGTACACTGGAAATTTATATTCATTAAATAAAAGTTAAAAAAAAATATTCACAGCTGAAAAACAGACCTAGAGGGTCCAGCATTATGGTGTAGTAGGCTGAACCTCCTCCTGTGGCACGCAAATGGGCGCTGGTTCGAGTTCCACCTAGGAAAGCAGCAGAAGATGGCAGAAGTACTTGAGCCCCCTGCACTTGCGTGGGAGACCTGAGAGAAGTTCCTGGCTCCTGCTTAGCCCAACTCTGGCTGCTGTGGCTATATGAGGAGTGAACCAGCGGATGGAAGACCCCTCTCCCTGTCTCACTGTCTATCTGTCTGTAACTCTGTTTCTCAAGTAAGTAAATAAATCTTTTTTTTAAAAAAATGAAAGAACAGAGTTAGATCCACAAAGCATAAATAATGGTATGACATAAAGAATATAATACAAAAGCTTATATAGCACGTGTTATTTGAAAACAGGGCAAGGAGAGAATAATTCTACTTGATAGCAGAAATTGCCGTCAAAAAAGGATTCTCTGAGGAGTTACTGAGATGGTTGTTGAGGAATAAATAATAGTTTTCCAGGCAGAGAAATGAGGTCACCAAGTTTGAACCAGAAATAGAAAAGTGTATAACTTTGTGGAGTAAAAAGGACCCATGGCAGAGCAGGCGTTTGGCCTGGCTTTTAAGATGCTAGTGGAGATGCCTTTGTGTCACTTCAGAGTATTGGATTCAGCTCCTGCCTCTGGATCCTGACCCCAGCTTCCCGCTAATTTAGACATTGGAAGGCATCAGGTGACAGCTCAAGTAAGCTTGGAAAGGTTGATTGGGACGAAGTTGGGGAGTGCTGTGGAAGACATGCTGAACAGTTTGATTTTCTTGTAGGGAGAAAGAGTGAATAACTTTTTAATTTAGAATGGTGAATCAGTAATTATGTCTCAAGGATAGACATAAGGGGGTAATCAGTTGTGTAATCAAACATTCGGTGACTGAAACATTCCATGTGAAAAATGGCAAAAATCTTGGCATACAGAATTACATTGTACAGGACAAAAGGAAGTTAATTCATGGATATTTTAGGAAGTAAAAAAAAAATATAAATCGCTGATTGGATAACAGCTAGACAGAAAAGTCAAAAATAAAGCTATCAAGTTTAAGTTGGATGAATGACAATATAATAAGAATATAAGTAGGTGGAAAAAGAAATAATATAACACAGGACAGGTTTTTCAATATTTAGACTGCTAACTTTCAGAAACGTGTTACTGACTCAGGAGGAGACATCTAATGCCATTTGCATATGAGTTTCATACTCCATGGTGAAGCCTGACAGGCATATGTCAACACACAAAAGGTCATTAAAGCCTTGGGAAGTAATGAAGTTATCCAAGGAGGCATGGCTATCAAGAGCATAGCAGAGACTGTGGTTCAAATGATTCTAAAATCAGGGATGACCCCCTAAAATCTATACAAAAATGTGGCTCCTTAAGGTTCCCCAGAAGTGCTATCTGTGGTACCACACATGCTACCGGATTTCACCATATGCTTATTAATAAATCCCCAATATTAATAAGCCCAAGAGGGTTCTTGCCTAATACTTAGAGAATTCTAAATACTGGCACAGATAAACGAGGCAGCATGGTACATTTTAAGCTTTTATTTAGTGAGAAAGATGCATAGGAGAGTGAGAGCTTTATCTAAGAGAGAGAGGTAAATCTGGGTTCATACCGAGCACTAGGAACCAGTGGAGGAGCATCTAGGCCAGGAAGCCTAGGGAGGTGGCCCGAAGGCCATGCACCCTGGAGGCGCAGGGTTACAGCAAGCCCCCTCCTGGCAAGAGGCCAGGGCCAACGAGAAGGGCCGGGACACACCTTGTTCCAGGCTTTTAACCCACTTCCAAAGGGGAATGGTTATTTAACCTGATTGGCTGATGGGCACCCAGATGTGGCCAGGTAGGGGGATGAGGTCACACAAGGGTGTGGTGAAGGTATCAGGTAGGGCATGAGGTCACACATGGGCATGGCGAAGGTATGGTCTTCCAGCTCACAAATCTAATCGATTTTAACATGTATGCCTGCCTACTTCATTTCCACCTGATCAGATGATTTAAAAAGAAATTCATGTAATTAGTTGAGATGATTGTGGATACAAAGAAGAAAGAAAATGGATTCAAATAAACTTATTCATCAAGTAAATTATCTCAACTGGTAGGAAGTCTATAGTTGGACTTCCCAATTCTGTCACAATGGTTTTTCAACTTTCAACTTTTCTACTGTCCATCTTTTCTTAACAGCACCTGTGCTGGTAGTAGAAATTGGGATTGTGTACCAGGGGAAAGAAGCGAGAGAGAGAGAGAGAGAGAGAGACCCTTAATCATGAAGATAAAAACTTCTCTTCAGACTGTTAGGACCAGCTAAAGCATCTCTCATCTCTGGTCAAATAGAAATCACAAGACACAGGCCATTCTAGCTGATTGGCATATGGTATAGGATTACCATAATTGACTGAGAACAATTAGAACCTATTGAATATGACTGATACTGGAGCTAAACAGGCTGCCAACATCCATGCAGTCACATCAGCTGAATTGTGAGGATTATATACCTGGGAAAAATGCTAATTATATCAGGAAACTAATAAAAACAATGGTTTGCAGATAAGCAAGAAGCAGTCTCCACCACACTGGTATTCTAAAGGACAGTGTGTGGCAATTTATACTTTCTGGCAACTACTAAGACTCACATAGGTCGGTTTGCACTTCTTATGTAAGATTAATAAAATTGTTTTTAAATGATTTTAGGGTATGAAGAAAATAAGGCAGCATGTGAGACAATAACATCATGTCACCAGATTAGTCTGCTGAGTGCAGGACCTCAGGTAGTGTTTGAAGATTATATCTAGACTTTGTTAAATAACTTCAGAATCCTAGATATTTTACAATTTTACTTTCATGAATTATCAAATTAATTCTCTCAACACTCCAATGCGACTGGATCATACCAACAGCATATTTCCAAAACTGTGCTCCAATTCAATTTACATGATTCTTCAGATATTCCTATCATCAAGTACCACCACCATCCACCAATCAAAATGAAACAGGGCTTCAAAAGCTATATGAAGTGTGACTGAAGTTAGGAGAAGGTTAATACTTGATAGGCATAGAGATTCCCAGGGTTATCACTGCATTTGAGCCAACAATTTTCTGAGACTAATAAAAAAAAATCTCCCTGGTATAAATAGGAGCTCCTATATGAGCTAGAATAGGCTCAAGGACTTAGAAAGAATGTTTGCATAAATAACGTAAGTACAGAATGTTGAGAGGTCTAAAGGCCATGGTTTTTAATAATACCACTCAGCCACTGGTTGCTAACCAACTTCAGTACTAACTGCAGTCTGCCTCCACAGAAGGGATTTACTGATAATCTCACCAACAGGCTCAAAACCATGTGGTTCCAAAATTAAACTTTTTAAAACATTATTCATGCTTTCTCAACCTGTTAACTCCATTGCTGCTGATAAACCTTTAGTTTATCCTCTACCAGCCCAATGTAGATCACTTAGGGTAAGGCAGATTCATTCTGGTGTAATTCCGACTTGGAGATTTCCCAAAGCTATCTGCTATGTGTTCCACTCTTGAGCTGCAACTCCATTGTCTTCAAAGAGAGCCTCTTCTGGCATTTTTGGCTCCTGCCTGCTGTTTCCAGGCCTACATTTTTCTGTGTCCTCTAGTGCACGGTTCCCTACACTTGTAGTGTTCTTTAATCTACCTTTCAGAAATGGATATTGGCTCTCACTAATTCTTCTTCCTGGGAAACTGAACCAGACTCCTGATATTTCCATTTGAACAGTGACTGGAGGATACCAAACAGCTCACCTGCTGTGTAGAGCATTCATTATCCTGCAGCACTCATTATCCTTCCCCCTCCTCCTCACTGGGTAATAACAAGGCTAAAGCTGGGATCTTCCCTTTACTTGAGACTTCTGACAATGAACAAACTGCTCTAACCTACCTTACTTGTGTTACTGCCAACTCCACTACCTCTGCAACAACACACAAATTTTCAAATAGTTCTATGAACCCAAAAATGTCTATCACTGATTTTAAAGAAAGAAAATTATTTGACATATATTTATAAATCAATGTTGTATTTATGTATTTACTTTCTTATTATTGAATCCAATTTTATTTTTATTTATTTACTTGAGAGAAAGAATCAGAAAGAGAGGAGGAGGGGAGAGAGAAAAAACTTGAATCCGCTGGTCCATTCCACAGATTCTCACACAATAGCCAAGGTTGAGTCAGAGCCAGGGACTAATCCTGGAGCTGGGATCTCAGTCCACGTGTCCCTGTGGGTGGCAGGTGTTCAGTCACGGAAATCATCGCCCATTGTCTCCAAAGGTATGCATTGGCAGAAACCCGAAATTGGAAGCAAATCTAGTACCCAAACTCAGGCCTTCCAAATGGTATGTGAACATCCCAAGCAGGGTCTTAATAACTAGCGAAATTGAAGTAGGCAGGCATACAGGTTAAAATTGATCAGATTTGTGAACTGGAAGACCACACCTTCGCCACACCCCTGTGTGGCCTCATGGTCCTACCTGATGCCTTTGCCACGCCCCTGAGTGGCCTCATTCCCCTACCTGGCCACACTGGGGTGCCCACCAGCCAATCAGGTTAATTAACCACTCCCCTTCAGAGTGGGTTAAAAGCCTAGGGCACAGTGTGCCAAGCCGGGCTCTTCTTCCCTGGCCTCTTGCCAGGACACGGCTTGCTATAGCCCTGCGCCTCCAGGGCGCATGGCCTTTGGGCCATGTGCTCTAGCCTTCCGGGCCTAGATGCTCATCCACGTGGCTGGTTCCTGGTGCTCGGTATGAACCCCTATTCACTTTTCTCCCCTAAATAAAGCTCTCACTCTCCTATGCACCTTTCTTATTAAATAAAAGCTTAAAACGTACCATGCTGCCTCGTTTATCTGTGCCGGTATTTAGAATTCTTCTCTAACTATTAGGCAAGAACCCTCTCGGGCTTATTAATATCGGGCATTTAGTAATAAGCCCGTGTTGAAATTGTAAGGCACCCCAAATTCTGGTAGCACATGTGGCATCCTGGATAGCATTTCTAGAGAACTTTAAGGGGCCCCATTTCAGGGTAAATTTTAGGGGGTCTTGTCCGATTTCAAAATGTCTACCTGTAACTTACAAATGAAAGGCAAAAAAATATACTACAATAGCTTTGGGGAGAAATTCAAAACTTCTTGAAATCCTTCTGTGAGTTACTTTAAGTGGTTGTTATAGGACTAATGATGCAATTTGAAAAGCCAACAGAAAATTCAGACTAACTTGTACCACTGAATTATGACTTCATATCTATTGATTAGGTAATCATTTAAAAATATTTATTTATTTGAAAGTCAGAGTTACAGAGAGAGAAGGGTGGGGGGAGACAGAAAGGGAGAGATCTTCCATCCACTGGTTCGGTTCCCATATGACTACAAGCCAGGAGCCGGGAGCTCCATCCAGGTCTCCCATGTGGATGCCAGGGACCCAAACACTTGGCCATCTGCTGCTGCTTTTCCCAGGCCACTAGCAGGGAGCTGGATTGGAAGTGGAGCAGCCAAAACACAAGCTGGCACCCATATGGGGTGCTGGCAGTGCAGGCAGCAGATTTACCCACTATGCCACAAAGCTGGCCCCAGTTAGGGAATCTTAAAAACAAGGCAAGCTAAAAACTCTAGACTTCTATAATAAAGAAAAAGATGCATTTCCCCAAACCACTGCAATATTTTTTTATTTGACAGATAGACAGTGAGAGAGAGAGAAACAGAGAGAAAGGTCTTCCTTCCATTGGTTCACACCCCAAATGGCTGCTATGGCCAGAGCTACACTGATCCGAAGCCAGGAGCCAGGTACTTTCTCCTGGTCTCCCATGCACCATTCCAATAGTTTTAATCTGTAAATCTGAACCAAATCTGCTATCCTGGGATCCTGCTGTCAGGATGCCAAGTATCATGAGACATTGTAGAGAAATAAAGTTTATATAAAATAATGATGTTATTCATAGATTTGATTATAGTTAATTTATAGTCCTGTCTTTTAAGAAAGGTAAATATATGATTGAATCCTTTTTATGATTTGCCCTTAGTTTAAAAAGAATCAAACACTTTAAAAGCTATGTTACAAAACTGTATGAGGTAATTTCGAATGTTTTTACCATAAAAGGATGACAAATAATTTAGGAGATAGACATTTATCCTAATTTGAACATCACAATTTATGTACCAGTGAGCCGTGGCCTGACAAGAGTTACTCCATTTTGTCCCTGGGTGTCCACTCTTATTTTTTTCTAACTCATCCCACAACTGCTGTCTACTAAGAAACTAACCTTGTAAGAATGTTATCTGTAAGATTTATTTACATTAAGTGCTGGGGAAACCTCCAGCTAAGGTAACCTTGCTTGTGCTAGCTTCTGTAACAAATGCTTGGCTTTGTAATTAACTTCCAACAAAATGTGGCTTCTGCGTGTATAAGCTTACCCCTGAGCTCAGTTGGGGCTGCACAATTTGGAGAACGCACAACTCTGTGGAGCCGCTGGCTTTCAGAAATAAAGACTCCATAATTCGGCCTTGAAACTTCGGCATCTTCTATAATTTGCTGTTTTGAATATAACAACATATTTTGTGTGTGTATATGTGGGGTGTGTGTGTGTGTGTGTGTTTGTATGGATATGGATCAATTCACCAAATTTTATCTCATATATATAATTTTTAGATATGAACTAAAATTTTTAACAGTTGTAATTTTCCAAAAATATATATTTTCATTAATAATGAAAAATAAAAATAAAAAAATATTTATAATTAAAAATATGTCACTCAAGGGAAGGCATTTGGCTTCGCTTTTAAGATGTCAATTAAGATACCTGGATCCTAAATTGGAGTATTTAGATTCCATACCTGACTATAGCTACAACTTCCTGCTAATGTGGACCCTGGGGAGCAGAAGTGGTGGTTCACCTAATTGAGTTCCTGCCACCCACACAGGAGAACTGGGTGTATTCCCAGCTCCAGGCTTCAGTCTTCTCGTTGGCCATTACATTTGGGATATGAATCAATGGATGGGAGTGCCTTCTTTCTCTCCCTTTCTCAAATTGTAAGAAATATATTAGAAGAGACCAATTAGAAATCTCAAAGTAGCCTCTTTTTAAAAATTTATTTATTTGAAAGTCAGAGTTACACAGAGAGAAAAGGAGAGGCAGAGACAGAGAGAGAGGGGTCTTCCATCTGCTGGTTCACTCCCCAGTTTGCTGCAACGGCCGGAGCTGCACCAATCTGAAGCCAGGAGCCAGGAGTTTTCTTCAGGTCTCCTACACAGGTGCAAGGGCCCAAGTACCTGGGCCATCTTCCACTGCTTTCCCAGGCCACAGCAGAAAGCTGGATCAGCAGTGGAGCAGCCGAGACTTGAACCTGCACCATACGGGATGCCGGCACTGAAGGTGGTGGCTTTACCCGCTACTTCATAGTGCTGGCCCCTCAAAGTAGTCTTTGAAAGTTATATGCGTATATATCAGGAAAATGTCATCTGAATATCCACCAATCAGTGTAGAGAGAACTTTTTTGAATATGTGGCAAGTTGGTCATATGTGAATACATAATCAAAACTAATTTGAAAAATTATTTATGTTTATGGGGTACCATTTGATATGAAGAGAATCACTATAGATACTGTTACACATGTTTTCATGTATCCTTCATTTCACATGGCATATATTATTTTTGTGTTCTAATTCTTCACATACATACTCTTTTTGCACACTTTGCTTTGTCTATGGTGGAAATGGGATCTACCATGTGTTTATTCCTTTATTAAAGCTATGAGAAAGAAGTGTCATAACCTCAGAGTTTATCCTTGTTAAAAAGTCTTGTGATTGGTTGACTAATGATCTGTTGTGGCTATTCTTGAAGTATTTATTAAATATATAAGTATATATATTTTAATTTTAAAGGATATTATCCACCATAATTTGATATGCCTATATAATATTAAAGTAAAATAAAAGTGAAAATTGTTATATTTCTTTCTTGGCCACTGTGGAAATGTATTGAGCAAATGTTTGTCCTAATGATTTGGTAGCCATGGTAGATAATTCCTTGAATAACTAAGGTAGATAATAAAATAAACTGTTGTATTATAATTTTAAATGTTTTATATGGCCTGAATTAAGGAAATAGGAAGCTATAAAAGTAATAATTTGGGGGCTGGCCCTATGGTGTAGTAGGCTAAGTCTTTGCTCGCAGCGCCAGCATCCCAAATAGGTACAAGCTGGATACTTGTACTACTCCACTTCTGATCCTATCTCTGCTATGGCCTGGGAAGGTACTGGAAGATGGTCCAACCCCAAGTTCTTGGGTCCCTGCACCCACATGGGAGACCTGAAAGAAGCTCCTGGCTTCTGGCATCAGATAGGCAGAGCTCCAGCCATAGCGACGATTTGGGGAGTGGATGGAAAAACTTTTTCTCTGTCTCTCCCTCTCTCTGTCTGTAATTCTGCTTCTCAAGTAAATAAATAAAGCTTTAAATAAAAATAATGGTAATTTTGAGATTGTACGCTCATGTGCATAGGAGGTCTTTACTATGACATTGAATAATAAACAATCCCAACCCACAAAGTACATTTTAAAAATGGATTTTGAAAATACCAAAAAGAAAAACTATATCATTTTATATAACATAAATAACTGATTTGTAACTGGTAGATATAATGTGGATAAAAAATAAAGGTAGAAATTACCACTGATGGAGATGGTGCTGTGGCCTGAAGCACCAGCATCCCATGTGGGTGCCAATTCGAGACCTGGCAGCTACACTTCAGATCCAGCTCTCTGTTATGGCCTGGGAAAGTGGTAGAGGATGGTCCAAGTCCTTAGGCCCAACCCTGGTAGTGGATGGTCCAAGTCCTTAGGCCTCTGCACCCACATGGGAGACCCAGAGGAAGCTCCTGGCTCCTAGCTCCTGGCTTCGGATCAGCTCTGGCCATTGTGGCAAGTTGGGGAGTGAACCAGCAGATGGAAGACCTCTCTCTCTCTCTCTCTCTCTCTGCCTCTTCTTTCTCTGTAACTCTGACTTTCAAATAAATAAAATCTAAAAAAAAAAATGAAAAAAGAAATTACCACTGCAAAATGACTAGGAGGAAAGTTAAATTTATTATTAAAATGCAAAAGATAAGTATATACCTTGTATTTCCAAAATATAATTATATAAAAGAGACTCCTCAAAATTACTAATTTCACATAAATAAGTGGTGGATTAAAGACAATGTTTTGGACCTAACTCAGAAGAATTGTTATATTAAAGTTGTAAGAGATAATATCTTTGAGTTATTGTCATCTTCATAACACTATCTCTAATCATTACATAAGGTTTACTTGATGATTTCCTTCAGATAACACAAAACTGATTTAGATTTTTTTTAAAATTTATAATTTTTTTTGAAAGACAGAGTTAGAGAGACAGAGAGAGAATCTTCCATCTACTTATTCACTCCCCAAGTGGCTGCCCTTGGCCAGGACTAGGCCAGGCTGAAGTCAGAAGCATAGAAATCCCTTCAGGTCTCCCACAGGGATGCAGTGGCCATAGAATTGGGTCATCTGCTGCTTTCCCAGGAATATTAGCAGGCAGCAGGATCAGAAGTGGAGCAGCTGAGACTCAAACCAGTGCCCATATGTGATGTCTGTGGTTTAACCTGCTGTGCCACATGGTGTAGGCCAGTAAGAGTTAGATTTTGAATGAATTCAGTATCTCACCATTGGAATTTTTTTAAAACTTTTATTTAATGAATATAAATTTCCAAAGTACAGCTTATGGATTACAATGGCTTCCCCCCCGCCCGTAACTTCCCTTCCACCCACAAACCCTCCCCTTTCCCGCTCACTCACCCCTTCCATTCAGATCAAGATTCATTTTCTATTTTTTTTTGACAGGCAGAGTGGATAGTGAGTGAGAAACAGAGAGAAAGGTCTTCCTTTTTGCCATTGGTTCACCCTCCAATGGCCGCTGCGTACGGCACATCGTGCTGATCCAAAGCCAGGAGCCAGGTACTTCTCCCTGTCTCCCATGCGGTGCAGGGCCCAAGGACTTGGGCCATCCTCCACTGCACTCCCTGGCCATAGCAGAGAGCTGGCCTGGAAGAGGGGCAACCGGGACAGAATCCGGCGCCCCGACCAGGACTAGAACCCGGTGTGCCGGCGCCGCAAGGTTAAGCCACGGTGCTGGCCAAGATTTATTTTCAATTCTCTTTATACACAGAAGATCAGTTTAGTATATATTAAGTAAAGATTTCAACAGTTTGCCCTCACATAGCAACACCAAGTGAGAAATACTGTTGGAGTACTAGTTATAGTATTAAATCACAATGTACAGCACATTAAGGACAGAGAACCTACATGATTTTTTTTTTTAAAATTGATCAATTTTCTATGCAATTTCCAATTTAAAACCAAGTTTTTTTTTTCATTTTCAATTATCTTTATATACAGAAGATCGATTCAGTACATACTAAGTAAAGATTTCATCAGTTTGCACCCACACAGAAATACAAGGTGTAAAAATACTGTTTCAGTACTAGTTACAGCATTACTTCACATTGGACAACACATTAAGGACAGATCCCACATGGGACGTAAGTACACAGTGACTTCTGTTGCTGACTTAACAATTTGACACTCTTGTTTATGGTGTCAGTAATCTCCCTAGGCTCTAGTCATGAGTTGCCAAGGCTATGGAAGCCTTTTGAGTTCTCTGACTTTGATCTTATTCTGACAGGGTCATAGTCAAAAGTGGAAGTTCTCTCCTCCCTTCAGAGAAAGATACCTCCTTCTTTGATGGCCCCGTTCTTTCCGCTGGGATCTCACTCACAGAGATCTTTCATTTAGGTCTTCTTCTTCTTCTTCTTCTTCTTTTTTTTTTTCTTTTCCATGGTATCTTGGCTTTCCATGCCTACAATACTCTCATGGGCTCTTCACCCAGATCCGAATGCCTTAAGGGCTGATTCTGAGGCCAGAGTGTTATTTAGGACATCTGCCATTCTATGAGTCTGCTGTGTCTCCCACTTCCCATGTTGGATCGTTCTCTCCCTTTTTGGTTCTATCAGATAGTATTAGCAGACACTAGTCTTGTTTGTGTGATCCCTTTGACTCTTAGACCTATCAGTGTGATCAATTGTGCACTGAAGTTGATCACTTGGACTAGTGAGATGGCACTGGTCCATGCCACCTTGATGGGATTGTATTGGAATCCCCTGGCACGTTTCTAACTCCACCATTTGGGGCAAGTCCGATTGAGCATGTGCCAAACTGTACATCTCCTCCCTCTCTTTTTCCCACTCTTATATTTAATAGGATCACTTTTCAGTTAAAATTTAAACACTTAAGAATAATCATGTGTTTGGATTTTTTTTTTTTAAATAGAGTTAGACAGTGAGAGAGAGAGACACAGAGAAAGGTCTTCCTTCTGTTGGTTCACCCCCCAAATGGCCGCTAATGGCCAGAACTATGCCTATCTGAAACCAGGAGTCAGGTGCTTCCTCCTGTTCTCCCATGCGGGTACAAGGGCCCAAGCACTTGGGCCATCCTCTACTGTTCTTCTGGGCCACAGCAGAGAGCTGGACTGGGAGAGGAGCAGCCGGGACTGGAACCCAGTGCCCATATGGGATGCCGGTGCCGCAGGCGGAGGATTAACCAAATGAGTCATGGTGTCATCCCCCTATCATTGGAAATCTTACAATTAATTTATCTAATGTTTATGTACATGTAATTATATAGATAAAAATGCGATGAATTTCTGCTTAATATTATAGGAATCAATATATGCATTTTTCAAAATTTTAATTTTCTCTATCACATAATGACTGATTTCTAATTAATGCATAATAATTGCATGAAATAACTTTAAAAATTACAATACATACATCATAAAAGATAAGCTATAAATGTCAGAATAGTCTTTAAAATCCAAAAGAATGAATTTAGCTTTTTGTCATATTCTATGCAAGATACACATTTGAAACAGTTCATTTCCAGGATAGAAAATTAACTGTGGCTGTTAGAGAACAGAAGGGAGAGGGACATTAATATTTAGAAATGGATTTTAGACGTACATGAGTTAATAATTATGAGCAAAAGTATCTACCTAGAAAATTTGGAAAATCTGAATTGCTCTTTAGACAATCAGAATAAATGGATCATTTCTGAAGTGCGATGGTAGAAAATGAAAATGTCATTTCAGGATTTTAGATAGTAATGAGAAAATTAGGATTATTGAAATGAAAGCTAATTCGTGCTACATGCTTACAGATAAACACTTTCTGCCATTTCTCGTCTCCTATATCATGCTGTATTTAGGGTTCTCTAAAATTTTCTTTTAAACCAGAAAATATAAATTAAGCCAGTAACAATTACTATAGCTAAAGTGGAACATATATTCACCAAAGGTGGTAAAGTTACTTTCAAAGAAAGACTGCCTAGGGTAAAATTCCACTCCAGCTCTTTCCAAGAGTATAAACTAGACACATTGTCTAATCTCTAGATGCCTCAGTTTTCTCTGCTGTGTAACTTGAATAACACTTGGGATTGTTGTGTGGATGACATCTAAAAATCACTATATGGTTCCTAATATTATTTTGTTTTGCTACTGCATGGCATTCCCTTAATACTGCATATAATTTATTTAGTTAGTTTAGATTGTTTCTAATATTTTACCATTATAAGCAATGTACCAATGTCATTGCACTTATGTTACTTCAATGTATGTGTGTATGTGTGTGTGTGTGTGTAAGTCTTAGACTTGGTATTACTGAATTAAAGGAAATAAGCATGAAAAGCTTCAGAATTCTTCATATTTTTAATGTGATGTAACACATTTATTGATTTGAATATGTTAAACCATTCCTATATCCCTGGGATAAATCCCATTTGGTCTGGATGTATGATCTTTTTGATGTATTGCTGGATTTGATTTGCCAGTATTTTATTGGGGATTTTTGCATGTATGTTCCTTAGGAATACTGGTTTGTAGTTCTCTTTTTTTGCTGTTGTTGTATCTTTCTCTGGTTTTGGAATTAAGGTAATTGTGACCTTGTGGATTGAATTTGGAAGGGTTCCCTGACTTTCAATTGTTTGCATTGTTGAAGAACAATTGGTATTGGTTCTTCTCTAAATGTTAAGTAGAATTCAGCCATGAAGCCACTGAGTCCTGGGGTTTTCTCTGATGGGAGACATTTTATTACTGATTCAATATCATTCTTGGTTATTGGTTTATTCAAGTTTTCTATGTATTCATGCCTCAATTTTGGTAAATTATATTTGACCAGAAATATATCCACTTCTAGATTTTCCAATTCATTGGCATATAGCTCTTTGTAATAATTCCTTATGATTCTTTGCAATTCTGTGGTATTGCTTGTAACATCTTTTTCACTTCTGATTTTAATAATTTGGGACTTCCCCCCCAAACACAAAAACATTTTTTTTGATTAGTTGGGAATGGTTTATCAATTTTGTTTATGTTTTTTCAAAAACATTAATTCATCATTTTACTGATCTATACACTCAAAAATTGTTCTTCATTTAAAAAAAAATGAAGATATACATTTAGAAACCAGTACTGTGATACAGCACATTAAGCTTCCACCTGTGATTCTGGCATCCAAGCATCAGTTCAAGTCTAATCTAGCTCCCTGCTATGCTTGGCAAAGCAGTGGAATGTGACCCAAGTGCTTGGTCCACCACTACCCATGTGGGAGATCAGGATGGAGCTGTGATGTACTGACTTCTGCTTGGTCCAACCCAGATTATTGTAGCCATTTGAGGAGAAAACTAGTGGATGGAAGATATCTCACTCTGTCTCACTGCCTTCCAAATAAATAGATAAACAAATATTTTTAAGATATATACATTTAATTGTGGCAGAGGTAACCTATTTAAAGAATCATGTGTTTTATACACACACACACACACACATCTGAAAATCCCATATTATAATGGCAATTTAATTTCTCACATGGATGGAAGTTATTTTCCCCATGGCTTTAATTTTACATTGCTAAAAGCTGATGTCTTATTACAACGTACCTTACTTTTTCACATGTTAATATTTGATTTTAAGTTTTCATTTTTAAAAATATTTGATGGAATTTTGTATTTTTGAAAGGAATGGAGGCATAGAAAAAGAATGCTAAAGAACGTGTCAAACTGGTTGTAGTAGAGAAATGGTGGTTTGATGATAACAATGGCTTTCTTTTTAATTCACAATTTTTAGATGGAGCTCAAAATCAGCTCATTTTTATCTGCTTGGCAGGATCATTTGCATTTATTAAGTGGTTTTTAAGCTTTGCTCTTATCATTCTTAAAATGGAACTCTCATCCCAATGGTGTGCTCTCCATGCTAAGTATAAAATTCCAACAGATCACAGTAATTAATATTTGTTAATTATTTAAATGGAAGCAAATTTATTGAAACCAAAATCATATATTATAAAATATATAGTGTATATATTATATAATGCATAGTATATTATGATATATATCATATTATGATAATATATAAAATAAAACATTATCATTCAAGTGAACTTTAAAAACTGGGCAACCCAACAGACTGGAAAGACATGGCTGTTGTCCACACATTGACTTTTTGGTATGTCCCTAATTGGGTCATTGCTGAATTTCCCATGTGTGCAAATTTGTTTTTAAAGATTTATTTATTTATTTGGAAGTCAGAGTTACATAGAGAAGGAGAGGCAGAAAGAGAGAGAGAAAGAAAGAGAGAGAGTTTTCCATCCAATGGTTCACTCACCAATTGGCTGCAACGTCCGGAGCTGCACTGATCCGAAGCCAGGAGCCAGGAGCTTCTACTGGGTCTCCCATGCAGGTGCAGGGACCCAAGGACTTGGGCCATCTTCTACTGCCTTCCCAGGCCATAGCAGAGAGCTGGATTGGAAGTGGAGCAACCAGGACCCGAATGGGATGCTGGCACTGCAGGCAGCGGCTTTACTCACTACATCACAGTGCCGACCCCTCAAATCGTTTTTAAAATTAGTGACTTCCAGTGACCTGTTAATTTTTCCCTTTCTTGAAGTTATTTTCTGTGATTTTTACTGTATATATGCACAGGTATATATTCATCCATTAACTACAGAACACTTTGTAGTTCTGATGACCCCTGACCCTTGGTGTTAACCCTTCTATAATCCCTCTTCTGGTGTGAGGCAAGACTTAAGACTTTCCTGGGGCCAATAATATATGGTACAGGTGGAATGATGTCAAGCCCACAAATGTGTTACATAAGTCTCCATCTCATCAGACCAGAGAAAAGACTTATTGTCCCACTGGAAACAGCCCTTTGCCGGACTGCCTGTGAAGAGGTCCATGAGCAAGGAACTGTAGGTGGCTTCTGGTCCTGCAGGCAGCTTCTAGCCACCATCCAGGTCCCTCAGCTCTGTAGTCATAAGGAAGTGATTTCTTTGTACATCCAAGGAAGATTGAAAGCAGGACTCTAGGAGACTCTGGGAGAGTCTCTGATGAAATCATAGGCCCAGTCAACACTGGTTTGCAGCCCAGAAACACCAGTGCTGTGTTTCTTATTGCCCCTTATTTAAAAATGGTTATTTGGGGGCTGGCACTACATAGCAGGTAAAGCTGCTACCTGTGACACCGGCATACCATATGGGTGCTGGTTTGAGACTGGCTGCTCCATTTCTGATCCAGCTCCATACTAATGCACCTGAAAGCAGCAGAAGATGGTCCAAGTGCTTGGGCCCCTGATCCACATGGGAGACCCAAAAGAAGCTCCTGGCTCCTGGAGTCCAACTGGCCCTGCTCTGGCCATTACAGCCATTTTGGGGGTGAACCAGTAGTTGGAAGAATCTCTCTCTCTCTCTCTGTCTCTCTGTCTCTCTCTCTCTCTCTCTCTGTGTGTGTCTATGTGTCTC
The DNA here is from genome assembly GCF_033115175.1 of Lepus europaeus. Taxonomy (NCBI): domain Eukaryota; kingdom Metazoa; phylum Chordata; class Mammalia; order Lagomorpha; family Leporidae; genus Lepus; species Lepus europaeus. The sequence continues at coordinate 96,688,080 of NC_084827.1, forward strand.
CTGCTCTCTCTTTAACTCTGCCTTTCAAATAAATAAAATAATAATTCTTTTAAAAAGTCACTTTTACATTATGTTTAGTTTTTGGTTTATATCAAAGTTGTAAATTCCATCTCTGTTGTTCCATCATGTGAATAAGTAGAATGGATCCTCATTCTTGAAAGATGTACTCTCTGAATATAGATTTTTAGGCTAGAAGTTGTTTTAGTCTTTTGAGAAAAAGCCCATATATTCTAACCTCTGTCTTCCTGTAGACAATACAACCATCATTTGAAAAAGATTGCTCCATTGAAGAATGTATCTCTCCTTTAAAATCCAGTTGTCCTAAGATTTTTCATTGGTATTTATTTTCAGTGATTGTACTATGGCGTTGTTACATGATTATGTATTTTTTTGTGTTGTTTTGGTTTGTATTGCTTCTTAAGTCTGTGGTTTCATGTCTTTCATCACTATCGCACATTATCACTTCATATATTTATTAAATTTGGTACATTGTTTCCTTTCCTTATGCAATTCTAGCTACATTTGTAAAAGATATTTTCACTGACTCTTAGACCTCAAGGTATTTTTCCTGTATTCTCCACACTTTTGTCACTTCAGACATCATAATGGATGCTTTCTTTTCTCTCGTTTTTATTTATTTCTTACTTATTTGAAAGACAGTGTGACAAAGGGAGGATATAGGAAAAAAGGAGAAAGATTTTCCATTTGCTGGTTCAGTCTCCAAAAGGCTGTAATGGTCAGGACTGGGCCAGGTGGAATTCAGGAGCCAGGAACTCCATCCAGGTCTCCCATGGGGTGACAAGGGCCCAAGTGCTTGGGCCATACTCCCCTACTTTCTCAGGCATGTTAGCCAGAACTGGATCAAAAGTGGAATAGCTGAGACTCAAACCAATGTTCCAATATGGGATTCTGGGTCACAAGCAGTATCTTAACCCGCTGTATCACAATGTCAGCCCCAAATAGTTCTTCTGATCAATTTTATAATTCAATGAATGTTTTTTCAGTTGTATGTAGTTGTGTAGTTGAGATCACAATTTCATTACTGTTTTATATTAGCTCTGAAGTTTACATTTGATTATGAAGTTTGCATTGGATTATGTTTTATGGCTCAGTTTCTGCCAGGCATCTAAATCTGGTCTTTTATTTACTGAAACATATTAAGTACACTTATGTTTGAAAATGTGTTTGATCACTCTGCATATGCACTTCTTGTGTTACAAGTACTGTCAGAACCCTGCCAATATCTTCAGCATTCATGTCTACATATCCAAGCACTCTTCATCAGGCCTCTCTTCTGCCTTTTCATATCAGCCTTGCCTGTGTGAAAGAGCTTCGCTTATGCACAGTGCAAGCTGAAAGCGTTGAAGAGGGAGTGCCTGCAGAAGTAGCACTTAACCAGAGATTATTTGGAAGTTGATGGAGAAATACACCAGCTTCTTCACTCCTTGGTTGGGATAACTCTGAGACATGATTTGTAATATTGCCTTATGTTCCCCAGGGATGAAACTTCAGCTGTTCTTGGAAGTAACTGGTTCAATAATGCATCCTTACTTACTATATTCTAATTTCCCTCTGTTGTCCTTTCTTACTTCCCCGTTCCTCTTAAAAACTTTCTAATCAACAGTAGAGTGAAAATAGAAAATACTAATATAATGTGTATTTCTCTACTTAAAAAAACATAAAATAGTATTGTGTATACTATCACCATACAGAAATATTAAATGTGGGGCTGGCGCTGTGGTGTAGCAGGTATAGCTGCCTCCTGCAGTGCTGGCATCCTATATGGATGCCAATTCAAGTCCCAGCTGCTCCACTTCTGATCCAGCTCTCTGCTATGGCCTGGGAAAGCAGTAGAAGATGGCCCAAGTCCTTGGGCCCCTGTACCTACATGGGAGACCGGGAAGGACCTCCTGGCTCCTGGCTTCTGAGTGGCACAGCTCTGGCCGTTGTGGCCAGCTGGGGAGTGAACCAGCGAATGGACGAGCTCTTCCTATATCTCTCTCTGCCTTTCTGTAACTCTGCCTTTCAAATAAATAAATACATCTTAAAGCAAATTAAATGTGTAAAGAGATGGATATATTTGCCTTAATTAGATAGTGTGCAGTGTATACATGTATCAAAGCATCACATTTTACTGTATATCTATACCATTTTTATGTGTCTGCTAAAATTTTTTTAAGAAAAAATGCTTTCTGGAAAAGTGTTCTCTCAAAATATTTGTATTTAATGTCTTTAGTCAGGAACTTCTTCTGGGAGTAACCCATGTCATGTTGCTTTTTTTTTTTTCCTTTATGCTGTCTTAGTTTTGATTGGGAGTTAAACATCGTATGTAAAAACTATAGGAATAATATTTATGCGGACTTGTGTTATCATCCTCTAAGGATGCTTTAAACTATTTGCTACTAAGGAACACTCTTGCAGAGCACATATTGCCAACATTTATGATATAGGTCCAGACAGTAAATACCTGGGGCTTTGAGAATCCTGTGGTCTCTGTCATAACTTCTCAGTTGTGACACTGTTACAAGAAAACAGCCATAGACAATAAACAGATAATATGACTGTTTTCCAATGAAATATTTACAGAAACAAGAAAAGACCAGATTTGACCCAACAGTCAAATCTGTTGTAGTCAGCTGGCATCTGGTTTCTGGGGACTTGTGATGTCCCATAATTTTAATCAAATCAGGGATTAAGATAATTTATAGCTGATCTCCATACTATGTGAGGACTAATAAACTTCTGAATGATGTTTACTCCTGGTAGACTATGGGGTTACTATACAAAGCCTAGGGATTTTCCCAACAACTTCCCCCCAACAAATGTGTAGCTTTATCTTCAAGGGTATTTAAAATTTTTGTTCACCCACTTTGGCTACCTCTTCAAATAATGGTAGGCATCTCTTTGGGAAAAGCAACTTCAAATTCTGGGGTATTTCTTTTGTCTTATTTTTAATCTCTGTTAGCCTTGGTTCCTGAGATTATTGCCTTGTAGTTCTCTAGTACTTTTAAGTGCCTTTTTCTGATATTGTTTTGAAATATTCTGAATAGTTCTTCCAACTCTTCTCAGTGGAAGAATTTGTCCACATCTTGCAAGCTCCCGTTATTAGAATTGGAACTCTTATGCTCTCCCTATAAATCATCAGTAATCACTATCTCTCATTTCTTGAACATTTCCTAACTTACTGTTCTCCAATAGTTGGCTTTCTACAACCATTAGTTCCACACTCCTAGGTTCAACCAACTGTATATAGAATAGAGTTAAAAAAATGTGTCTGTACTGAACATTGCAGACTTGTGTATTCATGAATTTGATATCCATGGTCTGGTCTTGGAACTAATCCCCCTCAGATAGAAGTGATGACTGTACTTTAAAATTCATATATATGATTCTTCCAATATGCTGGCCACTCAGATACTGTTTCTGCCACCAAGCATTTGCTGCACTGTGAATCCATTGCTCGATCTCATTGTTATATGTCACCTGGGTTTTGTCATTACTAAAAATTGCATTTCAGCCTCAGGCCAATAAAGCTCTATTTCTAGACTATTGCCTCTAGAAACTCTTTGTGACCCCTAATACTCTGTTTTGATGATTGTCCTTACTTCCCATACCTCTAGTACTCTATCTCTTTGAGTTCTGTGTCCCTTTTTTTTAATCTATCCTCAGTTGATCTATGACCTCCTCTAGTTGCACTGGCCAGGAATCCACAGGAGAGTGTAGTGGAGAAAGTCAATGGAATTGCCCATAATCTAGGTAGTGGAAATTAATTTTGGAGTTTTGGTTTTAATTCCAGGCCAGTTGTAAGACAGAGAGAGAGAGAGAGAGAGAGAGAGAGAGAGAGAAAGAAATAGAAAGAGAGAGAGAGAGAGACAGAGACAGAGAGGAAGCAAATAGGACTCATGAAACTGGAGAAATGTCCCTCTGTCTATTAACAAACCGACCAATTAGCTTTGGTCCTTGGAATTTTCCCCAGACCACCTAGCTGTGCAGGACTAGGTGCCGAGTTTCCACAAGTTCTAAAAAATCCTCACACTGTAAAATTTAGAAAGCTTTGTCTTAGTTCACTTCTTTTCCCCTGTCAGAAGTAAACAAAGTCCATCTGTAACTGTTACTGTGTGGAGACAAATAAGAATTAAACTCTCCATCCCAGGTCACCAGTGACTTCTTCATTGCTCTCATTGAAGAATCTTGCATTATTCTTATAAACTTTTATGAAAATTTATGACACAGAGTAAACCATTTCGTTCACACCAAAAAAAGTCTAGGCATATCTGGGTATTCCAACACTTTGGCTTCAGGGATATTTCTGAGTTTTTCCAAGGAATACAAAAGCCCTAATTCCTGCATGTGAAGTTACAGTTTCTCAAAGTGGAAGGCAAATTATCTTCCCTTGATTCAGTTCATTAGAATGGAGGTTGCACAGATATAAATATATATATGTATACATCCTATTTATAAGATGATAAGGGAACTCCTAAAAGAAATTACTTGTGATTTCAGAAGTCTTACATTTACTCTCATCCTCTCTGATTATAATAGATTATTGCAAGATTTTAAAAATATATATGATAAAAATATATATATATAAATATATTTATATGATAAAAATTCATTTTTGTTATTTAGAAACTATGATATAAGAGATTGGAGAAGCTACCTGGTCTAAAGAGTTCCATGCTTGACCAAATAATTTACCATCTTTGCCTAAATAAACCCATCTATAAAAGAGTTGTGAAAAATAAGTAAGATAAATACCATGGAATCTTCACAGTATCTGGAATATAGAAACAGTTATTTGATATAAACAATCATTATCTTCTTCACGATCACAGCATTTTATAATAGTCACATTGTGAATTTTTGTAAAGTGTAGTTAAAAATTTGGAAAAAATAATTGAGTAACTGGAAAACTCAACACAATGGTACACTTATAATGGTACACTTATAACAGCCAGTGTGAAAGATTTCCATAGTTATCTGCAACACTGAAAATAAATTTTGCCTTTAATATTTTCCTACTAATAATATTACTCTATACCTTATTGCTTTAATTTTAAAAATAATAAACTCTCCTTGCTTTTAAGTTAATATTCCTCACTTGCAAGTTACTTCAAACCAACATTATTTTTAGTTCATTACTAAAATGAGCAGAGAAATTCCCCTTAGAAGACATCTAGAAAACTGCTACTGCACTAATTCTTAAAAGATCTATCAACCTCCTGATGGATACTTCCAAGTTCCTATGTCCTAGGTCAGAGAGTTCTAAGTGTTAGACAAGGCTTCCTTATTTTGAGCTTGAATCTGTCTTCCAGTATGGCCATCGATTGACTCCAGTTTTACCTTCAAAAACTGTTCCAGTAATTCTGTTTTGAAAGAAAAAAAAAAAAACTATGCTCTTATAATAGGGGATATAAAACAAGTCTAATAAAACAGCAGGTCTGTGGATGCACATGTCTTAGTAACTTCAATTATAAGGGAATAGTAAAGACTACATAAATGGTGGAGTTACTTTACATTCATTTAAAATTCTTATTGTAATGATTCATAATATTAACTACATAGACTACTTCTGAGAAAATTCTAAATAGGTCTTTCTGTTCTTAAATTTAAATTCAGAATGATGAAGCTGAACTTTCTGTTATTAATTATATAAAATGTTCATATTCGGGTATGTATCACAAGCTTCTAAATTATGTAAAAGAAAACGTTTTGATTATTTTCATTTTTGATATGTTAAAATATGTTTAAGTTACTTTTTAGAGCTTCTGAAAGGGGAAATGCTTTTTAGTAGACTCACCTTGGAAATGTCAACCCAGTGGGAGAATTTTTGGAGAGCTTTGAAAAATAGAAAACACAGCTTACTAATCATAGTTATCTTGCTGGTAGGTTTTCCTTTTACAAACACTGTTATACACGGCTCCAAAGATTACTAAATTGCTGAAAACAGTTATAAATTGTGCCTGAAGTATCTTTCCTCAAATTTTGATTTTTATCTTAACCTGATTTTTATTTTGGAGTACATGAAAAGTATAATACTATCTGAACTTAAAATACCTATTCTATAAATATGATGTTTAGCAGGAGTTTAGTACATTGGTCATTTTAGAAAGCAGATACTTTATTTAATGTCCCAATTGTGGCAGTTTTGAAAATTTAAATTTAAATAACCACAGTGTATATAAAATGACTGTTTCACAGCATGGTGATTTATTTTTTGCCAAAATTCTGTGATGCTAAAGTCATAGTTACAAATTCAGGATTAGTTTCCCTTTTTCAAATATCTGAAGAAATAGAGTTGAAGATAAATAGAGTTCTAAATTATGTTCTGTAACTGTTAATATTTAAGATAAGAATATATATATAAGAATATATATATAAGAATATATATATTATATATTATATATATATATAAGAATAATATTTAAGATAAGAAGAATTTATTTCACATGAGGTGGCAGAATGAGAAGTCATTATTTTCAGTCATTAACTAGAGTCAACAGGTGAGAAACTTATTTTCCCTTAGTATTATTTCTCCCAATTTGCTCTTCTATTTAGATTTAGGAGAAAGAGTGATGAATTAACCAAAAAAGTGAATTTTATGTCTTAACAAAACAACTAATGCATTATTTTATACATACAGTAGATACAACCAGTATTTATTAAGCATATACTTTGTGGTAAACTAGACATTTCCATGAATAAATTCTATAAATAATAATTACTGTATCCATTATTAAAGAAGTCCAGGTTAAAATTTTTAAAAAGTCATATACATTGGAGCTGCAGTTTTAACAAAGGTCAATATTAACACTATACTTCTTCCATTTTTCACTGTCATGTTACTGTAACAATAATAATGTACCAGATAATCCAATTAGCAGTGTACAAAAAACAAAATTCACATGAAACCCACCTGATGTATAGCTTTTGGAAATTGCACAACCTAACACTCTTAAAAAATTATAACATGGTGCAGTACTTAATGTGATATACTGGCATAAAATACTTTCACAGGTAGAATTAAAGTGCATTTCAGCAATAACTGTGAATGGGATTGGATCATCATATACTGGCCACATAGTTAACACGTGAGCAGGTGATATAAAGAAGGCTTAATGTTATGGGTATAGAATGAAAAGTGCTACAGCTTTGAGAAGCTCTTGGAGCTTGTATTGTCCTCTTTTCCTGTGAGACTTTTTATACCATTTTGTACAACCACCATCCACCCTTATAAACACAGATCACACCTTTCCTCCATCCTCCCTCCCTCCTTCTCTGCCCTGTCCCTTGACCTTTTTCTTATTTTTCTTGATGTCGTAACTTGTATTTAATATAGAGCCTGATGGTTCCAGGCACTGTAGGTTTTACAGTCATATTCTAAAGAATATCTGCAGAATTTCTTCCTCACAAGTTATTTAAAGGATATGTAGGAGGATCAAATTCAATAATCATTTTGGTTTTTCTAAAGCAACATAAACATAAAGAAATGCACCACTGGTTAATTTTATACAAATTCAAAAACATAAATGCTCAGGAAACTTGTTGTTTGAGAAGTAATAACGTAATTCAATTATTTTCTTTTTGGACATCAAGTAAATTTGGTCCTTCCTGCCACAATGTGATGCTGACATAATGTTTGTTGTTGGAGGTTATCTACATTAACAGATCCAAGAGACCTTACCAAAACTGGATGACATTTATAAAGTATTTCTTGTTTTGTCTTCATAAACAGTAAAATGGGCAAAATGGTACTATATATGTATATACATATATATCTATAAATTTGAAACTCATAGTTCTTACTCTGTGTGCTGTTTATTTGAGCATGCATTCTCAGCAAATATCTTGCCCTCTTAGACATGAGTGAGCAGTTTTCACTTGCTCTGGTACTAAGACAATTCTCAGGGGTAGTATGCTTCAGGATCTTACCCAAAAAGGGAAGGAACTTAGAGCATTGTGACTCATGAAGGTCACAATATTATAATTATAGTACACAGAGTTTAATAATGCTTTATTGAGTTTTTAAAATTACACTCAAGCAAATATTAACTGCTCATCATTGCTTCCTATCCATTCTTCATATTCTGAAAGCAAAACATTTTTTGGAACTAAAAACTGGGGTGAGAGCCATATTTTTTTGTGTCAAGAATGTAGGTAAAAAGACTGACCAAAGATAATGCTCATCTAACAGTGGTGGATGTGAATTGTTCTTAGTAGTTTATATCTCTTGAAGTAAAATTTAAAAAATCATATTTTACATGTAAATTTTAGACCACATTTCGAGTATGGATTTTTTAATACAGAAACCCTATCCATCTATCTATCTATCTGCTATCTATATATAGAGTTGAACAATATATTTGCATACTACTAAGTAGCCAATCTGGAACTCCAAATTCCTTTCACATTCTGGAGCCTATACTCTTATCAATTAAAACATGAACATGGATAGGCTTGCTTTATCTTCCTTGGCTCTGACTAACAAGGGTTTCTTTTAGTTCCAAGGATAAAGAAAATTTAGAAGGGAAACTGAAAGGATCTGTTCAATACTCTACCTTATTTCTGGGTTATTCCCAGAAGATCACAGGTGTGTGCCAATTTCAAACTCAATTCAGAGATTTTGCAGGTCCTAGGACTTTAAGATATTTACCAGACTAGTAGTCTTCCAGATATAAGCTCTTCCTAAGTAGAGATGCGTAATAACTTTCATTACAAATGCTGCATTTTGAATTTAAAGTGAGCATAACAACACAAAGTGGTCTAGGATAAAAAGATAGCTATAAAGTTTATCAGAAGACAGAGCCCAGATTTACATCAGATATAGTTATTTCACTGTAGCAAAAGTTACTTTAAGTGAATTAACCAGTTAATTACTCTAGAACGTTGTAAAATTATATCCTTGTTTTGTGCAGAGGCCAGTGCTGTGGTACAGCGGGTTAACACCCTGGCCCAGAGTGCCAGCATCCCATAGGACGCCAGTTCGAGTCCCGGCTGCTCCACTTCCCATTCAGCTCTCTGCTGTGGTCTGGGAAAGTAGTAGAAAATGGTCCAAGTCTTTGGACCCCTGCACTTGTGGGAGACCCAGAAGAAGCTCCTGGCTCCTGGCTTTGGATCGGCGCAGCTCCAGCCGCTGTAGAGTGAACCAGCTGATGGAAGAGAGATCTGAGTTTGCACCAAAGCCAACATATTTAAAAAAAAAATCATTTATTTATTTATTTGAATGGCAGAAGGAAGGACTGAGAAAGATTTCTCATGTGTTGTCACCACCACCTTCCTCCCCCATATCCAACTGCCTGAGCTGGACCAAATCAGTTTGAGTATGCATTCAGTTGTTATTTATTAGTTAATATTTGTTAGTTAATACTTGATGGACTGCTAGTATATTCAGTACATTGAAGCCAGGAGCTGGAACCCCATTCCAGGTCTCCCACATGAGTAGCAGAAATCCAAATATGTGAGTCATCACCTGTTACCTCTCTGTGCATTAGCAGCAATCTGGATTCAGGAGGACATCTGGGACTCACACTCAAGCACTGTAATACGTGAGGCAGTATCAACCACTGTACCAAATGCCTTCCCCTAAATTTATCTTTTAATTTCATTTTATCATGATCTCTTGGCTGTGCCTCCACATGTGTATATGTGTGTTCACACAATTTAGGAAGAATTAGTAAGGGCTGCTTTCACAAGAGGCCACACTCTTACATTAGATGATGTTTGAAGTGATAATGTATTACATTAAATATGGGAGTGGAGAATTCATGAGAAAAATCTAAATTGTTGAACTCTGAAATAGTTTTTACGTTTTATTCTAGTTACATATCCCTTTTCAATATTTACTTTTAAAGCATATATTGCTTAACTGATAAAAGCAAGTTATTCCCACCCAAACTGTTTGCTCATAGTATATGCAGATTTTGCTATTTAAATCACTCCATTTGACACAGAGATTTTATTTTCATTGTAATTTTAGTTTAAGTTGCAGAAGTTCATAATCAAACAACTTTTGTGTCTCATGTTCAGGTCAATTTTTACTATGCTGAAATTGATTTAGAAGGAGATTGCTTGGAAAAATATGTTTGTGAGTCATCAATTATTATATTTTTACTTATCACATCTTATTCTTTCTGGTTTTCCCCTACATTATCCTTTGTAACCCTTAATAAGTAGGTTTACTTATGTAAATCAGCTACAGGAAGTAGCAAAGTGTTCAGAATTTCAGGTTTAATATAATTTATTAATATGGAAAAAGTAGAATTCAGTGTTATGTTTTGGTAACATTCAAGATATTGCAGTTAAAACACTTAAATTATTTCTGGCTGGGTAACTTTATTCAGTGCATTTTTGGGAAAGAAATCTCCTTTGTAATGGATGTGACCCATCACATTGTAAGATAATATTGAAAATAAGAATAACCACCAGTAATATTCTATGAAAAACAAATAAAATATGAAGGTAAAAATTTGTTCATAAGTAATTGACAAAAGTTATGAAAATGTGCTATAAAATTAGTGTATTTATGTGGGTATTTGATGTGTTGGTTAAGATGCCATTCTAGATGTCCACATCCCATATTGTAGTGCCTAGTTCAAGTATCACCTATATTTCCAACTCAACTTCCTGCTAATGCATATACTGAAAGGCAGCAGGTGATTGCTCCAGCAGTTGAGTCCCTGCCACCTATGTGAGAGAGTAATATTAAGTTTCCAGGTCCTGGCATTGGCTTGACCCACCCCAGCACATTGTAGGCATAGGGATAGTGAATGAACATATGAGAGATCACTCCCTTTGATCTGTGTTTCACTTTGCCCTGTTTCTCTGCCTTTCAAATGAAATAAAAACAAAGAAATAAAAATGTTTTAAAGTTATAAAAATCAGTGTGAAAAGAATCCATACCAAAAGATCTATTTTGGAACTCTAATTATTATTATAAATGTCCCTGTTAATTTAAAACTGTTAAATAAGACATGATATTGCAATAATATATATTACTGCTTTGAGAAAAAAATAGATGATTTAAAAAAAAATTGATCCCATGGTAACTACAAAAACAAATCCAGGGGCTGGTGCTGTGGCATAGCAGATAGAGCTCCTGTCTGCAGTGCCGGCATCCCATATGGGTGCTGCTTCAAGTCCTGGTAGCTCTACTTTTGGTCCAACTCTCTGCTATGGGCCTGGGAAAGCAGTGGAAGATGGCCCAAGTCCTTGGGCTCCTGTACCTGAATGGGAGAACCCAAAGAAGCTCCAGGCTCCTGACTTGGGATCAACATAGCTCTGGCCATTGTGGCCATTTGGGGAATGAACCACCTAATGGAAGACCTCTCTCTCTCTCTGCTTCTGCTTCTCTGTAACTCTGCCTTTCAAATAAATAAATCTTAAATAAACCTTTTTAAAAAATAAATAACACAAGTCCAAAAGATGCTTCAAAAAACTCAATGTGTTTCTGAGTACTTAAATTATTTTATAATATTGGCTAATATTTTAATAAATGTTATAGTTTTAAGAATTATGAATTAAAAAATCTTCAAAATTCTCCTAATTTGAGGTGAACATATACCTAATGTATTTCTTATCATTACAATTATTGTTTATCACATTAACTTTTGTACTTTTGTGACTGCTTACACTATTATCATAGTTTCTAATGATCCTTCAACTTTTCTCAGGGTTTGTAGAACCCACACATCTTTCAAAATGTGGCACAGATGGCAGTTCTTCCTGTACACTCTTTGTGAATCATCCTAAAATAGAATATTTGTATTTACATTGGCTGCAAGAGAAAAGTAAAGCTAAAATATTGCATGTGAGGTCTTTTTCCAAGGAGGATATACTAGCTTGCACCAAACCAATGCTCACTCTATGTCAAATAAAAAAAAAAAAAAAGCAGGCACATTAAAAAGCAATCAAGTTTTTTAAAGCACTAAAGAGCTGAGGAATCAATAGAAACAATATAAACAAACTTTATGAATAGTGGAGCCCTTTTCTGAAGTCATTTTCTGATGATTGCCAGGAAGCTTTTCCTTTGAGAGTATTGGAGATTACAGACAGAGACCAAGGTCTTCTGTGAGGAAAGAGAAAACAAGAACAGTACGCAGTGGTGGTACAAGGCTGAAATGAGAAATCTGGTATAGCAGAAGTTGCAAATGTATGAGAGGTATTCACATCTGAACACTTTCTTTTTCACAAGGCAATAAGTGATTCTGAGAAATTAGATGGAATATTTGCATAGTAAAACTATCTTATAGTTCTGTGGGATATGGGGGAAAAATTCTTCTGGGAAGGTAAATTGACTCAAGTACTTAATAAACTCTCACTCAAAATGTGTCCCGAAATTGTAGGTTGCCTGGAGCTGAAGGTAGAAGAACTGGACTGGGAAAGCTAAAGCACATGCTATTATAATATTTTAGGACTAGACAGAGGTTAGAAAACCGTACCCTAGGCACTGTGGCAAATAGGAGGTAGACAGACCATTTACAAAAATATAACACAATATGTTCTTATCTCAACCATTGCTATGTTTGAACAGATCAATCTTACTTGCCTAACAGGGAAAATATCTCTTTTTATGGGAAATAATATCACAAGGATTGCACACACACAGGATGTAAGTAGATGTGATTTTCTTTGAGTTGATTCTGCCTTTGGGTTACTAGGATCATTTAACCTTAGATACACATGCTTTATCATCTTGAGAGAATTTATTTTTTATATTGCTTCTACCTCTTTTTCTCTCTACTCTCTTTCTGGGAATCTACTTTTAGACTGTTACAAAATTATCTATATCTGTAAGAAAATATGAAAGTAATCTATAAAATTAACAATACTTAAAATAGGCTCAAAGATGATCCCTTTCTTTGAGTAATGGTTACTCAAATAATATTTTTTATTATTTTAAAGAAAGAAAAGATGCACAAGACAAGTTATGGAATAGAGAATTTCATCAGATAAATTTATTAAACATTTTATCAGGATTTATAAAATGAGGGGCCAGTGCCATTACTCACTAGGTTAATCCTCCGCCTGCTGCTCCGGCATCCCAGATGGGCACCGGGTTCTAGTCTCAGTTGCTTCTCTACCAGTCCAGCTCTCTGCTGTGACCAGGGAAGGCAGTGGAGGATGGCCCAAGTGCTTGGGCCACTGCACCTGCGTGGGAGACCAGGAAGAAGCACCTGGCTCCTAGCTTCGGATCGGCGTAGTTCTTGCTGTAGCGACCATTTGAGGGGTGAACCAACGGATGGAAGAACTTTCTCTCTGTCTGTCTCTCACTGTCTAACTCTGTCAAATAAAAAAAAAAGGATTTATAAAATGAATCAAATGTACATGCTAAGAAAAAATATAATATTGGAAGTTAGTAAATCAACATATGTGTTTAATTGCAGATTGTACACAGCAATAGGAAAGACTGATAAATTGGAAGGCAAATAAATAGATATCACCCAACTGAAACACAAAGAGAAAAAAGAATGAGAAGAAAAATCAGTGTAAGAGACATAAGGGATCTGTTTATTTACATTTTATATGAAAAATTGATTTCTCAGAGAGAGAACACAGAGAAAAAGAGGTAGAAGCAATGCAGACAATATTAAAAGAATTATCCCCAAATGCTAAATCATGTGATAATCTTAATGAGCTCAATGCCAAATAAGCAAAAAGTAAACCATATCTAGTTACATCTTAGTAGACTGATAAAAGCCAAAGACCATGGGAAAATCTCAGGATTAGACAAAAAAGATACAGTCTCAAAGAACAATAGCAAAGCAGATATCTTTCTTGTCAAGAACACTGGGAGCCAGAAGAAAATGGCCTGTATCCTTGAAATACTCAAAAAAATAGTCAGTTAAGAATTCAATACTCAGCAAAAATATGCTTCGAGTATTAAGAAGAAGGAAAGGCTTTCCAGAAAAGAACAAAAACTGGGAAAGCTAGCAGATTCTTGAATGAAAAGGAATTCTAAGGGGCTAGATGCATGTACTAGGTCACTTTTGATACCTACATCCCATGTTGCTGTGCCTGGGTTTGAATCCTGACTTCTTTCCCAATTCCAACTTCCCACTAATGTGCATCCTGAGTAGTAGCAGGAGTTGGCTCAAGCAGCTAGGTCCATGCCACCCATCTGGGAGATTCATACTGAGTTCCTAGCTCCTGGGTTGGCCTGGTCTAACCCCACTGTTGCAGGTATTTGGGCAATGAACCAGGGGACAGGTTCTCTATATGTTTCTCTACCTCTCAAATAAATAAATAAAATTTTTAAAAAGTGAATTCTAAAAGGAATTCTTTTTTTTTAAAAAAATATTTATTTATTTGAAAGTCCAAGTTACACAGAGAGAGAAGAGGCAGAGAGAGAGAGATCTTCCATCCGCTGGTTCACTCCCCAATTGGCTGCAATGCTTGGAGCTGCGCTGATCAGAAGCCAGGAACCAGGAGCTTCTTCCAGGTCTCCCACGCGGGTGCAGGGGCCCAAGGACTTGGGCCATCTTCTACTGCTTTCCCAGGCCATAGCAGAGAGCTGGATTGGAAGTGGAGCAGCCGGGTCTTTAACGGGCGTCCATATGAGATGCTGGTGCTTCAGGCCAGGACATTAACCAGCTGCGCCATAGTTAAAGGAATTCTTAAGAGAAAAAAAAAAATCCAATTCAGAAATTCCAAATGAATTGAATAACAATAGGCAGAATAAATGTGTGTGTAAATACAAATGAATAGTGAGAGTATAAACAATTATTACAATACAATGTAAAAATTTAAAGTATATCCAGTGATTAAATGCCTTGCAATAATAATGTAAGTTATAGGATGATACAAATAAAATTAGAAGAGTTTATATTTTTAGGATAACAAGGAAATGTGAAAGTAACAGGGGACTGTAATGTCTATGGGTGGGTTTATAGATAAAACTGCTAAATGAATCAAAGGAACAAGTAAGGAAGAACCACTCTCAGGCAATGTGAGCTGACACCGTCCATCAGTTCGAAGGCCCAGAGAGAATGAAAAGGCAGAGGAAAGGTCAATTCACCTTCTCCCTTCCAGAACTGAGACATCCAGCTTCTCCTGCCGTGGACATCAGAACTGCGGGTTCTCTGGGCTTCTGCCGTAGACTGAGCATCACATCCCGGGCTCCTCTTGTTCTCGGGCCTTTGACTGGGGCTGACCCATGCAACCAGTGTCCCTTTCTCTCCAGCTGGCTGAAGTGTATCTTGATGTTTCCCAGCTTCCGTTGTTGCATGTTAACGATCACCTCTAAAAATGATTACTTCTCTTCCTGTTTCCAGGTGAAACATTTTAGAATAAGTTCTTTTCAGGTACATAAATGTTTATGTGTGGCTAGAAAATATTTATTTTATAAAAATGATTTCGGGAATCTTCACTGTGGTGGGTTAAGCTACCTCCTACAACAACAGCATCCCACATCAGAGTGCAGGTTTGAGTGACGGCTTGAGTCCCGGATGCTGCATTTCTGATCCAGTGCCCTGTTAAAGTGCTTGGGAAAGCAGTGGAGGATGGCCCAAGTGCTTGCACCCCTGCTTGCACCCATTCGAAAGACCTGGACAGAGCTCCAGGCTCCCTGATTCTGCCTAGACTGGCAGTTGCAGTCATTTGGAGAGTGAACCAGGAGATGGAAGATCTCTCTCTCTCTCTCTCTCTCTCTCTCTCTTTCCCTCTGTATGTATGTGTCACACTTTCAAATAAATAAATAAATAAATATTTTTAAAAAGACTGCACCATACAGTCTTATACATTATCTTCTTTCCTCTTTTAATATGGCTGTACAGTAGCTGAATTGCTATATAAAAGATGTGGTTATTTTTATTGATACATATGCCAACTTAATCATCTAAGTTTGCACTTATATCTGTACTATATGTGAGTATGTTTCCTCACAGCTTTATATCAACTACTTTCTTTTTCTTTCATGTATTATCCCTACTTTAATTTGAATTTTTATTGGTAGTCTGAGTAATGTTACACTTTTTGGACATATAATTTCTTTTTAAAAATATTTGTTTATTTGAAATGTAGACATATATATAAATATCCATATATCCATATATATCCATATATATATATATATATATATATATATATATATGGAGAGAGAGAGAGATCATCAGTCTGTCAGTCCGTTCCCTAATTGGCTGCAATAGCCAGGCACCTGGGCCACATTGAATCCAGGAGCCAGGAACTTTGTCCTGGTCTCCTACATGAGTGGCAGGAGCCCAACTGCTCAGATCAGAGCCAGAGTAGCAGCTGGGACTTGAACTCACACTCCAATATGGTATGTCAGAATTGCAATTGGGGGCTTAACTTGATGCACTATAATGCAGGACCCTGGCCCTCTAATTTCAAGAATGAGATTACACTGGAGTCTTTGACTCTTTATGCCAAATCCATGAAAAATGAAAGAAAAGAACAGACACATAAAGAGCTGAGTTAGTTAACAAGGAAATTTATTAGCTGACCAGAGGCTGAGAAATAGCAACTAGAATTAAACATTTCTGATCTTCAAGGACTTGCTTGATTCTGTGTTCTGGCACCAATTTAATTCTACTTAGAACTAGAGTTGACTAAATTTATGTCTGTTTCCTTCCACTAGCTACTAAGCAGAACATCAAAAGCCATGTTGTATTTGTGTTCAGGAATTATCAAATATGCAATAGAGTTCTGTGCATTTTAAGCATTGAATAAATATATGCTGGATAAAAGGAGAGATTGCAAAGAAATCATTAAAACTAGATATAGGGGCTGGAGTTGTAGCACAGTGATACCTGTGATGCTGTTATCCCACATGAGTGCTGGATCAAATCCTGGCTGCTCCAGTTCTGGTTCCCTGATAATGTACCTGGGAAAGCTGCAGAAGATGGTCCAAGTGCTTGGGCCCCCCTCCCTCTGTTTTACTCTCTCTTTTCCCCACTCCTGGTAACTCTAACTTTCAAATAAATCTTTAAAACTGGATATAGCATTGTAGGTCTCTATATTTACCTCATAAACCCTGTCATTTTATATTTTTATAAATCAAAAATAGTTATTCTTCAAAAGTCACATAAAACCATACTGTTTTTGCTTCACAATATTAAGTTAAATAAAATAATTTTATGAAATTAAAATGATAGCTTTCTGTGTAATCTGAAAGACAAAAGATAACACAATAAGAAAAAATCAGTGTTTAATATAAGCTCTGTAAATTAATTTTTCACGAGGAAAATTTGCTGATGGAATTTGAGTGTTCCATTTGTGATGTAGGCTGACAAAAATACCTGGCGAAACTCCAGAGGACCTTTCTACTTTCCCCAAAAGTATTTTTTTCGACTACCCATCAAACAAACAAATGCTGCAGTTAAAATAGGATGAGTCTTCCCACTGAAAAAAAAGGCATATGTTGAAGTGACTCACTGGTTGAAAATATGTTTTTAAAAATTATTATCAGACACTTAAGTTTATGCTTTTGGCCCTTAAATTGTGACCTAAAAATACATTGTTCATTTATTAATAATAGTTTCTTTCATTTAAAAGATAACTAAAAATGTTGACCTAACATGCTTATTAACATATCACACCAGAAGTGGTTTACTTTAGAAGTTATTTTAGAAACATGAAAGGACATAAAAGGAAGTTTCCAAAGAAACATATTTTCAGCACCATAATTATTGTCATTTACAGTGCTGTAAAGCTTTAATCCAGGGGAAACTCATCAGTGCAATGTGACTCAGTTTGGTCTGAAAGTCCTTGAGAGGAGCAGAACTATCTGCAGATGGTGGCTCATCTGCATCTCATAATTACAGTATATGTTCGCTCTCTAATAAACCTCAAAATACATGAAAACCAATATAGCCAATCTTCTGAATAAGCAAGAACTAATGAACATCTGGAAGTGGCTACATGACTTATAATTGAGTCGATAATTTCTAAATCCATCAATGAAGTGGTGGCTGTTAACTTCTTAGTGTATGTACTCCAGGACCACCTAGGCACCAAAAAGCGCTAGGAGCAAATACATTGATATTTGCAAAATTTTCTATCCTGCAATTCTAAAAACGCCTGTATGGAAATTCGCTTCTTGGAGATGGACAACCACATGGATTAGTTGAGTGAGTGGGAACACCAATAAAATAATTCTAGGAAAACAGATTTGTTAGTTAGAAAATGGGCAAGAATTGTTCATATACTTCTTGCAGCTATAACTGAATCACAGCTAGAAACTTGCCACTTGCCACCTCCCCACCCCTGCAACAGACTCAGAACAAGTTAGGAATAGCCTCAATTCTAAGGACCTTAATTCCTGCTGTCTTCCTGCTTGGGTTTCACTCAATATTTTCATGGCTTTTCTATTAAATTAACTGCTAAATTTATTCTCTGTGGCAAGGGTTTTCTAAATTTGCAATTTCAGCTTAGTGTTCTTTCTAGGCTGCTGACTTCCTGACCCTGCTTCAGCCAGAGTAGCTCTGTTTTCATTTGTTTTGTATTTTCATATGTCATTAATATCATTTTAATAAAATAGTGTGCATCTGTAGAGAAAGTGTTGAAACCTACTCTTGTAAGGATACTTCTGTTTTCGAGAAGATGGATTAAAGCTTGACATCAACTGATGAATCATCCAATGTTGAATTTCAGGAATGCAATACAATGTTGAATTCAGGAATGTGGGAAGGTGGAGTTGAAAGAGAAGTGTATTTTGGTGAATATTTTTGAATGCACGCATAAACTTTTCAAAATATGAATGTTAGGGCTGGTACTGTGGTGTAGCAGGTTAACTCTCCACCTTCAGCACTGGCATTCCATATGGGTGCCAGTTCTTATCCCAGCTGCTCCACGTCCATTCCAGCTACCTGCTAATGGCCTGGGAAAGCAGTGGAAGGTGGACCAAGTGCGTGGGCCCCAGAACTTCATAGGATACCCTGAAGAAGTTTTTGGCTCCTGGCTTTGGCCTGGCTCAGCTCTGGCAGTTGTATCCATTTGGGGAATGCACTGATGGATGGAAGATCTCTCTCTCTGTCTCTCCCTCTTTCTGTCTGTATCTCTGACTCTCAAATAAATAAATAACTCTTTAAAAACTATGATTTTTTTTTCCAGGAACTTTTGAAAGCCCAGTGTATTTATGGGTCTCAAAATATTTTGTACCAAACTAAACTTCATTTCGATTCTATTTTCCATGAATTTGTTTGAAGTATCCTAGTGCTACAGACCTGCAACTAGATTTTTTTTTTTTTGGAAGAGGACTATCTAAGGTCTCTAATGAAGTTTTCATTGGAGATAAAGTTTTCAGCATACGAAATATTGACAAAGCCCTTATCTAAAGAAAAGACAATATGTCAAAAAACTAGAAATAAAATTTCCATGTGATGCAATAATCCTTCTTCTGGGTATATACCTAAAGGAAATGATATCCTTACTTCAGAGAGATAGCTGTATTCCCATTCTCTTGTGACATTATTCACAACAGCCAAGATGTAGAATTAACCTTTGTGTTCACCAATGAATGAATGAAGAAAAGGTGGTAAAAGGAGGAAATCCTGTCAATTGCAGCAACATGAACGAATCTGGAAAACATGATTGTGGTTGATTCTGTGCCTGGCTGGAAGATTGCCTGCCTCATCAACACAGGCGGTTAAGAGGGCCTGGCACACCCTGCCTCCCAGGAAGGACCCTATGACCTGATTGCTGGCAGGTGGCAGGAGCCCAGGTACATTTCCCCCACCCCCACTTCCTGTTGAAAAGCCTTGTAATACCAATCAGGTAAACAGCTCCAGGATGTGGCCCAGACACATAAAGACCACCTGAAAGGCTACACAGGCTACCTGAGCTTCAAGCTGATTGGAGAAGCATAGAGGTGCCAGTATCGGCTTTATCCTATAGAATTAGTGCTACCCTGAACTAACTACTCCTCCTTGTCTGCCCTTAAAAAGCCATAGAAAATTAATTAATTAAAAAAATATTATGTAGGATCTCTGTCTTTAATGTGCTGTACACTCTTATTTAATGCTATAGCTAGTACTCCAACAGTATTTTTTTTCACTTTGTGTTTCTATATGGGGGCAAACTGTTGAAATCTTTACCTAATATATACTAAACTGATCTTCTGTATATAAAGAGAATTGAAAATGAATCGTGATGTGATTGGAAGGGGAGAGGGAGCGGGAAAGGGGAGGGTTGTGGGTGGGAGGGAAGTTTTGGGAGGGGGAAGCCATTGTAACCCATAAGCTGTACTTTGGAAATTCATTAAATAAAAGTTAAAAAAAAAAGCCTGTGCCTGATTGTTAATAAATGGACATGTTCACCGAAGCTGTCTCCAGTGTTTCTTGTTGAATGCCATCACCCCACCATCCTGACAGTGCAGACCTCGCAGGACGAGCCTACACATCAGAGGGTGAAACAAGCCAGTCACAGAAAGACAAATACTGCGTGATCTCATTTATGTGTAGAATCTAACAAAACAAGAAAAAAATCAAGTAAATAGAAACATAAAATACATTCGTGGTTACCAGAGATGGGTAGCAGGAAGAAATGGGGAGATCTAGGTCAAATGGTATAAACTAGCAATTAGGGAGGACAAATAAGTCTGGAGAGTTCATCCATATCAGGAGGATTCAAGTTAATAATATTACAGTGCAAATTGAAAATTTGCTAAGCAAGCATTTTGGTACTCTTAAATGCCTCCCTGAACTACAGAAGGTGCTGTGATGCTACATAGCTAAGATGTAGGAATCATTTTACTATAATATGCATAGCAGAGCTTCATGTTGCATACATTAATTTTTTTTATTTATTTTTTTAATTTATTTGACAGAGTTAGTGAGAGAGACAGAGAGAAAGGTCTTCCTTCTGTTGGTTCACTCCCTAAATGGCCGCCACGACTGGAGCTGTGTCGATCTAAGCCAGGAGCCAGGTGCTTCCTCCTGGTCTCCCATGCAGGTGCAGGGGCCCAAGCATCTGGGCCATCCTTCATTGCCCTCCTGGGACACAGTAGAGACCTGGACTGGAAGATGAACAACCGGGACTAGAACCGGTGCCCATATGGGATGCTGGCACCACAGGCAGAGGATTAACCAAATGAGCCACAGCGCCGGCCCCACATACATTAAATTTATATTGCATTATATATAAAAGAAAAGGCATATAACGAAAATAGCAGTAACAATTATTTTGGATTTGAATATGCCTTCCATATACTTAGCTTTCAAAACTTGAAATACCATCTTGTCCCCTGCTTATTGGAGATAAAAGGAAAATGAGAAGGAACACAAGGGGCAAAAGTCCTTCCTTTAATTCAGTTGAAGATCTTGAGTTAATAGGCATTAGCTTTTTTAGTCTTTACAATAACTTACTTAATTCTCATAAATGATAGATACTATTGCTATCACAATTTAATAACTAGAGAAAATTTGCCTGGACAACCAGCTCCTTTAAACTCTATGAAAAATGTCATCCTGGTTCCAAAGTCATTTATTTTTCTTGCCTTTTCTTTACAAGAAGATAGTACTTTAAGAGAATTAAATGTGTGCCCTTATGTTAGACTTACCCTACTCTGTGTTATGTTCATACTTTTCTCAAGAACATGAACAGCAGCAAAAATAAATATTGAATATTTTAGTTATTCAAAACTAAAGTACAAAACATAGTTAACCTAATGTGGTGGTCAATGCTTATGTTTCTCCCTGTTTATTTTGGTATAACAGGTGATGCAAGACATTTGTCTTTTGTTTCAAAAATTGGTCGAGGCTGGTGCTATGGTGTAGCCAATTAAACCGCTGCTTACAATGCCTGCATCCCATGTCGGCACTAGTTCGATTCCTGGCAGCTCTGCTTCAGATCCAATTCCTTGCTGATGCACATGGGAAAGCAGCGGAAGATGGCCAAAGTCCCTGGGCCTCTGCACCCACATGGGAGACCTCAAAGAAGATCCTGGCTCCTGGCTTTGGCCTGGCACAGCCCTGGTCAATATGGCCATTTGGAGAGTAAACCAGAGGAAGTTCTCTCTCTGTAACTCAGCCTCTCAAATAAAATAAGTAAATCTTTTGAAAAAGTTGATAAAAATTCCTCATTCTATACTTTAAGTTTTTAGATTATTATGTTTTGAATTTGTAGATTAATATTCACCTATTTTCTAATCTATCAACTAGTTGCTTAGAAATGAAAATATTTAGCTTTTGTAAAAAAAAAAAAAAACAACAGGCAAATTTATTTCTTTCACTGCATGCTGCCATCATTTGGAACTTTTCAACAAATTTTTCCCTAGTTCTAAATCTGATAAATTTTGGATGTTGTTTTAAAGAACGTCTTTCCTGATAAACACAGGTTTTAATAGTCTTGTTCTGACACTTTGGATTTATTATTCAAAATGTCATGCTTAGTTTCTATAATTATAAAAATTCTTCTGGCCAAGTAGAGCTGTTTTTTAAGTCACTTGCCTTGATTTGATAGAACTAAAATAAATAAATCACTGCTTTTATAAGTTATAGTTCACACAGTGCACTGGAATGGTTGTTGCTATAGATTTCGCTGTGTCTCCCCAAAATTCACATAGTGAGGCTCAGTTCCTTAAAAGGTGACTGTATTTGGACCTTCAAGGAGGTACAGTAAAATTGGGTGAATGACATCACAAAGATGTGTACCTAATGTAAGATGACTGGCACCCATACAATAAGATGAAAGACACCAGGGGGACATGTGTACATGCATAGAGAAAAGGTGATGTAAGGGCACCGCTGGTGAGAAGGCAGCTACCTGCAAGTCAGAAACCTCAGGAGAAACCACGTTGACAATATTTGATATTTGACTTCCAGCCTCCAGAACTCTGAATAAAATTAAGTTCTGTTGTTCAAGCTACCCAGTCTGTGGTGATGCCTACTGCAGTCCTAGAAAACTAACACAGCAGTACATGGTTGATTAAGACTCCTGCCTACATAAGTAAGTCTGGATATGAAAAAATGCCATACATTTGTACAATGAAAATTGATAGCTCCTCACCTTTTTTTTTAAAAAATATTTATTTTATTTATTTGAAACTCAGTTACAGGGAGAGGTAGAGACAGAGAAAGCAGTCTTCCATCTGCTGGTTCACTTCCCAGATGGCCGCAAGGGCTAGAGCTGCGCCAATCCGAAGCCAGGATCCAGGAGCTTCCGCTGGGTTTCCCATGTGCATGCAGGAGCCCAAGGGCTTGGGCCATCTTCTACTGCTTTCCCAGACCATAGCAGAGAGCTGGATCAGAAGAGGAGCATCTGGGACTAGAACCGGCACCCATATGGGATGCAGGCACTTCAGGCCAGGGCTTTAGCCCACTGTGCCTCAACGCCGGCCCCAGCCTCACTTTTCTTTATTCAACAACTTACAACACAATATTTAAAACTATGAGAAGATATCCTGTCAAGAGAGTGCTCTAAATTTATAAAATAAATATTGTAACACTATTCTTATCTGCTCAATTTTAGAGGTAACTATCACAAGAAATATTATGCTCTGTAACTGGGTGCATAAATTATGTGATAGGAAGTTTATTAGACTCCAAATTCTAAACATGTGAAATCATCAAACATTAACCTAATAGTGAGCGGTATGCACTCTAGTAAAAAAATAAGAGCAAAGCCAATCTGTATACAGTGCCTCCTATCCATTCTTCTCACTGAAAAAATTCTCTCCCTCCCTCCCTCCCTCCCTCCCTTCCTTCCTTCCTTCCTTCCTTCCTTCCTTCCTTCCTTCCTTCCTTCCTCCCCCTTTCTTCCTTCATTCCTTCTATCCTTTCTTTTTCCCAAAATTGTCCCCCTGTGAATGCAAGATAAATTGAAACTCTTAAGCATGCTACAGAAGTCTCCAGGATGGCATGGATCCAACTTAGCTTCTAGACTTCTTTCCCTCCTAATTAAAGCCCTCACTTTCCTGCACATTTCTCTCACTGAATAAAATGCTTTAAAATTTTTAAAATAAAGTCTCCCAGAATGTGACACCTGCCACCACTGCAACCTTTCTCTCAGATCATTCCAACTAATGTTCTGTAATCCAGCATTACCAATTTCCCTGCACTTCCCCAACCTGCCATGTCTCTGAGCTCTCTCAGATGTTTGCTGCACCTGCTTCTCTCTCTGGAGTCATTCTTCTTCAGTCACACCAGGCTGGACAGATGAGTACAGGGGCTGATTAGTGACTCCATAGCTAGACTTCAAGTGTTCAAATCCTATTCTGCCACACATTACCCAGATGATTTCTTTATGCTTTTGCTCTCTCATTTTATGGTGATTAGCCTAATGTCAAAATTAGTCTCCTGGGATTAACTTTAAATATAAGCTAATATATGTGAAAAGAACATCATCTAAACCATTATAAGCACCAGGTAAGTGTTAGTAGTCATCAAGTTCCAGAAGAAGGGTCTCCCACTCTGGGGAATTCTCCTTGATCCCATCTTCTAGTCCAGATTAACTGTCCTTGGTATATTCCCACATTTGTAGGAATACAACACATTCTATTTCAATTAAATATTACAACAGTATCAGTAATACAAGCTATGAAGAGAAGAAAATGGTTTATTTTTTGTTACCTTCCCAAAGCCCATCACTGTGCCAGACATTCAGCAATTGTTGTAAGAATATTTGTGATAATTGTGGTTAGGTTAATACATCAGTGGAAGAACAAGGTGTGATGTGAAGATTGAAAATGCTTAAAAGAAATGTCTGAGAAATATGTCATAGTTATTTGTAAAATATTTTAAGTGGAAGGAAAATTTTCATTTCTGTCACTCACCAATGTTTTAAAATATGGAATCAGCAGAAAGTAATTTTCCATTATTAAAATAATGTAAGCTTATTAATAAAAATTTTGAAAGTATAAAAATAAATTGTAAGAAACATCCATATATCATCTAATGACTTATATTATTGATATTTTAATATTCATAACTATGAATTTTTTATGTATATAAAAATTTTAATCGAATTGTACTTATAATTTCTCATCCATTTGAACATCAGAATAGCTTCTGTTAATATTTTATGTAATTTCAATATCTTTGTAAGCATTATTTCCATGGTCCACCAAAAAGACTCAGCACTATTTACTTGATATTTTCCCTTTATATGTTGTTGGAATTTGACCAATATTGTTAGATTGTTAGCAATACCTCAATGAACATTTTTATATGCTAAACTTGTTTCTGAATGTAGAATCATTCCTTAGAAGCTTACTGATTAAATTTCTATTCCAAAATTTGTGGACATTTTAGAATTTTTAACAATCATAAATTGATTTCCAAAAGATTGATACCAACATTAATTCCTGTGAGAAATGTATATTCCTTCTACATACACTCACTTGCACTGGATATTACATTTATCTAAATCTGTAAAATTCAAGAAATGAGAGCAAAATTCATCACTACTTCCATCTTTCGTATTTTATAAACTTCCATTATTGTTTTGTGAATTTTACTAGTGTTTCAAACTATTATAATGACTTAAGAAATTTTTGGTTACCAAATCTACACATTCCTGTGAATCAGTAACTCTATCCTCCTTTCTAAACATCTTGTCCTTTTTACTCACATCTTGGTTGTAAAGAATTAATACTTTTCTAACAAGTCTTTTTACAATAGTTATCATGAGTGAGTAAAAATGACAGCACCATTAACAACCATTTTCCCTTTGATAAGCTGAAGGGGAGGGTAAAGAAAATCAGAAACCTGAAGGAACTAAGGATGCGAATGCATACTGCCTGGGACGTTTGTCTTGCTACCTGGGTAGATTGCCTCATTTCAAGCTTCCTTTTTTTTCTCTCAGGATCAAAAATTAAATTAAATTTAGAGATATTAAAATTGTGAAAGACAGTCTCTTTTTAGACACATTCACAAAGAGCCAGTGCGCAAAATTCTGAATAGCAAATGATTGTTAATCAATGAAAATAATTATATTAACTGCTACGAATTTTGCATGGGAAACCAAATTATCATAAAAAGTTATAAGTGGATGTTATAAATGGAAAGTCAGCTGCAGTATCTTTATGGCCACTGTCACTGAGGCACCAATAGAATGTACCTTTCCCTATTCTAGAATACATTAGGAGTAGAACCTGTGATCTTGCTCATGGAGTGCCCGTCTTCTGTACTCACAGTAAAGTTCACTTCTTGGTAACACAACTCTTACTTTAGGTATGTTGATATGCATAAGTTATAGAACACAGTCCAGGTATCTGGCTTTTTGTCTAATGATAAAGATGATGTTCATGATAATGATGACAATATTGGAGCTTGTTTTGTATTTTATTGTTTTGTGTTTCCTGCTTTGATCTATTGCATTTATAATTTGACTCAATAGTGACAATCTTGTTTTTTTTTTAATTTAAAATGTCATAGCTGGAAAGAAGAGGGATGTACCTTACATTATTGCTATATACTTAAAAAAAGCTAACCCTGAATAATGAATAGTATATTTGTTAATATAGAATTGATATTACATGATGTATAAATTCTTCTTCTTTAAATTTATAGAGAGAAAGTTTCTACAGATAGGATCAGGTTTTTCTTTTGCTGAACTTAAATACAGCTTCTCTCTTTAAAACTCTTTGTATCAACACTACTGTTCATTTGTTAGGAGTGACATTCCTTGATATCTCTCCATTACTGGTGAAGATGATTTTCATTACAAACCTGATCTTATATGCCTATAACTGAAGCCACCCAAACTGCCTCTTCCATCACTGAACTTTCTGTTCCCTGTGGATGCTGTGGTTGAAATGGATTTTTCTTTCCTTTGTGTCATAATTTCTGTTTCTCGGTTGTTGCTCATGATAAGCCTGTCAATTGGTGCCACACATCTCTGCAGCACAAAGCAGTGTCGATGCAAGCCATTACCCTGGCAGCATGTGTCAGTGAACACTTGACTGAAGGAGCAGCCTCACTGCAGTTGTTCTGCCTACAAGGCAAGGTTAATGATGCATCTCCAATATATTTTCTTAGAGAAAGCAATTACCTAGCTACAGGGCTTGAACAACAGTGACAGGACCTTTGATCGTGACATTTAAAAATTAATTTTAACTACTTCTATGTAGATATCCAATAATATTGACAAGATATACTTTCTGGTCAGTTTGTTTCTGTACCACCTTGTGTATCATTGGTAAAAGAAACTGCTGTATCAAATTTTGGAAGAAAAACTAACTAACTATTTATACATTGTATATCTCCCTCCTCAAAGTATTTTTTATTTCATTATCTTTTCCATTTTGATTACTCATATATAATCTTTGTTTCTAATGTGCATAAGAATATGGTTATTGTATAATATCAAACTAGAAATATCAATAAAGGATATAGACTTTTTTGAGTATTTCAAAATACTGACAATGATAGCACATAATATAAGGATTGTAACTGAATAAAGGTAAATCTAATTAACAGTGCTTGATTTCCTATTTTTATTTATTGTTATTTCCAGTTCTGGTTATCCTTTTAATCAGAATTTGTTCACTTACTTTATAAAAAAGAAAACTACTCCTGATTAAGGCTCAAAGGCTTAATTTCTAGAACTTTTGGGACTGAAATTTGCTATACATTGGCATTGTCACAGGCTACTCTTTCAGAATCTGATGGGTCCTAACTCATGACATTGAAATGATTTTCATATCTTTTGCCATGTACGCTTTGAAGATGTACAGCTCTACTGATTTAAAAAAGAGCAGGCAAAGTAGACTGGTGATGTGCATGCATGTGTGTGCATCCGTATGCTGAGACAGGGGCAAATGCGTGCATGAACTCAAGATTATCTGTAGTGAATCTTCTTTCATATTAATTGACAGCATTTACATTTTGACATAATTGACAGTTCCTAGTCAGTTTAATTATCTGTTCATTGAAACTGCTTCAATTAGTAGTCCTTAAGTTGAATATAACAGAATGACTAATTTTAATTGGCTAAAAATTAAGGAAATTTTTGGTTTAATGCATGCATCAGTGGGAAGGGAAAGGCAAGGCTCGGGCGTGATTTTCTGTAGTGGTTTAGAATTCCATGAGTGATCCAATTCTGTTTTGCTCAGCTATGCACATCTTCATATATTGGCTTATCCTCATGATGACTCTGTTAAAATGATGGCAGCAGGCCTATACCTCATGTCCACATATGGCATCACCCAAAGAAGTTACAGTGCTTCAATCATCCTGAGATTTACTGCTACCAGACAAGCTTAGAATGAATATTCATGTCTGAACCCAGTGGCTGTGGTGAAATACTGGGATGTATTGAGCCAGGGTCACATTCTTCAACCCTGAAGCATGAATGTCCAGTTTACATTACTCATCATACCTGAAGCTAAAAGATGAGCAAGTTTTCCTGGAAAGCACTGCAATTTCTAAATGAAAGCCAGAAACTGTTTCAAAAGGCTGAAAATAAAATGGATACTACAGAAATCAACAGAAATAGGTTATAGCTGATTTAAAAAATTTGCATTGCTTGACACAAATCAAAAAACAACCTGCGGTGCTCAAACTCTGGTCTTCCATTCTATAAGGAGGACTGACATTATTCTAAAAGACATTTAAGCTGTTATTCCTGGTGTTACAGAGTGGGTTTGAAAAAGGAGTTCAGCAGGGAAGCAGAATGAAGAAAAAGCTGGACAAATTCCCAGCTGTCCTGAGTCAGGTATCACAGTATGCCTTCATTAATCTTTTTGAAGTAATTTCTCAGAACATCAGACACACCTTGAAATGTTAGCACAGAAATACATTTCACAGCCGAATATGAATACCTTTCATATCACGTATCACTTTGAATTAACCATATCTCTTTGATAAGCTATACCTATTCCCTCGGGTTTTTAACCAATAACAGCTTTTAGGTAGGCCCAAGCAAGATGCTCACAATATTTAACAGCTACCATGTCATGAGCTTCTGTCAACCATAACGCCAGCAGTCAAGCAGGAAGACAGGTTGCCAGCTAAAATCAAAACCATTGAGTTCTGATTCAACAATGACCCTATCTATCTCCTTCTATAGGAAATCCTTGAGCTCTTAAAGTGATGTCTTAAGGCCCCAAAAGGATTTATTTTTCAAAAATGCAACTTCAGTGTTGAAAGTGGCTATCCAATGACTTGATATTTTTAAGTAACAGGTCTTCCTTTTGGTCTTTTCTAATCATTCTGGGGCTATTTGTTCACACTGTTCATCTTTATTGTTATTCTGAACTTTTCTTTGATAATGAGCAACAATAAATTGCTGGTTTTTTAATAGATAGTTATAAAACATCCTGGCTTTTTTGGTTGTAAGAAGAGATAAATCTCCTAAATATAAATTATTTCACTTACAATTATACCCAATTTCTTTGTTTTATTCTTCATCAGAGTCAATAGTTCATCGTTGTCTTTTATCTTTTGGGAATATGTGTTTGCTGAAAGAAAGTCATCATGTCTTAATCTGTTCTGTGCTGTTAGAATATCACATACTGGATAATTTTTTATAAGCAGAAATGTATTGGTTGAGGTTCTAGGGGCTGGGAAGTACAAGATAGGGGCTGGCAACCAGCAAGGGCCTTTTTGCCTGTCATCCATGGAGAGAGGGAAAAAACACTGTGTGAGACAGGCAAGAGGAGGGCGATCTATTCCTTTCATTATGAACCCAGTCCCATGACAAGGAACCTACTCTTGCAATCATGAACCCACTCTCACAATGTAGGTCCATTTATGAAGGCTGAATGTTCATAGCCTAATCATGTCTTAAACATTCCAACTTTTAATACTGTCACATGGCCACTGAATTTCAACCTGAGAGTGACAGGTGACAAACATTGAAGCCAGAGGAGTTCCCATCCACTCAGTTTGCATTCACAGCCCATTTAGATCACAGGCAAGTGACTACAGGGCCTGAAACTGAAATCTACCATATTATAAAACAATACGCATTTTGTTAGGAAACTCAGGTTTTCTCAGAGTCATTGGTGATATGTCCTGGAAGACTTGGTGACTAGTGTTCTCCCTAGTTTCCCTATCGCTATTTTCAGGTTTACCACAGAAGAAAAATCCTGGAGTCAAGGGAAACAGTACTCTTGATTGGTCAAACAACACACAGCATTTTTCTAAAACACCAAGGAAGAATCATGTTGATAGACAGAGATCTTCTCATGTCTCCAACAAGAAATGAATGTGTTGAAATGATTAGAGTTGGATTATCTTTGACTTTGCTATTAGGATTTGCTTATCAATTGTGATCTCACATAAGTTCTGAGCAAAAGGAAAAAGAAAAATTACTGCTCTTAATAACTGTTAATGAATGTTATCTCTTCTATTTTTTCCTCAGGCCAAACTTCTCTCTCTCTCTCTCTCTCTCTCTCTCTCTCTCTCTCTCTCTCTCTCTCTTTCAAATACACACGCGTACTTCTTCCCACTACAATGTGTTATATTTTCTTCCTGAATTTCACTTCTGTGATAATAATTTATAGTTTCTGGGAGTCATGTAAGTGTTATCAAATGAGGGAGAGTACTGGGCTTATCAGTTTGATGCACATTGGCAAATTTATATCTGGATTCCAGATAGATCTCAATGTCTTTTATTTAAAATTTAAATGCTCAAAGAAGTTCAAAACTTCATCATCTTCATGACCTCCTATTTAGTAAATACTTGCTATCATTTTTTTTTCTTGCTATCATCTATTACTTATAGAAACCCAGGAGTCCAGGAGTCAGTTCTGATCGCCTCAGCCTTTCTAATGCTCACACTAAGAGAATCAATTTCCTATCAATCCCCTCTTTTAATGCACCTTGAATCCATCAACTTTTCACTCTTATTGCTGCTTCCTTCATCCAAGTCACTTAATCTTCTAACATCTAAACTTGAACCCTACCCAATTCATTATCTCCCAGATGCCAAAACCCAAATAAGGACACTCTTTTGTATAAAAGTTTTAATCAAGTTTGCATACTTCTTGGAATTAGAAACAAAACAGTCAACTTATATTGACATGGCATATAAGTTCTGTAATATTTGCTTGAAATGACATGGGTAGGAAAATTTATGTTGCTTTCACCTGCCTTGTATAGTATCCTGATTTGATTATATTAATTTTGGCTATGATGTATTATCAGGAATAAAGATTTTCCTGGGGCCGGAACTGTGGTGCAGCAGGTTAACACCCTGGCCTGAAGTGCCGACATCCTATATGGGTGCCGGTTCGAGTCCTGGCTGCTCCACTTCCCATCCAGCTCTCTGCTATGGCCTGGGATAGCAGTGGAAGATGGCCCAGGCCCTTGGGCTGCTGCACCAGGTGGGAGACCCGGAAGGGACTCGTGGCTCCTGGCTTCGGGTCGGCGCAGTTCCAGCCAAATGGGGAGTGAACCATCAGATGGAAGACCTTTCTCTCTCTCTCTCTCTCTCTGCCTCTCCTCTCTCTGTGTAACTCTGACTTTCAAGTAAAATAAATAATTCTTTTAAAAAAAAAAGATTTTCCTAACAGAAAGCTGTTTTAGCTGTTTTAATACCTTCTTACAGTGAATTAATGACTCCACTCATAAAAGCATTTTAAAATCAATTCCCTAGAATCCTATTTATTTCAATAAAATTGGTTTAGTATTTTAAAAGTTCAGCTTTTAGGGCTAGCATTGTGACACAACAGGTTAAATCACCTCTTACAACTTTGGCATCCCATATTAGAGTTCTTGTTTGAGTCTCAGCTGCTCTACTTCTGATCCAGCTCTCTGCTAACATGCCTGAGAAAGCAGCCAAGGATGGCTTAAGTGCTTGGGCCCCTACCTGGATTTCCAGGCTCCAGATTTTGGCCTGATCCAACCCAGGACATCATGGTCATTTGGGGAGTGAAACAATGAATGGAAGATTTCTCTCTCTCTTTGTCTCTCCTTCTCTCTCTCTCATTATTTTATTTATTTATTTTTTTTTTTTATTTGACAGGTAGAGTTATAGACGGTAAGAAAGAGACAGAGAGAAAGTTCTTTCTTCCATTGGTTCACTCCCCAAATGGCTGCTATAGCCAGCGTGCTGCGCCAATCCGAAGCCAGGAGCCAGGTGCTTCTTCCTGGTCTCCCATGCAGGTGCAGGGCCCAAGCACTTGGGCCATCCTCCACTGTCCTCCTGGGCCATAGCAGAGAGCTGGACTGGAAGAGGAGCAACCAGGACTAGAAACCGGCGCCCATATGGGATGCCGGCACTGTAGGTAGAGAATTAACCAAGTGAGCCACGGTGCCAGCCCCTCTCTCTCATTATTTTAAATAAGTAAATAAATGTAAAAATAATTCAGTTAATGTTTTCTATTACACTGGCTTTTATGAGTAATGATATGCATTAAAACATATTAATTATTCTGAGAGAATAATTTAGAAAAGGTTTAATTAATTTTCTTAAAATATCCTAAACTTGCGTATAAACCATATTTTCTATTACATCATTTAACATAATTTTTGCCATAACTTGCAAGATACCAATTTAGCACACCTTGCTTTAATTATTAATTCAATCAAACCCAGCTATTTTTCAACTTCTGTTCTGTTCTAAGCACCACATTACACACTGTGACATAAAAATATGAAAATTTAAAGTTTCCATTGAGATTTCCAGTATGAAGTTTCCAGACACATAAGTGGTCAAATTTCAGAACTATGACGTTGTTGTGTATTAGAAGCCCAAACAGTGTAGTACAAAAAGTTGAAGGTATTATATTTGTCTTCTAGGTAAGTGAGGTAAAACACTGTTTTAAAAAGCCATAATTTTACTGGGAGTCATAGGAATAAAAGAACAGGGCCATGATCAATTAAATATGCTTCCAGGAAGATCACTTGGAGGCCTTAGTGAAGAGAGCTTGGTGAGAGAATGAACAGATGGGAAGCTATTGCAATACTTTGGATGAGTGATCCTAAGTTTTTGAACTAAGCAGCTGCAGTGGAATTAGAGAATAAAAGATGGATATGAGAAACATTCTGAAAAAGAGCTGACAAAAGAAGTTGACTTGCTGAATTCAGGGGGAGAAAAGAGGAAGAAGATGGTGACAAAGATTACTCTAAGACACCTACCTTAGGATTCAATGATGTCTCAGAACAGAAAGGAAGGATCAGTGATGTGTCTTGGGAAAGGCAGATTTGAACTCATAAAGTTTTATATGACTACAAAGCAACAAGACTAACATACCAAGATCAAGATACAAATACATGGATATTATCTCAAAAGAGATAAGGCTGAAAAAATACTTTGGGATGTCATCAACTTATAAAGACATGAATTTATTGAATCTATCTGCTCTACGATGTTTATATAAGCACTGTTCACAACAGCCAAATTATGGAATTTACCAAGGTGTCCACCATTAGATGAATGGATAAAGAAAATAATAATGGAATATTATTTGGTCGTGAAAAAAGAATGAAATTTATCATTTGCAACAAAGTGATTAGAACCAGAGGCCATCAAGTGGAGTGCAATAAGCCAGACACAGAAAGACAAATACTCCATTATCCCTTATGTGTGAGGTTTAATTTAAAAAAGAAGGAAGGAAGAAAAAGAGAAAGAAAGAAGAAAAAATACCTGAGTCTATCAGTTTTGTGCAAATACTGTGTTTTGTCAAACTTTGGTAAAAATATTTGTCTAACAAATTAGTATGAATTATATACTTTTAATGATTTTGTGACTTTTAAAATCCACTTTGTATGTGTGAAGTTGAACATCTTTTACCTTGTTTATTATATATTGTCTTCACTTTTATTTGGTGAACATTTTATTTAGGGGAGCCAATAAGACATTGATAAAAAATATAAATCACAAATGTTATCTCAAAAATAATAAATGAAATATTTATAAATCGACCTATAGATAACTGAAGTCTCTGTAGAGTGTGGGCAAGAGCATCAAGGGAGTACATAGAGTGAGGAAGAAACAGAAACAAGTAGCATGCTCTGTGACAACTCCTGAGGAAGCATCCTCACAGGAGACCAAGGAAGCAATGAAAAAATATGCAAAGAGGACTAGGGGACAATGATATTCTGGATGACAGGGAAGGAGTTTCAATAAATGAATTGTTTCATCCTTTAATGCTGTATAGAGACTGGACTTCCATTCTTATTTTCTCTTGCAGAATTCTCCATTGCCTCTGTCAGAGATGTTAAATAACCATCAATTGACTTTAAAATTTGTAAATTACAACTTGCAAATGTTTAATTTTGCAATGTTATTCCTATTTAGTTCATTTACCTGTGTTTATTAATCTAATCCACTGCCATTATTTTAGGTAAGATATAATATACAGATTTAAGGTGGCAACCGTCTTTACTTCACAATGGTTCTTGCTCAATGTTTCCATCTCACCTTTTTCACATGTATCAGTCCCAGTGATCATGGTCACTATCCACTTGGAATAGACTATGACCATATTCACACCCAGTTCTCACAACTCCTACCTTAAGTTTTCCCTGTTGATACAGAGCAATGTTCCTGTTTGTATAACACAATGTATCATAGGGATCTTAAATCATTAATTTCCTTTGGTCACAATATTGATGAATTGATGACAGATGTGATTCACTTACTGTATAGTAGGTTATTAGGAGTATTTTTGAGTTTATAATCTCTCCAGCTGATGTTTGTTTCCTTATTGTGGTTATATAATATACCTTGATATTTGATAGGCCAATTCCCCCTATATAAGCTATAGAAGAGGATTATTATCTCAACCCTCCTAATACACCTGAAAATAAGAATGACAATAACAGATTAACAGAAGAAAGGCAAACACATTTATTTGATAAAAATTGTAAATACAACAACCTTCAGAAATGAAGACTCAGGGAAAACCATACTTTTATTTTAAGTGTGATGAAAGAAGTGGATAGTTTTGGAAAAATATGATTGAACAGAAAAGGGATAAGGTCTAATAGTCGTGAACTTCAGGTCCTGTGTGTTCACACTATTCTCTGCATCTCTGGTTGGTATACCCTCCCCATGTCCCACTGTGGAGAAGGACACCTGTCACAGGAGGGTCTTCATGGGAAAAGACATGGAAGAAGCCAGACTGACTTTCTTACATTTTACGGCTTCCTTCAGGGAAGAATTTTAGTTTCTGTGACCTGTTTCAGGGGAGCAAGGGGAAACAGGAGGTCATGAGACCTGCTTCTGCAGTTTTCATTTCCTTCAGTTTAAATACTCGATATGCAAAGTGCCAGATTTTGAAGCATTTGTACTCTGAGCCCTGATAAGTTTCAAAACATTCCTAGTTCTTGCTTTCAATGGATATTGCTGTAACATGATCCATATATGTGATCAATATAGTGGCATATCAATAAAAAGTGATCAGTGTGAAATGTGTAATTCTATCAAAATTCTTTCTGTGTTTTATTCATCACAGGACTTAAAAGCCATGAACAATGCAACAGTTGCCAAATCTGAAATGAGGTGCCGGAACTCAGATATGCTTAGAAATTATGATATTGGCTCAGTATTATTATTTTAAGTGTGATGAAAAGTATTATTCCATTGGCCATTTCTGGGTGGAAATAAAACAAAGATTTATTTTAAATTAAAAATCCTGTAGTGAGTATTGCTCTTTAGAGAATTGATTGATTACTGTGTGTCTTCCTTACAATTGGCCATGAGAGATGTGTGTGTTGTGGGTTGGGGGACTTTGGAGGGAGAGGCAGAGAGGAAGATAAAGCCACATGGAAGGAATTTCAAGAGAATATTTTGGAATTCTTGATTTAGATCCACTGGCCCTAGAAGCCCTAAACCAAAGACATGAATCACACCTGACAAATGCAAATCAGGGCTATGCCTAGATAGAGTGCCAAGGAAAGCCAATTTAAGAAGGCTTTCTTGGGGATGCAAGCTGCACTTGACAGGGAATATTGGTCATTTGTGGGCCATGGAGTTGGCTTGCAGGGATACTCCTGCTAGGAAAGCAAAGGAGGTAGGAGATGAGGGAGCAGTTATAGGCAGCCAGCACAGCTCACCGGCAATTCTGCAAAGGCAAGGCATCAACAGGGGGTACTTACAGGTACTCCAAAGAATATTCAAAAACGGGAAATCATCCATGAAAGACATGAATGCCCTCGAGTTTCTGGTCCTCCTATTCTTAGTCACTTCACGTATATGAGACAGTGAGACTCAGGCTCTGGTGGACACTATAGCAGGGCCGATTGACATCGCTGGTGGAAAAAGAGGTGGCTCAAAGGGAGGCAGGACCTGAAAAAGTACCTGATAGCATTTGTGTAGCACTCCTGGGAGAATGTTTGCTCTGCTCATCCTTCCATTTCTGATCCTAAGATACCTTGTATGTATACAGCTACCTTTCCAAGAAGACAAATCTAGTCCTGCGACCGCTGGGATCAGGACAGGAGCCAACTCTCTGCTAACTCATGAACCAGATCACCTGACTTCAATTGGTCCACAAGTCATTCACGTGGGGGACAGGACCTTTACAAAACTAAGGCCAAACCCTTTTACTGTGCCTAAGGAAAGCAACTCTCAGTAATGCCAAAATGGATACCTTTGCAAGCAGCACTATTCACAGTGGTTCCACAGTAACTTCTCATCTTTACTTGACCATAATGTAATACCAGCTTTTCACTCTAAAGAAAGGAGAGAAACCCACAGGTTCCATCAGTTAGGTGAGTAGGTGGGAAGGGTACCCATTGAGCTCCAGAGGGTTGTGGCTATTTAATAAAGTGTTGGATGACTGGAATA
Organism: Lepus europaeus; assembly: GCF_033115175.1. Taxonomy (NCBI): domain Eukaryota; kingdom Metazoa; phylum Chordata; class Mammalia; order Lagomorpha; family Leporidae; genus Lepus; species Lepus europaeus. Next base: position 96,724,713 of record NC_084827.1, read on the forward strand.
TGCCCTGGGTTGTGGGGGGGGGGGAGCGAAAGAGTACCTGAGTAGAGATGGAATGTGACCAATTCTTTTCTTGAAACTTGTAGAAGTAATGATTTTACAACCCTGTTCTCCAGGGCTAACTTCTATTTTTCATTGCCACTTGATTCCACCATTTTCTTTTTCAATTAACGAAACTTCCACAATCCATGATTTCTTTCAGAGAATCTTCTGGTGTCACTCATCATTGCTAATGTGTAAGTTGAGGTCCAGTTAAGCAACAGAGCCTTTTTTTTTTTTTTTTCTTTTCTGTGTTGTGCCTTCTCTGGTACCACACGGAGAAGACCACTGTATGCTGCCAGCTCTGTCACTTCTCCTGGGTCCTTTTGGAGGAACTCAGTCTAGAGCTGCCTCCACACAGCATCGCATGACCCAGCTGTGGCATCTTCCCTCCTCCACTGGAAACTAGAATCAAGGCATTCTTTAAATACTGCAAATACACAGGAACCAGGCTTTTTCAAAACAACTTTCTCTCTGCAGTGTTAGACTTTTCTGCAGCAAAGCTTGTATCAAGTTTTAAAAAACAGAAATCTTAATGAAAGAGCTCTTTCTCTTTTTATTTAGAATCCCACCAACCCTTTCCTACACTTGCTCATTTGTAAAATTCATGCCTTATAGGAGACCATTAGTGCCTGGATGAGAGACAGTTCGTGTGACAGATAACATATGGCAGAATTGCTCATCCTCTGTGACTCAGGCTTTGTTGTTAGCTTCTTTGCCTTCTTCCATTTTTCTTTCAAAGGAATGAGTTAGATCTTCTATGAGACTTTCAGGTCCCTCAAGCAATTCACTTTTGTCAGGCGTGCCTCACTTATCCAAATGTGAGAGCATCCAAGCAGTGGGTATAGTTTGGGATGCAATTGGCATCTCTCCTTCACCTATCCTTGGCCCTTCCTTGTCTTCTGTTAAACTGCAGAACATGATGGGAGAAGAACCACGCCCCTCAGAGCTTTGGAGTTTCCTCAGCTACCAGAAAAGAGGAAGCATCCATATTGATGGTTTTGTGTTATAACCCAGCTTCAACAGTCGTAGTCTGCTTTTACCATTTTACTTTTTCTCCCTCAGAAACTTTCATTCTTAAGACTGAGTTTAAAGCATTTTATTCTTTCCCAACTCCCAATCACAGGTCCAGAAGGTGCCTAGGGTTCTGAGTTATACAGAAATGGTAACCATTAGCAGAAACCATAGCAGTAGTTCAGTCAATCCTATTTTATTGCAAATAGATGGTGAACAATAGGCAAATCTGAAGAACAGGATAAAATCCCTTCCCCCTCACCCACTTTCCTCAAAAAAGTTGAGTGAAAGTAATTTATTACTTTTCAGTGTTCTTACTTTTGAACATAAAATGATTTTACTCTGGAATGCATTTATAAAGCTGTTTCTAAAAAGACTGTATATATTTCTCCATCACTCTTTGCTTTCATGTGGGACATATGCTGAAGACACAGCTTTTCATTCTGTTTGAAAGGCATGTAGAATTGAAGTATTGGTAACACTTTTATAGTGTAGCTATTTTGCCTATAAATAGTACCAATTTAAATGTGTATTATTATGTTTAGGTGGGTTTAGTTTTTAAAGTCATTATTCTAAATACTCCATGAGTGTTGCTAAATTGTTAACTATTTTAATAGTCTGACCCACCCTTATCTCTGAATATCAAAATGCTCTTTTTCCACTTGTGCAACCCACACAGAGAATAGTGAATGGTTACTAGAATAAAATCTGATACAGTGCAGTCCCTGGTCTCTTTGAACTGCTGAGAAAAATATTTTTAAGTGAAACAAACAAATAAACAAAACCTTATAATTACAATTATAAAGCAAGGGTCATCCTGGAGCCTCTTAATCCTTACAGAACTATTCCAACTCGATTTGAACTTTATGGTTTTATCCAATCCAGAGCCCTCTAAGACACTTCTTTTAGTTTTTAGGGATTATTTTTTTTCTGGCTTTTCTTTACTTTAAGCTCTTGCATCTGCAAGTACTGTTATTGGCTTGTGTTATAGCACGGTGAATGTGAAGTGCCAGCAATTCTCTGGCTTCAAAGTCAATCATTTATGTGATGATCTTTGCAAATCTTGGGGCTGCTTCCCACAGAGCCGGGCTGATGCCCCTCCCAACCCTTCCTCTCTTCTGTGTCCTTCTTCCTCTCTGACAGGAGAAACACCCTAAAATCTCACCTTGAGATAGTTCCATCCCCTTTCAGAAGTCCCAAAGCCTGACAGATTCATTTCCTAACAGGTGTGCTGGTGAATACATCTTTCACATTAAGCATGGGAGGGGGGGTGGGGATTGAGGCCGGTTTTGTTCTGTTAGCTCTTTTGATGCAGTAGTTCTGTTTTATAGAGATGGTTGGACTTATCTTTTTTTTAAAAAAAATATTTATTTGTTATTTATTTGAAAGGCAAACAATAGAGAAGGAGGGAGAAAGGAGAGATGGAAGGTGGGAAAGAGGAAGTGAGAGTAGACAGAGAGGGAAGGAGGAGGGAGAGAGAGAGAGAGAGAGAGAGAGAGAGAGAGAGAGAGAGAGAGAGAGAAATATCTTCTATTTGCTGTTTTACTCCCCAAATGCCTGCAATGGTCAGGGCTAGACCAGGCTGAAGCCAGGAGCCTGGAACTGCATCCTGGTCTCCCACATTTGTGGCAGAGGTCCAAGTATCTGAACCATTGTCAATAGCCAGCAACTTGACTCCCTGCACCACAACTCCAGGCTCTGAGTGGGTTTATCATTTCATTGGACTACTAAGAAGCCAATTCTTTTCTTATAAAAGCAAGGTTTTCTTACCCAGTGGAATAGGGTAGAAAGTGGATTTCTCTTCCCACTATTAGGCAAAGATTTTTTCTGAATAAGAGTGAATGCAGGCACCTATTAGACTAGAGATAGCAGAGCCACCATAGGGTAAATACAATTGAAGATAACATTAAGTTAGTAATAGAAAAATAAAAGAGCTTTGGGAGTAAGAGCAAGCACATTCTTATTTCTGTTGAATTGAGAATACACAGTTTGCAATTTATAAACCTACAATGTTATAAAGAAAAAGGAAACATCAGAAATCTCTTGGATTTAGTTATTGCTTTAATTTCAGTGTATTTCTGTGGCTACAAAATCACTTGTAGGTTTATTAGCAAATTAGAGATTCTCCATGTAGATTTTGTTTTCATATAAACATAGCATCTAAATTTATTTGTTTTTCATTGATCTTGAAAATATTTTGTGCCCTGTCTCAGACTCCACACTTTGCGATGATCTCATTTAATCCTTCAATCAAACTACCTCACAGAGCTAGGGGCTATTTCTATCTCATTTTAAAAGTGAGAAAATCCAGCACAGAAAAGTTGGCAACTTGCCTAAGGTTACACAACCAGAAAGTACAAAGCAAGGATTCACACTCCAACAGTCCCAGGGCCCCATCAACCCTGAAAGTCACAGTAATTTAACTTTGAACAGTGTGCTAAGCATAAATCATATCAGTATGATTAATGGAGTCAAATCTTAGTGGAATATTATCTCTAATTGAATAGTGCCCTTCCATAGTTTTTCATATTTAAAATGTGTGATAACAAATATATAACTATCTCAGAAAATCACTAATTGATTGGGCAAAATATTTGCACAGTACATGATTTTGTCCCATTGACCAGGGTTATGTTTCTTCTTCTTCAGTGAATGCAGCTGGAACAGGAGAAAATATGGAACTCAGGAACTACTTAAGGCATTAATTATCTTACTCATTTTGTGTACATCTTGCTACGACATTATCATTGTGTCATTTGAGTCTGTTCTGTGTTATCCCAATTTCTTCATTATAATTTTAGTCTCCTCTGAAGATATGAACTCCAAATTCAATCCAGAAGAAGGAACACTGTGAAACAATGAACAATTAAAGGAGAAAAAAAATCAATTGACACTTCTCTTTCAGTAAGAAAATAGACTTGATATCAGATATTTACTGATACATGTTAATTATTTAATGTTTTGCATTAAATTGTTTAGGCAATATTTCTCTTTCAAGAAAATCCCAGCAGTATTTTCTCTGTGGGTCACTGGTAATATATCTAATTTAATGATCCAGTTTAAGTAAATTCTATTGACCACATTGTCCTTCATTTATGTTACCTCTATCAATTGGTATGCAACCTTTCACAGACATAAAGGCAGGCTTGTCATTCATTCGTGTTGCAAGAAGCATAAATAATCACAATGTGGTATTTTGACACAAGGGTTTATTTAGTGATGCTTGCCTCCTGACATTGACAGAATGTGAGAGGACATTTCATCAGTAGCAAGTCTAGCCTCACAGAATGCAGAATAGCATATGTGCTTTATTGATAGCTGGAATTTGACCTCCTCTGCCATCTTCTTTTTTTTTTTTTTTCCTTTCCCTCCCACTTCTCTAGTTGGTATATCCCTGTTCCTTGGTTTTACTAAGAGAACTTGCTGAAAGCATTTTCTATATATGTAGAAGGCTAATATATAATTTTGTAACTTCTCACTATGCTTTTATTCATTTTTTGATCTATGAGCTTCACTCAAAGCAAAAATCACACAGAAATGTTAACGCTGAATACAAATGTTTACGTTATGTGTATAAATAGAGCACTAACATCCGTTCACTCTGATACAGAATTTTTCTTATTTTTAAAATTCTCTCAATCATCTAAGTTCTGTTTGTACAATATGCTTTCCAATTAGTACATATAGAGAAGAAAAAAAACCAGTTTTTAGAGAATCTTTAGAAGTGTAAAGATTACTATTACTTCAGTAACTAGATGTTTTTAGAGCCACAGCATCACCTGTGGATCATAATAAATAGGGAAGCTCTTCCTATGAGTAAATTGGGTACAATTTTTGCTTTCAGGTTGATTTTGATCAATACTTTGAACCTGATATCAGAGTTGCTTAAAAAACCACACTGTAAGTTGGAAGAAGGGGCCACATAATCAGGAAGTGAGAGATTTAACACTTTCCCATTCTACCTCTGACAAAATACCCAAGCCTTTCCATTATTTGCTGGAGAGTCATGGATTTAACTGGTAGATTGCTAAGTAATCATTAGTATGTCAGTTTACATTGTCTTTTTACAGGGTGACTGCAAAACAGTTATCTATCCCCAAATGAAAATTACTATGAGGTTTCCCTCCCTTAAAAATGAGAAGAAATTCTATACAAGGAGTATAAAAATGACAACCTAGTTTATAGTAGTTATTGTTTTTATTCTTATAATTCCTCATTACCCTTCCACTTCCAAATATTCAACCTACATAAAGCAAATGGCCAGCGTGGCTGAACCCAGTTCGGCTCTCCATCATGGAGGCCACAAAGTGATCTACTCTTCCATTAGCTTATGGGTAGTGTTAAATTCTTGTTTCTCCTTCCCTCTCACTTTTGTTACCTCTTTCCCTCCTGGCAAAGTATAATGTATAATGGTAAGAAGTATTATAAAAACAGAACTTACACACACACACACACATATCTACAGAAAGCAGAAATACTATTTATTTTTATTTTTATTTTTATTTTTGACAGGCAGAGTCAGACAGTGAGAGAGAGAGAGACAGAGAGAAAGATCTTTCTTCCGTTGGTTCACCCCCGAAATGGCTGCTATGGCCAGCGCTGCGCCGATCTGAAGCCAGGAGCAAGGTGCCTCCCCCTGGTCTCCCATGCGGGTGCAGGGCCCAAGCACTTGGGCCATCCTCCACTGCCTTCCCAGGCCACAGCAGAGAGCTGGACTGGAAGAGGAGCAACCGGGACAGAATCTGGCACCCCAACCGGGTCTAGAACCCGGGATGCCAGCACCACAGGCAGAGGATTAGCCAAGTGAGCTGTGGCGCCAGCCCAAGCAGAAATACTATTAATAAGAAAATTTAAAGATATGTGGGCTTTACAATCCAGTAGCCCCCAATTCTTTCATTCAAGTTCATTATTTATGACATGGTTGGTGGTGGGCTTGATTTAAATCATAGTCATTGCACAGTGATTTGCCCAGGTGTTTCTTCCTGAGAGGAAGATCCTCCTGTTACCAAAATTAAAATTAATATCCACACATTTTGGACTCTTCTGATTTGTGAGAGGTGAGGGAAAAAGGGTTTACTAATCTCAACTGACTTTCTTTGTCATCCAAGAACGAGGGCTCTCAGGAGTGGGGAAGAAAGATTGATGGCTTCTGGTTATGACATTTGCCAGAGATCCTCTACTAATACGCATGTGATTCCCAGAGGTCAGTGTTTCTCCATTCTAGCTGTGCTGTCAGTGTCACCAGAGGAGCTTTTGAAAAATAGTGATGCTTGGTTCTACCTTCAGTGAGTCTGATGATACAACTGACCTAGAATAGAAACTCAAGGCCGTTTCCATGCACAGCTAGAAACGATAACATAGCAATTGAATTTCAGAAAGTTCTGTTCAATGACTCTTCCTTTCTGACTCGGGTACCTGCTGTGACATGTGTAAATTTTGTTTCTTACCCTTTTGTCACCTGAAATCTTTCCTGTTTTTCTGTCTTCTCTGTTATTCTTCTATCTTGTCCTATAGTCTGAGAGCTCCTCTACTCTCCTTCACATCACCCCAACTGCCACGCCATGCAGTCTTAATGAAGACAGTACAACAGGTTGCTAAAGAAAGATAAATAAGCCGGCGCCATGGCTCAACAGGCTAATCCTCTGCCTTGCGGCGCCGGCACACCGGGTTCTAGTCCCGGTCGGGGCACCGGATTCTGTCCCGGTTGCCCCTCTTCCAGGCCAGCTCTCTGCTGTGGCCAGGGAGTGCAGTGGAGGATGGCCCAAGTGCTTGGGCTCTGCACCCCATGGGAGACCAGGATAAGCACCTGGCTCCTGCCATCGGAACAGCGCGGTGCGCCGGCCGCAGCGCGCTACCGCAGCGGCCATTGGAGGGTGAACCAACGGCAAAAGGAAGACCTTTCTCTCTGTCTCTCTCTCACTGTCCACTCTGCCTGTTTAAAAAAAAAAAAAGATAAATAGATATATTCCTATTTTCTAGCCAACTCTAATCAAAGCTACCACCCACATAACTCTGGGCCATATCCTCCCTCCAATGAGATTCATGTGACTGTACCATGAGGAAGCCAAGATTTATTCATTCGTTCACACTATCAGACTCTAGGAATATTTTCTGGATAGTGGTAAGAAAATTCTTGAAGAGAGACTGATGAGATTCTGTCTGCCATGGATGTGAGCCATTGGTTCACTCCTCAGGAAGAACTTACCCTTCAGCTGGAAGGAGTGCAGTTAGCTGATGGCTCCAACCACAGCACCTTCTCAGATCTGATGCAGCTTTAAGTTCAACATATGTTCTTCCAAGGGAAAATTCCAGCCAATGGCAGCTCAGCCAATGAACCTGACCAGGCTACCTCTTTCCAATATAGTTCTCTTTAAATGAGCATTGTTTTTTATTTTGGAGATCCCCACTGGGTTGGCCAAAAAGTTATCAGACTTATATTATAGTTTGAGTCTCTTCCTACTCAATTATGCTTCCTCAACCTTTCCTTCCACAGTGTCCTATCTGTGTCACACTTGAAGTTTTTTTCTGCTTCACTCTGCCCATCCTTCATTGCCTTTCAAAGGATTTTTCTCTAATAAACTTATTGCTTACTTCTTTCTTAGCATCTTCTTTCCACATAAGCTGTATAGACTCAATGTCATAATCTTTTTAAAACTTCTAAAAGTTGTTTTACTATTTTTCAATTATTGAAATAAGTTCAGGCTATTATAAATAATTTCAAAAGATAAGCATGAAAAATCTATTACCAAAATGCTACTATTTATGCTTTATATCCTAGTATTTTTGAATGTTTGTAATGTTCTGTAAAATGGGTACAAATTTTACTCTTAATTTAATTGTGTAAATTTTTTGCCCTTTATATGTATTGTAAATAAAAATCAGTTTGCAGAGTTTAGAATAGAGTTGGACAGAGGTAATTTAACACTGAATAAAATGCAAGTTACTGCAGTTTGATAGGTTTGGAAAACTTTCATTAGCTAGAGCAGTAGTTCCTAAAGGAACTTGTTCCTCTGACTAGAAATACAGCAGTTCTGCTCCTTTACGTACTCGCCACATTGCATTAACTGTTATTATTATCATTATCATTATTATTGCAAGTATATTTGTTAGCATGATATCTTTATCATTTTTTACCTGTACAACCTTTGGGTTAGTACTATGTGCACAGTTAGTAGACATTTAATGGCTATTTTATTGTGCTAAGAAACACTTTTGTACATATTTTGACATTCCAGAATTTATGTTCTCAGGGGAGAAATCTTCAGCAATACAACTTACAATGACATGAATAAACATGGGAAATTATTATTTTTCTTTGGTATCCTGCCAAAAATTCTTATATCTGGTGAAACAGTTATTTCATTTCAAATAGATGTTGAATTCTGAAGACTTTTTGAAAGTCTATTCTTTCATAAACCAGAGTACTTCAATAGAAGTACTACATTGCCCTACAATGTAGAACTTTGCAGTAACGAGGGTTTAAGTCAGGAATACCTTGCCAAATAACTGGCCTCAAGTGACAATGGCTTATTGCCTTTCTCTGAATCCTCAGGCAGAGGCCAGGGTTTGGAGCCAAGATTAAAGGCCAGATGAGTCATCCACCATGGTACAGCAATGCCTCTGTTCTCAAGTCTGTGCAATCAAATCTCAAACTGATTTCTCCTTTTCATTTTTTCTTCTTTTTTTGGAAAGGGAGAAAATAACTTCAGTATTCATTTTTAGGAGGAACACCATTTTATTTCCCAAAATTGCATATAGCATTTCAAAGAGTGACCTCTCCCCAGCTACAGTAAAACTTATGGTGGCAACAAGAATGTGTCACCTTTTGAAGCCTGAGAGCTTTAGATCCTCGGGCCTGTCCACTTCTTCATTGTCCTCGTGGAGAATGGCAGGGTTAGGAGTAAAGGAGTGTTAAATATCATACCATTTCCCCCTGAGAGTAATTAATATTTCTGGCCACACAGATTGTCATGTGGTCTGTCACACTGACAAAAAGTGAATGAGGAGAAGACAACTCCAGGCGTACTGAGTTGTTCAAAGCCTTGCTTTTGTCACAGTTGGCCGATTAAGTCATTTTTAGAATTTGGACTTCTCAGGGGCAAAGGTTTTTTCTTTTATATTTGATATACTCTTTTCCCCACACTGTTCAGTTACATAATAGGGTAAGTGCATGTTCAAAGTCATGCTTTTTTTGGTATAAAACACAGAATCATATCCTTCATTTTTAAAATTATAGCTAGTCATGATATTACAATTTTAGATACAGCAAATAAAATGTCTTCAGAAGTAATTTCCAGGCCAAACAAATATGTAGCTTTCTCTTAGCTGAGTCTGTTACTAAATTTGGCTTTATTCTCTTTACCCACAAGGTAGTTGGCTCAGAATTTAGCATCTTCTCTTTAAGTGGGTTCTGAAATTATGTTTTCCAGATTTTTCTGGAAGCTTGACCTGAAATCATGTGCCTCTCTCTCCTTTGATCCATTCTGCACACAGTGTTTCACCTCAGCTCATCAGACAGCACCTGATTAGGTGGCTCTCTGCCATGCACTCCCCACACATCCCGCCTGGCCATCCTCTACAGGCTCATCCTGGAAGCAGCTGTCCTCACAGGGAAAGATGAGTTTGGTTCATTTGTAAACATTATCAAGGTGTCGGGCTCAATGTCACAAATAGGTCAAAGGTGCAGTCATATTTAAAGTGTGACATGATGACATCCTGAAAAATATTTAACTTATCAGGCAGTCTTGTGTCTCCAAAGAACAGAGACCTTGAAAATGGAGAGATGTGTTTTGGAATCTCTGCAGCACTGTCTTTCTAGGTATGTAATACAAATGTTAACCTTTATGTTCCAAACACATCGCCTGGCATATTAAAAGTGGATTATTAATATGTTTTTTTCTTTATATTTATTTCTCAAACTTTTAAATGTTTAGCATGTGCAAGCCTAGGTTGGCTCACTGAGTACTTGATGGTACTGCGGTATTGAGAAGTGGATGCTTAGGGTGTTTGCTCTTTCATTGGAGGAAATTTTGGTGAATTCCAAGCAGAAATATAAACTAGAATGTGAAAAATGTTACATTGTAAATCTAAAGAAATGAGATCTAGAGAAGCGATAGACAACTATGAGCTGGAAATAAGGGAAAACTTCATGGTGGAGGTGGCAGTTGAGTTAATAAAATGAAGAAATTCTTGCCTTTCCTAACACACTATACCTGTGATTTGGACTTTGCAGGGATGAGAAAAGGACCTTCCAACTGACGAGAAGTTGGTGAGCAAATAAAGCTAATGTAAGGCATGTCTGGAGAACTGCTAACAGTCAACATTGGCTACAACAGAGAGCATGTTAAAGGGAAAGTAGGATTAGCTTAGATCATATTTTGAAGGGCCTTAAATGTCAACTTATGTCACAAAAGAGGCCCTGGCTATGCATCAGGAATCCTTGACTTTTTTCTAAGTCTGCCATTACCTGGTGAGGGATACCAGAGGTCCCAGGTTCCGGAATTTTTGTCCTGTGTCAAATCTCAGCTTCTATTTCTCAGCTCTGTGACACTGAGCAAATTTTTCTTGCTCTATTTTCTTATCTTCTATTTCTTCATTTATAAAGTGAGAAGATTAGACAAGATTTTATACTCTTAAAGTATAAAATTCCTCATGAATCTGTTGGAAAATGGCAAATCTGTTTCAAAGAAAAGTATTTTCTTTATAAGTGATAATATTTCAAAGCTTAGAAATGAAGAGAAATTTTAGGTTTCTATTATAATAGTAGACTTAGATGATTCTAAAGTGATAGGTTTAGTAATACTATTTATGACAGTGTGAAAGAGAAACTGAATGAAGTTTGAAAAATCACTTGAGTAGCTTAGTAAAAAATTTATCTATTTGTTTGAAATTCAGAGCTAGAGAGAGAGAGAGAGAGAGAGAGAGAGAGAAAACCTCCATCTGCTGCTTTACTTTCCAAGTGGACTCAATGGCTAGGTCTGAGCCAGGCTGAAGCCAGGAGCCAGGAGCTTTATCCAACTCTCCCAAACACTTCAGCCATCTTCTGCTGGTTTCCCTTGCCATGATCAGGGAGCTGGATGGGAAGTGAAACAGCAGTGACATGAACTGGTGCCATATGGGACGCTGGCATTGCAGGTGGTGGCTTTACTCGCTATGCTACAATGCTGGCCCCATTTAGTAGCTTTTTTTTTTTTTTTTAAGAAAGAGGGAAATATGAGAGATACTGGAACAAAATCAAAAGGACTCTGAACCTCATTGAACATCAATTTTGAAGCTAAACAGCATGAGAACTGTTATTTGCTTTAAAGAAATTTATGTTACTTCATGTTAGTCAATAAGCAACCTGACTTTGTGAAGATTTTTAATATTTCACTTAGAGTTTCAATGCAAATAGAATTTCTAGTGATGTGGAATGACACATATTAAGGCAGCAAATCATGTGGACCTTCTATGTGACAGGTACTCTTCTGGGTGTTGAGGAAATAACAAGGAACAAAACAGATAGTATCAGGGCTGGCATTGTAGTGCAGTGGTTAAGCCACTGGCATCCCATATGAGTGCTGGTTCAAGTCCTAACTGTTCTATTTCCAATCCAGTTCCCTGCTAATATGTATCAGAAAGCATATGTTGGCCCAAGTGTTTGAACCCCTACTACATATGTGGAAAAACCAGGTGGAGTTCCTGGGCTCCTGGCTTTTGACCTGGTCCAGCCCCAGTCATTGTAGCTATTTATAGAGTGAACCAGAAGAGGGAGGATACCTCTCTCCTGCAAACTCTGCCTTATCAAATAAACATTAAAAAAAAGACAAAAGACAATATCCTTGCTGTTATAGAGCTACATATATTATATATACATTCTGTGATCAGCAATGGCAGGGAAGAGAGACAACAAACCAATGGAGAGAATTTAGAGCTAGGAAAAAACTGTTAGGAAGAAAATGAACTGTTGATGTAACATGGAGTGCTTTTGATGTTGGAGAAGGCTTCCCTGAGGAGGATACTAACTTAGATGAGAGCTGAATAATGGAAAGAACCAGAAACTGAACACCAAGGCAGGAGCACTGTAGGTAGAGGGAACAGTGCAGAGGCAGAGGGAAGGGGTTATGCATGGACTTGTTTCAGGAATGGAAAGAAACCAGCCCAACAAGGGCATGTCAGGTAGGGGGAGAATAGTCAGCATGAAAAAAGAATATATGTTACTTCACAGCACGGTGCCTACTGCAACTCCAAAAACTCATTCATAATTTCTTCTCGGGTTTGTTGAAACATCCTAGCCCTGTATAGAACAAACCTTACAGCAGACATCATAAAATCACATTCATTCTCTTTTTCTCATGTCAGCACTGTGAAAAATGGAAACCTCCCAATTTTCAGAGGAGAAAATTGGGGCTCAATGAGATTTAGCTACTTGATCAAGGTTACAAAGCCTGAAAATGGTCCTTTCAGGATTCAAATCAGGTCTTATGATTCCAGGATCAGAGCAGTTTGCACTTTCCACAGCGTCACTTTCCCTTCTTATATAATCCTAAAAGAATAACAGAGAGGTACTGACCTGTTATCAGAGAGCCTACAGAAGTATCTGTAACTGGGGTTAGATGTTTTAGACAAACGACAAGTGAAAGAGGGCTCTGGTTATGGCTGACAAGCTCACATGTACCTGCCGTCCTGAGTTTAGAGGTAGAGAAACAGAAGGGAACACTCATTGGCAGAGAACAGTAGAGTGATTATGTATTTATTTTTTTCTGCATGGAACTCTTAGAGCAACCTTTGCGTTTAGAATACCTCGATTTCATGACATACTAACAAAATCAACTTTTTGTTTGTGGACTGAACGGAATACAACATAAGATATCATGACATTTAAAACAGACAAGAAATGTGGTAAACAAGCTGATATTGACTCACAGCCACTATATTAACTATTCCTGCACTTTGCCCCTACATTAAGTTAACTGCCAGGCAGAGGCCATTAAAATCCAGCCTCCTTCCTTCCATTGCCGCCACACATTTAACTCTTAGATATTCTGAGCCCTTCTAATAGAGCCATTTTCAGAGACGATTGACAGCGTTCCTGTTGGTGTCTCCCTTCCTCTCTGTTCCCATCCAAGGGTCCACTCTGCTTCTTGCAACTTTTAAGTTCTGAATCCGACTGTTTCGGAGCCAGTTGGGATCTCTTTTATGATACATCCCCAGACCCAGGCATCCGTTTGAGGGAGAGCCTACTGCCAGAGACATATTGTACTTCTTCTCTCCGTTCAGAGCGCAGCATTTGCTGTTGCTGGGGGCTTTCTGACGACGCTGGGGTTGGGGGGGGGGGGCGAGGAAGGAGAGTTGGCTGGTGCTTAGGAGCAGATTTAGAGCCGCTTCTCATTGGAGGGGCTCGCTCTTCCTGAGCTGCCAGACACTGCAGGCTCAACTGAGGCGCGGAGGTGCAATTCAGGCTGGTGGAGCGGCGGGGGAAGGCAGGGACAGGCGGGGCTCCCGCGGCTCTGCAGCTGATCACACGCACCAGCACACACACCACACTCCCGCCGCCCCTGCTTGCGCCTCGCATCCCGCACCCGGGGCCCGGGAGTGGGGGGCCGAGAACGAATGAGGCAGAGGTTTCCACGGTGAGACACAAGGAAAAAGCCGGAGCGGCGCTCGTGTTTAACCTGAAAGTCTGACCTGCAACCCGACCCGAGGCTCGCAACCTCGTCCAGCAACACCGCCTTGGCCCGCAAGGAGGGCACCCGGCCAAGGCACCTCAGCGTCCCGCGCCCGAGGCAGTTTGTGCTCGGCTCGCCTGGATCTACAGGCGAGGACAGCGTGGTGCCCTCAGGGAGGTGCGGAGGTTGGGGGACCCGCATTGGCGTCCATCGCCGTACACCAGCAAAAGTGGGGAGGAGGAAAACAGCCCGGAGCACAGAGTGCGAGGCCAGGCTGCCGCTGCCGCCCGCTGCGCCGCCTCCTGCCCTCTCCGCCTGGGTGAGTGCCCCCGCCGCGTGCGCTGCCGCGTCTAGCCCGAGCACGGGGGTGGCCTGGGGGCCTCGCAGGGTCCGCCTCAGGGCCCTGGTGTCGCCCGCGGAAAGTCGGCGGCCCGCGCACGCCAGGTGGACACGTCGCTGGAGTCCGGCGCGGGGGACTCCGAGCCCGGAGAGCGTGGGTAGGGGGCGTTGCATCAGTGCCCGGCAGACATGCCTTTGGGCGGGATTTTGGCGAAAAGATAGGAGGCGGGAGCGGCAGGGGGAGCCAGGAGCCGTCCCGGGGGGAGGGAGAGCGGGGAGCGGCGGGGAGGGGGGAGGGTCTGGTCCGAGCAGGTAGCGCAGCCCTGGCGAGTTGGCAGGTGGGGTGGGACTGGCTTGTCAACTCATTCATTTTAAGCAGTCAGTGTGCAGGGTAGTCAGGAGGGCTGCGCAAAGGCAGGCGGTGGCCCGGGATGCCGGCGGTGGGGGGAGAGAAGAGGAGCCTCCAAAAGCTTGGAGGCAAAATCGCGCTTGGGTTCCTGGACTGTGCATCCCTCCTGCATTGAGTGCGGGAGAGCACTTTTCTGTGTTCTCAGACTCAGCTGGGAAAGCGAGCGTCCGTCCCGGGGGAACGGGAGAGGCGTCGGCAGGGGGCAGAGGCCGCCGCTACCTGCCGGCTGTGCCCCCCACCCTCTGCCCCCGCCCCCACCTCCTTATCGGTGCTGGCTTGCAGCGCTCGGCTCCTGCACCTTCGCTTCGCGTTTGAATCTGGCTCGCCCCTCCGTATTATGTCTGCACTCCGAAGGAAATTTGGGGACGATTACCAGGTAGTGACCACCTCGTCCAGCGGCTCGGGCTTGCAGCCCCAGGGGCCGGGCCAGGGCCCGCAGCAGCAGCTTGTGCCCAAGAAGAAGCGGCAGCGGTTCGTGGACAAGAACGGCCGGTGCAATGTCCAGCACGGCAACCTGGGCAGCGAGACGAGCCGCTACCTCTCGGACCTCTTCACCACCCTGGTGGACCTCAAGTGGCGCTGGAACCTCTTCATCTTCATCCTCACCTACACCGTGGCCTGGCTCTTCATGGCGTCCATGTGGTGGGTGATCGCCTACACCCGGGGCGACCTGAACAAAGCCCACGTCGGCAACTACACGCCCTGCGTGGCCAACGTCTATAACTTCCCCTCCGCTTTTCTCTTCTTCATCGAGACTGAGGCCACCATCGGCTATGGCTACCGATACATCACCGACAAGTGCCCCGAGGGCATCATCCTCTTCCTCTTCCAGTCCATCCTTGGCTCCATCGTGGACGCCTTCCTCATCGGATGCATGTTCATCAAGATGTCCCAGCCCAAGAAGCGCGCCGAGACCCTCATGTTTAGCGAGCACGCGGTGATCTCCATGAGGGACGGAAAACTCACGCTCATGTTCCGGGTGGGCAACCTGCGCAACAGCCACATGGTCTCGGCGCAGATCCGCTGCAAGCTGCTCAAAGTAAGTGCCCCCGGCCCCTTGCCGCCTGGCCACCTCCCTCCTTCGCTTCCTCCCTTCCTGCCTGCGGCCGGCAGGGAGGCGAGCGCGCCCGGGAACCACCCACCCAGCCCCTCCCGCGCTCTTACCTCTCTCTACAGGTAAACTTGCCGCTGTTTGCGGTTGTGTTTGTTTGGAGGAGGGAGGGATAAGGACGCCCAGCGACCGGCAGAGAGAGCGGAGCTGGCACTCCCACCCTCCCCCCACTCACTCTCGGGTCGTTAGCGTCGTCCCTTTCTGAGGTGCTGGTGTCACTTTCTGGACTAGTAACACTTAAGGAGTGGTGTTGGTTCCAGAGTGATTTTAGTGCCCCGCTCTCCCTTGTACCCTCCTGCTTTGTTCTTGGAAGTGTTGATTTGCTGTTAACACCACAACTCCATTAAACTTGAGGCACTCACCTTCACCGCTGTTGTATTGAACTTAACTTTCTCAATAGTCTTTTATTATATTTTCATTCTCTCCTCCCCTAATAATATTAGCTGGTGGATTATTCCTCTAGACACGATAACTTTGTGTATATGGTCTTGTTAACAAGCATACAGTGGGAGAAACCACACCTGATTCTTTTAAATTTTATTATTACCAAATATTTTCCTAGACAAGTATTCTGTGAAAGCTTGAGGGCTTTTCCTGTAGAGCCTCTTGTTAATTTTATTCTTAATTGCCTGTTTCTATGAAGCCTTTGTCAATTACAGATTTCACTTGAAGCTTTTCAGCATCCATTAAAGAAGATTGCTTCCTACGATCAGCGGTGTAAATGCTAAAACAAACTGCACATGGAGTGATTATTAGAGCGAGGTCCATCTAGTCGTTAGAGGGCACCACGGCAAACCGAGAAATCCTCCCTAATCGCTCATCCAATCAGAGTCTGCGAATGAGGGATTAAAGCCCATTTCTGTCTCCATGTCATTTACAACTTTTCTTTTTCTTTTTTTATCACTGTCTTAGTTTTGAAATGCTTTTAAGGTGAAAAAGACGACCTCAAATAGTTCATAAACTGAAAAAAAGGTTTATCTATGCAAGTAGAAACATAGATTCAAAATTTATATTAAAAACATGAAAATCTGATACCTACTTGAGATTTTGAAAATTCAGTTTCCACTCTACATAGGTAAATGTTGTTTCACACAGGCTCAACTTACATTGCAGCTAAAAGTGACACACTGTGCTTTTAAGAAGCTTTACTCTTGTGTCACTGTCATTTTTCACTACAAGGTCTTACCCTAATTACTCTTGACAAAGTTGCTCGGGAAAAGTGTGCATCAAAGCAGTTCACTTGTCCTGTCCCTTCATATCATATGCATATTTACTGTGCTATCTACAGTAAATAACATAAATTCTGTGCCGTAGTGGAAAATTAAGATAATAATGAATATATAATGTGAGTAGACTCTAATCTTTTATAATTAGATTCAATGAACTGCATAAAATTAGAATCAATGTATTATTTTATCGATTGCTATTTGAAATAAGCAGGTTGTTGGACCAGCTGAGTGGCTGTGTTTGTTGCATGTTTATTGTTGCACGTACCTGTTTGTATACATACACCCAAGATGTATTATCTCTTTCTATAGATTAGGCCTACTGAGTATAATGGGACACTTTAATTATTAACACAATGTAAAGGTCTCTCTCAAGGTGTTCATACTTTGATACTCTAATTGAAAAGTACTTTACCATGTGGATTGGCCTGTTGCAAATTGGAAATTCAATTTTAAGGGTTATTTATTATCATTCTCCAGTTTCTCAAGCATATAAGTTTATTAAAACAGATATCCTTTCCAGGAAGTCTATTTGGGGTGTTTTTAGACTGCATTTAATTTTAATAATGCCAGAATCAACTGCATGTCAGTTTAAAAATCTGTATCTTTCTATTCCTATTTACCACCTATTATCTATCTATCTATCTATCTATCTATCTATCTATCTATCATCTATCATCCATCTACCCACCTATCTATCTGCATCTATCTCTACAAAGGTACACTGAGTATGAAACACTAAGTCTTTACAGTGTTCAAGAAACTGATAATGATTTTATTGCATTAGGCCGTGTACCATCAGGAGTGTCCTGATTTTTTAAAACAATATAAGATTTACACTTTTGACAAATTTGGAGCAAGGTGCTATGTTAACACAAGGTGATAAAACAACATCTAATTAAAATAATAGTATAATATTATGTAATATTATATAATAATATACATCCCTGTAAAGCACTTTCATATTGATTTGTTAAGATGTCAGCACTAACAGTGATTGATACGTAGTGCCAGTTTATAGTTAAACACAATTATGGTGACTTTCTCCCCTGGTTCTTGTGAAAGGAGAGCACTGATCAGTGGCCATTCTTCGGCCAGAGGGTTTGTGTGATTCTTTCTGTAGCCATGGTAATTAAAATGACTCATATCATTTTCTTAGACTTCATAAAAAAACTCATATTTTATTGATGAGCTAATAACATTCAGTAAAATTAGAAGGGAGATTTACCTTTAACAAGTTGCTCTCATTTTCTCTTAGGGACTGAGATGAAGTGACCTAAAAGAGTCAACTGTCTTAGTGAAATGAAACTATAGCAAAAACCTTAAAGTGATAATATTTCACCATCAGCTTTATTATCAGATATTATTAAAACTGTTCAGTTTCCTGTTTTAACCTCTGTTTGACATTTTAAGATTCACATATCTTTAAATATAGAATATGTAGAGTTTTAAGGCAACAAAAACCAGTATAATATTTACCAATGATAACTGTAGCTACCTATTTCTCTTCCTGTTGCTTACTTTAAATTACTTGTGTTTTTCTACTGTCCTTTAAAGATGTTCGAATAAAAACCTTATTAGTCTAAATGTCAGTATTATTTTATAATTTTAAATCATTTTTTATTTAAATATTAAATATTATAGTTATGTGAAGGGTGACATAAAAACTATTGTCACAACTAAAATTGGATAAAAGCACATGGATATAGCTTTCTTTTTTTTAAAGTTATTTTTTTAAGATTTATTTATTTATTTGAAAGTCAGAGTTACAGAGAGAGAAGGAGAGGCAGAGAGAGAGAGAGAGCGAGAGCGAGAGCGAGAGAGAGAGAGAGGTCTTCCATTGCTGGTTCACTCTGCAGTTGACTGCAATGGCTGGAGCTATGCTGATCTGAAGCCAGGAGCCCGGAGCCAGGAGCTTCTTCTGGGTTTCTCACATGGGTGCAGTGGCCCAAGGACTTAGGCCATCTTCTACTGCTTTCCCAGGCTATAGCAGAGAGCTGGATTGGAAGTGTTGGAGGATGAAATTATTTGGTATGACAGACTTTTTTAAACTTTGGCTAATTTGAACTTTATTTTTAATCTTAAAACAATTATCTCCTTAGAAAAAATTAAATCCAAAAATTAATATCCCTCTCTTTCCGTGTGTGTGTGTGCATGCATGTGTGTGTTTGAACATCATCCAAGCTGCTATTAAAAATATTTCAAAGTTGTAAGACTGAGAACCAAATAATTTCAGGGGCTAAGTCCTGTATTGGTTGGTGAGGTTTTAGTGGTTTTCTTCTTTCTCAAAAAATAGTACAGTTCCTAATTTGTCTAGCTTTGTTTTCTCTGACTCAAGTAAAATGGAATAGTTCTTCAGTAAGTTTAGAACTTTGGTTCTTTTTAAAATCTATAATAATAATAATTATTTTTTCAGTAGTAGTAATATGTTTTGTGTTTTTAATATGGCTCCTGAAAAATACAGGGTGGCTTGTGCTCAGGGAATAGTGGCAACAGAAACAAGGGACATGAAGACCCACAAGTGAACAGCTGTAGGCAAGAAAAAATGGTGAAGCAAAGCAGGAAAAAGCATTAGATGGATTGGAGAGTGGTGATTAGGAGGGGATATGCAAGTAGGGTTATAAATTCTGTCCATACTTTTTATAAATTCCACACAAGGTCCAAAAGAATTATAGTGCTGGTCTTCTATTTGAATGAAATAAAAGCTTCACACAATTTATTACAAGACAAATTACATTTACTTCTGTAAGGTATGCTATTGTCATAAAACTGAGCATATTACTAATTAGCTTAGTATTGAAAACATTTATTTTAGAGGATGTTATACTTTTCCCACCTGAGTTTTTATGGAATTTCAATCTTAAGGAGTCCAAATAAATGTCCAATTTAATTTTATTTGATTAGACAATCAAGATAAAATTCCAGGACTATATCTTCCTCTACTGACTTAAATTTTGGTCTGAACTTCAAAGCCATTATCATGTGCTTTGAGACCCAAGGCTTTTATATTCTTGATCCTAGAACCTGCTTTTGGCTCATTTCCTAGTGTTAATTTCATAATATTACTCTGAGTTTACTCAGTGTTGTTTTTTTCTGACTTCAGCATGTATTCAGCATTTGCACATGCACACACACATACGTTCACACTCAATAAGTATTACATGTTGAAAGAGAACTAAATTACAGATAGAATGGGGGGGGGCAAGTGGCAGGTGGCAAGGGCTTTCTGTCTCCATCTGAAGCACCTTTAATCTCTTCTCCTTTCCCATCCCCTTCTCTTCACCCCTCTTGTCTCCCCCTCCATCCTCTCCTCTCCTCCCCTCTCATCTCCTCCCCTCTCCTCTCCTCCCCTCCCCTCTTCTCCCTTCCCCCTCTTCCCCTCCGCTTTCCCGCCTTTCTCTCCTTTCTCCTTCCCTCTCCCTCCTCCTCCCCTTCTCCTCCCTTCCCTTCCCTTCACCTCCTTTTCTCCCCTCCCCCTTCCCTTCTCTTCACTTTCCTTCTCTTCCCCTCCTCTCCCCTCCTCCCTTCTCCCTCCCCTGCCCTCTACCTTCTTATTATCCCATCTCTTTCCCTTCCCTTCCCTTCCCTTCCCTTCTCTTCTTTCCTTTTCTAACTGGGCCCTAAGGGCCCTTCACTAGCTTAGACTTGTGTGAATGATGGGGCATGGATCAAGCCTTGGGGTATGATAAGAAAAATATCTCTCAGATGAGAATAATTAAATGTTTTATTCAAAGTTTCCCAGCCACATTTGCAGCTTGGAAGGAACACAGTTATGGGTCAGATGGATAGGAGGGAGGCAGCAAAGATGTAGGTTGTATTGGTGAATTGTGACCTTGCAGAGTGAATGAGGAAAGTAGGCCACATAACCCCTAGAAAGACGATGACCAAATATGGATCTATATAATCCAGTACAGTGCTACCTGTGCATTTCATGGTAGTGTATGTGTATCTTTGCATAAGAACTCAACTGTCTCATATATAATATAAAAACTATCTCTCTATAAAGTACATGGCCATGACAATCCCTTCTAGGCAAAATGGGACTTGTTTTTTTCCCACCTGTAATCAGAATTGTAGTTAATAATCTTGTAGGTCATTAGGGATTCCAAGGGAGTTTGAGGTCGTTTGACTTTAATAGCTTCATTTTATTTGGTACATTTGACCATGAAGCTTTCTACAAGCTATAAATTCTACACATGGATCCCTTTGCATATAATGAAAATGTGTATGATTGAAATATTTTTATTAAGTAGCATATATTTATGAAGAATGACATATAAGCTACTGTCAAAAAATCTAAATTGTATAAAATCATTTCAGAAACTGATTATTTTAAAATTAAATTTATGAGGCTGTCATTGTGATATAGCAGGTTAACCTACCGCCTTCCTCACTGGCAATGCTGGAGTGCTGGTTGGGGTCCTGGTTGCTCTGCTTCTGATCCAGCTCCCTGCTAATGTGCCTCTGAAGGCAGCAGATAAAGGCCCAAGTATTTGGGCCCCTGCAACTCACATGAGATATCCAAATGGAACTCCGGCTTTGACTGGTCAGCCATTGAGGCATTTGGGGAATGAACCAGAGAATAGAAGATCTCTTTCTCTCTTTGTTCCTCCCTCTTCTCCATCACTCTGCCTTTCCAATAAGTAAATCATTAAAATGATTTAATTTTTGAACAATAAATTTAAACAAATTTTAAGTTTTACATTTTTCCAGAGCTTCTCTTAACACCCAGAATTTGCAGTAATGACATCAAGAAGACTTTAAAATAGCAGAAAAATCTTTCTTTCCTTCCCAAGATTCTATAGAATTGAAAATAGAAGTTGTATATAAGTCATTCTCAGAAGATAGCTTTTCCAAATTATTTTCTGAATTTCTCAGAATTACCGATTTTTCTTTCCCTCTTTCCTTCCATCTTCCTTATTTTATTATTTATTCCACTGTTCTTTTGATTCTAAATGACTTGTATAAAATAGAAGTCAGTTCTAAAAAGATGTTTAGAAATTATATAATTTATGGCATCAATCTTAACTTTCAGCAATTGTTTTGTATTTGAAAACAATTTGAGTTATTATTCATCTACTAGGTGATATATATTTATATGTTTTTATCTGGGAAATGATAATGATTCTGTGTTCCCTTTGGAATTTGGAAGTTTATAAAGCTAAAGGAATTCATTTGACTATCAATATTAACAAGCTGCTATATCTTGCTGGTTTACTTTGTTCTTAAAGATTTATTTACTTATTAGAGAGAGAGAGAGAAAGAAAGAGAAAGATCTTTCATACACTGGTTTACTGTCCAAATGCTGCCAACTGCCAGGACTGGGCCAGACCAAAGCCAGAATCCAGGAACTCAATCCTGACTTCCAAGTGGGTGGCAAGGGCCCAAGAACTTGGGGCATTATCTGCTGTTCTGTAGGTGTATTAGCAGGAAGTTGAATCTGAAGTAGAGGTCAAACTTGATCCCAGGCACTCAGGCTGGGATGCAGGTGTTGCAAGCCATGGCTTAATGTCACTGAGACACAATGCCAGCACCAGCAAATTACTTATAGCATAATTTTAAACCAACTTAAATCTTTTTATCTCAAAATATTCTGCCTATCATGAAATATTTCTTAGTGAGATATGACTATTGATAGTTAATTAAGACCACAGAAAACTGGTGGAATGCTAGTGCTACTGATTTATTACAGATCAGTTTACGTGTATATTTTTATATTTTTTATTTTTGACAGGCAGAGTGGACAGTGAGAGAGAGAGAGAGAGAGAGAGACAGAGAGAAAGGTATTCCTTTTCCGTTGGTTCACCCCCCCAATGGCCACTGCGGCCGGTGTGCTGCAGCCAATGCACCGCGCAGATCTGAAGCCAGGAGCCAGGAGCTTCTCCTGGTCTCCCATGCGGGTGCAGGGCCCCAGGACCTAGGCCATCCCTCCACTGCACTCCCGGGCCACAGCAGAGAGCTGGACTGGAAGAGGAGCAACCGGGACAGAATCCAGAGCCCCGACCGGGACTAGAACCTGGGGTACCAGTGCCGCAGGCGGAGGATTAGCCTATTGAGCCGCGGCACCGGCCAGTTTACTTGTATAAAGGCACATACAAAATTCCTTTTTCGTCTGTATCTTTTTCTTTCATATCACTGTATCAGTTCCCTGAGCATAACTTCTCTCAATCCACTTACACAAGTTAAGAGACTTAACTCTAAGCTGGAGTTTTTTTTTGTTTTTTTTTCTTTGCTTCAGCAAATCTCCAGATTTTTACCAGAGTTAGAAGATCCTAGATTAGATTAGATTGGATTAGAGTGATCCTTAGATTAGATTATATTGAAGCCAAGAGTGCAATTTGTATGCTTTTGAAAATGTATTCAGTAGGTGTATGTAGGTTTTTCTTACATGGAAAGAATTTGGTTGAACACTGATAAGGTAACTCAGCTGTGGTAAGGAGCACAGATTTCCAAATAATTCTTAACACTCCAAGCACCTGCCACCCTAAAACCACACCCTTCACTCTTGACCTGAGTCAAAATGTCTAATTCCAGTGATTAATAGACCCCTCAGTCTTTTACAAAATGAAAGAAACACACTCAAAAATCAGGGAGGTGAAACTTTTGGTAGTTGATTCATTTTATGTCCTAATGTAAAGCAGAACCTAAAGGATAAAATTGTGGATTTGTTATGTCTTAGGCATTTAAAGAAAGATAGATTATGTAATATCACTGTAAAATAAAATTCAATGCATATGTAGGGATTATCACTTTGCTGCAAAATTTATAAACAGGGAAAATATCTTTCAAAGAAATGAAATTACTACTTCTCCTATACTGTCACATAATAGGAAGACCTAGTTAACATACAAAGCCCTTAAATCTGGTACATAGTGTACTTTGGACTATATAAAAGAAATATTTAAAATTGGAGGATACACTGAGTCTGAATGGAACAGATCCATGAATAGTTAAGTCTACCTATGTCTTAATAAACTATTTTGCTAAAAATAAAATACTTACTTCAGACTGGCATTCTCCTGATAGCCTGCCTATTTCTAGGCCACTTCTTATTCTTCTGGGTTGTATAATGATTAGGGAATATAAAATTTAATGCCTTACTCTCAAACCTTTTAAAGTAAGGCACAAGTATAAATAAAAGTTTATAGAAAGGAAAATAAATTTAATATTAGTGTACATATAAAATAGAAAAGATTCTTCCCTAGGGAAATTATTTTGAAATAATGTGAAATTAAATTTTTAAAGAATTATCATTGTCAACACTGCCATTTAGTGCAGGAAAAGCAGAGATTAACAAGTCCCTAAAAGGATACAAATTCTTGTTATTAATTATAAACATCAGAATACCACCTTGTGTTTATATAGCACCCGCTTGTTAGTAGATGAGAGAACACTGACCTAGAGTTTTTATTAATTTTTGTTTTGTGTTTCGCTTTTGTTTTGTTCCATTAATCAAATTTGTCATACAATTGTGCAGTTGGAAATATGTTGGTCTCATCCATATCTTACTAATTTAAGATAGGCTCAGAAATGTAGGTGACTTTAAAAAGCTCCGAAGAGCTTTTTTCATCTTGGCTTAGAAATGCCTAGCTTTCTCCAATGTTGATCACTAGAGTTGCTGTTTTTATTTTTGCATGCTCAGGTTTTTCCATGGCCTTTCCTTTTTTGTCATTAATAATTTTCTTCTATTTTTCTACTACTCACAAGGTATAGACGAATATTAGTCTCATGTTTTCATTAGATTTTCTTATACATAAATGATATTGCTGAGTCTCACTTCAAATAGCTTCTCTTGTTGACTAAGTCTGAAGCTGAGACCATTTGCTCCAATTGCTGCCACAAAAAACCACCACCAATTTGAAACACTGCATTCTGTTTTGCCACTAGGAATGTCACTAAACCACATGTCCCTGTGTTTTCAGACAAACCTCTCATGACAAACCAGTGTCTTTCTTGGCACCTTGAAAGTAAGAATTTTGTCTTCAGATTACCATTTATTGGACAGGCCAGTGTTACAGATTTGGGTTGGTTTGTTAAATTAGCTTGCAGAGATTCTTTTAATATACATTGAATTCTTTAAAGTACCATTTGACTGGCAGCATGGGGCCCTCCCCCTTACATTTTTCTAAAGGCAACCTCTAATTACCAAACCTTAGCTCATCACCACCTTCCTATTAATTAAACTTGCTTGTTTATTTGTATGTGATCATTATATGTAACAGATGAGTAAGTTTATTTTCATGGTTTGCTGATGTCTCTAAGTTATATTTCATTTTTGCTTAGAGTCTTAGCATATAGTTTATTGAATAAGCTTGAGGTGAATTTATACTGAAATAATGGCAGTGTCTTATGAATGCTTTACTAAATTGTTTTTAAATGCGGATTTTTAAAATTGTATCTTAAAAAGTTCAGTTTGGCACAATTTTTACTGTTTTAAAATTCATAAAATAGAGAATTGAACAATTATACTCCAGTTTATTATAAGACTTTGAAAATCATCAGCTAGCACAACCTGCATTCTGTTTTTATCATGTGAACTTTTGTGTACATAACATAGTTTAACTTTTTCACTCATATCTACTTTTTACTTTTCAAGAATCTTAGAAAAATAATGTTGTGCTTCTTAATAATTCAATAAATCTCTTAAATGATAGTCAAACTTTTTCAGCTTTAGCAAACAGTAAGAACTGGCTACTTATTTGCTTTGTGAGAAAAAAGTCATCTGGCATGCAGTGAATTATCCTGCAGTGATTAATGTCAAGCAGTAGCACACGTACACTCAGTTCCTCAGTTTGTGCTAACAGCCATTATTGGACTAGGCATTTCTCCAAAACTCCTGAGTTAGGGAATGGTAATTATAGCACGCTGTATATTATAAATAATGCATGTATGTCCTGCATGAGCTATGTGGGATTTCGGCCCATTTGCCTAGAACATAGCTGCATAATGATTTGTTTGGATTTTGTTGCAGATGATTGATAGTTCAGAATGTTGACGATGATATAAATTACTGTTGGGCTGCCTTAAAAATTTCAGTACAAGTGGTGATTTCTTCTCTTTTCTCTGTGTGCTTGTCTAGTCTCGGCAGACACCTGAGGGTGAGTTCCTTCCCCTTGACCAACTTGAACTGGACGTAGGCTTTAGTACAGGGGCAGATCAACTTTTTCTTGTGTCCCCACTCACAATTTGCCACGTGATTGATGCCAAAAGCCCCTTTTATGACTTATCTCAGCGAAGCATGCAAACTGAACAGTTTGAAATTGTCGTCATCCTAGAAGGCATTGTGGAAACAACTGGTAAGTAAAATACAGATATGCCATAATTTCTTTATTTCTTAATGACATGTTGTTATATGCATAATATCTGTCACAAACTGGGCTAAATGATTCACAGTTCACAATATGAAGTTAATAACTTACCCTTTATCTCTTTGTAACATTAAATTGATGGTATTTTGAAAATTAAAATTTACTGTTTTGATGGTTGCATACATGATATCAACTCAAAAATGCTCACTGTATAAAATGAGGAAACTGAGATGACTCCCAAGAAATGATTGCAATGTTCTGTTTTAGTTTTAAACTTGGATTTCCTTATAACCATGCTTTTTCTTTTAAGATTTGAGGTTAAAAAATTTCAGGGTAATTAGTGAGCAGCCTGAACTCAGCATGCATATTCCTGCCTTGGGGATGGTGATTTGGGGTGTCAGTGATACAGCTTTGATATCTACTATGTGCTACCCCGGTGGAAAATTCGGTGTATGTGTGTGTGTGTGTGTGTGTTCTAAAGCAGTATTTTGATATCAAAACGGGTTGGTAAATTTCCCTAGCTGAATCCTGACCACAATTTTCTTTAAACAAGAAAGATTTTTTTTCTTAGTTTCCTGCTTCATATGTCTATATCCTCTATGTTGTTGCATCAGAGGCAATGTAACATTGGTGTGCTCCAATTTCTACTCATAATTTGCTACTTTCTGAGGAGAGGTAAAATGGCAAAGAAAAAAAATCATAAATATGAGTCTAATATTTGTGACTGAAATATTCCCCAAGTAGTTTGGTACCTGCTGGATGCTTCAGACTAATACTGCACAATTACAAGTATATATATGAAAGTAATTCCAAAAGTTCATGGAAAATGGAATGAAAGACAAGTTTATTTTGGCACAAAGATTTTTGAACTTCATGCATAATTTTTTGATAGTACACATTTCCATGAACTTTTTGAAGGTTCCATGTGTATATACATGTACATATGCACATGTATTTATATCTTGAGTATTATATTTTTAAAAGGAATGAAAGCAAGGAATGTTTTAACTCTTAATCTTCCACCAATGTCATCTTAAACTTAAAATGTTAATCTTTACATCTAAGTTGTAGCAATGCTGAAATTGGTATTGTCTACAATGTAGATAGATCCAAGCTTTATACCAAGGTGGAAGATCTTTAGGTATGTAACAGTCACTTTTGTCCAAAGATCAGAAGAGGCCAATTATTTACATTTTGCACATCTGTCACATAATGCCTATTTGAAATTTAGATAAAATATTTAATCTCTATGTTTGTTTTCCTTCTCTTTAAAGTTAGTATGATATATCAAGCTAGAATATGCTTCTGGTACTATTACTATTTTGTTATTTCTGTTGTTAATACTTCAGTTTAAAAATGAAGATTTTAGTGAGAGCAAGAAAGGATTTTTTTGTTTCTATTTATAGCTTTGAATATCTTTTATTAGATTGCTCTATCTATACATTTATGTATCTGTTTATCCATCCATCCATCTACTTATCCATCCATTCACCAATTTATTTTTTTCCTGTTTTTTCCTTAAAACTATTTGCAGTTTTTAGGAGTGATAACAATTCCCTACATTACAAACATGGATTTCTTACCTTATTGTGTGTTTTTTGACCTTGATGTACTTGCAGGATATGGCAGTTATTGTTTATAATGTCTCTAAATCTGAGTAGGTCTGAGGTTTGCATATTGTTTAATCTTATGAGTTTTATCTTCCACGTGGGCATCGTAAGGAAATGCTGAAGCAGGTTGTTTTTTAATTTTACCTATATTTCAGAGGAGCTTGGTTGGTAATTAATGTCCTACATGAAAGGTCATGAGAACTTTTGTAACAAATTATTCTTTAGGATAGAAATTTCATTTTAACATATCTCCTTTGTTCTTTTTTTTTTTTTCAAGTAATAAACTGGCAGAGAATACTTTCCATGGAAAATGTGAAAACTTGACTGTACACTGAGTTTCTTATTTAGGGATTGCCTTTTATGGCGGAATAGATTAAAGTCCATTTCCTCTTACCCTCTTAATGAAGCCTGTTCTCTAGATCTAATATTGTAAGACAAATAGCAAAAACATTACTCATAATTTATATAGTGGAAAATTTATCTGACATTTTGTTTGTGTATATGCTCTAACTAATTAAATCTCACACTGTTCGAGCTCTGTAAATCTGTGTGTATTTCCAGACCTCCTCTTGCCTGGTAAAAATAGCTTTGGCATTTTTACATCTATTTGATCATTTAAAGTTTTGTTGAGATTTATTCAGATTCATCATTAAGGATGTTTCCTCTTTTCCCTACATTCACAATGAATTTTACTTTTTCATATTATGTGTTGCTTACAGTAAGGCACATACGATCTTTGGGGATGGTTTTAAGGCAACAAGAATATCATCTTTGCCTTTCATGTTCTTTGGTATAGAGCCTTGTGAATAAAATTTTGTTTGATGTAAATATCTGTTATTTTAGCATAAAAGTACAATGTTTTTAGCATTCAGGCATTTGAAAAATATTTATTTTTTTAAGATTTTGTTTATTTAGTTAAGAGAATTACAGAGAGAGAAAGAGACAGATAGACAGACAGAAAGGTCTTCCATTTGCTGGGTCACTCCACAATTGGCCACAATGGCCAGAGTTGGGTCAATCTGAAGCCAGGAGCCAGGAACTTCTTCCAGGTCTCCCATGTAAGTGCAGGGGCCCAAAGACTTGAGCCATCTTCTACTACTTTGCCATAGTAGAGAGCTGGATAGGAAGAGGAGCAGCCGGGACACTAACCAGTGCCCATATGGGATGCCGGCACCACAGGCGGAGGCTTAACCTACTAAGCCACAGTGCAGGCCTGGCAAATATTTATTGAATGCATACTGTGTGCTTGGAAGTACTTAAGATACTAGGGAGACAATGAAGACCTGTATGGACGAATTCCTTTCCTCAAGTGAATTATACTCTAACTGGAGAAGGCAGATCACTATACACGAAAAGTGAATAAGATGTATCTGGAATAAGCGCCACAGCAAGGTGACAGGTATATACAGGCAACTTCAGGTGGAGTGTTGGGGAAGGCCTCTGTGAGGAGCCCAGACTTGGCTGTCTGGAAGGCCCTCTGGGGCCAGGCTGGGGGCAGAGCGTGGCACGCATTGTGGAACAGCTGGCACACGGGCCCTGGGTTGAGAATAAGCTTGATTTATTCTGGGAACTGAAAGAAGGCGGAGGTGGTTGGAGCAGAGTGAACAATGTGGAGAGTGGGGTAAGCATTTAGAGAGGTGGAGGAAGGGCCATCTCAGCACTCTGGATGATTTTGTTGCATTTTGTTGTGGAGATTTCATTAACAAGCAGAGCCTGTTTTCATAAGAACAGGTCATAATTTAGGAACCTCAAACTATATGCAACAAAACTGCCACTTTTTTTCTAATGGATCATGTGTCATTTTACTTAAAAATTAGTGGTTAAAGTCCTATAAATGCATACAGTTTTAAGCAGTTACCAGTTTTGTGTTAATCTTATTTTCTTCTACTGCCCTCTCCTCCCATACACATCCAGCTGCTCACTTCACAGCAGTCTTCTGCTAAGCATCTTCCAATCTCATTTATTTCTTGTTTCTTCCCAATTCTGTGATCTCAGCAGGAACTGGGATTTGGGGGTGGGGGTTGTGAGAAAACTGAAGCTTTCTAATTTCCATGGGTTCCAGCTTTCAGCCCAGGACTCTTAGTCACTCCTCTCCCTCTTCCTCACAGACTCTTACCAAGGACCCGACTCAGGCATTGCTGCCCTCCTTGCTGCAAAGGAGCTAGATTTTTAGGTCCCAGATTAGCCTCTTCGTTAATAACCTCTGCATCTTTGCTCATCCAGTGAGTTTCTAAGCATAGCTTACCTCTGACTCCTGCTCTCTTTGCTTCTTCTCCCAAGAGAGAGAGCACTGCTAGAGGCAAACAAAGCATTGCAGATTTGGCTCATTAGAACTGGATGCTTTCAAACTTCAATCTGGTTTCTGCTCCTATTTGGCAGTCTTTTTAATTGTCTTTTCTGTACTCTCAGGCTCACTCCCCATGGGATCTATTTTAGACCTTTTCTCATTCCATGCCCCCGGTGCCAGCTGTCCCAGCCCTTTCTTGGCATATCATTTTTCCACCTATTCTATTAAAAACAATGTGGCACTTCAGTTTTTATACATTTCTTTACTCTCTTTATCTTTTTCTCAGAGTTGCCTTCGCTTTCTTTCCTGGTGTTTGTAGGGGGAAGGTGTCTGTTCTTTTCCCAAGATCATCTCTTTTATAGCTAGTTCTGTTGCTCATGCATTGCTTCTCACCATCCATGACTCAAATCCAACTCTTACCATACTGACATCTAAAATCAGACTGACTCTTTTCTGTTTGCTCATTCACTTTAGGGTCTTTCCTTGTGGGGAAAAAAATCCATTCTTTGTCCCTTTATTGTTTTTAAGGTTCTTCGTGGGATTCACTCTCTCCCACGTTCTTTTTATTGTTGCCTAGGTCTGTGTCCTTGCCTTTACCCTCCGTAGTCTATATACAGACTTTCTGAGTGAATTCATTGAATATCACCATTCCTTTCATCTCCCTGCAGGAAACCTCCCCAAAGGTGTGTTCTTGTAATTCCCATTAATTTCCAGTCCATGTTTCCACTTGGTGTTGCTATTTTAATTCATTATCCCCATGCACGAATACCAATTCATCATCTTGCCCTCAAGTTACATCCCCAAAAGGAAGGTTGGTCTCAAAGATTTCATTTTCTTCCAACACTACCCCCTTTTTTCTTTTTATCCAACTAATTTGTCATTCTGCAAATACTTATTGAATGGCTATTACAGGCTAGACACTAGTCTGGACCACAGAGAGTACTTTAGTGAGCAAAAACATTTTTCTCCTTGTGGGTACTTGTATTCTTAAGGGGAAAACAGAATGTTAGAAGTAGTCTGTGTTATTAGAGGAAAAAAACAAGTCAAGAGAGTTGGATAGTCTAGGGAAGTCAGGGGAGGCTGTGAGGAGAAGTAGACGATGGAGCAAAAAACTAAGTTCAGAAATGTGTGCATCTCAGAAGAGGTCATTCCAGGTAGAAATACCAGCAGTGGCAAATGTTCCAAGGGGACAAGTACCTGACTTCTTCTCCCTCTTAGTAATGTCTCTCAATTTAGCTTTTTCTCTTCATTCTCACCTGATGCTATATCCACATCACAGTAACTGTCTCAAAAATTAATTTCATACCTGTAAGACTTTTTCTTACATGCAGATTGCATAGGACTGCCCAATAAATCTGTTTACAGCACTACTTACATTAAATACTTGTGCTCAATATTCCCTAAAGACTGCTATATCAAAATACATGCATTTCTTACTGTCAAAACAAGGTTGCTCTTCTGGTAAGGCTCAGGCATTGGTGCTCACCTTTGTCTTCTATATCTATCACCCTGGCCATTTTTTTTTACTGTCATAGATACTATTTCTGTCTTCTCTCATTTAGCACAAGAGTGACCTTATATGCTGAATTATCCCTGGGCACTTTAGTCCATTGTTTTTCTTTAATAATTAATTAAAACTAAACTTTTTGCTAGGCAAAGACTACTAAGAACACGCTCATTGTAGAAATAGTAAAATACAAATATGCAAAAGATGCTCTGCTTTTAATATCAGTTTCTGTAGTATTAGTACATTGGTGATTAACCCATGTTAATCTGTGTTCACATATTTTATTTTATGCTATTTTATAACTTGCTTTATTATATAATCTATTGGTAATGCCTCTCATGTCAAATTTTAATGGCCTTATTATTTAGTAATCTGTGTATCATCTTAAATTTATTATCTACCTCCTAGTTTGATATCTTTAGATATTTCCATTTTAACAAGTATTCTTATAATTATCAATTTAAATTTATTTCTCATTGACTTTATTATCTTAAATATCTTAAATTCTTAGAGATGGAATTTCTGGTAAAAGGGACATTATATCTACTGGGTTTTAATGCATATTTTGGGATTGCTATCCAGAAAATTGGTAACAGTTTATAACTATATAGAAAGGTACCCATATCCTCATACCCTTGTCAAAAATGGGAACTATTTTTTTTTACTTTTACTATTGTTTTCTTTTTTTGATTAGCAGTGAAGTTAAAATTTCATATCTATTGGCTTGTGTTTCATTTTGCAAATTGTGAGTTAATATTATAGTCATTTGCTTGCAACTTCTTTTATGCAAAATTTGCTTGGACTTTAGCATATTATTATGAAAAATCATGTTCTTAGAAGTCTGTATATCTTCATTAAAATATTTCATTTCTTTATAGTTGTATAACTTTATCATATTTGTTTCATATGTGCCTTACAACATTTCCAAATTAACTGCAAACTTCCAATATTGATTAAGGACTACATCATATAAGAATTCATTTTGTATGTTGTAAATCTGAGAAAGTGGTAGATCCCAGAAAACATTTCTGATATGTGTTTTTATTTTTAAATAATTAGATAATTTTAATTTCTCTTTTTATAAACTTGTTTTGTGAGACATGAATTAGTTCTTATATGAAATCAATCAATAAATGTTAGTTGATTACTCATGTTATATTAAGTACAAGCTAGTACAAGATTGAATAAGGAGGAAATACACTGTCCAGAGGGAGAAAGAAGTTGAGATAAGTTGAGTTTTAGCAGTAAGTGCTAAAAAAAAAAAAAAAAAAAAAAAAAAAAAAAAAAAAAAAAAAAAAAAAAAAAAATTGGCTATGTTGGGGGACTAAAAGAGTGGTCCTTGGATGGATGTGTTTGTTCTTAAGGAGGTCTCAGAAGGCCCTCCTGAGGACACAGCATTAGCTGAAGCTTGAAGGTGAAGCAGAAGCTCATGAAGAGGATATGGGGAACCAGGCCTTCTGGCTAGAGAGACAGCAGGTTCAGGCACGGAGGACTCACTTTATTAGGGCTATCATGATTTGGTGTGGTGAGAGTTCAGAACAAGTGGAGGCTAACTGGCTGGAGATGAGCCTAGATTTATTCTTGGATAATTGTTTGGACCTAGTTATGCAGGCAACAAAGTCATTGAAGAATTTTAAGCAGGAAAATGCATGGTGATATTTCCATGATAAAAAGATCGCTCTGGCAGCAGGTGGAAGACAGACAGTGTGGGACTGAGAACAGAGACAGACTAGTTACTAGGCTGTTACAACGAGCTGACCAGAGATAATTGGGTCCTGCACACGATTGTCCAGCTCAGTCACCTATGTGTCTGTTAAAAATAATGAAAAAGGCTCTGGTTTCAAAGCTATGATTAAACAGAATGGGGAAAGAGCTCTGGGATCCTTCATCTTGAAGTTCCACAGGCTACTTAGAATGCCTCTCAAAAACACAAACAGTTAAATTGAGACTAATACATAAAACAGAGTTAACAAACCCTCGACTATTCTCCTTACTATTGAAAAATAGCTTGAAATTTTCCAATGCATAACTCATACAGCAAAAGCTCAAACGGAATAATTGGTATGTTCCTATAATTTTCCTTTCTTGGCAATTCTATAATATTTTATTTTATTAATTATGATTGACCACTACCCCTTAGTAATCTGTTAGAAGACAGTGGCCAGCAAATCAGCTAGCATTATTATGACATAACACAGTCCTGACCACTAGAAATGTTATTCATCCTTCTTAATTACAAGTTCTTAATCATTAGTTGGTGAGCACCTGTTGTCGGCAGGACCTAAATCAAGACTGTGTGGCCTACTAGTTCAGTTTTCTTGTTTTGGCCCATATCAAAGTTACTTTTTCATGTAAGTAGTGTTGTTTTAGAAGATTGCTAATGTATCAGGTAAAAAGTAATAGCATTAAGATCTTATACATTGGGCATCTCAAAGTAACTTCTGCTCAGTAACTTCTATAAATATACATTTGCTAAATAGTTGTTGCTTCATTGAGTTTTTTTTCTCTTTTAGAAATATTTTCAACAGTTTATCAAGTCAAAATACAACTAGATTTTCTGGAGCCATGCTTTCCTTGTTAATATAAATCAATATTTATGAATAATTCTTCAATAAATTCCTACTTTCTCATTTTCTTTTCACAGGTCATTGTAGAATTTTTTTTTGTATTCTAAACATGTTAATAACTGGATGTTGAAGCACAGCGTGGGGTGATTAGCCAAAGTAGTTTGCCTGTGACTCAAAGGTTTTCTGGCAATGAAAATTTTGGAATAAAATTCCTGAATGTCCTGAGCTAGCTGGTAAGATTGTTCATCCCACTCAACAGCCTGAGGTTAACTCAGCCTTCTTAAATGCCAGTTTCATTTCAGTTAAGAAGTTTGCTTTATCGATAATTGAATAGATCTATTTATACTCATGATTAGTGTACTCACTGTTTTCCTTACTGTACTATTGTCAACATGGAAGTCTCAAAAATACACAAAAAGTGTTTTTGCCTGTATGTTATCTGCTTTCTGACTTTCATTGCTGTCTTTTACACAAAATTTAATGAAGAAAATCCTTAGCATCCCAGAGTGGAAGCTGTTCATTTGATGTGCAGGAGGTTTCTTTGGATAAGTTGCTAGGGGTGAGGGGTTGACACCACATTTGTCACAGCTGAGGCCGATATGAATAAAAGAAGTGAGCAAACCTTATTGATAATCTAGGTGATTATAGAAAGTAGAGAGGAATTGTAATTGTGGAAAAGCTGTTTCATAAAGAAGCAGCATATGCAGGGATAAAGAACATCACTATTTTAACATGACCTGCTCATTTTCAGTTTTTCAGGGGGAAGTCTTGGAACTATCCACAATAGTATCTCATGGGGTGCTTGATAAGGTGCTAACTGTTGGACCCTCTCCTAGACTTATAGTGTTAAAACGTCTGGGGTTTGTGGCCCAGGAGATATGTATTGTTTATAAAGTACAGAGGAAATTCTTATTAAGAGAAGTAAAGTATAAGAATTCCTCTATTCAACAACCAGAAAAACCGCCAATATTTATAGAATTAATGACTCAGTTGCTATATAGCTTGACCTGATCTACCGCAGTGGTATGTGGTACATACCTCTTTAAATCTGTGAAATCTTCAGTCGATTCAGACTGTGCTGATCAGTGTAGCCAAAAGCAAATAATGTGGGTAGCAAACAGCGCAAATCAGGAGTATGAATTAAAATGCATTGCTATTCATCATCATAACTGAGAACAAGATGTGATATCTATTGTGGAACATTGTGTGAAGATCTAATATAAATGCCAAACAAGGATGTCAGTGCTACTTACTAAAGGAGAGAATTCTGATCGTTGGAATTGTTCCACATTCATTAAACCAGAACACTATGTACAGTTATTTATTGCTTCATAGGAGGGCCTATCATTTTCCTTATGCCAAAGTTCGAAAGGACAATTTATACATTTTTTTACACTGATGCTGGCTATTTGTCATTAAAACTGAACCGTTTGAGAGCTTTCTTTTCTGGGGAAAATTTTGCAGGGATTAGAGAGAATTGTGCTTATAATGGGCAATGGTAATGAGTGGCCAAGATTTGAGATCCAGATAGCATGAGTTTATCTTGGCAAATTGGGATTCTGGGACCCAATTTGACATTGCGTCCCTTTGATTAGTTTTTACTTTGTTATTTCATGCCTTAGGCTCTGTCTGAAAAAGAAGAGCTAAGAGCATTGACCTACTCGGCTCATAGCAGTGACCTTGGCACTGAAATTCAAGTGGGAAATCATTGCCACTGTGTTATTGTTGCTGTTGAAAATAAATATTGAATGAGATAAAATAATACAAAGCTATTTTATAAACTGTGACCTCTTAGTGTTTACTGATGATAGCAACAGTGCCATCAGAACACAGAGAAGGTCCCCTCATGGGACATGTGGTTAGGAACGGAAGGAAGAAAACTACTTCTTTGCTGTCCATGGATGATTTTCTCTTGGGACATAATCTTACTTGTGTTGATTTTATATAGGGTGGATTTACTCAACCGTTTATGCCAAACAATACATTCATAAGCCTGTCAGTGGCCCTCATTCTGCTCTATCTCTGCTGCCTTCCTTAGCAAAGAGTTCTGTTTGTATCAATTCAGCCCTTCTGCCTACCTCACAGAAGGCCTCTGTCTAGACTGCTCCAGAGATGATTAAATCTTAAAGGTTGATAGAGAAAGAGCATTTTAGTCTCCTTTAAATTACTGTCAAGCAGTTTTGTCCATGTTTCCAAATTAATTTTTAATATAATTTAAGCTCTTTTTATTTTGTTTAATTTTATTTTCATTTTAGATTACTTGTCATTAAGTTGGGAAATGACCTGTGTCTCTTCAGAGCCATCCTTAGTCACATGGTAGACCAGCTCTGTGCTGGACATTCCCATTTAGAAACAGAGCTTTCTCCCAATTACACATGCAAATGGGAGAATGTATGTGCTGGGTCGGGGTGAGAGGGGTGAGGGAGTGCACTGTGCTTTGATGGGTGGAGAAAGTCTGGCTTTTATGAACTGAATGCACATGCCTGCTTGTGTGTGAGCTCTCAGCACTTTCTAAATACTTTTTCTGGGCTGAGAGTTTATTTTGTGACTCATGCTCCTGATTCAGCAGTTCCCCAGAAACGGCTTCAATCCTGCTGTATTTGGCAGCACTACTTAGAGAATGCAGAGGAAAAATGGTGTCGCCTCTTTCTGCTTGCATTTGTGTGTATTTACTTAGATTAGTATTATCAGCTGCAAAAATGTTTTAACATGTTATCTGTTTTTTAAAAAATTTTTGCTTTGCTATCTATCATCTCTTCCAGCAACCTATTTTTCAAGTGTACTTACTCTCTATAATAATATGCATAATTTATGTCTTCTATACTGTGCAGACTACTAATGATCTTATTGTTTTAATTCAGTTATTAAATATTGCTTAAATTCAGCCTAACATGCTGGATTTAGCTTATCTTTAAAATGTGTCTCAATCATTACTAAAGGAAAGCTTTGCAGAGAGTCCTCCTGTATTCCAGGGTTCACAAGACTGATAGTACAGACTCCAGTTAGAGCATTGTAATTTATTGAAACTGATCATTTAATTACATCTGCCAAAGATGATGTCCTCCCTGACTTGGATATGCTTGGTAAAATGTAATCTGATTCTTTCAGCTTTGAAGAAACAGATTTCTTACTTTTTTTTTAGAGTGCAAACTAAAATATCATTGGAACTGGAAAAAAAAATTGAGAGGAAGTAGAAACAGGCACATTTATGATTTTGTGAGTCTTAGCTGTCACCTAATTGAATGGAAGAAATGGAATGATAGGATTATGAAGATAAAGTACACCTTAGCAATGATCTAGTTAAAGCCCTTCATTTTACAGAAATGGAAAGTATAATTCAATGAGAATAACTTGCCCATCAAATACTTCTGGTAGAGTAGTCAGAATACATTTTTGTGCTTTGAATTTTGATCTAGCATTTTTCCTATTACCAATAAAGCTTCACTTACTAAAATTTATTCATTGCTTCCCTTCTTCAAAATAACGTATAATGATATGGAGAATATACTTCATTAAGATATGTCACTGATCTTTCCTACTCCTAGGGTCTAAGTTTTAGATTAGATAGCTAGTTACCTAACTTAATAGATGGGAAGACACATCAGTAGATATGTATGTCTTATAATTAGGTTTGATCTTGAACAGAATTGCAAGGGCTTTTTGGAAAAATACATAAAAATGGTAGCTGTTGAGATTTCTATATTTTCTTTCGCTGTATTAAGCAATCTGTACACATCAAGCACTGTGCGAACTTCTGAGTGCAGAAAGAGGGATAAGAAAGTCAGAGGGACCAAGACCGCAAAACTCAAAATCCAGAGAAAGTTAAATGGTCATGTAATTGCGAAATGGACCGCGCCACTGGGGTGTACAAGGACACAACCTAGACCTGGGAAGGAAGGGTAGGAGTTAGCCAGGCAGCGCAGGGTGGGAAGAATGTTGTTGGAAGAGTGGTGAGGAGATCTCACGTGTGTTCATTTGTTCATAAAGTGTTCATTTCTGTTGTTCATTTATATGTTCATAAAATGTTCATTTACAGTTGAAGTTTGTGAATGAGGTTTATACGGTTAGAGGTACATTGTGTGAGCGAGTTAATGGGGAAAAGAAGGAGTTTCAGCAGTTGGTAAAGTGAGAGGATAAAGGCTTGAAAACAGCTTTTTAAGCCATTTATGTTTTTCACTTAATTAGAATTAGTCATTGGAAGCTACAGATAGTGGAGTTTTTGGGGGTATATACCAGAATTTTATTTCAATTGCACAAATAAAGTTACTGTGTAGGAAATTTATATGAGACAATTATAGTAAATGTAATAACAGAGAACTGAAAAATCTAAAATGGAAGTACATCTAGAACATGAGAATTCAATATTCATTGGTACTTAAACATGTTTTGATTAACAATTGATGCTTGTAATTTTTTTGGATTATTTATTTGAAAGGCAGAGTGGCAGAGAGATTGAAAGTGATCTTCCATTCTGTTTCACTCCTAAAGTGGTCACAATGGCCAGTGCTAGTTCTGGCCAAAGCCAGGAACCTGGAGCTCCCTCTGGGTCTCCTCCCCTACGTGTGTAGCAAGAGCCCAATCCCTTGGGCCATCTTCCATTCCTTTCCCAGGTGCATTAGCTGGGAACTGGATAGGAAGTGGAGCACTTAGGACTCAAACTGGCCCTCCAATATGGCATGCCAACAACGTCGGTGGCAGCATAGCTCGCTGTGCTAGGACACCAGCCCTGATACTTGAAAATTTTAACTTTTATGTCAGTATAACTCTTCTTAAGAAATTTTAGCACCAACACTAAGATTTATATATTCAGCTTCTTTGTAAGTGATTGGTGAGCCATTTATATTGCAAATGGTACAGATTTGTCATAGGTCAGAGAACAGTGTAAAGGAAAGTGGTACCTTCTTGTAATTAGAAAGAACTTAAAACACAGCTCTATTTTTTTTTTTATATTAAACTTGGCAATGTAGTTAAGAAGCTTGGGAGACACACATCCCATTTCTGAGTGCTTTAGTATGAATCCCAGCTCCTGCTCCTGATTCTAGATGCCTGCTGATGTGGTGACCTGGGAGGCAGCAGATAATGGCTCAGGTACTTGGATTCCTGTTACCCATGTGCATGACCTAGATTGTGTTTTGGGCTCTTGACTTTGGCCTGGTCTAATCCTGATTGTTGCAAACATTTGGGGAGTGAACTAGCAGATTGGAATTTTCTGTCTGTTTCTTTCTCTTTCTGCCTTTAAAATAATATAAACAAATCTATTTATTTATTTTAAAAATTATGAAATAAACATTCGTTTACTTTAGAGACATACAGAAAGATAGAGGCATCATGTCTGCTGGCTCACTCACCAAATGCCTGCAATGGCAGGTAGGGGATGGCCATGAATCTTGGTGCTGGAAACCCAATCCAGTTCTCCTATATGAGTGGCGGGAAACTAACCATTTGAGCTATCACTGCTTCCTCTTGGGGTTAACCATGTCTGTGTTCAGGAAGCTAAAATTAGGAGCTGGGAAGTGAACTTAAGCATTCAGAAATAGGATGCAGGTGAACAAAATAGTGTCTTAGTCCCCAGGCTAAACCCCCTTTCCACAAATAGCTTTTAAGCAGAATAATATGATCACAGTTGCACTTTAGGGGAAAAATTCACTCTGGCTGACCTTGAAGAAAATATTAAATGAGGCAAAATTGGATGCCAATAGACCGTTTGGAATACTATGGCAGTGGTTCAGATGAGAGATGATCATCTATTACTCATCTTGGTTTGAAAAAGCATCAATTTTTGGCTAGAAGGAGCATCACTTTTTGGGTAGAATATTGGAGAAGAGTTGTTGAAAACTTGAAGTATGTAACATTTCGTTCTTAAAGTTTAATTTTGAAGATGGAGGAGAAGACATTTAAGACAGTGAAATAGTGTACATGAGGGAAGATGAAATTAAGTCTGTAGTGGAAGAGTTTGTAGATTCAGATTTGGGCTGAAGAGTGAGATATATGAAGTGCAATGGCTATAAGGCTACAGAGGTGTTGGGCAAGATTGTGGACAGTCCTAGTGTAAGAACTTCAGCTTAATCAGGGATTACAAAACTATGGCAGATTTTTGAGCAACCGAATGCTATGGTCAAATTCATTTTTATGATATCAGGACAATCATGTTAAAAAATAGTCAATATAACATTGTTACTCTCATTTCATTTTGTTCTGTTTATTTTGTCCCTCTGTGAGAGGATAAATAGAAACAGTTTTAATTCATTTTGCTTTATGAAAAATGCTTCACATTAAATGTGATAGACCCATTTTATAAACCAGATGAGGTATTGCTAGTGCTACAGTAAAAATGAATGGCCATAAATTATTATTTCAAAATCAAATTTATTGAAAAATTATGTTCTTTTAACATTATGTAGATACTTATAATGAATTTGTCTTTAAAATATTACCTTTTAAAAATCCAGTCCACAGTGATAGGAAAATTATTAATCATTCCTTATTTGTCTTTCAAAATTCCTAACAAAAAATTATGATTATGTGAAGAAAAATAAGATCTCTTTAATTTGATGTTAAATTATGTTATTTTTTCACTCAATTTTTAAAAATTAAGAGACACATACAAATTTTTCATATTTATAGGATACTGTGTTATGTTTCAAGGCATGTAAAAATTGTTTAGCATCCCGTCAAATTAAATGAATTTATGTTAAATTTTTGAAGTGTCACATTCTATTAATACTTTATATGGAGATAAAATCACAAATTTTATAGTTATACAGAGTAATAGTGACAATGTTCATTGAATAAGTCATGAATAGTATCTGATGTTTCAATATTTCTTGGTGCATGTGTTTATATGTGAATGTACATGCCTCAGGCTTCTGATGTGCACACTTAGGGTTAACCAAAAGCCATTATTCCATTATTATTTCATATAGGATGTTGTAAGAATAACTTGCTTTAGTCAATGACTATAGATACATTCTATAGTATAAATAAATCAACTTCTGGGCTTCAAAGATTTTGTTTTGGCATGAAACCAACTTCAGTCCAACTGGTTCGGTATTTCCCAGATTGCTTTAGCTATTCAGAGTCTCTATTGTTTCCATATGAATTTATCATATCTTTTTCTACCTGAGAAGAATGTCATTGGTATTTGATTGGGATCACATTGAATCTGTAAATTGCTTTTGATGCTATGGACTGTATGATGATATTGATTTTTCCAATCCACAAACATGGAAATATTTCCATTTTTGGTGTGTTCTTCTATTGCTTTCATTAATGTTATGTAATTTTCATTGTAGAGATCTTTCATCTCCTTGGTTAAATTTATTCTGAAGTATTTAATATTTTTGTAGCTACTGTGAATGGGATTGATATTAGAAGTTTTTTCTCAGCCATGGCATTGATAGATACATAAAACCTCTTGATTTTTCTGGGTTAGTTTTACACCCTGCACCTTTACCAATTTATTTTATGAGTTTCAATAATCTGTTAATTTAGTCTTTTGGCTCCCGTGTATATAGAATCATGTCATTTCCAAATAGGGATAGTTTGATTTCATCCTTCCCAATTTGAATCCCTTTGATTTCTTTTTCTTGCCCAATGGCTGTGGATAAAACTTCTAGGACTGTATTAAATAACAATTGTGAGAGTAGGCATCCTTGTATGGTTCTGGATCATAGAGGGAATGCTTCTGGCTTTTCCCCATTGATTTGAATGCTGGCTGTAAGTTTGTCATAAGTAGCCTTGATTGTGTTGAGGAATGTTCCTTCTATATTCAATTTACATAGGTTTTCTTTATGAAAGTGTATTGCATTTTATCAAATGTTTTCTCTGCATCTAACAAAATAACCATATGGTTTTTGTTCTTCAACTTGTTAATGTGTTTGTATCACATTGATTGATTTGTGAATGTTGAACCATCCCTGCATACCAGGGATAAATCCCACTTGGTCTGAATGAATGATCTCCCTGATGTGTTGTTGGATTAGATGAGCTAATATTTTGTTGAGGATTTTTGCATTTATGTTCATCAGGGATATTGGTCTGTAGTTCTCTTTCTCTGTTTTATCTTTTTCTGGCTTAGGAATTAAGGTGATACAAGTTTCATAGAAGGAGTTTGGGAGGATTCCCTCCCTTTCAATTGTTTTGAATAGCTTGAGAAGAATTGGAATTAGTTCTTCTTTAAATGTCTGGTAGAATTCAGCACTGAATCCTTTTAGTCCTGGGCTTTTCTTTGTTGGGAGGGTCTTTATTACTGATCCAATTTCCATCTTGATTATTGGTATGTTTAGGTTTTCTGAGTCTTCATGACTCAATTTTGGTAGATTGTATGTGTCTAGGAATCTATTCATTTCTTCTAGATTTCCTGATTTGCTGGCATACAACTTTTTGCAATAGTATCTAATGATCACTTTTATTTCTGTGGTATCTATTACATTTCCTTTTGCATCTCTGATCTTATTGGTTTGGGCCTTCTCCCCCCATTTTTTGCCAGGCAGAGTTAGACAGTGAGAGAGAGAGAGAGAGAGAGAGAGAGAGAGTTATAGACAGTGAGAGAGAGACAGAGAGAAAGGTTTTCTTTCCGTTGGTTCATTCCCCTAATGGCTGCTATGGCCGGTGCACTGATCCAAGCCGGGAGCTGGGTACTTCCTCCCAGTCTCCCATGCGGATGCAGGGACCCAAGCACTTGGGCCATCCTCCGCTGCCCTCCCGGGCAGAGCAGAGAGTTGGACTGGAAGAGGAGCAACTGGGACTAGTACCCGGTGCCCCAACTGGGACTAGAACCTGGGGTGCTGGCACCACACGCAGAGGATTAGCCAAGTGAGCCATGGCACTAGCCCCTCCCTTTTTTGATATATTAGTTAGTTGACCCAATGGTGTATTAATTTTGTTTATTTAAAAAAAATCAGCTCTTCATTTCACTGATCATTTGTATTGTTGCTTTGGTTTCAACTTTGTTTTATTTCTTCTCTAATTTTAATTATTTCTTTCCTTCTACTAATTTGGGGTTCCGTTTGTTGTTGTTTTTCTAAGTCCTTGACATGCACTGAGAGATCATTTATTTAATTTAATACCTTTCTAATTCTTTCCTGTAGGCATAAAAATCGCTATAAACTTCCCTCTTAACACTGGTTTTGCTGTACCCATAAGTTTTGATATGATGTATTATCATATTCATTTGTTTCCAGAAATTTTTTTTATTTCTTTTGTGACCCACTGTTAGAGAACATATTGAACCCACTGTTAATGAACATGTTCACTTAAGAACATGTTGTTCAGTCTCCTTAGGTTTGCATATGATATAGAGATTCTTGAGTTGTTGATTTCCAGCTTTATTCCATTGTGATTAGAGACGCATGGCATGATTTCAGTTTTTTTTTTTAATTTGCTGAGACTTGTTTTATGGGGTAGCCTATGGTCTATCCTAGAGAAAGTTCCATGCACTAAGTAGAAGTATATGTGTTCTGCAACTGTGGGATGAAAGGTTCTGTAGATGTCAGTTAATTCCATTTGGTACATAGTATCAACTAGCTCTGTTGTTTCTCTTTTGATTTTCTGTCTAGTTATCTGTCCGCTGATGAAAGTGGGGTGTTTATGTCCCTCATTACTGTTGTATTGGAGTCTATGTCTCCCTTTAGATCCATTAACATTTTTTTAAGTAGCCAGGCTTCCTGTAATTGGGTGTGTGTGCATTTATTATAATCACATCTTCCTGTTGAGTTGGTCCCTTAATCATTACATAGTGCTCTCCCTTGTCTCTTTTAGCAGATTTATATTAAAGTCTATTTTGTCTGATATTAGGATGGCAACACCAGCCCTTTTTTTGCTTTCTGTTAGCCAGGAACAACATTTTCCATAATTTCAGTTTCAGTCTGCATATATCTTTGTTGATGAGATGTGTTTCTTGTAGGAGACAATAGATGAATCTTATTTTTGAATCCATTCAGCCACTCTGTATCTTTTAATATCTCATAGAATTCAGCAATGAGCATGTCCAGTCCTGGCCTTTGTTGGGAAAGTTT
The DNA here is from genome assembly GCF_033115175.1 of Lepus europaeus. NCBI lineage: Eukaryota > Metazoa > Chordata > Mammalia > Lagomorpha > Leporidae > Lepus > Lepus europaeus. The sequence continues at coordinate 96,768,790 of NC_084827.1, forward strand.
TGATTTCTGATTCAATCTCTGTTTTTATTATCAATCTGCCTAGATTTTCTGTCTTCATGACTCAATTTTGGTAGGATGGTAGGTAACATGTGTCCAGGAATTTATTTCTTCTAGATTTTATAATTTTTGGCACATAGCTATTCGTATAATTCCTGATGATTCTTTTTATTTCTGTTGTATCCATTGCTGCATCTCCTTTTCCATCTCTGAATTGACTGATTTGAGTCTTCTCTGTTTTCTTTTGGATAATTCAGTCAATCATGTATCAACTATGTTTATTTTTTTTAAAAAATCACCTCTTAAATTCATTGATCATTTGTATTGCTTTTCTTGGAGTTTCAATTTTGTTAATTTTTTTTCCTAATTTTAATTATTTCTTTATGCTACTAATTTTGAGTTTGGTTTGTTGTTGTTTTTCTAGGTCCTAGAGACACATTAATAGCTCATTTATGTGATACCTTTCCAATTTCTTGATGTAGGCACAGATTGCTATAAGCTTCCCTCTCAAAATTGCTATTGATGTATCCTGTTAGTTTTGATATATTGCATTGCCATCTTCATTCATTTCCAGAATTTTTTTTTTTTACTTCCCTTTTGATTTCTTCTATGACTCACTGTTCATTCCGGAGTGTGTTTTTCAGTCTTCACGTGTTTGTGTATATTTTAGATATTCTTGAGCTGTTGATTCCCAACTTCATTCCATTGTGGTCAGAAAAGATGCATGGTGTGATTTCAATTTTTTTTTTTTTTTTAAATTTTCTGAGACTTGCTTTATGGCATAGCATGTGGTCTATCCTAGAGAAAGTTCCATGCACTGATGAGAAGAATGTGTATTCTGCAACTGTGAGATAAAAGGTTCCGTAGGTGTCACTTAATTCCATTTGGTCCGTAGTGTAGATTAGCTTTGTTGTTCTTTGTTGATTATGTCTAGTTGATCCATCCATTGATGAAAGTGAGGTGTTGAAGTCCCACATTATTCTTATATTGGAGTTTATGTCTCCCTTTAGAGCCATTAACATTTGTTTTAAATATCCAGATGCCCTGGCATTGGGTGCATATACATTTATTATAGTCACATTTCCCTTTTGAATTGATGCCTCAATCATTACATAATAGCTTCTTTGTCTCTTTTAGTTTCAGTCTGTGTGTATCTTTGTTGGTGAGGTATGTTTATTGTAGGCAACAAATAGATGGCACTTATTTTTTAAATCCATTCAGCCAGTCTGTATCTTTCAATTGGAGAATTTAGGTCACTAACATTCCAGGTGAATATTGATAAGTAACATTTGGGCTCTGCCATTTTTCCATAAATGTTCTTATTGTCTGCTTTGGATTTCCTTTGTACTTTTACTTGCATTTTTCTGCCTTCATATTATTTCATAGTGATGACTATCTTTCTATGTGTAGCACATCCTTAAGCATTCTTTCTAAGGCTGGATGAATGATGATACATTCCTTCAATTTCTGTTAGTTATGGAAGATCTTTATGTCACTTTCATTCAAAAATGAGAGCTTTTCAGGGTACAATATACAGGGCTGACTTTTTTTTTCCTTCTAAGAATTATATCTCTCCGTTCTCTCTTACCCTGTGGGTTTATGATGGAAAATCTACTTTGAGTCTTACTGGAGATTCTCAAAGTAATCTGCTGTTTCTCTCATGCACATTTTAGAATCTTTTCTTTGTGTTTTATTACAATGCGTCATGGTGAAGATCTTTTCTGGTCACATCTATTAGGAGTTTTATGTGCCTAAGGTACTTGGATGTCCCTTTCTTTCTGAAAATTTGGGAAGTTTTCTGTAAGTATTTACTGAATAGGCCTTCTAATCCATTCTCTCTTTCCATACTCAGGAAGTCCTAAGATCTGCATGTTTGTACATATGATAGTATCCCATAAATCTCCAACACTGTTTTAAATTTTTCTAATCCTCCACCTCTACTTTTGTTTTTTCTCTGACTGAGATGTTTCCAAAGATATGTTTTCTAGCTTGCATATTCTTTCTTCTGCCTTAGCAAATCTGTTGTTAAGGCTTTCCAGTGTATTTCGTATTTGACATATTGAATTCTAAATATCTAATAGTTTAGTTTGATTTCTCTTTAAAATCTCAACCTCATGGAAAATTTTTTCTTCCGTGTCATGTACAGATTTCTTTAACTTTATTTCTCAATGATTCTGAGTAATCCTGTAATCAATGTTTTAAATTCATTTTCATGCATTTATTTTATCAATCTCTTTGTCTTCACATTCTAATATTGAAATGCTGTGCTTTTTTGGGGGAGTCATGTTGTCTTTCTTATTCTTGTTTCTTGAATTTCTTTTTGTGGAAATGTGTTGGTGTTCTTATCTGATAGCTTTTATTTTTGAACTATGCCCTTCCAGCTTAGTGGAATTTCTACTCTTTCATTGAATACTCAGAGGTGTGTGCTGGATGTGGCCAACGTGTTCTGGTCAGTGCTTAACGATGGGGCAAATATCCAAGGTGACACTCAAGCTGGGCATGGTAGATGATCACCTCTCTTGGCATAATCATACCCTCATCTCCTCTCTTCCAATGTGATGAATGTCCAGGGTTAGCCCACAGTGGGTACAATACTCACCCATGCTACATGAGTGGCACAAAGGATCTGTGCAGTCCTCAGTGTGAACACAGATGCTGCTGCAGTGACCTACTCCAGGCAATCAGGGAGCTCTGAGCCTCTGGTGACACATAGTGTGATTGCCTAGAGACCCAGCTACACTCTTCACACTATTGTGCAGTCACAGAATTCCTTCAGTCTCAGCACACAAGGCTCCCACAGTCCTGGGGTGCAGGGGACCACTCTGCCCACCCATGGAGAGAGCAGAGATGTTCCTTAGAAATAGTTGACAACTTTCCTTTGTGAAACTGTCTTTACCAGTACTTTACAATACACTTAATGTTCTACTTTTATTAATTTATTTGCATAATTTAGTTACATCTGCCAGGAACCTGAAGATTATTTTAATTTATAGAAAAAGTGTCAGATTTATATTTTAAAACAATATCTTTTAATGTTTACAGCATATTGCTTGTCTTTTTTTTAAAAAAGATTTATTTATTTATTTGAAAGTCAGAGTTACACTGAGAGAGAAGGAGAGGTAGAGAGAGAGAGAGAGAGAGAGGTTTTCCATCCGCTGGTTCACTCCCCAGTTGGCTGCAACCTCTAGAGCTGCACCCATCCAAAGTCAGGAGCCTGGAGCTTCTTCCAGGTCTCCCACGTGGGTGCCAGGGCCAAGGACTTGGGCCATCCTCTACTGCTTTCTCAGGCCATAACAGAGAGTTGGATTGGAAGTGGAGCAGCCAGGATGCAAACCAGCGCCTATATGGGATGCCAGCACTGTAGACAGTGGCTTTACCTGCTGTGCTACAGCGCTGGCCCCTTGTTTGTCTTTTTAATATGAATTTTCATATTAACATTTACTTATATTGAGATAGGGTGCAGAGGTTATACATGGGACTAACTTTTAAAAATGTCATTTAGAATAATCCTATTTTTCACATGTAAGAGAAGTGCAGAAGCAGGTTGACCCAGCTGTTCAAAGATGGCATCAAATACTCAGACTCTTTCTGAGTCCCTGTGCCATTTGTAGCATTTCTTTCACCTTCTTGGAAGGGTAAGATGACTTTTTTGAATTTAGGTATCATTTCAGAATTATGAGCAGAGAGAGAGCAAGGAGGAGAGACCAACAGTGATTCTTCTTGGAGGGGTTTTGTGTTTTATTCAGGAAAGGATTTTCCTAGGAAACTCTCTTTAGTGTTCTTCTGAACTTTCTCCTCCCATCCTCTATCCCTGCTACAAGAGCTTTGGGGATTGCATAGTTTTAGCTCTGCTTATTTGCTTGGATTAAATGAGGGTTGACTTAGTAAAGAATATTAGAATAAGGGGAATAAAAATAAAATCCTTGCTTAACCAAGTTTTTAAAGTTATATAAATAAAACAATATAATTATAAGTACTATATGAAATTTATCTAGATTAATAATTAAAGAATACTCATAATAAAATGAAAATTTTGTATTTTTCCTATAAAATCTAATTTAGTAGGAAAAACTAGTGGTAAAGGAATATTAAAGTTATTCAGTTTAGTGATTTTATTTTAACCTATACTACTTTTTAATCAGAAATAGTCAAATGTTTAAGTAAAAAAAGCAGCATCAGCTTTTTTTACTATTTCAGGAATGTTGCAAATACAAACATTAAAAAAAAACAATGAAAAATATGGAAATGTCAAATTTAGTTGTATGCTTAATTGTGAATTCATAAAAGAGGATTCCTCCCTTTAATCGTGCCTCATTTGAATCTCATCACAGATTAAAAATGTACTTCCAGTTGATAGTTCTTTATGAACAATATATTGTTAAATCACACTCTTCAATAACCTGTGATTATTCCCTACTTCAAGTATGGTACATTTAGCCTACTAAATATTGAAATCACATTTAAAAGTAATTTAGCAATTTTTTTCTGAAAAGAGGTAAGAATGAAATTCATTTAAACCCTGTGATGTGATTCATCTAATAATAGAAGGATGCAGAACAAAGAAGTATCATTTAGAGGAGGATATGATTAAATGCCCCTGAGAGTCTGAGGTCAAGATGGCCCATTCAGACAAAGCGTCACTTTACTAGAATTTTAAAAGATGAATAGAATTTTAGCCAGCACCAAGAACAAAAGCTTGAAGAAATGATGCCGTATGGTATAATTTAAGTTAAATTATCTGCCCTTCTATGTGGGACACCAAATTAGAGATGGATTTGACATATCATGAAAATATTCAAAATACTTTCTTTGGAATGAACAGAGTTCTGAACAGTTTTGAAAACTCAAAATTTTTTGTTAAGGTTACTACTTTGGTTGCCTGTCTGTAATTTTTCTCAGGGTACCTATGCTGGTTTACCTGTAATGTGAATAAGAGAATTTAGGTAATTAAAGGAAAATCTTACTTCTAAAACACATGTTATATGCATGTTTGAGTTGTTTTAAATATGTCAGATAACTTCTTTGAGTATCATATATATATATATATATACACACACACATATAGCTAGTGCTTTTTATTTACAAAAATAATGATGGTATCTATGTGTTGCTATATTACATATTTGTTGATATGTGAAATTATCTTTTTAAAAAGATTTATTTATGTGTTGGATTGGCATTTACAGGGTTCAGGGAGAGGTCCTCCCTCCACAAGTGACTGCACTGGGCAAGGGTAGGTGAAGCCAAAGCCAGGATCTGGGAAACACATCCTAGTCAAACACATAGGTTTCAGGGGTCCAAAGACTTAGACCATCTTCTGCTGCTTTCCCAGGTGCATTAGCAGGGAGCTGGTTAGGAAGCAGAGCAGTCAGGACGTGAACTGGTGTTCAGATGTGGGAGGCCAGCATCGCAGCTGGCAGCTTAACCCATTCTGCCACAACCTTGGCCCCTGAAATTACCCTCTTATGTAGGTAATCGGTAAGTGCATCCTCCTTGAGGAGAAAGTTTTGTCTGTCAGTACTTGCCAAGTAAGACAATTTGATTCATTACTGTTTTTGTGGAGGGAGTTCCTGACTTGAGGCATGAATGCACTCAACCTTTCTCTACAAGATGGGTTTGTCAAGATGAAAATGCTTTCATTTCAGTGGTTTTTTTAAACTGTGCTTTTAAAAAATGATTTATTTATTTGAAAGTCAGAGTTACAGAGAGGAAGAGACACAGAGAGATTTTCCATCTGCTGGTTCATTCCCCAGATGACCACAATGGCCAGTGCTGAGCCTGGCTGAAGCCAGAAGCCAGAAGCTTCATCTAGGTCTCCTACATGGGTGTCAGGGGCCCAAACACTTGGGCCATCTTCTGCTCCTTTTCCTAGGCCATTAGCAGGGAGCTGGACCTGAAGTGCTCATTATTGCTTTTTGTTGACATATGAGCAACTGGGACCTGAACTGACACCCATTTGGGATGCCAGTGTCTCAGGTGGTGAATTAACCTGATATGCCACAATGCCAGCCCTCTCAGTGGGTTTTCATGTAGTAAATATCATCACAATTCTATATTGATATGTAATGTCAGCATGGCAACCGACTGTAGTGTGCCGGGACAGATGCTGAGCATATCAAACTGCACCTGTGCTGACTCAAAGCCTCGCCATGAGGTAGGCATCACTGTCCCTTCTTAGTACATGAGTAAATAGTCTGAGGGTAAACCTGCCTTTAAAATGTTAGAATCCCAGTTTGAACCATGGCCTGTGTGCGATAAAGAAACCCATTAGGTCAAAAAGTAGTGGCAATACTATTTATTTTTTCTCTCATGAAATTCGGGTTGTAAAGGTACAGCTTGGTAAGAAATGAGTTTTGCACCTTATTTGATTCTACATACCTGTGCACTTTATATCTTTAGATGTCCTATTTGGACTTCTCTATTTCTCATTCCTTGCTTCTTTTTTTATTCATGGCAGATGATACTTTTTTTAGCCATTGGTATTTGGATAAGTGAAGGACAATGACAGACTTCTCTGGATTCTTTAGAAACAAAACATCTTTTAAGGTCGTATTTTCAATAGGATTTAAAAGATTTGTGGTGTCAATCAGTTTCTTTTTCCTTTGTATTACCATTTGGCTTGAGGTTTTGTATGCACAAAATGCCATGTTGGCATCCCAAATAGCTCATTAGCTGTTCAGTTCAGCTTTCTTTGCATTGTGGCACTAACTGCCCATCAAAGTCCAATGCATAGCTTTGGACCTGCTGAAAACAATCTGGCAAGTTATCATTCAAAACCGTGTATTATTTACAGATCACTTGAAAGAAATGGGGATTAATCAAGGATGGAAAGTACAAAAACACATTTAGCTTTTATCAGTGATTGATTTTTAAAGTAGAAAATAAATCAGATGTTTAGTGTATTTCTAGGAAACAGAGACTGAGTCTGCCCAGCATAACACTGCAAAAAGCAAACAAATAAAAATTTGAGTATTGATTTTTGGGTATTCTATTAGTATGTATACATTTTGCTTTTCAAAGCCACTTTCTTTTGCAAACTTAGACTTTAAATCAGTCATTTTGCCTGTGGTAGAAACTTGTTTTGGCTAATTTAACAGATTCTGTTTCTAGCAGATTTGGTTTTCATTTATTTAATGACTGTTTTTAGTTCTATATTTGAATTGGCTATCTACCTTTAGACCCTATTTTCAAACAAATGTTTTTGTTCTTACTCTTTTTAAATAATTTTGTTTAAAAAGCATAGATTTTTACCTTCCACAAAATTAATATACAATATTTTGCTTTTTGTTGACACATAATGAGCATTAATATAAATAGTGAATAGTCAGCTTTGCTTCATTTTGCCTCGGAGAGCCAAAATATATTTTCTTAGAAAGATAAAATACAATATAACCTAAATTTATGCGCGAGTTTTTTCATCATAAATTGAGGCTCTCTTTTGGATGGAGGGGAAAGCCCGAGTCCATGCTATCTACATACACTGTTTCAGATGAATGACTGCTTGTAGAAGAATCTTGTGAAAAGTTCCTCGTCTTGAATTATAAGATTGAAGTTCTGATCTTGAGATTTCCAGGTGATGAATGCCTCAGACCCACAGAGGTCCTAGACACACATGTGAGACTTTCAATAATACAGAAAAATGGATTCAGTGATTAGCAACCTCCACTTTCAATCTTTATTTGGAAGGGTGTTGATGAATATTGTTCATGAAGAATATGGCAGCCTGCTGGGATTTTGCTGTCCTGGGCCATTAATCCTATCTTAACCCACTGAAGATTTGGTTTGCATAAGCGAATATAGATAACGACAGAAGAAACAAGGCTTGTGGTACTGAAGCTTATAAAATCCACAGAAGCCTCTTTATAAAATGTATTTCAAAAAAGTTTGTAGAAAAATTGAATTAAATGATTCATTTTATAAAAAAATTGAAATTCGTGCTTCATTTTCATAGTACATATTCCCATGAACTTTCTGAAGACTTCTTGTGTTACTTCTGCAAATATTATAAACCAGGATTATGTGAATATAAATCCCAGAAACTTTCCAGGGAGTTGGAAAGGTCCCATGTAAGGAATTTGAAGTTCAACCTTCTTTAATTATTTTTAGTAAATCTACTTCTAATATTTAGTTAATCTACTACCACTATTTGTACTTCATTTGTTACACTCAGAAACATGGAAATTTGCTGCAGATTCCTGAGAAGACAAAATTCTCCAAGACCAATAACAGCTGATACATCTAGCATTTTCTATGTCTATGATGCTTTAGTTTACCATATGCTAACTGCATTGGAGAGGAAGTAGCTGGGGATCATCCGTCCTAACGGGAAATCTTCTGGAGTGCAAGATGTGCAGGGGAAAACACCCTACATTAAGAAAATCTGCTATGATTCTTTAAATTCAGGATCAGAGCAAGCAGTCATGACAATTAGAATGCCTTTTCCATCACCTCCCAAGAAAAGGGACAGAAAGTAGTGAAAATCAACCCTAAGAAACAGGTGCCTAACAACACAAACCATATCTATATCTTATAAAATTACCAGCCTCTGGTGATAATCAGACTGTATTCAACAAGAAAGTGCTGGAGAGGTGCCAGTGTTTCTCCTCTGTACTTAGTCCTAATTCCTAGGCCCTTTCTAGTTTTTCAAAAGCTAGAATATGGAAAAAGCATGAGGGAGGAGATGGCAAGAGTGAAAGATGAGACCACACACTCCCACTGATACTGAGTGAAAAAATTGTATTTGAAATTGACTTCGATTTTAGGTAGGAGTGAATCATTTAGTAGTAAAAGAGAATTGTAATTATCCATAAAAAGGGCTGTTCTGTGCATGAAAGTTACTTGAAAGGATGAGATATTGTCAGAGTACTGAAGAATGTAGACTCAACAAAGGGAGTGGAAGAGTCAAAAATAGAGCAAAAAGAAGCCATTTTTTTTCCTTTCAACAGTAAGTTAAGGCTGCTCAATAAACAAGTTCTATGATGCTCATGAGGTAATCATGACAATGCACTTTACCCTTTCCTTGTGGGCCTATTTTCGTTATTGGAGTTAATATCTTCATTTACGTCAACATAAGCCATTTGAGGATTCTGAGACAATCAACTTTATAGACAGGAACAGATTTGATTAGGTAGCAACTTTTCTCCAAACAAGAAGGAAAACAACAACACACACATAGTGAAAGCCTACATTGTTGTGTTTCCATTTGATGCATTTTTTTCTAGCTTCATAACAATATCAGAGATTGGACAATTTTTAAGCAATAAAAACTTATTTGGCTCATGAGTTTGGAGGCTGGGGGGTCCAAGAACATGGTGCTGCCATCTGGCAAGGTCATTTCATGACAGAAGGACAAAAAGGACAAAACAATGCACAAGACAAGGTCGGGGTCAAGAGGCAGCCAAAGTTAAAAGAGGCATACTCTCACAACATTAACCATATCTAACGATAACTAATGACAATAGCAATGTTAAGCCACTCATGAGGGTAGAGTCCCCATGACCTCATCACCTTTTAAAGTTGCTTCCTCACAATACTGTTATAATGACAATTAAATTTCAATGTGAGTTTTGAAGCAGACATTTAACCCATATCATCTGGGATGTAGTTAATTTACCTAAGTTGTTGATGTTAGTACAAAGTGTTTGGGAATATTAACAAGTCTAGAAATTCAATTTAAAAATTGAACTAAGCATACATATTTTTTAAAAGCTCAATTTACTTGAAAGGCAGAGAGAAAAAGAGAGAGAGAGGGCATGGAGAGAGAGAGAAATTTTCCCATCTTCTCATTCACTCTCCAAGTGGCCTCAACGGCAGAGTCTGAAGCCAAGAGCCAGGACCTCTATCTGGGTTTCAGGAGCCCAAACATTCAGGCCACCCACTGTTGCCCTCCCAGGCACATTGGCAGAGAGCCGGATCAGAAGTGAAGCAGCAGTCTTTCCCTGGTCATCCAACATGGGATGCCGGCATCACAGGCTGCAGCTCCATCTGCTGCACCACAACACTCACCTCATTCATAATACCATTGCCAAATGTGAGGAAAAGTTAGTTTTTCCTTGATGTGTTATAGATGACCTAATTTATTTATCTCTTTAATAATAATTTCTCCAGAATACTCTAAGCTTTGGGACAGCTATTGTTTGTATATCTTTCACTAACCCACATCCTCTTCCCTACATGTCTTTTATGAAAACCAAAAGGAAACTGAGAAATTATGATTTTGAATGGTAGGCCTTGTAGAGTTTCATAGAAAAATATTATGTATGGAATTTTTAAAATTTAGCTCTATTCTTCAAATTTGAGACATTAACATCTGAAGTAAGTGCAATTTTTGAGTTTTACATTATAATTATCCACTGTTACAGACAAGCTGCTGTGTCCCTACACTCCTTGTGTAGTGTAGAGTGTACTATTATGGCTGTACTTTTGGAAACGTATAGTGTCCTCTGGATCATTCTTGTCATTTCTCTTTCCTGCACTCTTCTTTTCTCTCTTGTAACCTATAAAGTTCTCCTGAGCTTATAACCCATTGTTTGCTATAAAAAATCAGAAACTTAATTATAACAGTTTTTGATGGAGGTCATTTTGATGTCTAGAACCTGAACCTATTTTAAAAACAAGTTGCTCAGACCATAAACATCATTTTTTGCCATTTAATCTTGACTTTTTAGAATAAAAGAAAATGACAGGAAGCCACAAGTTCTAAGTAAAAAACAGCAAAACTAAACAAAACAAAGTGATCTGAAACTATTCTGCTTGTGTCCAACCTAGATTAACTTATTCTAGTGCCACTTAACAACCCCTGGAAGATTTAAATTGTGCATATTCATTAAATGAAGCAATAAAAATTGCAAAGAACAATGAGTTCAGAGAGAAAAGAATTAACGCTCAACTCTCAGAATTATACATGTGAAAGGAAAAAAAAATTAATTCCAACCCTATGACAAAGAAATATGGAGAAAAATATGAGAAATGCCCTCCCACTTCCAACAGCTGAAAAAGAACCAAATATATGAAACATCAATTTTCAGAACATTGAACCTTAGGCAATGAAAGGCAGTGATTCTAAGAGATAATAAACAAATGAGGTGATGTAAAAGGACCTGGAAAAGAAATAAGGCCAGGGAAAAGAAGAAAATTTTATAATTCATGGTTCATTATGTAAAATATTCAGACACCTTCTCACTATTGGGGAAAAAGTAATCCTATATTGTAATTTGTCCTAAGTCTGCATAAACTTTGCTAGGTTTAAAAACAAGATTTGCAAAACTGAAAAAGTTTGCAAGTAAGTAAATCATGCTCAGAACAAAGCTCATAAATATTTATGAGGACACACAAAATTTTTTCATTCCAATACATTCTAAAATTTTTATTAAGATAAAAGTACAGATTTTATGCATTCCATAGGTATACTTCCAAGAATACAATCACAGTTCCTTCATTCCCTACTCCCTCCTAATCCTCCTCCCTCCCTCCCTTCTCTTCATCTGTTTTACAAAGCCACAATTTTAACTCAGTCTATATTCATGGTCTTAATTTGCTTCTCATCATAATATTCAACAAGTAAAAAGTAGGAATAGCACAGTTTCACAGGAGTATAAACAAGAGCTAAAAACAAAAATCGGGGTGCCGGATTCTGTCCCAGTTGCTCCTCTTTGAGTCCAGCTCTGGTTGTGGCCCGGGAGTGCAGTAGAGGATGGCCCAAGTGCTTGGGTCCTGTACCCACATGGGAGACCAGGAGGAAGCACCTGGCTCCTGGCTTCAGATCAGCGCGGTGCGCTGGCCGCAGCGGGCATTGGAGAGTGAACCAATGGAAGGAAGACCTTTCTCTCTCTCTCTCTCTCACTGTCCACTCTGCCTGTCAAAAAAAAAAAAAATCATATCCCCAAATGACCATTTCATTCCTAAACTTTTTTTTTGATTCTGTATTAACTGCCACATATCAGAAAAAAATATGATTTTTTTTTTGACAGGCAGAATTAGACAGTGAGAGAGAGAGAGACAGAGAGAAAGGTCTTCCTTCCGTTTGTTCACCCCTTAAATGGCTGCTACGGCTGGTGCGCTGCACAGATCCGAAGCCAGGAGCCAGGTGCTCCCTCCTGGTCTCCCATGGGGGTGCAGGGCCCAAGCACTTGGGCCATCCTCCACTGCATTCCCGGGCCACAGCAGAGAGCTGGACTGGAAGAGGAGCAACCGGGACAGAATCCGGTGCCCCAACAGGGACTGGAACCTAGTGTGCCGGAGCTGCAGGCAGAGGATTAGATTAGTGAGCTATGGCGCCGGCAATATGATATTTATCTTTTGAAACTGTCTTAATTCACTAAGCATAATGGTTGCATCCATTGGAGAATTTAGGCCATTTACATTTAAAGTTATTACATTTAGGCAATTTACATTTAAAGTGATGACTTGATCCTACCATTTCTCCACAAATATTCCTATTGTTTGCTTTAGATTTCCTTTGTACTTTTACTTGGAGATTTTCTGCCTTCAGTTTTTCATGATGATGACTACCATTCTCTGTTTCTATGTGTAGGACATCCTTAAGAGTCATTTGTAACACTGGACAAGCGGTGAGAAATTATTTCAGTTTCCGTTTGCTTTGGAAAGTCTTTATTTCATCTTCATTTATAAATGAGAGCTTTGCTAGGTTTAGTATTCTAGGTTGACATTTCCTTTCTTGTAGGACTTGGATTGTATCTCTCCGTTATCACCTGGTCTGTAGGGTTTCTGATGATAGATCAATTGTAAAGCTAATTAGGGTCCTCTTAAGGTCATCTGACATTTCTCTTGGGCATGTTTTAGAATCTTTATGTTTTACAATTGAAAGTTTGACTATATTGTGTCATAGTGAAGATCTTTTCTGATCATGTCTATTTGGAGTTCAATGTGATTCCTATAATTGGATGTTCCATTTTTTTCTGCAAACTAGGGTCATTTTCTGTTATTAATTTGCTGAATAGGCATTCTAATCCACTTCTCTTTCAATGCCTTTAGGAACTGCTTAGACATGTATGTTTGGTCATTCAATAGTATCTCATAAATCTCAAATGCTATTTTCAGTTTTTATAATTTCTTCTTCTTTTTTTTTTTTGGTCTGATATTTCCAAAGATTTGCTAGCTCAAATATTCTTTCTTCTGCCTCCCTATTCTGTTGTTGAGGCTTTCCACTGTATTTTTTATTTGATATATTGAATTCTTCATTTCTAATATTTTACTTTAATTTCTCTTCAATATCTCTCTCAGGAAAATTTTTCATCCATATCATGGATGGATTTCTTTATCTCATGAATTTTTTTCTGTTTCTGAGTAATCTTATGATCATTATTTTGAATTCATTTTCAAGCACTTCATCAATCTTTCATTTTTCATATTCTAATAGTTATTAGATAATAAAAGCTAATTCCTTTGGTGGGGTCTTAATGTCTTCCTTGTTTTGTTTCTTGTATATATGCATTTATGTTTAGGCATTTGTGGAAACACTTGGTTTTCTTCTCTGATGAATTTGAACTATGCCTCACTGGTTTCATGGAGTGTGTGCTCCTTCAGTGGATATCCAGAGATGTGTGTTGGGTGGGGCCAGGGAGTTTTGGTCAATGCTCATGGTGGGGTGGGAGTCCTGAATGACACCAGTGTTGGTTCTGGAAGATTTGTATTGTCAGCAAGGGAGAAGTATGATCGTGTCTGCTGGCATAATCACAGCCTCCTGTCCTCCCTTCAAAGATGATCAGTGCTTGGGATTAGCCCACAGTGGCTTCAGCACCCCACCCACACAGGCACATGAATCACATAAAGTATCTCTATGGTCCTCAGTGAAAACAAAACCGTTCACAGTAACCGACCCCAGGCAATCAAGGCACAGTGAGTCTTTGAGGCCAGACATAGTGATTGCCCAAAGACTCAGCTACATCTCATACCTTATTGTGTAGTCACAGAATTCCCACAATCATAGTGTGCAAGGCTCCCGCAGTCACAGGGTAGAGAGCTCTGCTTTCTCCAGCACTCTGCTCTCACCTCATTCTCAGGAGCTGGTGTTTCCTCCAGCCCCCAGCAGGAGTCACAGGTGGTGGCTCCACACACTGCTGCATGTTTGTTCTGTCCATGCTGCTTATTGGCATCATTCTTCTTCCTGTAGAATTTCCACAGGAAACTGCTCTTCAACTCTCCCCTGGGAATGCGCTTCTGCTGCTTTTCTTCTAGTGTCTTCCTCTAATCAAAATCAGTCTTTTCCCTTTTCAGCCATCTTGGAATCCAGGACACACAAATATTTACCACCTAACAGTGTAAAATTTACACTAACTTGCACACAACAACATAAATGTAAAATTTCATCCAATGAAGCAGGAAAATATTCATAAGCAAAATAATCAAATTATTAAAACTGTATTCCATATGTATGTAAAGCTAGAGGACATTCTGAACCAGTGAAGACACGGTGATATTGGAAAACCCCATCCTAACTTCTAGACTTGGAAAATAGAGCCTGATATCAAAAATTCACTGGATGCAAAGGATGGATGGTAGAACTTTGAGAAGAAATGATAACTGAATTTGAAGACATGATATTGGAAATGATCCAAATAAAACACAGAAAAATAAGTTTATTTTAAATAGATTCATTTACTGATTTTGAAAGTAAGATTTATAGACAGAGGAGAAGACAGAGATCTTCCATCTACTGGTTCATTCCTCATATGGGCACAATGGCCAAAGCCAAGGGCCAGGAGCCTAATCCAGGTCTCCCATGTTGGTAGCAGCAGCCCAAGTATTTGAGCCATCTTCCACAGCTTTTCCCAGGTACATTAGCAGGGAGCTGAATTGGAAGTGGAGCAGAGGGGACTTTCCATCCATAAGGATGCCAGTGTTTCAGGCATTGGCTTTATCTGCTGTGCAGTACTGACCCCAGAAAAAAAGTTTCAGAAGCAAGAGCATCAATTAGCTGAAGGTTATCTGAAAGGTGGTGGTAGAGACAAAAAAAAATTATCAAAGAAACTCTGATGTAGCCAAATACCCAAGATGCTCAATGCATCCAAGGAAGGAAAATATGAAGAAAACTACACTAAGGAATGAAATTTGTTCACTTCATGTAAATAAAACAATTTAAAAAAAGAACCAAAAACCTTCCAATTTGCTTCTAAAACAATGATAAACAATTATAATGTCAATCAGAGGAGAAAAAACACATACAGTGAGTTTCAAAGATCATGTACAACGACATTAAAAATGCAATTTTTTTCTTTAACTATTTGAAACCCATTGATATGTAAGGAAGAATAAAGTTAGGTCAAGTTTGGAATTACGATAGATTTTTTTCTTTATAATCAATGCAAATCAGAAGATAGCGGGATGATATCCTAAAGACCCTGGATTTAACCTTGGTTCAACTTCAGATTTTCAAGTTTATGATGGGTTCATTGGACTGTTACTCCCTTATAAGCTGAGGGCATCTATCTTTACAATGGTTTGACTTCTGATTTATCCATGCGTCTCTGTGTGTGTGTGTGTGTGTGTATTTGTGAGACAGAAAGAGAAAGAAATGGAGTGGTTCGCTCCACAAATGCCCATGAAGCTGAGAGCTGGGAACTCAAT
This sequence comes from Lepus europaeus, assembly GCF_033115175.1. Lineage (NCBI taxonomy): Eukaryota > Metazoa > Chordata > Mammalia > Lagomorpha > Leporidae > Lepus > Lepus europaeus. The sequence continues at coordinate 96,784,372 of NC_084827.1, forward strand.
CCAGGTCTCCCACATAGATGATAGGGACCCAATTACTTGAGGCATCACTACAGCCTCCTAGGTTTCGTATTAGCTGGAAGCTGGAATCAGGAGCCAGAACCTGATATTCAACCCAGGTTATCCAATAGAGGATGTTTGGTAGCTTCACAGTGTCTTACCATGTAGGATAAACACCCACCCGTTAAGTTTTTTTTTTTTAATATATATATATATATATATATATATATATATATATATATATGTTTGGCAACTGACTAATAGAGGCCTGTTTCATACACACACACACACGCACGCACACACAATGTATATATATGAAATTTATTTATTTGTAAATAGAAATGACAAACAGTGACATGTTAGTTTGGAAAAGAATGCCTGATAGGAAGAAAACCTCTTCAATTTGCCTTAGAGTGAAATGAAATAAAAGTGGATAATAAGGGTTTTCTGGAGTGAAGTAGAACTTGATAAAATAGTCACCAGTGGTACCCCTTTTTATTAATTTTTCTCTTTCATGTATTAAAAATTGTCATAGTTTATTGTCACTCATTTAGTAAAAAGGAGTATGTATTTGAGTCTCTTTCATTACAGTTGTCTTTATTGGCTCATATTTCATTAAAACATAGTCTTATTATTGATTTTATTTTCCCCTGAAACATTAAAGAAGCTGATAAGCTGAGTGGTTTTATGTTGATGCTTCTTTTCGCATAAAACACAAATGGATTTCCATAATGTTTCCTGCCTTTTTGAAGAAAGCAAATAACTGATGGATTTTTATCTTTTTTTGTTTGTTTGTTTCGTTAGAAATTGAGTGTTCTGATATTGGAGAAGCTGGATAAAGCTTTATAACCCAGTTTTTCTTAACCAGTTTAGATCTCTTGTATACAAAAATAAATAGAATTTGCAAATCACAGGCTTTTCTTCATATTAAAAGTCATTATTTGGGAAATGCATATTTACATCATCATGCTAACCAAATAAGGCAAAATAAATAAAACAGCTGTCCTTACAATTATGAAGTGTTTTAAACTTTTTTTCATATGTTTGAGAGAAAAAAAGAGAGAAGAGAGAGAAAAAATGACAGAAAGACAGAGAGTGTGAGACAGAGGCCCATCTGCTGGTACATTATTCAGATGCTCACAACACCTAAGGGAGCTGAAGCTGGAAGCCAGGAACTCATTCCAGGTCTCAAACTTGGGTGACTGAAACCCAACTAGTTGACCCATCAATGCTATCTCCTAGAATCTACATTACCAGCAGCCAGAGTTTGTCACTGAATCTTGGTACTCTGTTGTGGATGAACCCAGGTACTCCGATGTGAGACAGAGACATCTTAAGTAGCTGCCTAGCTACTGGGTCAAGTGGCTGCATCCACCTTATTAAGATTAATTATATTGGAGACACTTCCATGACTAACATATGATATCTTTGAGTTAAATTTAGTTTATAGATATGAGTATATGGCACTCATAGTTTTAAAATAATGCTTGAAATATCTGTATAATCATTAATATAACTTGGAAATTGCAAATGGAGTACAATTTTTTACACTTCTCTTGAAAAATGAAATTTGAGAATAATAGCATGACGTTGAATAGCTTCCATCTGCTCTACCTGCATATTTGCTCTCCAGGTTCCTACAGACTTCAGGAGTCTGCTGCGCTCATTCATGTTTGCTTGGTCCACTGTTTGATTTGTAACCATAGCTTTAGAAACTAAAGCCATAGTCAGCAGGGACACTTTGTGATTCAGACTAGTTGTGATACACATGTCACAGCTGAAGACTCTGAAATCTTACAAGCCAGATATCTTCTCTGATAGAAGTGGAAATCCAGTGGGAGTAAAAGTCCAAATTCAGCAATTCTTGAATTAGCATGAAATATGTTGAGCTGAAGGGTGTTTTTGTTTTTGGATCATAAATTCCCACACATAATGGTACTAACAATAGATTAGAATCTGTTTTCAATGCTGGACGCTGCCTTAGAGTTACTCATTTTCGTTGTCCTGTACTTCTCAGTGTACTGCTAAAAAACAAGGGAGAGAGTTCCTTATTGTTTTTTTCTCAACTTTGTTTTGTGATTGGAAACTATTTTTAGTAGTGCCTTCTTTTATTTTCCTGATTGATCATATGATCCCTGTTGTTGCCAATGGTTAAAAAAATTTTCCTGGTCTCTTGGAGACTTGTTCAATATGGGCATTATCTCTTATCCCACAAACCAATGTATTCATTTTTAATAGAATTTTAGTAGTGTCACTATCTAATGGAAACTTTTTTTATTAAAAAGGGGGCATTTGTTTTCTCATGAATACTTTGTTGCTGTTGTGGTGACTGATGCTTTTTTAGAGAGGAATTATAGGACTCTGATGTCACGCCCTAGATGAGACTTTCCAGTTTTAGCATCTGTCCCCTTGGCACACTTCCTGGTGTTGACAGTTGGGTAAGAAGACACCCCTGGGTTTTATGAAGTCCTCCTGCTACAGATGGTAGGTTTTTGCTTTTCAAGACTCTGTTTTAGCACTGACTCTCTTTTTAATCTCTTTCTTGCATTTTTTTCGTGGAAGTTTTATATAATAAAAAATGACATCTTGCATGTAAAATCAGTACAAAACCATTTTAGTGTAGCACATGATATAAAATTCAAAATCATGAGTTCTGGATGGGAAGAATCTCCCAGTTTGGACTCTGCATTTGACTAGGCAAACACAAAATAATGCAGATTTCAAAAAAGACTAGGACAAAGCACTTCAATCACTTTTCTTAAGCTTTTGGACGTGGTACCAAAGAGCTGAATGTTTTACTCACTATAGTACATATTTCCAGAAAGTCTTGTGAGATTAATGTTGCAGAGCAATTTAATCCATGTCTCTGAGTATTGTTACATACATAATCTTAGAGAAATAACTGATTTTATTAACCTTGGGAAATATTTATTAAGTAATGATCATGTGCTTGTTCTTATTTTAAGTGTTTTGTGGTTATTGTTATTAAAGCTTCTTATTATGTTATGAGGTATACAATATTAACGCATTCCACACATGATGAGTCTGATTGTCAGGGAGGTTGAGTAACTTCTACAAACTTACACAACTAATGGTTCATCTCAGATCTGAACACTTGCAATCTGATCCTAGGGTTCATTCTGATAATCACTATGCTATATTCCTTGATTATCTCAATGATAGACTATAAACTCAATTTGCCCTATATTTACTATATAATTTTAATTCAGACCATTCAAGAGAAATAAAAATATGATTTTGTGACAACATTTTTCTACTGTTTCATTTAATGAAGTTTTTCCCACTTAGGTTTTGGAGGGAGGTGTTCTTAAATGGATGACAAATAATCGATAGTGTTAAAAACATTCAAAATAAAAATGAAATGTTCATTTCATCAGTGAAGTCTTCTGCTTTTGAAAGTAGGTAGAACTAGATAAAAATTTGAGATGTATACATTTACAGTATGTATGTGAATCATAGCTGTAAATAGATTTAGAAGATTCACTTGAAGTTTAAGATAGCAGATTAAACATACAAGTGTAGCTGCCATCATCCCCCAAATTTCATTGAAGTTACAGAAAAGAAATGAGTCTGTAACAATTCTAGAGGCAGGGAAGTATATAATGAATAGATGTTCTGATGAATTTTTACTTTTCAACATTCAAATTCTAAACATATCACACACATAGGCACACACACATGTAGTAGTGACATAACATTTACCATCTTAACCATTTTTAAGTCTCCAATTTAGTGATATTCAGTACGTTTATTGTGTTGTACAATCATCACCACCATCTGTCTCCATAATCACTTTCATCTCATAAAACTGAATTTTTTTGTCTATTAACAATAACTTCCCTCTCCCCATTCCCCTTACCCCGCAAGCTCCAGCAAACACCACTTTTTCTTTTCCTATGATTTTGACTACTCTGAGTTCCTCATCTGTGTAAAATTATATGTCAGTTGTCTTTTTATGTCTGACTTATTTTCCTTAGAATTTTTTAAGGATTCATTTATGCTGTAGCATATATCAGACCTGTCTTCCTTCATAATGTTAAGTAACATTCTATTGAATGTGTGGATGACATTTTCTTCTTTTTTGTCTATCACTAGACTTTTTGTTGTTGTTGTTGTTGTTGTTGTTGTTAGAGTAGATAGTGAGAGAGAGAGACAGAGAGAAAGGTCTTCCTTTTTGCCATTGGTTCACTTTCCAATGGCTGCTGCGGTCGGCTCATCACGCTGATCCGAAGCCAGGAGCCAGGTGCTCCTCCTGGTCTCCCATGAGGGTGCAGGGCCCAAGCACTTGGGCCATCCTCCACTGCACTCCCGGGCCATAGCAGAGAGCTGGCCTGGAAGAGGGGCAACCGGGGTAGAATCCGGCGCCCCAACCGGGACTAGAACCCAGTGTGCCAGCACCGCAAGGCGGAGGATTAGCATGTTAAGCCATGGTGCCGGCCTACTAGACTCTTGAGTTGCTTCCTTGCTTCAAATATTGGAAATAATGTTACTATGAATGAGTGTATATCTATCTTACAACTGCTTTTACTTTGCCACAACAGTACACAAGGGTTGAATTTTTTCCAGTCGTTATTTCCTTTTTTTTTTTTTTTCATGCTAGCCATCCTAATAGGTGTGAAGTGATACTGCATTGTTTTTTGGACTTGCATTTTTATAATGGTTGGTGATGTTGGTCATCTTTTTATGTCCTCCTTGGCCACTTGAGTTATCTTCTTTGGCATGATATCTATTGAAATAGTTAACCTATTTTTGAATTAGGTTGCTTCTTGTTGCTGCTTTTGTTGAGTTTTTGGAATACTCTACATTTGTATTTTGGTTATCAATCCTTTGTCAGATATATAAGTTGCAAATATTTACTTCTATTCTGTGAACTGCCTTTTTGCTCCATTGGTAGTGCCTTTTGATGCTTGATTTTAAAAATTTCTATGAAGTCCAGTATGTCCATTTTTTCTTTAGTTTTCTTGCAAAATATCAAATATGACATCATAATGCTTTTGCTATATGATTTCTTTTGTGAGTTTTATAGTTTTAAGTCTTTTTAACATTTATTTAGTAAATATAAATTTCCAAAGTACAGTTCCTGGATTACAATGGCTTCTTCCCCCCATAACTTCCCTCCCACCCACAACCCTCCCATCTCCTGCTCTCTATCCCATTCCATTCACATCAAGATTCATTTTCAATTCTCTTTATATATAGAAGATCGATTTAGTATAAATTAAGTAAAGATTTCCGTAGTTTGCACCCACACAGAACATAAAGTGTAAAATACTGTTTCAGTGATAGTTATAGCATTAATTCACATTGAACAACACATTAAGGACAGAGATCCTACATGAGGAGTAAGTCCACAGTGACTCCTGTTGTTGACTTAACACATTGACACTCTTATTTATGGCATCGGTAATCTCCCTAGGCTTTAGTCATGAGTTGCCAAGGGTATGGAAGCCTTTTGAGTTCGTCGACTTTGATCTTCTTTAGACAAGGTCATAGTCAAAGTGGAAGTTCTCTCCTCCCTTCAGAGAAAGGTACCTCCTTCTTTGATGACCTGTTTTTTCTACTGGGATCTCATGGAGATCTTTCATTTAGGGTTTTTTTTTTTTTTTTTTTTTTTTTTTTTTTTTTTTTTTGCCTGAGTGTTCTGGCTTTCCAAGCCTAAAATACTCTCATGGGCTCTTCAGCCAGATCCTAATGCCTTAAGGGTTGATTCTGAGGCCAGAGTGCTGTTTAGGACATCTGCCATTCTATGAGTCTGCTGTGTATCCCACTTCCCATGTTGGATCTTTCTCTCCCTTTTTGATTCTATCAGTTAGTATTAGCAGACACTTGTCTTGTTTGTGTGATCCCTTTGACTCTTAGACCTATCAGTATGATCAATTGTGAACTGAAATTGATCACTTGGACTAGTGAGATGGCATTGGTACATGCCACCTTGATGTGATTGTATTGGAATCCCCTGGCACATTTGTACATGATGTTAAGTAAGGACCAATATAATTTTCTGCCTATTTATATCTCGTCATCCCAGCAATATTTGTTGAAAAGATTTATACTAAATGGTCATGGTAACCTTTTCAAAAATTGTCACATGGTGTATATGTGTACACACACACACACACACACACACATATATATATATGGGTTTATTTTTGTTCTCTTCATTTCATTCCATTGATCTATATTCTATATTCATGCTACTATACACTATTTTGATTACCCTAGATCTTTAGTAATTTGAAACCCAGAAGTATGGGTCCTTCATCATCTTCTTTTTCAAGATTGTCTTGACTATTCAGGATATGTTGATACTTCAGTTTAATTATTAAATTAAAAATTAATTAGTTTTTAACATATTCAATGTGCTTTGTGATACAATATTAAGATCATGATGATATTCCCTTCCTTCCTCCCTTTCTTCTTCCTTCCTTCTTTCTCCACCACCCTCCTGCCTTCTCCCTTTCTTTTGCTCTTTTTTTAGTTTTTGAGATGATACTTTTTAAATTATGTTACTGTAAAAAAGCTGAATACTTCACTGAATAAGAAGTTTAACAAGCGAAAAGCAAAAATACCCTAGTTTAGTGGGAATATAGACAAAGACTATAAACAATAATATAATGGAAAGAAGGACATTTCACCCATATGCAGTAAATTTTAAAGTAATCAGAGACCATTAAAACTATAATAGTATAACATTCTTAGCCACTGGCTTCACAAATGCATAAAACAAAGTTTTACAAAAGTATATATGCAGCAATAATGATACAAACACACATTTCTTCCTTTTTTCCCTCTCTCTCTTTTTTTTTAATTTTAGCTCCCATGTGTAAGAGAGAACATCTAGTGTTTTTCTGGGTCTGACTTATTTCACTCATTATCCTCCAGTTTTGTCCATTTTGCTACAAATGGTAGAATTTTATTTATTTTTATAGCTGAATAATATTATGCTGTGTATATATATAAAACACATTTTCTTTATCCATTCATCTGATGATGGACATTTTGGTTGATTCCAAATTTTGGCTGTTAGGGCCGGTGCTGTGGTTCAGCAGGTTAATACCCTGGCCTGAAGTGCCGGCATCCCATATGGTTGCCGGTTCAAGGCCTGGCTGCTCCACTTCCAATCCAGCTCTGCTATGACCTGGGAAACCAGCAGAAGATGGCCCAAGTTCTTGGGTCCCTACACCCATGTGGGAGACCCGGAGGAAGCTCCTGGCTCCTGGCTTCAGATTGGCACAGCTCCGGCTGTTGCAGTGGACAGAACACCTCTCTTTCTCTCTCTGCCTTTCCTTCTCTCTCTGTGTAACTCTGACTTTCAAATAAAATAAATAAATCTTTTAAAAAATTTTTGGCTATTGTGAACAGTGCTGCAAAAAAAACATGATGATGCAGGTATCTCTTTGATTCAGTTTGATTAAGTCTTTTGGGTGTAATCCAGTAGTGTGATTGCTGGATCATATGACTGGTCTATTTTAGATTTTTTGTTTTGTTTTGTTTTTAAGATTGATTTATTTATTTGAAAAAGCTGCACAGAGAGAGGGAGTGTCAGAGATATCTTTCATCCACTGATTCACTCCTCCAAATAGCTGTGAGCTAAGCCAGACTAAAACCAGGAGCCAGGAGCTTCTTCTAGGTCTCCCATGTGGGTAATGGGTAGCAGGGACCCAAGTACTTGGACCATCCTTTGCTGCTTTCCCAGGCCATTAGCAGGGAGCTGGATTGGAACTGGAGCAGCGGGGATACAAACCCGTATCAGATATCTCTGTTGCAGGAGGGGACTTTTCCTGCTACACCACAATGCCAGCCCCTATGTTTGCTTTTTTGAAGAAACCTCCACACGGTTTTCCACAGTGGCTGCACTAATTTATATTCGCACTAACAGTGTATAAGTGTTCCTGTTAGTCTGCATCCTCACGAGCATTTGTTACTCTCTGTGTTTTGGATTGTAGCCATTCTGATGGGTGAGGTGATATCGCATTGTGGTTTACGATTTTTTTTTTCTATAAAAACCATCATGAAGATTTTAATGATGATTTCATTAGACTTGTTGATCACTTTGGGAACTGCTGACATCTTAAAAATATTGTCTTCCAATACATGAACATGGTATTGGTTTCCACTTTTTTACTTTTTCATTCTTTTAGCAATGTTTTGTAGTTGGGTATGTTCTGTTAATTATTCCTAATATTTTCGAGTGATTGTAAATGAAGTACTTTTCATTTGGGTATTGCTTATTCATTACAATATGTCAAAATGAAATTTTTTTTTGCATATTTAACTTGTACTTGTAACCTTGCGGAATCCGTTTTGTTCTCCCATCTTTCTCTCCTTTTCTTTCTTTCCTCTCTTTATCTCTCTCTTGCTCTCTCTTTGTCTCTCTCTGCCTCTCCCCCTCCCTTCTCTCCTTTTTAACACTTGTAGAAATTTTATGCTTAGAAAATTATGTCACCTTTGAAAAAGCAGTTTTCTTTCCAGTGTGAATGCATCCCATCTTCTTTCATAATTACATAATGTTGAATTTCCACCACAGTGTTGAATAAAAGTGGTGACTGTGAAAATTCTTGCTTTATTCTTCATTTCTTTAAAAAATATTTATTTGAAGGACAGAGTTATGGGGAGGGGCAGGGAGACAGATGGAGAGAGAGAGATCTTTCATCTGCCGATTCATTCCCAAATGGCTGCAATGGCTAGACCTGGGCCAAGCTAAAGCCAGGAGCATGGAATTCCCTTCAGCTCTCCCATATGCATGCAGGGCCCAAGCATTAGGATCATCTGCTGATGTTTTCCCAGATGCAGTAGTAGGACCTGCATTGGAAGTAGAGCAGACAGGACTTGAACCAGTGCCCACGTGGGATGCTGAAGTTGCAGGTGGTGTTTTAACCCATGATGCGACCATGGGGGTTCCTATTCTATATCTTAAGGGGCACCAGTCTTTCAATGTTAAATACAGTATTATGTATATATGATTTTTTGTAGACATACTGTATAAAGAACTGACCTTCTATTCCTTTTTTTCCCAGTGTTTTTATTATGATGAGATATTGAATTTCATCACATGCTCTGTTAATGTGATTCAATGGTTTTCTTATTTAGTCAGTTAATATACTGGATTATATTGTTTGATTTTTATATATTGAATCAGCCTTGCATCCCTAGATTGAATTCCACTAGGATGGAATATAATTCTTTTCATATGTTGCTGGATGCTACTTGCTTGCATTAATTACTGATTGTGGTATTTATGAGTATTATTGATAATTTTGTACTGTATTTTTCTAACTTGGTATCGGCATAATACTAGATTCATAAATTAATTGGAGGATTTTCTTTTCTCTTCAGTTTTTTTGGAGGAAATTGTGTTGGATTGATGTCATTTCTTTAAATGTTTTGTAGTATTCTGCAGTAAAATTAACCTGAACATTTTTCAATGGGAGTTTTAAATGAGAATTCAACTTTATTGTTCTAAGGTACTTCATATTCTCTATGTCATGTTTTAATATCATAGCGCATTTTAAAAGGCATTAGTCTATTGTATTTATGTATATATAGTTATTCAGAGTATTCTTTTACTTTTGATGTTTTCAGGGTCTAGAATGATAACTCTTGGTTTTTTATTGATGTTGGAAATTTGCATCTCTCTAGTTAGATATTTGCTATCATTTCTAACAGCTAGGTATTTTAAACATTGGGTTTTTTTTTTCTGGTTTGCTTTCATTGATTTCTGCTTGTATCATTATTTCCTTCCTCCTGTTGTTTTGGATTGATATTGCTTTTCTTTTTTAGTTTCTTAAGGTAATATTGAGCCTTACATTGTTGCTTTGAGACTTTTTTTTTCTTTTCTAATGGGTGCATTTAGTGCTGTAAATTTCCCTTTCTTCTCAGCTTTATCTGTGCTGTATTAATTCATATATGTAGTATTTTCATATTAATGCAATTTATTACTTTATTTCCTTTGAGATTCCGTGGATTTGTTCCATGGATTTATTAAATAAACCATAAGTTATTTATAAGTGTGTTGTTTGGTTATTTCTTTAGTTTTTAGAAATTGTTCTACTTGCCCTGTTATTTATTTCTGATTTGGTTCTCTTGTGGTCAGGAAACACAACAAATTATCCAAAATCTCCAAATCTGCTAAATCTTGTTTTATGGTGTGTCTTGGTACATGCTCTGTCTTGGTACATGTCTTGTGGGTACTAAGAAGAAGTATATGCCAGCACTTTGCTGTTGGCTCTTGGAACATTTTCTAAATTTTCTTGATTGGTGGTATTTTGAGTTCTTCAATATCCTTGTTAGTTTTCTGTATAAGACTTGATCTGTGTATTTATTTCATTTTTATCAGTTTTATTTCACATATTTTTCATCTCTGCATGCTGTTAGGATTATTACATCTATGTGGATTGACCTCATATTATTACTTAATGATCTCCTCTGTCCCTGGTGATTTTTAATTTGATTATTATGTTTTTCAGTTCTAAAATTCCCACTAGATTCATACTTTTATTTTCAGTTTCTTTGATGACATTTTTTTCATTTGTTTCAAGCATGTTTAGAATTGATCGTTTTAAAGGGAATTTATTGATACATTACATCAGGGTCACAGCAAATGCAACACAATTGCTACAACACAGTGCTCATGTTAATATATTAATACAAAGAGAACAGAGTTGATGTAGTTCATAGATACAATTTTAAGAAAATAATATTTTCTTTCTCCCTCCTTCACCCCATAACTATCTCCCTCCCTTCCTCTGTCTTTCTTTTATTTTTGGTGTTTTATTTTTGTTTTTTCCCCTGAAACATTTCATTTAAATGAATACAAACTTTATATATTTCTTAAGTACAACTTTAGAAACAGTGATTTTTTTCCCCTGTACCTGCCCTCCCACCCACACTTCCACCCCATTTTCTCCTTGCTCTCCTATTCCCATTCTTATTTTTTACTGTAAAACATCTATTTTTAATTAACTTTGTATGCATATGATTAAATCCATACTAAGTAAAGAGTTCAACAAATTGTATGAAAAAAAAAAAAACTGTCCTCAGCATTCAAGATAAGGGCTATTCACTATCATTATATCTCAAAGTGTCAATTTTACTTCTATATGTTAACTTTTAAGTCTTCTATTTGTTATCACAGATCAAGAAGAGCATATGGTATTTGTCCTTTGGGGACTGGCTTATCTCACTAAGTATGATGTTTTCCATTTCATCCATTTTGTTGCAAATGTCAGGAATTCATTTTTTATTGCTATGTAATATTCCATGGTGTACATAATTCATAATTTATTTAGTCTTCAGTTGATGGACATTTGCATTGATTCCATATCTTATATATTGTGAATTAAGCTGCAATAAACATGGGGTTATAGCTAACTCTTTCATATGCTGATTTCATTTCCATTGGGTAAATTCCCACTAGTGGGATGGCTGGGTCATATGGTAGGTCTGTATTCAAATTTCTGTGGTATCTCCATAATGTCTTTAACAGTGGCTGTACCAGTTTACATTATCACCAAGAGTGGACTAGGGTAACTTTTTCCCCACATCCTTACCAACATTTATTGTTTGTTGATTTCCATATGAAAGTCATTGTAAAAAAGGTGAGGTCAAACCTCATTGTGCCTTTGATTTGTATTTCCCTGATGGCTAGTGATCCTTAGGTTTTTTCCAAGTGTCTGTGGCCATTTGGATTTCCTCTTTTGAAAAAATGTCTGGTTAAGTTCTCTATCAATTTCTTAACTGGATTGTTTGTTTTATTATTGTTGAATTTCTTGATCTGTATATTCTGTTTATTAATCTTTTATCAATTGCATAGTTGGCAAAAATTTCTCCCATTATATTGGTTACCTCTTCACCTTTTTGAGTGTTTCTTTTGTAGTGCAGAAGCTTCTCTACTTGATATAATACCATTTGTCAATTTTGGCTTTGATTTTGTCTCTGGCATCTTTCCAAGAACTCATTTCCTATGCTAATGTCTTGCAGGGTTTCTCCAATGATCTCTAATTATTCGATGATATTGAGTCATAGATTTAGGATTTTAATCCATTCTGGGTGTATTTTACTGTAAGGTGTAAGATACGGGTGTTTCTTAATAATTCTACGTGTGGAGATGCAGTTTTACCAGCACCATTTGTTAAAGAGACTGTCCTAGCTCAAGGGATTGATTTTAGCTCCTTTGTCAAATATAAGTATGTTGCAGATGCATGGATGCATGGATTGGTTTCTAGAATTTCTATTCTGTTCCACTGTTCTATCCATCTGTCTTTGTACCAGCAGCAGGATGTTTTGATTATAGCTGCCCTGTAATATGTCTTGAAACCTGTACTGTGATGCCTCCAGCTTTGCTTTTGTTTTATAAGATTTCTTTAGCTATTCTGGGTCTTCCGTGTTTCCATATGAATTTCAACATCATTTGTTCCATATAAGAAGAATATTGTTGGTATTTTGATTGGAATCACATTGAATCTATAAATTGCTTTTGGTAGTATGGAATTTGATGATATTGATTTTTCCATTCCATGAACATGGAAGGTTTTTCCATTTTTATGTCTTTTATTTCTTTATTTAATGTTTTATAATTCTCATCATAGAGATGTTTGAATTGTCCTTGTTTAAATTTATTCCAAGGTATTTGATTTTTTGTAGCTATTGTGAATGGGATTGATCTTTGAAAAAAAATCCATGGCATTGTCTGTGTATACAAAGATTATTGATCTTTATGTGTTGATTTTATATTCTGCTAATTTACCAAAATATTCTATGAGTTTCAATAGTCTCTTAGTGGAGTCTTTTGTATCCTATATATAATCATGTCATCTGCAAATAGGGATAATTTGACTTTCTCCTCGCCACTTTGTATCCCTTTGATTTTTTTCTTGTATGATGGCTGTGGTTAATACTTCCAGGACTATATTGAATACCAATGGTGATAGTGGGCATCATTGTCTAGTGCCGGGTCTCAGTGGAAGTGCTTCCATCTTTTCCCCATTCAAGAGGATGCTAGTTGAGGGTTTGTCATAAATTTCCTAAATTGTGTTGAGGAATGTTCTTTCTATACCCAAGTTGCTTAAAGTTTTCATCATGAAAATGTGTTGTGTTTTATCTAATGCTTTCTCTGCAACCGTTGACATCATATGGTTTTTGTTTTTCAACAGTTAATGTAATGTGTGACATTGAATTGCCAATGTTGAATCATCTCTGCATACCACAGATACATCCCACTTGGGCCATATGAATGATCTCTGATATGTTTTTGGATTCGATTGGCTGGTATTTTGTTGAGGATTTTTGCATCTATGTTAATCCGGAAAATTGGTTTGTGGTTCTCTTTCTCTGTTGTATCTTTCAGGTTTCAGAATTGAGGTGATACGATCTTCAAAGAAGGAATTTGGGAGGATTCCCTCCTTTTCTATTGTTTTGAATAGCTTGAGAATTGGAGTTAGTTCTTCTTTAAATATCTGGTAGAATCCAACAGGGAAGCCATCCAGTCCTGGGCTTTTCTTTGTTGGGAAGGTCTTTATTACTGATTCAATTTCTGTTTCTGTTATTGTTCTGTTTAAGTTTTCTATATTTCATGGTTCAATTTAGGTAGTTTGTATGTGTTCAAGAATCTGTCCATTTCTTCTAAGTTCCCTGATTTGTTGGCTTACAGCTCTGTGTTGTAATTTCTGATGATTCTTTTTACTTCTGTGGTGTCTATTGTTACATTTCCTTTTTCATCTTTAATTTTATTAATTTGGATTTTCTCCCTCTTTTCTTTCTGATTGGTGAGTTGGGCCAATGGTGTGTCAATTTTGTTGATTTTTTCAAAATAACAGCTTTTTTGTTTCACAGATCTTTTGTATTGTTTTGGTTTCAATGTGTTTATTTCTTCTATATTTTTAATGATTTCTCTTCTCCTACTAGTTTTGGGTTTGGTATGCTGTTATTTTTCTAGGTCCTTAAGGTGCATTGATAGTTCATTTATTTGGTGCCTTTCCAATTTCTTGATGTAGGCACCATTGCTATAAACTTTCCTCTTTACACTGCTTTTGCTGTATCCTATGAATTTTGATATGTTGTATTGTCATCTTCTTTCATTTACAGAATTTTTTTTTTTATTTCTCTTGATATCGTCTATGACATGCTCTTCTTTCAGCCATGTTGGTTGTGCGGTCTCCATGTGTTGGTATGCTCTAGAGTTTCCTGAGTTGTTGATTTTCGGCTTCATTCCATTATGGTCAGAGAAGATGTATGGTATGATTTCCAGTTTTTTGAATTTGCTGAGCCTTGCTTTATAGCCTAGTGTGTGGTCTGTCATACAGAAAGTACCATGCACTGCTGAGAAGAATGTATATTCTGCAACTATAGGATGAAAATTTATGTAGATATCATTAGGTCTATTTTAACTATAGTGTCAATTAACTTTGTTGCTTCCTTACTAATTTTCTATCTGATTGAGCTGTCTATTTCTAAAATTAGGTAATTGAATTCCCCCATTAATATTGTATTGGAGTCTTTGTCTCCCTTTAGATCCATTAACATTGCTTTTAAATAGCCAGGTGTCCTGTAATTAGGTGCATGTACATTTAAAAGAGTCACATCTTTCTCTTGAATTGATCACTGAATCTTTACTTATTGCCCTTCTTTGTCTCTTTTAACAGTTTTTATGATGGAGATTATTTTGTCTGATATTAAGATGGCTACGCCAGCTCTTTTTTGGTTTCTGTTAGCATGGAATATCTCTTTCCATCCTTGCACTTTCAGTCTGCATATATCTTTGTTGGTGAGATATATTTCTTGTAGGCAGAAAATAGATGGATTTTTTTTTTTTTACTCCATTCATCCAGTGTGTATCTTTTAACTGGAGAATGGAGACCATTTACTTTCAAAATGACGATTGATAAGTAACTACTTGGCCCTGTCATTTTTACATAAATATTCCTACTGTGGGTTTCTTTTGACTTTTACTGGGTGATTTTCTGCCTTCAGATTCTTTCATACTGATGATTATGTTTTTGTATTTCTTTGTGTAGCACATCCTTAAGCAGTTTTTTTAAGACTGGATGAGTGGTGAGAAATTCTTTGAATGTCTGTTTGTTATGGAAGGTCTTTATTATTACCTTCATTCATAAATGATAGCTATTCATAAATGATAGCTTTGCGGAGTACTCTAGATTGACACTTTTTTCTCTTAAGACTCGGAATATATCTTGCCATTCTCTCCTAGCCTGTAGGGTTTCTGATGAGAAGTCAGCTGTGAGTGTAATTGGAGATCCTCTAAGAGTAACCTGGTGTTTTAGAATCTTTTTATGTTTTACTGTGAAGAATTTGACTGCAATGTGTTGTGGTGAAGATCTTTTCTGGTCATGTCTATTAGGAGTTCTGTGTGTGCTTCCTGTACTTGGACATCCCTGTCTTTCTCCAAATTATGGAAGATGCCTTCTAATCCATTCTCTTTTGATGCCTTCAGGAACTCCTAAGACCCATATGTTGTGTCATTTGATAGTATACCATAGATCTCCAACATTGTTTTTTAGTTTTCTGACTTCTTCTTCATTTTTTTTTTTTTTGGTCCGAATGTAAAATTTCCATAGTTTTGTCTTCTAACTCATATATTCATTCTTCTGCCTTACCGAGTCTCTTGTACCAGCTTTCCACTGTATCTTTTTTATTTGATCTATCGAATTCTTCACTTTCAATTTTTTGTTTTGATTTCACTTTGAAACCTCAATTTCATAGGAAAATTTTTCATTCATGTCTTCTATGGATTTTTTTAATTTGTGGATTTGCTTCTGATTACTTCTAAGTAATCTTAAGATCAATTTTTTGAATTCTATTTCTGACATTTCTTCAATGTCTTCATTTTCACATTCTAATATTGAAGTGTTGTGTTCTTTTGGGGGGGCATCACACTATCCTTATTCTTATTTCCTTAATTGCTGCATTTGTTACTAGGCATTTATGGAGTACTTGATTGTGGCCTTTTTTCCCCCTAATGGATTTTATTTTTGGACAATATCTCTGTGGCTTAGTGGAATATCCACTCTTTTAGTAAATACCCAGGGGCGTGTGCTGGGTGTGGTCAGGGAGCTCTGCTCAGTGGCCAAGGTGACATCCAAGTTGGATGTGGTAAATATCTTCTTTTTTTTTTTTTTTATCAGAGGAGAAGTTTGTTCTGCTTTCTTGGCATAGTCTCATGCTTACCTCCTCTCCTCAAAGGAGACTGATACTTAGCCACTAGCTACAGTGGGTACAATATTTATCCACAATGTCACAAGAACTACATGAAGAATCTATGCAGTCATCATCTGAGCATGGATTCTGCAGCAGTGACTCTCAGTAGGCAGTAAGGGAACCCCAAGTGTGTGGAGCCACCCACAGTGCCTTCCCAAAGTTCTAGCCTCACCCTGCACCCTCCTGCACAACCACAGTGTTTTCACAGTCCTACATTCAAGCCTCCCACAGTCATGAGTACCTAGTTCCCTGTCAATTCTCCCAGCCAGACTCAAGTGTCTTAGTTGGTTATTTGGCTCATGGACATGAGCTGGCACAGCTATTATATTTGTCTAAAATGGCACTCACCTTCTCTTGGCTAGTTATGGGACACTGGTGCAAGGTGGTCAGTGAGAGAGAACTTTGCCACCTTTTATTTTCCTTTTAGGTTTATAGGTATGCTGTCCATGACAGGGCTCCAAGCCAGATTCACACCAGGATCTTCCTGCAGCTTTATCACCATTGGCTTGGCCTGTTGCAGTCTGGTCTCACCTTACTCCAAAGCTAGTGCTGAGGCTCCTGGTTGCTGGGGTCCTGAGCTGTGCACATCCACACCTGCTTCATAGGTCCACAGTGTCCCTCTAATTTGCATGGAGTTTCCTCTGGAGTTTTCTGCCTAATTCTTCCATGAGATTGCACTCTCTCCACTTTTTTTTTTATATTATCTTCCTCTAGATTAGACAAGTAAACTCCCTCCCTATTTCACCATCTTGAAAACTCACTTTCTTTCTTTCTTTTTTTTTTTTTGAGGGAACATTTTTAATTATAGTCAAAGTCTTAATGCTCAACTAAATAAAAAGTTCAACATGTAGAAAGACCATAGTTCAACAGGAATATAGGCAAGAACTATAAATAATAATCAAATGGAAATATGTCTGATTCTCTCATAGATAGTGAATTTTAAAAGAATCACTGATCATTAAAACTACAGTCATATATTTGTGTGTGTATATATATATATATATATATCACAAATAAGAGGAAATGTACTATTTTTCTTTTGGGGCATGGTTATTTCATTTAGCATAATGAGCTCCTGTTATATACATTTGGTTGCAAATATTAAAATTTCATTCTTTATGGGAGATAGTATTCTGTTGTGTGTATATACCATATTTTTCTTTATCTGGCCATCAGCTGATGAACATCTAGTTTGAATTGAGCTACTATGAAGATGGGAGTGCAGGTGATGCTTCCATATGCTGCTTTCATTTCCTTTGGATAGTATTTTTAGGATATGTGTTTCAAAATTTTTTGCTGATAACACTTTTGAAAAATTATTTACTTAATTATTTGAAAGGAAGAGATGGATGCATATGTATTTTTATTTATGGATATATATTTATTTTATTATTTGAATAGGAGAGATGGAATATATATATATATATATATATATATCTTCTTGGTTGCCTTTCAAATTTTATATACATATATATGTGTGTGTGTTTATATATATATGTATTTAGTTTACTCCTCAAATACCCAAAACGACCAAGGCTGAGCTAGTCCAAAGCCAGGAGATGGAAATTCTACCTGGAGGTTTCCACGTGGGTGAAAGCACATGGCTCAAATACTTAAGCCATTACCTGTATGTACATTAGTGGGAAGCTGAAATTGGGAGTGAAGCCACAATTCAATACCAGTCACTCTGTGAATGTTCAAATGAGATTTTATCTGCTATGCCAAACATCAGCCCCTTGAGATAATTCTAACATCTTTATCATCTTCATTTGGGCGTATGTTAGTTTTCTTTTATCATTTAGTTTAATGTTTTCCTGGTTCTTGGAATGATTGATTTTTCTACTAAAACCTAGACATTTTATGACACTCTGAGTCTTGTTTAAATCTTTTGGTTCAGCTAGCCAGATGAACCTTTAATCCCAGTGGCTAGAAGAAGATTATGCACAACCTCCTGATTGCCAAGTTAGGGTGTAAGTGCAAGTTTTCACTCGCCATTGACATTATAATCTCCTCCTTACTGCTGGGCAGGGATGGAGTTCTCACCCTCTGCTTGGTCTCTAAGCATATTGCTCTGTTTGGAGGGTGTAGGAACATCTTGTTACTACTCCCCTGGTGGCCTCCACTAATCATAAAAAAGAGGTGGCACAGGACAGATGAACATCCTGTCTCTCTAGAAGGCATCCTCTGACACTACCTCAGTGGACAGAGGGAAGGCACTTTATTGCCATTGGTGGGAGTTTACTTCAGGCACACCAGGTAGTCTCCACTGACACAATGAGGATGGGATGTGGTAAAGTGAAGATGGAGGGTGGAGGTCATTACTGTTGCAAGTGTGAAATCCCTGCTCCTTAGTCATTTCTCTCTGAGGAGTAGTTGGAGTACATGTTACAACCAGATAAATTTGGGAATCTAGTCCACCCACTCTGCTTTTGACAGCATCGATGCAGTACAACCAAAGTTTTTCTGTGGGCTTGACTGTAGTAGAGTTATTACTGATACAGGTTTTCTGTATTGTTGTGCTGCTCTTCTTGTCTTTCGGGGAGAAAGAGCAGGTATTATTGTTGTTTTCTGTTCCCATTGGTATTTCTTGGTTGCCTACTTCTTAGCTCTACATCTTAACACAAACGTATATATCTCCTGTGCTATATGTATGTATATATATATATATATATCTCCTATGATATATATTTGTGTATATATATGGATGGATATATATATCCATATATTTCACAAAATGCATTAATTTGTCTTTCCTGATCCTGAGGTTTATCTTAATCTGTTGGGTACTCTAACAAAATATAGTATACTGGGTAGATTAGAAATAATAGAATTTTCCCCATCATTCTGGAGTTTTGGAAGTTCAAGATCACGTCATCAAGTGTCTGGTGAGTGCCCACTATCTGGCTTATGGATGTTGCCTACTTGCATTATAATCACATGGTGGAAGGGGAGAAGAATCTCTTTCATTCCCTTTTTATTAGGCCAATAATTCATTCATAAAGGCTGTGCACTCATGGTATTATTACCTCCCAAAACATATTTTCAGATATTTCAAAATATTTGAAGTGCATTTGGAAAAGTCACAATGAGCAGAAGAAAATTCATTTTTAACTACAAAGGAAATAATAGACACTAAAGTCCTCCACTTAAATGATTTCTTGCTGTAACTTCCTGTGAAACTATTTGTAAAATATGTTCCAGTGGTTATATCATAATATTATAAAGAATGTTTATATCAAAATGAGCAATGACAGTATGTTGCTTGGAGCTCAGCAATAAAATCTACCATGCCCCTTGTGAAAGGACAGCAAGAACTTGTAACAAGAAAATTACCTCCTGCTATTGTGTTGAAAGAACAGGGAATCTGCAGAATATCACTTTTATACAATAAGTAGTGCACCTCAAACTTGCAGTACACTTTCTTTGCATAAAACACTTTAGAATTGTGCTTTATAGTTATTATGTAAGAAATAGATTGAAAATAATGCCTCTCTTAGGAAGTCAATATTGTACTTGTCATAAAACATATACCTTTAGAGTTATCAATAACTTCTCTTTTTATTCATGTTATCAGTGGGGTTAGGGCTTTGATTCTACTTCTTGTAAAATTTTTGTATAATAGGAGCATTGTAAGAAATGAAAAAGACAAAATAAGCTAAAAATTCCAGTGCCCAACACAGGAAAATAGTCCATATTTGAATTAACGACTTGGGCTTGGTCGAGAAACATCTCTGCAGTAAAAATCCTCACCAAACATCTAATTTTGCTTCAGTTTTCTTTTTTGGACAAAATAAACCCATCAGGGACTTAAATAAAACCATAGGGATTGCTATGGAATTCTGCTGCAACTTCTCACCCCTTTCAAATAAAACTTGTGCAAAAATAAAAATGTGTGTTGGCATGTCCCTTTTATGAACTGAGAAGTGGAAAGTTACATGGATTTGTTGTTAGAGGCAGGTTTTCATTTTATGATTTACATGTGGTTATGGAATGTGGTATCAGCTAGTGAGGGGAAATGAGGAATCACTTCTGCATGACCCTTCTAGGATGCCTGGAACCCTTTATCCTATGCCTGGGAACCAAATTCATCCAATTGTAAAATATCCGGTTAAAAATTAACATGAATGAATTGAAAGCTGTGAATAACACATTAGCTGACAAATTAGGCAGAACTCTGCTTTTATTCATTTGATTGTACTAGGAAAGTAGAATAAATAATGACATCTCAAGAAAGTGATAAAAGGTATATTTTTTTATTTATATAAGCTAAAATTGTTAAAGAGAAGAGCATGACTGATAGACACACTAAAAAACACAAATTGTCTCAAATTATCTTTGCAGATTAGACATTGGTAAGTGTACCATGGAGATGCACATATTAGAAACTCTCTGTCAGCTCTCCCCTGATTTTACAAGGAAAAATGAAGCATAAGTTTCAGCTGACCAGATTCATTGCAATATAAAACTATTAATATTTTCATTCTCTGTCCTCAGTAGGATTAATATTTAGAAGTTACCAGATGTACTGCATAAAGAAAATTATTATGTTTTTATTTTTTACTGAAATGGATAGTAGTGAGGTGAATTGTATCAACATGGAAGTCATGCTGTTCTTATAGAAATCATTATTTGATTATTTGAAAGGTAGAGTTACAGACAGTGAGAGGGAGAGACAGATAGAAAGGTCTTCCTTCCGTTGGTTCACTCCCCAAATGGTCGCCATGGCCGGCGACTACACCGGTCTAAAGCCGGGAGCCAGGTGCTTCCTCCTGGTCTCCCATGCAGGTGCAGGGGCCCAAGCACTTGGGCCATCCTCCACTGCCCTCCTGGGCCACAGCAGAGAGCTGGACTGGAAGAGGAGCAACCGGGACTAGAACCCGGTGCCCATATGGGATGCTGGTGCCGCAAGGCAGAGGATTAACCAAGTGAGCCAGGGCAATGACCCCGAGAAGTCATTACTTTCTTATCAATTGTCATTTGGGAATTTAGCAACTGCACTGTAAGTCTTCACTGAAAAGAAGCTTTTCATATTCATTTAATTGATCCTGAGTGTTCCTAGTCCTCTCCCCTCAACTGATTAAGGCTGTCTCAGGTATCTACATTTATAGCAGGCTCATCTACATGTCAGTGGAATGGTTTATGAAGGTAGTTAGCTTGCCAATCCCTATGATGGTAACTCAGCTCTATTTTAATCTAAACATTCTGCAGGTTTGTTGCAGATCAGGAAGAACATTTTTATTGCATCTGATTGTGATAACATTGCATAGATATAACTTGGAATTGTTGAACTCTGACTATGTAACTCATGTCAGAGAATTGTAACTCAAGATACTGTATCTGTTCTTTAAAATGTGCTTGGATTCTGGTTTTATCACTAGTTTCATTACATTGGCAAAGTAGCATAATTTCCCTCATACATATTTCTCTTATCTATTCCGTACTGAGTGATAGTATATCTTAATCACTAAATAAATGTTCATCTTTCTTTGTATGGACTCAAAACTGAACATTACTTTTAAAATGTTTACTGTAAGTGCCTCTTGAAAAATGCTGGTTAACAGGAAAAAAAAAAAGCAATCATGTCCTCCAGTTAAGATGATGTGTGTCCAGAAGTTATGATTCTTTTATTTCTCTTTAAACAACATTAGGAAGCAATCCAGTTTGAACATTATGTGCAATATATAAATTAAACAAATTTTTTAAAGAACTTTAGTTTTATTTGAGCAAAATTATATTATGCTACTATAATTATTCAGGTATTAATTATGAAAGGCTTTGGGGCTAGGATTGCAGTGCTGCCACCTCCAGTGCCAGAATCCTGTAATAGAGTATCAACTGGAATCCAGGTTGTTCAGCTTCTGATTCACCTTCTTGCATATGCACCTGTAGAGGCAGTGAAAGATGGCCCATGCCACTTATGTGTAAGAACAGAGGGAGGTCCTGGCTCTTGCCTTCATTCTGGCCCAAACTTGCTTGTTGTGCCCCCTTGGGCGTATTTTCATTGCTTCATGTCTGCTCAGCTAAATGGACAAACACATATGGAACAACAAAGAATCTACATTATTGATGTATCCTCAATCCTATAGCTACTCACACCTTTAACAACCTTAGCACAGGCTGGAACTGATGAAAGTTATAGCTTTGACTAGGCCTTGTGTATTTCCTATCAAACAAAAGCTTTTTTTAAAATTTTTACCTTCATTACAACTTTGTAATGCATAGATCATGAATTAAGTGAAAAAATATATAACTTCTGAGCAATGACAACAAAAAACATTTGATTATATTTCTTAATGAAAATTAATGTTGCTCACTTTTTGCTCAATTAATAGAAATTATGTTTTTTACAATTAAATTTTTGAAAATTTGTAGTTCAAATTTGGCAAAAATGAGCTTTGAGTGCTATGGTGAAAAAAATTTTGGCTGCCTGTATTACTTTAAAATGATAACACTTAGATAAATTTCTTTTAATGTTATTTATGTGAATAATATATTTTTCATTACATATATTTACTAGTTTCCATTTTTATTTCATTTTTGAAGTAGGTATTTAGAATTTTATAATTTGCCAAAATATGTGGCAACTAACATTGAACTTAATTACTAATATCAAGTTTAATTATTTCTAAGCCAAAACAAATGCATCCTATATGATTTGCTGCCATTGCACTATCCATGTTATATGTACATTTCTATGTATTTATTACCTTTCACGTAAGATATTGAAAAATTTACATGGTTTCATAATATCTAACAGAATTTTATCCTTTAGAACAAAGACTTTCTTGTTTATTCCTATTGCATTAAGCTTTCTAAAGATGCTTTAACAAAACAGACTGGATGGCTTAGACAAAAGAGATTAATTTTCTCACAGCTCAGGAGACTG
Organism: Lepus europaeus; assembly: GCF_033115175.1. Lineage (NCBI taxonomy): Eukaryota > Metazoa > Chordata > Mammalia > Lagomorpha > Leporidae > Lepus > Lepus europaeus. Next base: position 96,807,488 of record NC_084827.1, read on the forward strand.
GAAGTTCAAGGTCAAGGTGCCAGTAGTGCTGCTGTCATTGTTTTTTATATGTTTTCTTCTTTGACAACTTTTATTAACTTTCCTGTTTTTATGGGATACAGTGCAATATTTCAACACATATACTAGCATAAACTAGTCAAAGTAGGCAACGAGTCTTCCACTTTCCTTGTCTTTTCTTATGTTTGGTTTCTTTTGAGGCCTCTCTCCTTGGCTTGTAGATGGGTGTCTGCTTCATATGTTTTCATAAAGTCTTCTATTTCCATTTATATACTAATACTATCTTTTCATGAAAACACCCAATATATTGGATTAGGGAATACTCTAATAACCTCATTTTACTTAATTGCTTCTTTCCAAGCCCTATCTTCAAGAATAGGCATATAACACACCAGTTAAGACAGCTGTATTCTGAAGTGGAGGACCTGGGTTTGATTCCTGGCAGATGCTAGGAGGCAGTGGTGATGGTTTAAGAATTAGATTCCTGGGGCCCGCACTGTGGCCTAGCGTGTAAAGCCACCCTCTGCAGTGCCAACATCTCATATGGGTGCTGGTTCAAGTCCTGGATGCTCCACTTCCAATAGAGCTCTTTGCTGAGGCCTAGGATGGCTCAAGTCCTTGGGTCCCTGTGCCCTTGTGGAAGATCTGGAAGAGACTCCTGGCTCCTGGCTTCAGATAAGCACAGCTCCAGCTGTTATGGCCTTTTGGAGAGTCAACCGGGGGATGGAAGACCTCTCTCTCTCCCTCTGTGAATTTGCCTCTCTGTAACTTTGCTTTCACATAATAAATAAATAAATATTTTAAAAATTGATTATAAAAATACTCTTTCCTCATTTAAGTCTATGTAACATCCTTTATTCAAAGTAATTTCTTCTTATAAATCACCATGCAAATTAAATAGTTTGATGTTGTCCTAAGTACTAGATGAAAAATATTCTTGAACACAGAAACATTTTGTTGTATTCAATTTGAAACTTTTAAAAAATGAACTGTTGTGATTATACATATAATACAATAAAATCAATATTCTTTCTTTGTAATAGCAATAACCAATTAGGAAAAATGATGGCAAAATTCAAATCTATTCATAATAACAATATAGAGTACTATATAGAGGATCAAATGCATATGAATAAATCTACATATGGGATATATAAAAAAGTAGGGAGATAAATAAAACTTTAAGGAAGGAACAGGAGACAGAAATATTATTTTACTAAAAATAATTTATTTGGTACACTCTTAGCTAGAGAAAAAGGAAATATTTTGAAACTTTATTTGATGATGATGATGATGATGATGATGATAACAATAAAGCTAACCAATGACTTTTCCTGAATATTTACTATTTGTATTTCCTAAACTTTTACAACTATATATTATTTGTTGGATCCAAAAATTTCTCAAATATTTATTGTTTGTAAGGTCTTTTTAAGCCTTTGTCTCTATTTACACTTTGGCACTCTCAACTATACATTTGGGATAATAATTTTGTCAGTAAGACATAAAGTGTTGAGAAAGTTGAAATACTGTCAGCGCCACGGCTCACTAGGCTAATCCTCCGCCTGCAGCACTGGCACACCCGTTCTCGTCCCAGTCGGGGCGCCAGTTTCTGTCCCGGTTGCCCCTCTTCCAGGCCAGCTCTCTGCTGTGGCCCGGGAGTGCAGTGGAGGATGGCCCAAGTGCTTGGGCCCTGCACCCGCATGGGAGACCAGGAGAAGCACCTGGCTCCTGGCTTCAGATCAGCGCGCTGGCCGTGGAGCCATTGGAAGGTGAACCAACAGCAAAGGAAGAACTTTCTGTTTCTCTCTCTCACTGTCCACTCTGCCTGTCAAAAAAAAAAAAAAAAAAGTTGAAATACTACTAAGCTATTTTACATAAAGACATATAATTGCATAGTAAAAGAAATTATTTACAATGCACTTGGATTTTAAACTTTTGTATCATACCATGAACAAGTTAAAATATCTTATAAGTGACAATTGAAAAGAAAACATTATGAAATAAAATAATTTGAAAAGCATTCAGTTAACAAAAGCAATTGGTTTATAAAGCAGTTTAATAGAATACTATTGAGCATTATTTTTGTGCCAATTTTTTTATTCTAAGACAATAATGCTTTTTGATTGGTATTATAGTTGAACTCAGATGAAAGCCCTAATATTCTCATATCAGACATAAATTTTATATATGACAATGACCATTGCTTTTGTGGCATAGTTTTTCAGCTCTTGAAATATTTCTTTATAATGAATTGTTTAAACTGTAGTTATGAAGTCAAAGGCTAGTAATATGACAGTTCCCCATTGTTTTCAATACAGGTTGTAGCAATTATGCTGCTCTAGAAATGACTGAATCTAATTTTTATTAATAGCATTTCAGATTGACTCAATGCCATTTAGAAACAGCATGACATGTTGACTTATTAAAATTTTGTTGACACTAACATTAGAAAAATATTCTTTATTTCTTTTATTATTAGTTTTTTATTATTGCCTTTGCAGATTCAAGATTTTATAAAATTATCATTATCATTGAATTTGATCCACATATTAGCATTAAAGCATAAGCATTTCATTCATTCAAGTTTTAATTTACAGTGCAATTCTGTTTTTTCTCAAAGTTATGCTTTATCACATTATTTTCCAGAGCCTAAGTATTTTTTGTTTGTTTTAACCAAGTTAATTGCATTTAATCACAGCTTTAGGAGCCTGCATTGTGATGCAGCTGGGTTAAAGCCAAGGCCTGCAGTGCCAGCATCTCATATGGGTGCTGATTAGAGTCCCTACTGCTCTACTTCCAATCCAGCTCCCTCCTAATGTACCTGGGGAAGCAGCAGAAGATTGCCCAAGTCTCTGGGCCCCTGTCCCACATGGGAGACCCAGAAGAAGCTCCTGGCTCCTGATTTCTGCTTGGCCCAGCCCTGGCCATTGCAGACATTTGGGGAGTGAACCAGTTGGTAGAAAATCTCTTTCTCTCTCTGTCTCTTCTTCTCTCTAACTCTGGTTTTCAAATAAATAATTAAATCTTTTTTTTTAAATCATAACTTAAAAATGGCATTTGAAAATATCATGAACTTGGGGGCCAGCACTGTGGTGCAGTGGGTTAACGCCCTGGGCCAGCATCCATATGGGCACTGGTTCAAGACCCAGCTGCTCCACTTCCAATCCAGGTCCCTGCTAATGGCCTGGGAAAGCAGTAGGAGATGGCCCAAGTCCTTAGACCCCTGCACCCATGTGCACCCAACTCCCTGCTAATGGCCTGGGAAAGCAGTGGAAGATGGCCCAGGTACTTGGGCCCCTGCACCTGTGTAGGAGACCTGGAGGAAGCTACTGGCTCCTGGCTTTGGATTGCACAGCTCCAGCTGTTGTGGCCACTTGGGGAGTGAAACAGCAGATGGAAGACCTCTCTCTCTCTCTCACTGCCTCTCCTCTCTCTGTGTAACTCTGACTTTCAAATAAATAAATAAATCTTTTTTTTAAAAAAAAAAGGAAATATCATAAACTTAACAAATGGAGGAGGAATGGCTTTGAAATTTACATATAACAGTTTTTTTGTTGTTTTATTTTATTTTATTTTATTTTATTTTTTTGACAGACAAAGTGGACAGTGAGAGAGAGAGAGACAGAGAGAAAGGTCTTCCTTTGCCGTTGGTTCACCCCCCAATGGCCGCTGCCGCCGGCGCACTGCGGCCTGCGCACCACACTGCACTGATCTGAAGCCAGGAGCCAAGTTCCCCTTTCGGTCTCTCATTCGGGTGCAGTGCCCAAGGACTTGGGCCATCCTCCACTGCACTCCTGGGCCACAGCACAGAGCTGGCCTGGAAGAGGGGCAACCGGGACAGAATCCCAACCAGGACTAGAACCCAGTGTGCCGGCACCGTAGGCAGAATATTAGCCAAGTGAGCCCCGACTCCGGCCAGCTCTTACTTTAGAAGAGTTTTGAGTTTATAGAAAAATTTTAAAGGTTAACACAAAGTCTCTTTCTATTTCTAGTTTGTATCATTAAATAAGTGCTTACTTTTATCAAATACTGTATCTGTATCCATTGAATAATTCTTTATTTCATTAATATAATTAATTTTGCTCATTTTTGAATATTTAATCATCCTAGTTCATTAGTAAAAGTTATTTGTGATTTTTCTGTAATATATGAAAGAATGATAATCACGCCTTTGTTTCCATTCTGTTATGGGTAATCTGTGTTTTTTCCCTTTTCACCTCATCAGTTTTGAATATTTTGAATTAATTAAGATTATCTCTTGAATCCCTGCAATTTTTGACCCTGATTTCTACTTGTTTTTGAGGTTAATTTGACGAATTTTCTGAGTTTCTTGCGATGAAAATTGAGATTATCAACTCTTAGTTTTTCAGAAATTCAAAATATTACCTGGTTTTCATTTTGATATATCTTGTCAGATGGGTTTTCTTTTCTTTTCTTTTTTTTCCTTTTTCTTTCTTTCTTTTTTTTTTTTTGTTCAAATAGCCTTTATTGAGACCCTGCCCTGTGACCCCTGCTGTACCAATATGCTGATCCACCTCCACTCCCTGCACCCCTCTCAGTAATTACCCCTCTGGCACCTCCTCACCTTCCTGGCTAGCCTGTGGGTGCCCCAAGACTCAGTGGGCAGTGTTTGTGTCCTTCCTGGTGTCCCAGCTGGCTTTGAAAGAGTTCACAGCTTCTGTCACAAGATCGTTCTGTGCGGCCATGTCAAACCCTTGGCCTCATCTTGGCCCCATGTCCTAGGCAGGCAGGCAACATGAACCTGGTGTCTCCCCCACAAGCCAGCTGAGTCCACAGCACACTTGTCATGCCTTTTGGATACCAGTGGGGGCTGCCAATGACAGCCTGAGGTCCAGGGGCCTGGCAGGGGTTCTCCACCTCATCCAGTGCCCCAGGACTCAATACTGGCGACTCCTGTGCCAAGCTCCGGGGCCAGGAATCCCCTACGTGTGTCTGGTGTTCTCTCCTGGAAGTCCTTGATGGCCTCCCATCCTCCAAACAACAGTTGCTCTCAGCAGCCCTGCTCAAAGACCTTGCATTTCTGCTGGAACTTAATGGCCATCTTGGTATAGGAGTCGATGTGGTGCCAGAGGCTGCCATGTATCAGGTAGTGGAACCCTATGCCAGACTTTCACACTGTTTTTGATGCTTTTCACCACAATAATCACAAATAACTCCTGCTTCTTCTCTGTGGTGGCAATTGTGTCTTCCTGTGTCCTGTTTGACAGTCAGCAGGCAGCCTCTGGCTTCTTGTGAACGTCACACTATTCACATGGACAGGTCCTTTTCTTTCCCCAAATAAGTCATAGTCCTGGTTCTGGCAGGTTCCTGAGTACCAGGAACCAACCACGTGGAGGAACGTCTAGGCCAGGAAGCATGGGGCAGGTGGTCCAAAGGTCACACGCCCTGGAGGCGCAGGGCCGCAGCAATCCCGTACTGTTCTTTTTTTTTTTTTTAAGATTATTTATTTGAAAGGCAGAAATATATTGAAGAAGATGCAGAAAGAGAGAGAGAGAGAGAGAGAGAGAGAGAGAGGGGTCTTCCATCCACTCACTTCCATCCTTTCACTCCCTAGATGGCCAATCCGAAGCCAGGAGCCAGGAGCCTGTTCCTGGTCTCCCAAGTGAGTGCAGGGTCCCAAGGATTTGAGCCGTCTGCTACTGCTTTCCCAAGCCACAGCAGAAAGCTGGATCGGAAGTGGAGCAGCCAGGACTTGAACCAGTGCCCATATGAGATGCTGACAGTGCATGTGGCGGCTTTACCCACTATGCCACAGCGCCGGCCCCTAACGTGGGTTTTCTTATAGTTTAATTGCTAAATTCACAATTATTTGAATATTTAATGTATCCTGATATTTTATACAATTAGAAACACTTTTCAGTTTAAGCTATCCATGCAATGAGGAAGCTTAGAAGTAGAAGTCCTCAAATTCAAGATTTTTTTTTTTTTTTTGTGATAGCATGCCAGACTGTTTCTGACCATGGTCAGCATTTTATTTTCATAAAATCTGTGAAAGCAAATATAAATATTTTATGCTATGGTTCTCATTCACACTGTTCTCAAAATCTGTCTTCTCTTTTGGCATAAAATTGAATGTTATATTACTTCTTAAGGGAATTCAAGAATGAAGTTTTTAATAAAAGGAATGCAGAAAATATAAGCAATAATTCCAACTAAGGACTAGCGTGATTGAGTGGACTGCTTGGATTTGTCCCTGGTTTGTACTAACTTTCTTATGTTAGGTAAACTAATTAAACTGCCCTTCAGTTTCTTCACCTGTAAACTGGGAATAGTAAATACAGATACACGGATGAGGAAGATGTTCCAAAGATTTGTTTACATTTTAAGATGCTCTTTTACTTCCATATTACCTGGCACTAAAGATACTGCTTTAGGGACATCCTTTTTTTTCTTTCATTTCTGACTGTGTTCAGCATTTTAATGGTCCCTGGATATCCAGAAATGTTTGTATCTTTAGGTAGAAAGCATACTTGTGAGATACTTTATTATTGGTAACATGTGATCAATATTTACATTTTTACATTCTTGATACTAGTACCAAAGGTAGGTAACTGTGCCTATAGATGTTAGTAATAATGATATTAGCAATTTGCATAAATATTATTTCCTATGTTCTAAATAAAGTTAAGAGCTCTGTCTTTGTTATTTAATTTTTCAAAACAATACTGCACTATACTCATATACTCCTGCTCTGATATCCTCTACCCTAATTATTACTCATGTTTGTTAATTCACTGAATTCAAGTGAATTAATATTTTTAATATTGGAAAACAACATATAGATTTTTATAAATTGGTGCTTAAAATAGGCATATGTTCATGCACTATTTTTATTGGAAGTATTACATGGTATAAGAGAGCAAAGCAGTTTGTTTTCAATCTAAGACAAAAGTTAACTACTGACTTTTGACACCCAAGAAATTTGTAGTAAAGGGAGCACAAGATTTATGTGCAAAGATTGTTACTGAATCCTATTCTTGGGGGCTTTATGATCTTGGAAAATTTGTAAAACTTAGCTCTGAGCTTCTGTATCCTTACAAGAAAAAATGGGTTATAATATGATGACAATTTCATAAGCCACTAGAAATGAATTAATAATGAATTCTAAAGATAATTTTAAATGTCTAAGCATTATTTCAATGTTTTCATAACAACTGTGGGTTTTTCAGAGTAGATTAATATATTTTAAGATATAAAATACTGGGCAGTGCTGTGGTATAGTGGGTAAAGCCGCCGCCTGCAGTGCCGGCATCCCATATAAGCTCTGGTTCGAGTCCTGGCTCGAACTCCCGATCCAGCTCTCTGCTGTGGCCTAGGAAAGCAGTAGAAGATGGCCCAAGTCCTTGTGCCCCTGCACCTGCATGGGAGACCCCGAGGAAGCTCCTGGCTCTTGTTTCCTGGCTCCTGGCTTCAGATCAGTGATCAGTGTAGCTCTGGCCGTTGCGGCTAACTGGGGAGTGAACCAGCGGTTGGAAGACCTCTCTCTCTGCTTCTCCTCTCTCTGTGTAACTCTGACTTTCAAATAAATAAATAAATCTTTAAAAAAGATACAAAATAAAGTGATAAATTGAGACATATATGAATGCAGCAGGATGTTCTTTCCAGTCTCTATTTTGGGGGCATATTTCTGATGTGCAGCTTAGGAAAGCTGCTTATTTGGTATTTGCCAGCAGTATGACAGTATCATAAGTGCTGGTTCAAGCTGTTCCCTTATCAGAATTAGGGTTTCTAGAGTATCAAAAGTAGGAATGGAAGCCTAAAATACATTTTTCACTGAACAAAGTAAACTCTTTGCCATCTTTCCCTCCTTAAATTCTTCTCTATGGGCCAAATTTTGCCTATGTGCATATATTGGTTTTGTTGTTCCACGTGAAATCTTATTTTGTTATATGAAATAGAAAAGGCATTCAAGTACATTATTTTATTTTGTAAACTTACTCTCTGATTTTAATATTATTATTTTTTTAGAGGTTTGCTTATTTATTTGAAAGTCAGGGTTGGGGGGGGGAGAGAGGGAGAGAGAGAGGAGAGAAAGAGATATCAATCTTCCATCTGCTGGTTCACTCCCCAGATGGCTACAGACTAGAGCTAGACCATTCTGAAGCCAGGAGCCAGGAGCTTCATACAGGTCTCCCATGTAAGTAGCAGATGCCCAAACATTCAGACCATCTTCCACTGCTTTTTCCAGGCCATTGGCGGAAAGGAGCTGGTTTGGAAGTGGAGCAGCTGGACCATGAACCAGTGCCCATATGGGATGCTGGCATCTTAGGTGGTGGCTTTACCTGCTATGCCACAACACCAGTTCCTTGATGGTGTGTTAGTCTGTTAAACTACTGTAACAGAATATCTTACATGGGATAATTTATAAATAAAACAAATTTATTTCTCATGTTATGAAGGTTGAGAATTCCAAGATCAAGGCACCTATGGATGCACTGCAAGACTTGGCTAGCTGACTGCTTCAAAGATGGCCAATTGTTGCTGCTTCCTCACATGTCTAAAAAGGGAAATGAAGCTCTTTTGTGCCTCTTTGACAAGTTAGCCAGTTCCATTCTTGGAGGTGTAACCCTCATTACTTTATCATTGTAACAACCAAGCTCTTAAAAGTGTCCAATTGAATATTAGGTTCCAACATATGAATTTTGAAGGGAAATCAATATTCAGACTGTAGCAGATGGCACCTTTAAAAATTTCCTGTCTAATATTGGAGAAATAGCATTTCAAAATTATTAGCTCTAATCTCTACAAAATAAGGTTCTTTATTTCAAGAACTTTATAAAAATCTCTTAACAATACAGAATATTTTGACAGCTGCTTCCTAAATTTAATCTGAGTACATTTGCAGGGCTTTTGGTTGAGCATCTCAGAATTTTGGAACTGGGGTAGGCATTTAGTGCAGAGGTTAAGACGTTGCTTGGGTTGCTCTCATTTCATTTCAGTTTTTTTTTTTTTTTTTACAGATTTATTTTATTTATTTAAAAGACAAAGTGAAAGAGAGATGGAGGGACAGAGAGAGATCGTGCACCTGTTGGCTCACTTCTCAAATGGCCGTAGCTGCCAGGGCAATGCCAGGTCAAAGTCAGGAGCCTGGAACTCCATTTGTGTCTCCTAAGAAGATGGCAGGAGCCTAAGTACTCGGGCCACTTTCTGCTGCCTTCCTAGGCACATTAGCAGGGAACTAGATCAAAAATGCTATAGCCTGAACTTGAACTGGCACTCTGATATGAGATGCCAGTGTCACAAGCAGCATTTTAACTCTCTTTGCAACAATGCCAGATTCATAAATCTCATTTTAGAGTGCCTGGGTTCAAGTCCCAGCTCTACTTCCAATTCCAGCATCCTGATAATGTGCACCCTAGGAAGCAGTGGCAATGACCCAAGTACTTGGGTTCTGGGTTCCTGACTTTGGTCTGGCCTAATGCTGGATATTGTGAGGATTTGAGAAATGAAGCAGCAGGTGGAAGATCTCTGTCTTAGTCTGTCTTTCAAAAAATATATAACTAAATCATAAATAGTTCTGAAGAAAGGATTCTTTCAATGCAATGAGTATGGCATTTGATCAACAACATTGATCAGAATGTATGCTAAGTGTTGATTTCTATAGGAGTGGTACTTAAGGTAGAATTTTGCAATATAAATCATATAACGCGCATAACATAGTAATGATAGAGCTTGGCCTAATCCAATACATTTTCACACTAATGCTGGATGTCCCTGGAGGAACTGAAGTCTTGGACATCAGATGAGATGTGTTAAGGGAGACAGATCCTTTATTAGTTTGAAGCAGATGCTGATCCCTGTTTTTTTTTTTTTTTTTTTTTTTTTTTTAAGATTTATTTATTTGAAAGGCAGAGTTACAGAGAGAGGGAAAGAGAGAGATCTTCTATCTGCTGGTTCACTTCCCCAGCGGTCACAACGGTTGGAGCTGAGTTGGTCTGCAGCTAGGAGCCAGGAGCTTCTTCTAGGTCTCCCACATGGGTGCAAGGGCCTAAGTACTTGGGCTACTCTGTACATACTAGCAGAGAGCTAAATTGGAAGTGGAGCTGCCGGGATTGAATTGGCGCCCATATGGGATTCTGGAATCGCAGGCAGCAGCTTTACCCACTATGCCACAACACTGGCCCTGCTGATCCCTTTAATGGATTACACTTTTAGCTGAATATAGAAGAGGACAGTTTAACCAGTTGGGAACCCAGATTTAAGGAAAGGATGTCTTGGCAGCTCTTTTTTTAGCTTTTTCTTTGGGGCATTCTGCCTACTGATTTCAAGTCTGCAGCTTATGCTGTTGATTGGACTTGGATTTGCCCCCAGAGGCTTCCAACAACAGAAAACAAGTTTCACGAGCAAAGAAGTAAAATGGGTAATGGAAATTCTCCGTTTCTGCTGACTCAGGAACAGATGGCACTCCTAATCCTTCCACAAAATGTCCAATTGTAATCTGGGTGTCTTCAGCCAACCTGGAGCAAGTCTCATAGCCGTAAAGCACAGCTTGGTGTGGAGTAGAGTTGAACTCTGGAACAAGCTCCCAGTGTGCCTGGACATGGATATGGGTTCTTAGTCCTTTGTGAATTTGAACCAATATTTCAATCTAGTGTTTGGTTTGAGAATAACTTTCACATGTGCCAGAATTTTGCAATTTTGATATTAGTGTGGTATCACATTATTTGTCATTTTTAAAAAGATTTATTTATTTCTTTGAAAGTCAGAGTTACACACAGAGAGGAGAGGTAGAGAGAGAGAGAGGTCTTCCGTCCACTGGTTCACTTCCCAATTGGCCACATGGTTGGAGCTGCGCCGATAAAAAGCCAGGAGCCAGGAACTTCTTCTGGGTTTCTCACATGGATGCAAGGGCTTAAGGACTTGGGCCATCTTCCATTGCTTTCCCAGGCCACAGCAGAGAGCTGGATCAGAAGTGGAGCAGCCAAGACTTGAACCGGTACCCATATGGGATGCCGGCACAGAAGGCGGCGGCTTTACCTGCTACACCATAGCACTGGCCCCTGTTTGTCATTTGAGCTGGTCCATTTTGCAATATACCTTATGGGATTTTCTCATGTTAGTTTTAATTCAGCTTTCTTTTATTTATAAAATATTACAGGAATATGGGTAAGAAGAAACATTTGTGTTTTCAACATCCATATATAGGAGATAGTTACATTTTAAAATATTTGTTATAAATAGTTTGAAATATTCATTTATTATTTGTTTTAAAAATGCAGATATGGATATATAAATATTGGATATAGATGTAAATAATAAATTGAATATAGAGAGATCTATCTGTATGTATATATACACATATATAAAATGTTATATATATGTGTGTATATATGTAAAATCATAAGACCTAGCTACTTTTCTTTGCCATTTCTTGCTTCCTTCCTTCAAAAGTACTGCTTGTATTTGTACTTCTTCCTTCCTGCAAGGAAATTCTTTTTTTTTAATTTCTTTTTTTCAAATTTCTTTTTTTTTCATTTTTGTTAATTTAAGGTAAAGAAATTTCATGTATTCCATATATACGAATTTAGGAACATAGTAATACTTCCCACCCCATCCTCCCTCCCGCCTATACTGCCACACTTCCTCCTCCTTCATCTCTTATTCCCCCTCTTAATTTTTACAATGATCTATTTTCAGTTTACTTTATATTCATAAGCTTAACCCTACACTATGTAAAGAGTTCAACAAATAATAATAAGAAAAAATACTGTTTCTCAACAGTAGAAACAAGTGCTGTAAACAATCATTGAAGATCAGAATGTCAATTTCACTCCTATACATTACAATTTAGGCACTCTATTGGTTACCACAGATCAGGGAGAGCATATGGCATTCGTCTTTTTGGGACTGGTTTATTTTACTAAGTATAATGGTTACCAATTGTATCCATTTTGTTGCAAAAGAGGATTTTTTTATGATTGAGGAATATTCCATTATACACACACACACACACACATCACAATTTCTTTATCCAGTCATCAGTTGATGGACATTTGGGTTGATTCCATATCTTAGCTGTTGTGAATTGAGCTGTAATAAACACAGGGGTACAGATCACTTTTTCATGTGCTGATTTATTTTCACTTGAGTAAATTCCCAGGAATGGGATGGCTGGATCATAAGGTAGATCTATTTTCAGATCTGAAATATCTCCATACTGTCTTCCACAATGGCAGTACTAGTTTACAATCCCACCAGCAGTGTATTAGGGTACCCTTTTCCCCACATCCTCACTAGCATTTATTATTTGTTGATTTCTGTATGGAGAGCCATTCTGACTTGAGTGAGGTAAAACCTCATTATTGTTTTGATTTGCATTTGCCTGATGGCTAGTGATCCTGAGCATTTTTTCTCATGTCTGTTGGCTATTTGAATTTCCTCTTTTGAAAAATACCTGCTCAAATCCTTTGCCCATTTCTTAACTGGTTTGTTTGTTTTATTGTTGTTGAGTTTCTTGAGCTCTTTATGGATTCTGGATATTAATCCTTTATCAGTTGCATAATTCCTGCAAGGAATCCTATGCCACATGTAATTTATAATATGTAACTATAAAAATAAGTAGTTTTTTAATGATTTTTTATTTAATAAATGTGAATTTACAAAGTGCAACTTTTGTATTGTTGTGCCTTCCCCCCCAAACCTCCCTCCCTCCCACATCCCTCCTCTCTCCCACTCCCTCTCCCATCCTGCCCTTCATCGAGTTTCATTTTCAATTACCTTCACATACAGAGGATTAAATTAGTATATACTAAGCAAGGATTTCAACAGGCTGCACTCACACAACCACACAAGGTATAGGGTATTGTTTGACTAATAGTGTTGTTCTTAAGTTTCATAGTAAAATACATTAAGGACAGAGATCCTACATGGGGAGCATGTACCCAGTTAAAAATAAGCAATTTTAAAATGTAGGTAAAATATTATCATTTACAAGTTGCTTTTTTTCTAAAACTTTACTATATTTTTTAAACTCTTATTTATTTATTTTTTATTGTTATTTGAAAGAAAGACAGAGAGAACTTCCACCCACTGGTTTACGCCTCAAAAGCTTAAATAGCTGGGTGTAGGTTAGGTCAGGAACTGAGGACTCAGTCTTGTATCCCTTATAGTGCATGGACCCAGGAACTTGAGCAATCACTCACTGCCTCACAGGATGTGCTTAAGCAGTAAGCTGAAATCAAAGATAGAGACAGGACTTAAACTCAGGAATTACAATATGGGATGCAGGCATCCCAAGTGATGTCTTAAGCTCCATGATGAATGTCTGCCCCACAGTGTATGTTTTGAAATCTAGGATTGTGTTCAGGTATTTTAATAATTATGTAGTCTTTCATGGTATGAATGGCATTCATGCATCAATATTTTATTAATTGATTGCCTCTTTCAAATTTAATATACTATCAGGACTTGATGAACTGAATATCATTTTATGAGTTTTTTTTTTAAGCTATGGAACAATTAAAAGAAGACGTGGGCAATAAGGAATATACATCAACAGATTTGCTAAGTACCGTTAGGTATTTCCAAAGTGACTGCTCCCATTTATACTCTTCGTAACTACTAATGAACTCTATAACAAGCAATTGGAACTATTAGACTTTCAACATTTTGGGCAATTCTGGTGAATGTAAAATGATATCTTGTCCTTGTGTACATTGTTTCATTTTCTTGATTCTAGTGAACTTTAATCTTTTTCACGATTATTGATTTCTTTTTTCTATCAAATTATCTAATATTTCTTATTTTGTAGAAATTCTTTTGGATGTAACAATTTGAGAGATACATGTTTTACAGCTCATTTAGCTATTTATGTAAAAAATTTCTTGTACTCACATAATAGTTTTCAGTTCTTAAATTTATTGCATCTTTCCCTTAAATTTAATTGTGTGTTTTTATTTGAGGAAACTGTTATCTAATACTATCAGAACATTTTGCTCTATCTTTCTTAAACTATTTTTTTCAGTTTTAGGCTGCAATTCCTTTTGAATTCAGTTATTTGTACTAGGTGATGTAATGGCATAGCTTCATCAATTTCTGTAAGAATAGTTGACTTTGACTGGATTAGTAGATCATACTTTCCCTGCCAAACTGTAATGCTGCTTGCACATTCACAAGTTTCTGTTTATATTAACATCTGTTTTTGGGCTTTATCTCAGAGATGTGTGAATACTCTGGCACCATTAGCCCACATTTCAATTATCAGAATTTTTAAGAAAGTTACATATTATGCAACATGTACCTCCATCATTATTTTGTGGTCATTTTTGATCTGTTATATAATTTTAAGATCAGTTCAAGGTCCAGAAAAAGACCCAAGTGGAATGGTGATGGGAATTCCATTGAACTTTTAGATTTTTTAGAGAAAGTTGCCACTGTGATAATATTGGATCTTCCAGAGCTTACATGGCTTTTAATTTTTTCTAGCTCAATTATGACTTCTAAGACACACATACATGTGAGGTAAAATAGATGATATTTTGGCTTTATCCTATTACATAATTTAAAGAAAATACTTTTAGTTTTCATCATTAAATGTGAATCGGATTTTTTTGGCTTACTGAAATGACTACATGAAAGCTTTCGAGAATTATGTAAAATGTAATTATTAATGATAATTACTTTTTTGAAGTAAGCAGAATAATGAACCCTCTAAGATGTCCACAATGTGTTACTTTATTTGACAAAAGAGACTTTGCGGATCCGCTTAAAGATTTTGACATGGGGAGACTATTCTGGGTTTTCCAGGTGTACTAAATAACATCCCCAAAGTTCCGGTAAGTGAAAGATAGAGGTAAGAAGGTTGCAGAGTTGGGTATACGGATGGAAATCAAGGCAAGTTTGATATAGCCACAAGTCAAGCAATGATGGTAGCCTCCAGAAGTGAGAGATTGATTCTCCCCTAGAGCTCTTAGCAGGATGGTAGCCTTATCAGTATCTTGTAATTGGGGCCGGCACTGTGGAGTAGCGGGTAAAGCCGCTGCCTGCAGTGCCAGCATCCCACATGGGCGCCGGTTCGTGTCCTGCCTGCTCCACTTCCGATCCAGCTCTCTGCTATAGCCTGGGAAAGCAGTAGAAGATGGCCCAAGTCCTTGGGCTCCTTCACCCGCATGGGAGACCTGGATTGGCCCAGCTCCAGCTATTGTGGCCAACTGGGGAGTGAACCAGCGGATGGAAGACTTCTCTCTCTCTCACTCTCTGCCTCTCCTCTCTATCTCTGTGTTAACTCTGATTTTCAAATAAATAATAAAAAAGTAAATTAAAAATCTTGCTATTATAATTTTGAACTCTACAAGTATAATAGATCTTTGTTGCTTTAAGCAATTTAGGTTGTGGCAATTTTTATAGCAGCAGTAGGAATCAAATACATGTTGTGATGAAACTGATACTAGGGTTCTGATATAACTTGGTGTTAGGGGAAAACGGTGCCTTTAATATTTTATGTCAAATTACAGATGAAAAATCATTCAAATATTTTAAATTTTAGGGAGGTTGATGTAGGCATAGAGTAATTGCAGGGGACTCAGTTTCAACAATTCAACATTCATAATGTAAACACCGGGGCATGGAGAGTGGGCCAGGACTTAGGTCTGGCTAAAGATGAGGAAGACACTTGATCGTAACAAGGACATTCTGGGCTATAAGGCTGAAGACCTGACGATCACTTACTTATGAAAATGTTCCCAACAGAGTCAGTTCGCTTCTTGGGAACTTAATTTCTTCCCTCCCTACCCCCCTCTCTCCCTCCCTCCTTTCCTCCCTTCCTCTCTCTCTCTTTCTTTCTTTGTTTTTGTAATGTTGGTAACAGGATTTATAGTATCTCTATAGTTGCTGTGAGAAACAAATAAGACCTCTATATAAACTGACAAGGGATATACAGGATATGTAAGAGGGAGTCCATTCCATGGGACCCATGTAAGGGAAAATAGTATTGGAGTAGGAGACATGTTGAAAATTAAAATAGATGAAAAATATTTCCAATGTGGCCATTACATTGCATTGTATATTGACTTGAAAATGCTCTATGTAAGTCTCCTTTGGTTATTGAGAGGGCTTCTAAGATATTTGGCTAAAAGAAATAAAGCAGGTAAAACAAAATCAACCAAACAAAATGCCCTGGAGGTAGTCTTTGGAAAGTGCAGAGAAATCTCCAGTCTACTAAGACTTATCTGCTCAACTTAGTTATTTGATTTTTCTAAGTCTCAGGTTCTTTGTACCAGGAGGACAATTCTAAGGAATTGTAGATCTATGTTTATTGATGAAATGAAATCATACAATGAAAAACATAGTCCAGTGTATTTGTAACTTTGGAATTCACATTTCTAGTATTTAATTTTGTGAGAAATTCCCTCTGTTTACTAAAAGCCTAAGTATATAGAGTGCATTTTTTAAAATTTCTTTTATGTGCTTCTTCTAGAGTGAGTCTTCTTACTGTGGCTGTTTAACAAAGCTCAAAAGCTAATGTGGAGTCAAGAAGAAATAACTGGAATCTTTGACTTCCCCATGGTGTTCCTCCAAGTGTGCGTTGAACTTTTATAGGGGGTCGGAACAGCTCTAAGCTGCTGGGAATACTAGTATCTCTTGCTAATATTAACTAATTATTCTTTTCAATCACCCTTTTATGCATTAATATTGATAGCCTGGGAGATATGAGATGTCAGATAGCAGTGATTTTATGTGGTCTTTGATCATTTACTTTGAGGCAAGAACATAAGACTTGGAAGTAGATGCTCAATTCAAGTTCTGCCCAGCAGCTACTGAAGAGCAACAAAAAGCAAAGAAGGATCAGTTACAGAAAGAACACTAGTTCTGTTTTTTCCTTTCTACTGAAGGGAAGCACGGAACATAGAAACTTGCATACTGGGAGAAACTGAGATCAAACCCTGGCTCTTAGCTTCTAGCTTCCAGGTGCTGTGTGTAGGCGAGAGACTTCCTGTAAGGCCTCAGTTTTCTCTGCCATAGAATGAAGGTATCAGAGAGGCTAAATATAAATGTGTGGAAAGATTTAGATCCTAGCCTGACTTTCACAAATCTTATCTATTTATAAAACAAAACATCCCTTTTCTTTACCTTCTCATTGTACAACTGTTAATATGAGGGAGAATGTTTAAAGAGTCTATGTTGCTTATCAAGGCCTTGTCTGATGGTCTGCAGATAGAGTGTAACTGATGTATATGTATCCCAACTAAATAATCCAAGGTTATCCTTCAAACCATGACATATTTGCTCTGCCTTTAATTGTGACATCAGTTCTATTCCAGGGTAAATGAAATATTGTTATTATAATTAATGGCAGTAATCATGGCTCTTTTCCCCTTCATGTTTTTCTGTTTTGGTCAGGTTTTGTGTTTCATCAGTTGTCAGAATCTCATAGATGCTCTGACACCAACATAATCATGATATGGTCATTTAATGTAGACCTTTTGTTGCTTTCTGTGCTGTGTCACTTTTCATAGCAGAAAACAACATTGAATATTATATACAACCTAACATTTGCCTAAATAAATTTAAATGAAAATCACTAGTCCTTCATTTACCCAAAGCTTATCCAGGCAAAAATCACCTTCTGGTTACATTTTCTCATTACTCTCTGAGTGTGCATTGAGAATTATTGCCATTTCCCACAGTAACCTACACTTATGTGAAACCTCTTTTGATTTGCTACATACACCACGTTCTTATGCAGGTATTTAAAATTCTTTGTATGTGCTGTTTGCTCTAGCTGTGGATGCCCTCGTGCCCAAACACACATTCACACACATTCCTTTGCATATTTAAAGAATTATGCTTCAGAAACATATTCCTTAAGCTAACACTATTGACATTCAGGGTCAGAAAATTTATTGTGCTGAAAAGTGAGTGAAGCCTGTGTTTTGCACTGAAGGATGTATACCAGCATCCCTGGCCTCCACGCGATTGTGCCCGCAACATAACTTTATTGGAGCAAACTCATCCTTGTTTGAGAACCTCTGCTCTAGAGCTTACTTCGAGCGTTATTTTGTTATTAACGGAGGCTTTTCTTATCTCCTAAAAAAACGTGGTTCCCTTTACCCTTGATTTTTTTCTCAAGGTAGTCTAGCCCATTAGTTTGTCCCTTTTTTGGTGCCTGCTGATGTGTCATGTCTAGAAGGGAATTGATTTTTCCTGCTTCATTCCCTACTGTATTCTTAGTGTCAGACACACTAACTCACATGTGGCTGGCTCTCTGTATGCATCTGTAAACCTAGTGTTCTTTGATGTTGGTTCTGTTTACATTCTACTGTATAAAGTCAGTGTTTCCAAACTAGTTCTTGACAGTCGTCAGATTCTTAACCCTGAGTTTTGTTATTGTGATTTCATTTATCTTTAATCTGGTGATTCCCTAACTGTGTAGCAGAGTACTCCAGTGAACTCATGGGAGGTTTTAATATATTTTTAATTTTCAGTGGAAATTCAGTGGAACTTGCCTGTCACCCCACAAACTGCTAAGAAAGGTCAACTCATAATTTCAACATTAGAGCACATTATATTGCTTTTGATGATGCCATATCTTTAAGACCCTACGATTTTGACACTTGCTATTTTGCTTAGTAACTATGGTAAGAAAAATAAATGAACAGAAATGAGAGAGGTGATATTCAGACTGAGCCCAAGATTGAGAAGGTGGTACAGTGCAAAACAGGTGTGCACATGCCATTATTAAGTAACTGCTATTTCAGAATGGAATAAAATGCTATTGTTCTTTTGATTTATGTGTAATATTTTTAAGTGATTACCAAGTTATTAAGACATAAATAAAGAATGTTATTTAGATTTAACTACTTGATGAGCAGAAAAATTATAACTAATTTTGATCAAGGAGTATAATGAAAAAATATATATAGACAGTAATGGGGTGATGAAGTGAGAAAGTTATGAACCTCTATATTAGCAGATTTAACCATTTTCATCATAAACACTTTCTATAGAGATTACTTTCCAGTTCCTTGTCTAAGCAGTACCGTATTTTAACATGAATGACTGTAAAGTATTTATGACTTGATAATGCATCATGATGTTTGAGAGCACATATGATGAGAAAGTTATGTTAAATATGGGTTGCACACTTTCTTCTGCTGTCACAATTAAGCTCAGTACTTAAAGAAAAACAAAACCTGAAATTAATTTTAAAAGATTGTGTAGGTTACTCAAAACAGAAGAAACTTCAATAACAATAGATCTATCATTATTTATATTTTTCATTTTCATAGGGGCTATCTCTGCTAATACTGAAACTGTGCTATTTTCTTAAATATATCTTAGATCATATTATCATATCTCTCTAAGAGATCATAGAGAGATATGATTATCACTATGGTCACTATGCAACTCATAGTTGTTAATATCTTGACCTTACTAGGTGAGATGCTTGTGAGAATATATTTAGATGTGCCTTACTATCACTTTTTTTTTTTTTTTTTTTGACAGGCAGAGTCAGACAGAGAGAGACAGAGAGAAAGGTCTTCCTTTTCCGTTGGTTCACCCCCTAAATGGCCGCTTTGGCCGGCACGCTGCGCAGATCCGAAGCCAGGAGCCAGGTGCTTCCTCCTGGTCTCCCATGCGGGTGCAGGGTCCAAGCACTTGGGCCATCCTCCGCTGCACTCCCGGGCCACAGCAGAGAGCTGGACTGGAAGAGGAGCAACCGGGACAGAATCCGGCGCCCCAACCGGAACTAGAACCTGGGGTGTGCCGGAGATGCAGGTGGAGGGTTAGCCAAGTGAGCCGCAGCGCCGGCCTACTATCACTTTCTATTAAGCCTCAAATCCTTTTGAATTCTGCGTCTTTTAATTCCTTTCCCTTCGTGCTGTATATTTGGCGCAATGGTTAAGATGCCATTTAGAAAAAAGTATCTCATATCAGAGTAGCTGGCTCAAGTCCTAGCTTGGCTTCTTTTTTTTTTTTTTTTGACAGGCAGAGTTAGACAGAGAGAGAGACAGAGAGAGAAAGGTCTTCCTTCCGTTGGTTCACTCCCCAAATGGCTGCCACAGGCGGTGTGCTGTGCCGATCCGAAGCCAGGAGCCAGGTGCTTCCTCCTTGTCTCCCATGCGGGTGCAGGGCCCAAGCACTTGGGCCATCCTCCACTGCCTTCCTGGGCCACAACAGAGAGCTGGACTGGAAGAGGAGCAACTGGGACAGAATCCGGCACCCCAACCGGGATTAGAACCCGATGTGCCTGCGCCACAGGCGGAGGATTAGCCTAGTGAGCCACAATGCTGGCCACTAGCTTGACTTTTGATCTAGCTTTTTGCTAATGTGCATTCTGGGAGGCAGCAGGTGGTGGCTCAAGTACTTAGGTACCTTCCACCAGTGTAGGATACTCGAATTGAATTCCAGGCTCCTGGTTTCAGCCCTAGTTGTTGTAGGCATTTGGGGAGTGAACCAGTGGGTGGAAGAACTTTCTCTGATGGAATTTCTGCCTTTCAAATAAAATGGAAAAAAAAGAAAATAATAATTCTCTAAATTATGCTGATTCCATAAATAAAATTGTAATGAGATAAGGCTTATTTAATTAGAACTTCTATCAATTATTGTGAAATTCTTTGCCATGTTTATGTGTTCAATATAGTAATCTCAACCATCTGTGGTTATAAGAGTTATTGTTTTAGGAATCCTGAAACTAGTAACAAATTTCACTTATTGGTATCATTCCTCCATTGATAGTTTCAATGCTGACATGTTCAGCAATAAATTTAAACCTTTTGAAAGTTTTTTTCAGTAGCATAATTATATATTCAGGCGTGTATTATTACTAGCTCAGGAAAAAGTGATTTAATGATTCAGTTTCAGAATGAGTTGCACATCTTACCTCAAGAGATAAGTATGGGGCCGGCGCCATGGCTCACTTGGTTAATCCTCCGCCTGCAGCTCTGGCATCCCATATGGGTGCCAGTTCTAGTCCCGGTTGGGACACTGGATTCTGTCCTAGTTGCTCCTCTTCCAGTCCAGCTCTCTGCTGTGGCCCGGGAAGGCAGTGGAGGATGACCCGAGTGCTTGGGCTCCTGTACCCGCATGGGAGACCAGGAGGAAGCACCTGGCTCCTGGCTTTGGATCGGTGCCGCGCCAGCCATTGCGACCATTTTGGGGAGTGAACCAATGGAAGGAAGACCTTTCTCTCTGTCTCTCTCTCTCACTGTCTGTAACCCTACATGTCAAATTAAAAAAAAAAAAAAAGAGAGAGAGAGAGAGAGATAAATACATCACTGAGAGGCAATTCAACAATCTTCAATTCTCAGTATTTAGCATTTACAAAAGAAATCCTGATTTTTTTTATTTTTTATTTTTTATTTTTTTGCTTTCTCATACCTTGTCCTTAGTGCATATTGTCAGATTTCACTGCCCTCTGAGCAGTGGTCTGAAATTCAAACCAAGTTTTTAAGAATCTGTCACTGGATCTTGGAAAGATCTGGAGGATTCATGTTGGTACAAACCTTCTTAGTTCCACATTCTGTTCCAGCACAGTCCTTGGAAACTGGAAACAGAATATTTGGCAGCATAAGGGAACTGAAAATAGGATATTTTTTCTGTTTTCTTTTTTTGTCGCCTATAATGTTTTTGAAGACTGCAATATTTATATTCATTTGATCACTCCATGTCATTGTTAATTAGATGACTTTCTTATTTAAATGAGCTGTCTTCAATCTGATTTATTTATTTTATTCTACCAATTATTTTTAAGGTGCTGATTTTGTTATTTTTGTTATAGCATATTTGGAGGTGGTGAATAGAGGATGTTAGAAATCATAAGGATTTGTAAATATACTGGAGTTTCATTCACTAGTTTGTCTCAGATATTTTATTATTCCCAGCTCTAGTCTCAGGATGAAAGATCTCTGAGAGCCAAATACTAAAACCATCATTTTGAATTTGCCAACAGAATTTGATTTAACTTTGAGATAGTACAAATATTAAATTTCCTTTCATGAGCAGTAAGCCCCAAGAAGATAATTTTAAAGGTTATTTGTTAAAAGTAATTTTTTCAGAATAAGAGGGAGAAAAGCTATCGCTTCTTTCCTCCACAAAATACAGGGTTTTTAGATAAATAAAATTGGAAGAAAGGAACAGACATCTGGAAAAGAAATACATTTGAATCTATACTTTATATGTTTAAGATAAATTGCAAGAATGTCACAATTGCACAGCTGAAGGGCTAAGGGTGAGTTGGTAGCAAGGGTCAGATCAAACCATGGGAGATGAGAGGTGGTAAATTCCAGAAAGGAAGCCTCCATCCCGTATACTCCTGGGCCACTCACCTTGCAGATGAGCTTCATTACAGTTGGTATCTTCTATGCCCAACACAGTTAGAATGTTCTGAGCATCCTAGAAAAGGCACAATTCAACACTGTTCAAGAGGCAGGAACACGCTAGGAACTAGATGATATTGTTGGTAGATGGCATGATCCTACCTTAGATGGAAGTCATGTGTTAGATTCCTGAGTGGAGGAGCTGATATTAGCAATGTGGTGCTATGCAAAATAGTAAATAGGAATCCTGGGACATTGAGGGTCGTGGCTTCACACAGGGGAGGTTTTTTTTTTTTTCTGATTATCATAATTGCATGCTGTCTTGAATTCCTCTTAAATATCTTTGAGAATAATCAGATAATCTATACTGAGGTGTAGACATCTAGCCTCACATGTGATAAAAACAGATGCAGAGATAGAAATGAACAAACACTTGTTGTCAAGATGCTGAGAATACAGGGGAGCCTCACAAAGTTAGAAGAAAATAGTATTAGAAGACCATGGAGATGCATGCATAGGTTTTACATAATGCACATTTTCCATGAACTCTTTGATGATCCCTCATACCTGTGCTGATATTGAGAAAGATGACCAATGTTGACATTAACCAATCATCTGTAATGAAAATTTGAATTTAGAGAAAAATCTAAATAGTGATTTTTTTTCTAATTGTTTTTTTTTTCACTTTGCACTGAACATTGTAGTTAATAAATCTGTCTCATTCTCCTGTCCCTATCTCTTTACGATTATTTCTTTCCTAGGATAGTACATTAAAAAGAAGAGAAAAGGAGCAATAAATAAAAGCTGAGAAAGCCTAAGATGATCATGGCTAATGATTTCTTTCTTATCTCATTGGATTTTTAATTTATTGCCTACTGCTGGAATATATGAAAGTTCTAATATGTAATTTGTTGGCATTAATATACATCATGGAATTTGGGATAAATATAAATAGTGTAAAATCTACTTTAACAGATGGTTTTGTTCTTAAAGCACAATTTTTGACAGAACAATGCTATATAGTCGTCTTACTTAGCTTTTTGCTTTCCTTGTTACTTTCGCTCCGATCAGTAGAAAATAAAATGTCTTTAGCAAATGGAAAAATGTCCAAAACGTTTGATCCCATTTAAGTATTAACTTAAGAAATCAGTTATCTGGAGGCTGAGAATCATTCTGGATTATTAACCTTAAACTTCTGCTTACAGAGATCATTTTTATAAGCCTGATCAGAGATGGCAGTTGGATCTTTTTGAGCTTTGTTTTCACCCATCCTGATGTCTAAAAATTACAGAAAGCTTTGATCATTCAGGCTGTACAATTAGCCAATTGTGCTGGGTTTTTTTTTCAAAAGCAATTTCATTAACTCAATATTATATTAAAATAGTGTTTCTATGTTTAAATTTAACTTATTCTGTAAAAGCCATTGGAGAATTTAGTACTGTGTAAAAGACAAGCCATGAATCATAAAGAAATGGAATGGCAAATTGCCATGAATTGTTTAAGAAAACATTGTAATATGTATTCCAAGACGGAAGTAGGAAAATATCCTCAATGAAAAGTTAACGCATGTACTAGGAAGAAAACATCTTACTTTAAATATTACGATTGATTTTTAATTAATATTAATTACTTTAATCATTTTAATGCAGTTAGTCTTCACTTTAAATACATAAACACTTCCTTGCATGATTTACTACATTTTCAATAAACATTGCAGCATGAGATTGATTTCTTTTTGATAGCCTGCTGAGATTCGCACCAGCACATGAATTCTAAGAGTGTGTGAATAAGTGTGTGGTGATTAAGTATGGCATATCTTTGGATCGTGGGGTATTTTGCTGGATGGTTTGCTTAAGTGTGATTATGAAAATAGAAATTTAGGAATTGATTAAAGGCAGCATTAGGATATCAGAAACTTAGGGTTTGGGTAGAGATTTCATGATCCAAAGACGAACGTGGCCTTTGGAATGCTTTTTGGTTTTATTTGATTCTATATGCTGCCAAATTCACTCTGCCTTCTACATTCGAGAACTAGGAAGCCACAGGCATGTGAAGTAGTGCTTCAATTAATGCCTTTTTATTCTGACTTCAGTATCACTATTTTTCTATATCTTAATGCTTTTTTAAATAATTTAGACCTATCCTTTTTTTGGTTGTACATTTTTCATTTATGCAATTTTAGAAATTTCAAAGGGTTATTAAATTGATTGAACATCTATTCACGTTTGAGAGCATGTCTTAATATGTAAATTATATCTGCTAAAAACCTTTGTGTAGTCATTATGAGATGTTAAATTTCTTTAATACTTTGTCAGAGAATGACTTTTAAGATACAAATTAATTAGTCTGCAGATATTTTTATCCTTACTATGCAACTATTATTATCACCAATGCATAATTGCCTCCAGTGTTGTTTTTAATTCTGTCCTTTCCTCCAAACTCATGTTTCCATTTTGGCATCCCAATGATCTGCAAAGAGGCCACCAAATTTAGTTTTCATTTGTTAAATTTACCAAAGATAGGTATTACTCTCTTATTTAACATTTAAACATTTTTTTAGTAATGTTTTAATACTTTAATTATTTCCAAGTAGATGGAGTATCATGTGGCAATCACAATTGTCTTTCAGCACATAATTTTTGAAATCATACATCTAATCAAAGAGAAACAACTCGTTGGTCCACCACAAATGCTTAGAAGGGTACTGTGTAGAGTAGAGCTAGTTTTCTCACATAGAAACTAATTTCCATGCCGAAAACTGTTTCATTTCATAGCCAAGGTTGGTTTTACAGCACTTGGATAAAGAAGGCTATGCTTAATGACTGTTTATTTTTGATCACTTACAGTGCTTCAGTATTTTAATCTAGTAATGTACGGTCCTATGGGTAAATTTAATGTATTACACGAAATATTTTTATTCATCACAATCTTAATATACTTCTTATACCCGTATTCCAAGAAAAATAGTTGATTTGCTTACTTTTTAATATCAGAACTGACTGATGTAATGTCTTTCAATATCTTTGGTTTATTTTAGGATTTAATTATTTAAATTAATTATCATAAGAACAATACTCATGGTCTTTAGAGCAGTAGGAACTTTTCATTGATTTGAAGATTAACTGTCAGAATAAAGGGGTAAATATTTTGATGAAATGGTTAAAACAGGTGCTAACACTACAGTTAACAGTTGAAGGAAATAAAGCATATCATTTATAAGTTCCACCTTTCATTATGTACTGTGTGGAAGCAATTTTGTAATACATGGAGAAAACTTAAAATTCTGAACATGTTAGAATTGGGGAAGTGGGGGGCCGGGGCCGTGGCTCACTTGGTTAATCCTCCGCCTGCGGCTCCAGCATCCCATATGGGCACCGGATTCTAGTCCCTGTTGCTCCTCTTCTAGTCCAGCTCTCTGCTGTGGCCCTGGAGGGCAGTGGAGGATGGCCCAAGTGCTTGGGCCCCGCACCTGCATGGGAGACCAGAAGGAAGCACCTGGCTCCTGGCTCCTGGCTTCGGATAGCCGCAGCGCCGGCGGTGGTGGCCATTTGGGGAGTGAATCAACAGAAGGAAGACCTTTCTCTCTGTCTCTTTTTCTGTCTATAACTCTACCTGTTAAATAAATAATAAAAAATGAAAAAAAAAAGAATTGTGGAAGTGGCAACTTCAGTTGATTTTTTGAAAATATCATAATTAGTCTTAATTAGTCACTTAATTTTTTGAGCTTTGCTATTGCATTTTTTGGACTTAAATTTCAGATAAATTCTGCAGTTGGCCTGTGAGATATCTTTTTAGAACTCTCACTGAATTTCATTTTTGCTAACTTTTCTTTTCAGACAAAATAATTGCCTTATTCATAGCATTTACTGACTATCATGAAAAATTATAAATTATACATTGTTTCAAGAGGTAAATTTTTTAAATGGTTTGAAGAATTTTGACTAATTTTAGCTATTTAGGAACCCCTATTTTACAGAATAGGTATTACTAAAACACTTATCAATGTTGTTTGTATCAGATTCCTGTGTTACATAGCTGTTGGTTTCACAGAATTGGGGAGCTATATATTTTCTGGTGTATGTTTCCTTTATATATTCATTTCTCTTTTATTCTGTTGTAATTGTCACACACTGTTAAAAACAGAGATTGGATTTACAACACATTTTATGAGATTAGTAAACATTAAAACAATCATATAATGCCATTTCATTATATATACTAAGTGAATTTAGAACACATTTATATTCTTAAAACTCACAATGTACTGCATTAATTTTTAATCAAAGAAATTGAGTATATACCCTTTGGAAATTTACAGATTTTATCTACCAAAGTATTTAGGCTAAGTAATTGCAAAATATACAAAAAGCACAAGAACTTCTAAACCTGAGCAACCTTAGGGGATGGAAAAAAATATCAGGATAAGTGGGGGATATAATGAAAGTTTAAATTGACATGCCTTATCTATTGAGCTACGCAAAACTTCCTTCTAAAATACTGGCTGTTTTCATATTTCATTTCACAGAGCATAGTAGCATTTTTTTTTCTTTTTTTACAAGCAGAGTGGACAGTGAGAGACAGAGAGAAAGGTCTTCCTTTTCTGTTGGTTCATCCTCCAGTGGCCGCTGCGGCCAGCGCACCACGCTGATCCGAAGCCAGGAGCCAGGTGCTTTCCCTGGTCTCCCATACGGGTGCAGGGCCCAAGCACTTGGGTCATCCTCCACTGCACTCCCGGGCCACAGCAGAGAGCTGGACAGGAAGAGGGGCAACCGGGACAGAATCTGGCACCCCGACCAGGACTAGAACCCGGTGTGCTGGCGCCGCAGGCAGAGGATTAGCATAGTGAGCCGTGGCACCGGCCAGTAGCATCTTTATTTTTCAGATCACTAGCAGTTCTAAAAAGATTTAAGGCCAAGTGATTCTTGATGCCTTTACCTTCCCTCACTCTCACTGTTCATTCTCCCAGCTTTCTTCTCTGTCTTGAGGTTTGTAGCATATCCTGAGAAGGAGCTGGAACTGAAGCAGTGTTCATTGTTTGACCTAATGGGTGCATACACTGTATTGATACACATATTAATAAAGTTTTTCAGACTATCTAATTAAATTTAGTAAATTTGAAGTTGAAGATTTCAGCCATTTTATAGTAATTTTCAAATCACGTTTTTAAGTGAAAAGGGTTCTTTCTGCTCTTAAAATTGTCACATATGTAACATAGGAAATATTCTGTCAGTTGGCTGGTTGTACCTCTAGAATATGATTTGTATGGGTAATACCTTAAATTCTTCTTGTGATCATGTTAAATTGATTTTCTAGTCCACTGAAGGAAATATATGTAACTAAAATGTATGTTTTAAAATTACTCTAATTAATTGATGACAATTCAGAAAAGCTATGACGGTATTAGACTTTTAGCAATACTCCACAGTATGAATTACATTTTTGTATCTTTGCTCTTATATTTTCACATTTCTTAGCAATCTATTGGCAAAAAAAAAATATGAAAAAAGAAACCTCCACATTGACAAAATGAATTTTAGGAAGAGTAGAATTATGTTCTAGTGTTCTATTTTAAAATGGCATCGCATGTACAAATTATTCAGTTTCTAAATGTTCCAAAGAAATCTTGCACTATCTAAATTTTCCAGAAGTCTCTCCAACCAATTCTCTTGTGCGTGCACACACATACACACAGTCATCAAATTGGAAAGATTCAATTGGAACATAAGCTATGTTTGGATGATGGATCAAAATAGTAAATCCAGCCTGCAAACACCTCTTCATACATAATGCACGTCTCTGCAAACATTTTGTGTAACAGGGACTTTGGAAGCAGTTTCCATTGAGAGTGTGTGGATTGAATTGCAATTAACCTTGTTATTTTCCTGTGACTTCGTCATATTCCCTGGCTTTGCTTTTTAATATATTTGTGTGCAGTGTGTGTTGGTGGTGATATGAGTGTGTGTGTGTATGAGAGTGTTTCAACCATAAGCATACCTTTGTCAAATCAACGATTAAGAATGTTATACTACTATAATTTTAAGATCTGTGATTACCTTAAAATTTACTGTATAAGAGTGCAATGGTCATTTTTCCATTCAATTACTGTTTAGGCTGTTGTCTATATCCCCAAGAAACTAGGATCTTTTCACTTTTTACTTGTTAAACTTCTTATTCAGTGCCATCTTAAGCCTTTTTACTGTAATGTAAACTTTTTTAAAGATTTATTTATTTATTTGAAAGGCAGAGTTACACAGAGAGAGAAAGAGAGGCAGAGAGAGAGAGAGTCTTCCAACCTCTGGTTAACTCCCCAGATGGCGGCAACGGCTGGAGCTGTGCCAATCCAAATCCAGGGACCAAGAGCTTCTTCTGGGTCTCCCTCATGGGTTCAGGGGCCCAAGGACTTGGGCCATCTTCTACTGTTTTCCCAGGCCATAGCAGAGAGCTGGATTAGAAGTGGAGCAGCTGGGACTTGAACCGGTTCCCATATGGGATGCTGGCACTGCAGGCAGTGGCTTTACCCACTATGCTACAGCACCGGCCCCTGTAATGTAAACTTAAAATATGTTCTCTCAAAAACTAAAAACAGAAAGAACGGGAGAAAGAATGAGAATGGTAGGGAGAAAAGGGGAGGGAGAGAGGGAGGAAGGAAGGGAATATCTTTATGTCCTTAGAATTGTATCTATACATCACATTGAATCTATTAAAAACTAATTAAAAATTAAAGTAATAAAATATTTCAGTAAAAAATAAAAATTTCCCTTTTTAGTGAGGACTGTTTGCATTTTTAGCTTTAGCCAATTTAGCTTCATCTACTGTTAAAAAATATTATTGAATCAGTGCAAAACACATAAACGCCAACAGTTCATGGAATTCATAACTTCTTTCATATCTGTCACTTTGACAGTTTTTATTTGTCTTTTGTCTCTATTCCATCTTCTCCCCTTGTCTTGTTCTCTGCCATTGAAGTGATAATTTTCATGGGCTTTTTTGATGTAAGTTATTGAAAATGGTAATAGTAGTTGAACCAGTAATGACCCTTACCTCTTTCTCTACCCTGTGACATATTCTGTTTAAATACAGAGGACTTTGGTATGTTTTAACTTTAATATTTTTTCTTTTGAAATATATTTCTTCAGTTATTTTTTTTTCAAATTTAAAGGACTTTTGCATATACTTGCTGAATTTTTCAACTGTAGCTACGCTGAATCAGTTTTCCCAACTTAGTTTACAGACTTGGTGACTGACGAAAACTGAAGGGTGAAAGGATATTGGCTTTTTATGGTAGCCATAAAAAATAAACATAAGGAATCAACATTTAGCTTAGCAGCCAAGATGCTCCTTAACACAACTGTGTCCCTCATCCGAGTGCCTAACTTCTTTTTTTTTTATTAAACTTTTATTTAATGAATATAAATTTCCAAAGTACAGCTCATGGGTTACAATGGCTTCCCCCTCCCAAAACTTCCCTCCCACCCACAACCCTCCCCTTTCCCGCTCCCTCTCCCCTTCCAATCACATCATGATTCATTTTCAATTCTCTTTATATACAAAAGATCAGTTTAGTATAAATTAGATAACGATTTCAACAGTTTGCCCCCATATAGCAACACAAAGTGAGAAAAAAAATACTGTTGGAGTACTAGTTATAGCATTAAATAAGAGTGTACAGCACATTAAAGGCAGAGATCCTACATAATATTTTTTTAAAAATTAATTAATTTTCTATGCCATTTCCAATTTAACACCAGGTTTGTTTTTTTTTTTTTCCATTTCCAATTATCTTTATATACAGGAGATCGATTCAGTATATAATTAGTAAAGATCTCATCAGTTTGTACCCACGCAGAAACACAAAGTGTAAAATTCCGAGTGCCTAACTTCTATTCCTGCCTATAACTTTGGACTCAGGCTTCCTGCTTATATGGACCTGGCAGGCAGTGGTCATGGCTTAAGTCATTGGATTCCTCCAACTCCTTTCAGAGACCTGAATTCTGTTCCTAGCTCCTGGCTTTGGTTCTGGCCCAGCCGTGGTTATTATTGAAATTTAGAAAGTGTACCAACTGATGGGCACTCTCACTCTCTTGCTCTCTCTCTCTTTCTACCTATTAAATAAACAAATAAATAAACATGAACATGAACATGAACATAAATGTAGTGCTGTAATATAGAGCTTTAATGTTGAAGAAAGAAAATTAACTCAATAGGCCATTTCATTTATAATCTGTTTCACATGATGTCAAGTACTGTATATTCTCTAGTTTGTTAACTGATTTTTTTTTGTTTTTAAGATTTATTTATTTTATTTGAAAGGTGGAGTTAGAGAGAGGAGAGAGACAGAGGGAGTGTGTGAAAGAGATCTTCTATCCACTGGTTCACTCTCCGAATAACAGTAACAGCCAGAGCTGGGCCAGGATGAAGCCAGGAACCAGAAGCCTCATCGGGATCACCCTCATGGTTTCAGGGGCTCAGGGAGTTGGACCATCATCTGCTGCTTTCCCAGGAGCATTAGTGGTGAGCTGGATGAGAAGTGGAGTAACCAGTAGTTGAATCAGCATCAATACAGGATGCCATCAGCATCACAGGAAGTGGCAACTTAACCCATTGTGCCGCAATGTTGGTCCTAATTTATTCTCTCTTAATTCCACTTCACTAAGAAGGGAAATAATGAGAAATCATAAAACAAAGTTATTATATGTGATGATAAAATTATATTGACTGAAATCTTTATTGAAGGATCTGTATGTCTCTACACAATCTGAATATTTAAATGCTAAAGGTTTTTGCAAAGTTTTCATGGCAAAAGACTTGTATTTTCACTCATAATTTGAAAAAAATAAAGTTCCAAAAACAAATATTAACAATTCATTTTGTTAGTTTATTAAAGTGGAGAATTAATGATGGGTTATAGCTTCTAATCAGTATGCTCCTCCCAGTATCATTATAGTGAACTGAGATATTTAAAGGTCAAATCAAAGAAACAAATGAAGTTGTCTTTGAAATTCTTTCAATGCTTTTAGAAGTCTGATCATTTCGGCATCCCTAAGAGGAGTGCTGGTTCAAGTCTGGGTTGCTCTGTTTCCCAACCAGTTCCCTTATAATGCGCATGGGAAGGAAGCAGTAGATGGCCTAATGGCATGGGCTTCTGCCACCCATGTGGAAGACCTGAATGGCATTTTTGGTTCCTGGTTTCCCCCTGGCTCACCCTGGCCTTGCAGCCACTTGTGGAGTAAACCAGCCAAATTTCTTTCTGTCTCTCTCTCTCAGTCACTCTCTCTTCATAAATAAACTAAACATAAATAAATACATAAATAAATAAATCTATAAAAACTCTTTCAAGAATCAAAGATTCTCATTTGGTAGTTTTGGTCTAGTAGACTGAAATCTCTATGACAGGAAGTATTTTCTGCTGTATCAGTTGGATTGTTACTGTTAATGATTGAAAACATTAATCCTCTTTTAATCTTTTATCCTATTTTAATGGGATTTGTCAGAGTTAGACACGAATAGATTTCCTCAAGCATCAAGTAAACAATATAATAGCTTTAGGAGCATAAGATTATTTTATTTAATTATTATTACTGAGCTATTTAATTATCATAATATGTCTACATATGTCTCTTATGGAGACCAATAAGCTCTGTGTGAAATTACTAGGTAAGATTGGGAATATTCTCCTTTCTCTTCCTTTTTTGTAAGCAGAAAAAGGTTAACCATTTAGGGTTTTTTTTTCCTCTCGGATTACTGAGGAAGTAGAAAAGCTACAATTTAGGGCATGGATTTGTTATTGGTGGGGGTGACATGGGGAGGGTGCTACAGCTTAGTGTCTTTAACACCAAGGGGTTTTTGTCATGCTCTAATTTTAGTTTTTTTTTCATATGTGAAATAGATATAGTAATATATTTCTCAATGAGAAAAGCCATAGGATTAAAAATATATCAATTCTACAAGAGGATGCACAGCAAATAGTTGACACCTAATAAAGCCCAACAATACTTCCTATTCTAAAATGCAAGAAAAATATGCCTAGTTTATTAATAGTTTGTTATATTCTTGTGTGGTGTAGAAAAAGTACAACAAATTGATTATCCTTCATGTTGCACAGTTTGGAGATTGAATGAAGAATTGTTTGAGAAATTTAAGTATGTTGGTTTAGAGTTCACTTACCTGTAACCTGAAAATGGGTTCCTTGAGATTGTTTGCAAAGGAATTATGATGACAGAGACCACATGAGAGAGTGCTCAGGAACCTGAAACTGCTGAGGATACTGCCCTCTAGCATGAAGTCTCCTACTAACAACACAATGGATTTAAACACTTGACTTTACAGGTCACTTTCTAGGACTGATATCCTAAGTGTGATGTTTGAATAATGCACTTGTTAGGATATGACCTAAAGTCAAATTCCGAAGAGTTTGGTTCATCCAGGTAATCTTTCAATTTAGGGTTATGATGAGGTTCAGAATTTTGTTTTCTATGGGTTCAAAATATTCCTCCACTGGGACTGCTTTCTTGCAAGGAAAAAACAATTTTCTTGTGATAGCGTTACTAGATATTATTCTTCTTTCACATTTAGTAAGCCCATTACTTATTGAATATATTCAACGGTGGCAAATGTATTGTTCTAGCCCTTGAAAGGATGAAATGCCTATCAAAATGGAAAAGAAACAACAGAGAGGAGGAAAGGTAAATATATGAAGGGTATGTATGTGTCAAAGAGAGACAGAGAGACAGAGAGAGAGAGAAATGTACTAAAGGGTTGTATGATAACCTCTTTAATAAAGTGGGAGCACAGAGAAGGAAGTATGTGAATTCAAAGGTCAGGAAAAAATACACTCATGAAGAAACACTTGAACTAGATTACAAAGAGGAATTTTTTAAGGCACATAAAAGAGGGATTGCAGCAAAGAAAACAAAAAGCACAAACGCCGGAATCATCCTGGCACATTCTTGATACCATCAGTATCCTAACATGGGTAGAGAAACATGCAAGTGTTGTATATTTCAGAAGATAACTGCACAGTACTGAGACAGGTACCTTTCTTGAATGCCATGAGTTTACCCTATAGGTGAAATAGAACCATTTATCAATCGTAAGCAAAGGGGCCATCATTAAATGCATTATGGCATAGCAGGTAAGCCTCCATTTGTGATGCAGGCATCCCATATGGGTGGTGGTTCATGACCTGGCTGGTTCAGTTCAGATCCAGTCCCTGCTAATGTACCTGGAAAAGCAGCACAAGATGGCCCATGTGCTTGGGCCCCTGCACCCATGTGAGAGACCTGGAAGAAGCTCTAGTTTCTTAGCTTTTTGCTGCCTCAGCCATAGCCAATTCAGTCATTTGAGGGAGTGAGCCAGCAGATGGAAGCTTCTCTCTCTCCCTCTCCCTCTCTCTCTTCCTCTCCCTCTCCCTCTCCCTCTCCTTCTCCCTCTCTAACTCTGCCTTTCAAATAAATTAAAAAAAAAAAAACTCTTAAAAGAAAAAAAAAAGAAAATGGCTCTGTCATCAGTTTGAAGAGTGTTGGAAGACAAAAAGTATGTTAATATTCAATAGTAATAGCCCAGGTGAAAAGAAGATGGGATTTAGACCAAGGTGATGTGGATGTGATGTGAGAAGAGGCAGCTTTTCACTGGTATTAGGTTAGCTTGGTTGAGAAGAGATCTGTCCAGAGAGGAGCACCTGGTCTCTCAGATGTGGCTGCGATGTTCTTGCTATATACGTATACATTACACATATATGCTGTCCATTTATACTACTTACACACATACATTTGCATGTCCCTCCTTTTTGAGCAGAAGTATTGAGATGAATAGCATCTGAATAGTAAATAAACAGTGGTCTCTTGTGGTAGCATAATAATGACCAATTGACCCTAAAGGCATTCACCTATCACCCCTAGATATGAACCTCTAAATATGTTACTGTACCTGACAAAAGGCAACTAAGGAAGAAGATGGAATTAAAGTTGCTAATCAGCTGACCTTAAATAGGAAGATTATTCTGAATTATCTAGGAATTATCAAGTTAATCCAAAGGTTCCTTAAATGTGGAAGAGAAATGCATCTCAGGTTGAGGAGATGTGAGGAAGGTAGCTGGCCACTGCTGGGTTTGAAGCTAAAGAGGTCCTTAGAGAAGGACTGAGGCAGTCAGCAGAGGGTGGAAAGGTCTGGAAGTGAATTCTCCCCTAGAGCCTCCAAAAGATACGTAGCTCTTGCAGTATCTTTTTTTTTAAGAATTATTTATTTTTATTTGAAAGTCAGAGTTACATAGAGAGAGACGAGAGGCAGAGAGAGAGAGAAAGAGAGAAGAGGTCTTCCATCCACTGGTTCATTCCCCAATTGGCTGCAATGATTGGAGCTATGCTGATCTGAAGCCAGGAGCCAGGAGCTTCCTCCGGGTCTCCCATGTGGGTCCAAGAGCCCAAGGACTTGGGCAATCTTGTACTGCTTTCCCAGGCCACAGCAGAGAGCTGGATCAGAAGTGAAGCAGCCGGGACTCGAACTGGTGCCCACATGGGATACCAGCACTGCAGGAGGTGGCTTTACCCCCACGCCACAGTGTTGGCCCCTCTTGCAGCATCTTAATACCTTTGTTCTTATGGACCAAGTTTATGTCAATTTGTTACAGTTATTTAAGAAATTAATCTGTGGAACATGAAGGAGTATTATGATTATAATTTTTTCTGTTATGTGCACTTACATAAAGATTAGAAGTAAAACCTTAATACTGAAACATCAATCCCAATATTTCCAAGGAAGTCTGTCTTACTAACATATTCATATTAGTCTTTTTCCAATAAAAAATCCTCTGAGATGGGGCCTGGGGAGGATCACAGAATGAAACCAAATGTACAGTTGCAAAAATTAGCCATGAGGAAAGAGCCTGTTTCAAAATTTATAGCTAAATAATGGCCATTATATGTGCTGAAATTTTAGCAGAATTTAATAGCATACATGATCTTGGCTTCTGATTGGCCTTCTGCTTAGCTACTGAGCATATAGTAAATTAAAATAGATCTTACAGGGAAAAACAAGTATTTAATACTTGTTACTTGCCTAACCATCTAATAATCTGTTTGCAATAAGTGTATAATGCATGTAGAGATGTGATGTAAATGTGTAGTACATCTGTGACCTTTTCTTTCTCCCACTTCTCTTGCCAAACACTTAGTAGCAGCTCCCTAGAGCCTGAATCAATGTTGTAATTAGGTTACTCTAACAAATGGTGAACTGGTCTTCAATGCTGGACATAATGTTCAGTGGTTTGGAGTGCTGAGAAATTTTATTGTTTGAGTGCATAATCCTTTGTGCCTTTTAGAGCCATTTTTGTGATTATTTTGACTGTCAATGACATTGAAGAACATAAAGGCATTATTTAGCTTTGGATATTTTAGGTGCGTCTTGCTCATGCACACAACAATTATTGGAAAGTTGTATTTTATAAGGTAGTTGAGAGTACTGTGGAGTCAAAAAGCCTGGAAAAACATGGTTTTGCTACTTATTAACCATTTAATTCTGGGCAAGTTCCTAATTCATCCAAACCTTAGTTTCCTAAAATATAAAATGAAGATAATTTTGGTTCCTATTTCATAGTGATGTTTGAAGGATTAAATGAGTTTGTACACTGAAGGTACTCAGAACAGCAGCTGGTTCATTGTAGATACTAAATAAGTGTTAGCTACAATTACTTCCTAAAACATATGAATGAAAATAGATGAAACATGCATTTTAAGTAGTTATGAAGTATAGCATATTAATAGCATACACATTGATATTTCCACAACAAACACACACACACTTTCACATCCAGCATTTCTTTGATACATCAGAAAATGGACACAAAACGAGATGGTAAATTCCTACTAATGAAACTGTGTCCCTAACTTCCTCTCTGGTACCATCCTTGAAAACTAATAAAGTGTTCCTTCGTAATCTACCTTAGTGAGATTAGGAAGAGAGATATGGTTGCCTCACACTGTTCTACTCAGCTCAGAGTGCAGAGAATCCTGTCCCTATTTTGTTTTCTTAGTTGACCAAGGTTTGTGAAGTTACAAATTAAGAATAGGAATTAAAATTTACTTTGGACAGAATCTCATACATCCTGTCCTATTGATTGAAGAACTCTACGTTTCAATCATAAAAGAGTACT
The DNA here is from genome assembly GCF_033115175.1 of Lepus europaeus. NCBI lineage: Eukaryota > Metazoa > Chordata > Mammalia > Lagomorpha > Leporidae > Lepus > Lepus europaeus. The sequence goes on from NC_084827.1 coordinate 96,843,911, forward strand.
ATTAGAATATTTTGGAGAAAAAAAATATCCAGGGCAGATATTGGAAGAATGAAATATGGCTTGGATTTTCACAGTGTTGGAATCATAGATGTTAAAAGATTTTTATCTGCACCTCCCCAGTACCTTTTGAAGGATTCAGTTACTTTTTTGTAAGATATATTTTATTTATTTAAAAGGCAGAATTACGGGGGACACACAGAGAGAGAGAGAGAGAGAGAGAGAGAGGTGTCATCTATTCATTGATTCACTCCCCCAAATGGCTGCAAAGGCCAGGCTGAAGCCAGGAGCCTGGAGCTGCTTCCAGGTCTCCTATGTGGATGCAGGGCCCAAACACTTGGGCCATCTTCCTCTACTTTTCAAGGCACATTAGCAGAGAGCTGGATCGAAAGTGGAGCAGCCAGGACTAGAACGAAAGCCCACATGGGATGCTGGCACTGCAGATGGCAGCTTTGCCTGCTATACTGCAATGCTGGCTCCAGATTCAGTTACTTTTAAAGATTCATTTATTTATGTGTTTATTTGAAAGAGTTACAGAGAGAGACATGGAGAGAAGGAGGGAAGAGGAGAAAGAGAGAGAGAGAGAGAGAGAGAGAGAGAGAGAGATCATCCATCCATTGGGATCAATGCCCAGATGGCCACAACAGCCAGGGCTGGACCAGGCTGAAATCAGGAGCCTGGAACTCCATCTGGATCTCCCACATGAGTGGCAGAGGCCCACATACTTGTAGCATCTTCCACTGCTTTCCCAGCCACATTAGTAGGGAACTGGATTAGAAGTGGAGCTGCCAGGACTCAAACAGGTGCTGAAAGCAGCAGCGTAACCTGCTGAGCCATAGCACCTGCCCAAGGTTCAGTTTTGTTTAGAGGCTTTAATGAGGTTCAGAAATCCGTTTCTTGTTGTGTTTTTCATTCTGCTCAGAATGAGACAGAGAAAGGAAATACAGAGATAAGCTCTCACATGGCAGTATACAGAAGGATTCCTAGCACCTTACTATTAACTTCCTAGATTAGCCATAGAGTTGTAATATTTCTATGTTTTTTCCAAAAATGTGTGTAGGAGGAAAAATGCCCAAAACATACTTTTTTTTATTTTATTTTTTTTATTTTTGACAGGCAGAGTGGACAGTGAGAGAGAGAGAGACAGAGAGAAAGGTCTTCTTTTGCCGTTGGTTCACCCTCCAATGGCCGCCGCGGTAGCGCGCTGCGGCCGGCGCACCGCGCTGTTCCGATGGCAGGAGCCAGGTGCTTATCCTGGTCTCCCATGGGGTGCAGGGCCCAAGAACTTGGGCCATCCTCTACTGCACTCCCTGGCCACAGCAGAGAGCTGGCCTGGAAGAGGGGCAACCGGGACAGGATCGGTGCCCCGACCGGGACTAGAACCCGGTGTGCCGGCGCCGCAAGGCGGAGGATTAGCCTACTGAGCCACAGCGCCGGCCCAAAACATACTTTTAAGTGACTTAAAAACGTTCAACTTGTGGCCGGCGCCGTGGCTTAATAGGCTAATCCTCCGCCTTGCGGCACTGGCACACCGGGTTCTAGTCCCGGTTGGGGAGCCGGATTCTATCCCGGTTGCCTCTCTTCCAGGCCAGCTCTCTGCTATGGCCCGGGAAGGCAGTGGAGGATGGCCCAAGTGCTTGGGCCCTGCACCCGCATGGGAGACCAGGAGAAGCGCCTGGCTCCTGGCTTCGGATCAGCGCAATGAGCCGGCTGCAGTGGCCATTGGAGGGTGAACCAACGGCAAAAAGGAAGACCTTTCTCTCTGTCTCTCTCTCACTGTCTACTCTGCCTCTCAAAAAAAAAAAAAAAAAATCAACTTGTTAAATTCTGATAAAGCTCTATGATGTAAGCATTGTAATAATCTCCATTTTAGAGAAAAAAAAACCTGAAGTACAGGTTAACTAGTTAAAGGGGCACAGCTACTAAATGCTGGAGTCAGACTTAAATGCAGGTGACCTTATAGCCTATCTTTTTAATTGTAAGAGATGGTGTCTCTTTCTATACAAGAACTTCAAGGGTAAATACTTTTTGTGTTTCTATTTTTTTTTTTCAAAAGTTCCCGGTTTAAATTCACTGTAGGCAGAAACCTTAGAATGCATCTGTATCACTGCCATTATTGATTGGTTTAGATGGGGGGGGGGGGGGCGGGATAAAGCCCACCTTCTTGAACACATTTTGTAAGGAAATCAAACATCAATTCATGAGAGAATGATATAATTATGGTACTATTTATTTTTTAACAATTTCAAATAAAGGGAGCATTGCAATTTTTCTTTTTAGGGGTTAGCAATTCGGTGTTTATGTTATGCCTTATCTCAAGTTGAAGGTTTACTTTAATGCTGCATCAATAACTATGGTGAGGGTACACTTGGTTTCCCAATGATAATGTTACGTACAGATTTTTAAAACAATGCTTAATATTCCAAATTTCTTGTTTTCCACAGAAATAGTATTTATTTATGAGCATTGCAGAACTGCACAAAATTTAAATTTAACTTATCCATCTGAACCAAAAAGAAACTGATATCATAAAAAAGAAGATTCTTTGAGTGGAAAGAGGAGATAACTTTTGTAATAAAGGCTCAAGTTTTTCAAGGAGAGTAATGAATGCAAATAGAAGACAGTTTAATTCTCTGAAAGTCTGAGCGTGCTTCAGAAACTCTGTGACATAAGGGTTAGAGAATTCTACAAAGGTTGGGTTGTGTTCAAGTTACTTGTGTCCTGGTTCTGTGACTGTCCAAGTTTCTTTATTTCCCTTTGGCTGTTTTCTACTTGATAAACTATGCACAGTAATAGTACCTATCTTGTAGAAACATTATGAAAATTAAATAATTTAATATGCAAAGTAGTCAGAACAGTGTTCACAATATGCTCATAAGTTTAGATTTTTTTGTCATGATGATGGTGGTGGTGAGGAGGAAGTGAAGGAGGAAGAAAAGAAGGACTTCACTGAATTATAGATGCTGAGGAGAGAGAGAGAGAGAATCTTCATTTGGTAGTCTACTCCCTAAATGCTGACAACAACCAGTGTTGGGCTAGGCTGAATGTGAGCCCAGAGATCCATCTGCATCTCCCAAGTGGTTGGCAGGGATGCAATTTCTTGAGCCATCATCTCGTGCCTCTCAGATTGTACACTAGTAGAAAACTGGATCAGAAGCTGAGGCTGGACTAGATCCCTGGGATTCTGATATGGGATGTGGATGTCCCAGGGGCAGCTTTACCTGCCGTACCAAAACAGCCACACCTGAATTAATGTAAGCATGCTAAATAGCAGATTAGGCATAGCAACATTAAGTAAGTGAAATAAACTCTAAATGCTGCTCGTATCAACTGTTCTCTTACAGAGAATATATGATGACTACATGATAGGTGTAATATGTGAATTGCAAAGATCTATATAAAGTCATTGTATTAGCTTGCCAGGGCTGCCATAACGAAATGCCATAGATGGGGTGATTTAAACCACAGAGCTCCATTTCTTCAGTTCTGGAGGCTCCTTCCTAAACCAACCTGTGGCTCTCCTTGACTTGCAGATGGCCACTTTCTCACCACGTCTTCACATCTCACATGGCCTTTCCTCTGTGCTCACTCATATTGGTGTCCCTCCAAGGCTTCCTCCTCTAGGTACACCAGTCCAACTAGATGAGAGCCCACCTAACAGCTTTTAACTAGGGATTGACTCAGCCCATGTGCTGTTCACCCATCTTCCACCCAGGTCTGCCAAGGCAGCTGCCATTTGGTTCTTTTTGAAACCCTAAGGAACCAGGAACAAAATGGGAGAATGATTGCTCCAACTGTAACAAAAGTGTCTACCTCCCCTTCTTTCTGTTTGCTCAAACTTTCTCAAGTTCGATTGTCATTGCATGTAGTGATTAACACATGGGAAAGTCATTGGCATACCAGATCTGTCATTCAGTCTGCACTCCTTGAACATTTCTGTGTCGTATTCCTCTGCCTATAGAGCAACTTCTTCATTTCTGCCTCTTGAAACCCTGTACATGTCCCTGGTGATGTCCAGCTAAACAAAATTCAGTACATTTTTTTTCTTTTGATGACAACTACTTTCCCTTTCCATGTAATGCAGTCCAACATATGCTTCTGTTAATTGGCCAGAAATTCCATGTTGGAAGAGAAGAGTACTTAGGAAGATACATAGGCAACTGTTCACATCCATTTCTTCAGTTTGGTACATAAAGAAATAGAGTGGCTGACATTGCCATAAATGAATGCATGAAAATTGAGATGAGAGCTTTTTGGACAGGGCATTGAGGTAACAGATATTTCAGATACAGAAAAAGACAACAGAGAAAGTGAGAGAAAGCACACACTTAATATATATATAGGTTCTCTTTTGATGTACAATGTAAATATAACCTAGATGAGGATAGCAGATGAAAATATGAAGCTGATGAAATCTAAATATTGAGAAGACATAAAGAAACTAGCAAACATTTTTGCAGGTGATTGTGTACAGCTGCTTTTAGATAGATAGGGAGTGCTTAACAATGAGCGCATGAGCTAAACAAGTTGTCCCACTGTGTATTACAGATTGCTGGTTCTAGAATTGGAATTGAGATGCATGCTATTACAGTTGAGTAAAATGATCATCTTTTCTCATTTTTATAGAAGGAGCAGTTTTCTGGATAGAGTTTCCCTGTGTCTAAATGGATGTTTTATCATTTTCTCTTATTCCTTTGATACTTATTACTGCTTCTCTGCTAGCAAAACTCTTCTAAATAGATACTGGTAGAAAAATCTGGCATACCTACTGCCACTTACAGATATGTGTTTTGTATAGTCAGACATTCTGCTTATTTTTAAACATGGATTCCAAATATATCTATGTTTTTATGGTTAATATTTCTACAGTTTTTAGGATGGGTGGGAAAAACTGTATCATCTGCTCTTGATTCAAAGTGCTTTGAGACTCGCTCTGAAGTTCAATCTTAGGGTTTAAGACACATATACCAAGGGGTTGACGATTTATCACTATGAATGTTAACTTTTGATATTTTAGCTTCTCTTATGTTACATCCATTCCATATCTTAATTTCTTGAAGGCACAGACTTGGTAACAGATATTTTTCTTAGAAACATAATATTATAAGAAGAAAAACCAAAAAGATATTTAAATATAGATTTCTTTCTAGCTAACAATCCCAGAATTTACCAAATGTCTAAGACCTCATTGTAGTTAAGCGAAATTTAAAGAAGACAGTTGACCTTAGGGGAATTTTTTTTTTTTTTTGACAGGCAGAGTTAGACAGTGAGAGAGACAGAGAGAAAGGTCTTCCTTCCTTTGGTTCACCCACCAAATGGCTGCTCCAGCCAGTGCACTGTGCCCATCTGAAGCCAGGAGCCAGGTGTCTCCCCCGGTCTCCCATGCGGGTACAGGGCCCAAGCACTTGGGCCATCCTCCACTGCCTTCCCAGGCCACAGCAGAGAGCTGGACTGGAAGAGGAGCAACCAGGACAGAATCTGGCACCCTGACCGGGACTAGAACCCAGGGTGCCATCGCTGCAGGTGGAGGATTAGCTTAGTGAGCCGCAGCGCTGGCTGCCCTTAGGTGAAATTAAAAACACTATATCTGAGTTTTTTATGTTGGAATATCAAGGGGATTTAATATGGAGAAAATACACAAGGATACTTACTTTATCTAGGAATCTGAATTGTGTAAGTTTGCCTTCTGGAAGATTTTATTAGGAGCCAGAGGAGCAAAGGTAACTTGGGAAGCAGAGTTACCATCTTTGAAAACTCTGCATGTTATGCCTTTAACATACTTAATCACAAATCAACTCTGATTGCTAGGTTCCTATATTCAAAAGCACCTTGAGATACACAAAACACTATGCAAGTGTCAGCTATTGTTTGCTTATTGAAACATAAGGTTCTTGGCAAGGCAAAAAACATAGGTAAATATGTACAGGAAAATTAAACAATTTTTCTTTATTCTCTGTCCTTATACTATATATATATATATATATATATATATTCACTCAAGTATTCCAAATTGTCATATAAGCCCAAAATTTTTGTTGAAATTCAATGCAAAATTTGCATTTTTATTATTAAAGTGATTGTATACGATAAAGGCCTTGGATATCAAAATATAAATAGGTGGGGAGAAGAGAGTTCCAGAAAGAGTGACAAGAAAATAAAGATTTGCAAAAGACACCTTTTGGGGCCCAAAAGAGAACAAAATGAACACTAATGTTATCAAAGTTTGCTAACAGGAAATTATTAATAATACTTTATAGTGTTTGAGAAATTCGAAGAAATCAAGTTGCAGTAAGTCATTAATAATGAACAACCATTTTATTACATGTAGGAGAAAAGGAAGGTAGCTGATTTTGTTTCATATATGCTATCCTCTTTTGGAGACCATGACCTTGGCTGTCTCTCATGACAGACCCTTATCAGATAATATTTTGACAGAAGACATCCAAATATAGCACACATTTTAAGAAAAGGTAATCAAATTATTGATAATACTGAGCACATGAACTTCCTTCCTCAGGTACATACAAATGAATTTTGAGATTTTCCTGGGAGGCAGTCCACCTTGGGCCTCTTGTGTATCTACTTGTCTGCCTGGGTGTGTCAAAATTCAAGGCCATGACTATTTCTTTTATTTTTTTAATGTTTATTTTGTTTATTTGAAAGGCAGAGTTAGAGAGAGAGAGACAGAGACACAAAGATCCTCCATCTGCTGGTTCATTTCCCAAGTGGCCTCAAGGGCCAGGATTGGGCCAAGTGGAAGCCAGGAGCCAGGAGCTTCTTCCAGGTCTCCCACATTAGTGCAGGGGTCCAAGCATTTTGGCCATTCTCCGCTGTGATCCCAAGTTTATTAGCAGGGAACTGGACTGGAAATGGAAAAGCTGAGATTCCAACCGGCATCCATATGAGATGATGTCACAGGCAATGGCTTTACTCTTATACCCCAATGCCAGCCCCCCACCCACAACTTTGTCAGGGATGTTTGTGCAGGAAGTGATTCTGAAAAGTGGGGAAAGCATCATGTAGTCCTGAGCTGTACTTTGTCTCCTGGTGGGTAGAACAGACTCACTGCTTGTTGAAAAAGCAGATTTCTGCAGCAAAGACCTCCCTGGCAGCACACCTTCTGTGCGTGCAAGCTCCACCTTGCCTTTGGGATGCTCTGCGGGGGTTGAGGCTTGGGGAAGCAGTGCAACTGTGCGGATATTGCCATTTCTTAGACCCAGGAATCCTGTGTCTCTGTCAGAATCCATGGAGCTTGGTAGGCTAGTTTATCAGTTCTTACAATTATTTCAGAGTGAATGATCCTGCCATGAGCTTGTCTCCCCATAATCATACTTAGTTAAGAAGAGTAAGATTCCACCAAAGGCCTATGAGGAGCAATTCATTAACTCAATCATCTACTTGTCAATTTATCAATCACTAATAAGTGATTGTATTTGCCAGTGCCAAAGTCAGAGACTTATGTGGCCTTACAGAACAGTTTTTTTAAAAAATTTTTTCCACTTTAGTTATTTGTGTATTTCTGGAGAAGAGACTTTTCTATCTAAAACTATTAGCTTACTTTATCTTTCTGTCAACCATACTTTAACCAAATTAGGAAGTTTTTTCCTGAATGAAGTTGTCCCTTTTGATTATAAATAAAGATCACTGAGGTAAAATAAAGATAGAAGTCTTGAATATAAAGCCCCAGTGTGGATCTTCAGAATTAAATTGAGAACAGCAACAGCTTTACTTGAAATAAAATCCCAGAGTTATACTAATACTATATTAGAATTTTATGAGAACAGAAAAAACAGGCCACAGACTGTTTAACCAATTTATTTCTTAGAATATAATGTAGCTTCTAAGGATTTATATCATGGCATTCGAAAGTAAAAGATCTCAAGATCTTGGGGAAATAATTGAGGTACTGAAAAATGTCAGCCTGGATCATCAGAATTATATAATGCTGATGAGTTTTACTGTGTTGCTTCCTTTTCTTGAGTTAATCGAATACCTGCAATTTTCCTTTCATCACTTCTCTTTGCTCATTGGGAAATATTTACTAGTGACTTTGAATCATTTTGAATACTCATTTACAGTTGCCTAAACTCTACAAGTTTGTGCCTTCTAGGTTCATGCTTATCAATTTGTGATGAAGGTAGAGACTGCAGACATATATCCAAATAGTGAAAACCAGACACTGCAGTGTGTGGGTCCCTGCCATTTCCCATTTTTTTTTTTTTAAAGTGTAACTTCTAGGACTATCCTATATCAAAAAAATGAGTTTTCTTGAGTTTATCATAACCATGTGGCCCTCAATTCTCTTTCAAATTCCTTATGCACATAAAATGTTTAAGTGTTTTGATAAAACAATAACTGTAATTTAAGCCATAGAAGCCTCTAAAATTTCAGATTTACCAAATATTGGCTACCCGGAGGTTTTGTAAACACACACACATTCATACACAGAAGCTGACCTGGAATTTAAATTTCTAAATACTGGAGAATAATCTTTGATATGTACCTGCTTAAGTTCTACAGCTAGTACAAGGAGGCTGGCCCTTAATAAATATTTGCTGGTTGAATGAACAAATGAATGAATAGTATCAGATGAAATGACTATGGATTGAATATATGTAATTGAATTTAATGCCTGCAGGCACTTGTTTTGCAGATCCTGAGCCCAAATATTATGGTAATTTTCCCCCTGAAGCAAATGCCTTGCTATTTTCAGGGATTGCTATGTGTTCACTTTCAGCAGTGGAAAGTGGAGGAGTCTGGAAACTCCTCAAAGCCGATCTATAAAGAAAGTTTCGTTTTGCTGAATTGGGAGCTGACATTTCAAATCTAACTGGAAGAATCAGATTAATATGTTCCGTGATTTTTTGTCTTGGGCTATTGAGTAGGAAGCTCTATTGCTTTGCTGTTGGAGACCTCTAGGTAATGTTGCTTTTTGTCAGATGAAAATTACGTACATTTTGTTGTCCTGTCTTTTTGATATTTTCATTTCCTTTAAGATAACTGATTTTACTTTTTGAAACTTTTGTTCTTATTCAGTATTTCCTCTCAATGTTCTTTAAAATATATCTGCCAAGAAAAATAACTCACCTTCTTGCAAAATGTTAACATTTTCAATTTTAAGTAAAAACCACCTTGCCAACAGTGTTATTTGAAAATGTTTGATTTGTCATGATATGTTCAGTCTATTTTTAAGATTTTCCAAATTGAATTTTAAGGTTGGTGCTTGTTCCAAGTTAGAGCAGCATGCAATATGTTGCAGTATAACTGAGTGAAGAAGAGGAAGAGATCCAGGAATAAATATATCTGGAAGAGTGCTCACAGCAAAATTATCTTTTCGTTGCCCCAGCAGAGGGGATTAACCTGCCAAATGGCATCTTGCCCTCAAAGTCGTAATGAATCTCATTTATGAACATCCATGATAGTTCCTTGTGAAGAATATTAGTTTATGTGAAGCACTAAATGCAGTTGAATAATAAATGAATTATTTGATTCCTTGTGGCTTTCAATCAAAGGTAATTTAATGTTTGTTATATTTAAATAGGTATGTTCACATGCTTAGCAGATAGTAGGTATTTAATAAGTACGAGTGAATGAGGAGCACTTGAACAGCTATAAAAAGTGGCCTACTTCTCTTCCTATCAAAGAAAGATTTTCATTCCTAATACCCAGTACTATATAACTGGGTATAAAAATGAGTATAAGACAACATTGCCACCATCCAGACTCCTAGTGAAATAAGGGACACAGAACTGTTGTAGCAAGGGGGAAATGTTACCTGGGACACTAGGAAGCTTCTTGAACAAGATCATCCTCTTTGTACATTTACAAGTATCTTGGAATATTTGTTTGAAACCATAGCATTTTGAATAATCTGTGCTTCGATTAGCCATACTTTCCTTTTATATTCTATGTGAAACCTATATTTTAAGTTTAGCAAACAAATATGCATTGTGAATCATCAACATATATATCCCTTGCAATAAATTAGTGTTTCTCAATAAATGCCTTTGACTGACAGCATCAATCTTTTTTTTTAAAGATTTTATTTATTTTATTTGAGAGTTACAGTTGCAGACAGTGAGCAGGAGAGACAGAGAGAAAGGCCTTCCTTCCAGTGGTTCATCCCCCAAATGGCCACAACGGCTGGAGCTGCGCCAATCCGAAGCCAGGAGCCAGGTGCTTCTTCCTGGTCTCCCATGCAAGTGCTGGTACACAAGCACTTGGGCCATCTTCTATTGCTTTCCCAGGCCACAGCACAGAGCTGGATCGGGAGTGGAGCAGCCAAGACTAGAACCCGCACCTATATGGGATGCCTGCACTGCAGGCAGCACATTTACCAACTATGCCACAGCGCTGGCCCCCGGCAGCTCCTTCTTATTCAGTTTCCAGCTAATGGCCCAGGGAACAGTGATGGAGCATGGAACAGTGATGGAGCATGGTGGGCAAGAGCTTGGGCCCTGGGGCAAGTGGTGGAGACCCAAATGAAACTCCGAGCTCCTGGCTTTGACCTGGCCAAGCCCTGAATGTTGCAACCAGGCATATACACATTCTATTATAGACATGCCCATTTTATTCAGTTTTACATAGTCTTTTATTTCCTATATTAAATCTATTTCTTTGGAGTTTTTCAGCTTATTGATATTGATTAGCACCTTTTATTCTGTTATAAAATATTCCCAAAATACAGGAGATAGAGTGTCCCACATGGGTGCAGGGGCCCAAGGACTTGAGCCATCTTCTACTATTTTCCCAGGCCATAGCAGAGAGCTGGACTGGAAGAGGGGCAGCTGGGACTAGAACCGGTGCCCATATGGGATGCCAGTGCCACAGGCAGAGGATTAACTTACTGTCACAGCGCTGACCCTAACACCATCAATCTTTACTAGAGTCAGATTCATAATATTCAAATATATTTTATTTTATCTTGCAGAGTCTATTTCAGCTTCAGTTTTTATCTTATTTATGCTTTATGGAAGCTATTACATTGACCCACTTGTTCCTCCTTTAAATGGTCTTGGTGTATAATTATGACATATTTTCTACTTTTTCAGATGAAAATTTGTGTTCATAAATTTATAGATTTCAAATCTATAACTCTTATCTAGGAAAACAGAAATCAAGAAAATTAGTTTCTTTGAATTTTGAGTTATATTTTATTATTTATAGTAGGTATGTGCTGTTAACTATTAATTATATATGTATTTTATATAGACTTTTATCTCAATTTGAAGTCAATGCATTAAAAATTGTCCGCATATATTTAACTACTCTAACAAAATAATATTCAATGCTATCCTTTTTATAAATGTTTCAGATTCTTTTACAGTTAAAACTCATTCATTGACATTTTCTTTTATTATTTTCATGCATAACTTATTTTCTATTTAAGAATTTTCAAGATTTTGAGCATAAGGGCATTTTTATCCTGTATTCTAGACTCTGACTAAAAATCTTTATTCCTAATGTTTTAGATTGATTTAGCAGGTAACTGTGTAGATGAAACTAATTATCAGCGGTGTTTTTTCTTTACACACATGAATATAAAGTTTCTTTTGAATCATAAAATAATAGCTGGTTCTCTCTTTTTGCATTTTCTTGTGATGTGCTTTCCTTTTTAGCCCTGTTGTTAGATAAGTGTGGAACCCAAAGCATTATTACAGAGTAAGGAAAGACTCAGAGAATTGGATTTCTACTTGGGTAATTGGATTTTGAGGAATTGGATTTCCCCAGTGGGATGTGAATGACAGTAACTCAAACTCTAAGAGAAGGGCAGATTTTGGAATGTCCTGTCAGACTAGTACACAAAACCCTGGGCCATAGCTATTTTTAACCAGACTGCAGAGTTTTTCATTGACTTTTCTTTGGCTGTCACACACCAAACATGGGTGATGGATTAAACTGCAAACTATGTTGAATGCCTTCACAAAAGTTGTGATTCAGTGCTAACTTACATAATTGTGGTGAGGTTATCTGAGGAATTGAAGTCCAACTTCAAGGTAGATCTATGTGCACAATACAGAAACTCATTCTGGGAGTGGTATTGACAAGACATAGTCATAAAATAAGAAGTGCCAAGCCATATAGATATTCAAGATCTTCTGTGGATTTCTATGGACACAAAACCCCTCTGCATACAAAATCTTAAAATGCAGTTGTTCTAATTATGTTGTCCAGAAGGTGCTTACTATCCCATTTAATGGCCTTTATTGTTTTCCCTAGTGCTTTCACCAATATATCAACATAATTAACTTGTTAAGGTCTTTTAAACACTAATCACTAACCACTTTGCAAAATGAGTTGACACCTTTTGGCCATTACTCAGCTGAGGGTCCTGGATAATTTATTTCCATCAAATACAGGAAAATTTTTCTATGTTTAACAATATAACATAGAAGTCTGCGTTATTTGTTAATTTTTCAGTCTCTCAATTCAAAAATGATTTAAGGTTTCTTTTGTGATAATAATTATGAAAAGGATTCTATATAACAAAGTTGAATGTCTTGATATGAGCAGCTTTTAAAGTAGTTTATCCACATTATTAAATAATTACCTTGTTAGTTACTTTAAATTTGGAAGGGTTCATAAGCATCACAGAATATTTTTATTAGAAGAAGCTATAAAATTAAACTGTGTAAGATACTCTTTTGAGCAAAGAAAAATATTTTCAAAAATAGATGCTTCAGAATCTATAGCTCTAGCTGGCCAAGCCCACTCATTCTATTCCAGCCCTTCCTATTTGAGCATTGCTGTATCATGTATCTGTTGAGTAATGTCTACCGAAGGGTCCACCTGAATAGGGTATGGAAAGAGAAGGAGACTTTAACTAGATGTTGAGGTTTCTGAGCTCCAGAAGCAATTTTTCTCTTATTCATGTCATGGATCATTTTATGAGACACACAATTCATGACCCAGTGTTCTAGGTCATTTGCAAATAAAGGCATCTGTCACATTGTGAGATTCAAAGCATTGCAGTTACATCCTGGGGAGTACCTTTCAATTTGTTTTCTCATTTGTAAAATTGAGACATTAATGAGTGGATTTAATTTATAAAGTTGATGTAAAGCTTCAGTTAAATAATATATATTTTTTAAAAAATGTATTGCTAGCCAGCGCCATGGCTCAATAGACTAATCCTCTGCCTGCGGCGCCGGCACACCGGGTTCTAGTCCTGGTCGGGGCACCAGATTCTGTCCCGGTTGCCCTTCTTCCAGGCCAGCTCTCTGCTGTGGCCCAGGAGTGCAGTGGAGGATGGCCCAAGTCCTTGGGCCCTGCACCCGCATGGGAGACCAGGGAAAGCAGCTGGCTCCTGGCTTCGGATCAGCGCGGTGCACTGGCAGCAGCAGCCTTTGGGGGGTGAACCAACGGCAAAGGAAGACCTTTCTCTCTGTCTCTCTCTCTGTCTCTCTCTCACTGTCCACTCTGCCTGTCAAAAAAAAAAAGTATTGCTAGTATGACACATACACAAATGTACATTTAATTACTAAAGTATGAAAAATCTGTTCCTTATTTAAAATATCCAGTAACCATTATTCTATAGAAGAAAAAGTGAAATGCTTCCTCCCATACCTCATTGCTCACAGTTCACTGTGTTGTTTGATGTTTTGGGGTGTGGCATGCTTACTGCAAATATCATTATTGTTGCTAATTTTAATTCTATTATATATGTATATACACAATTGTATACATATATCCTACTATAACTCATTTTCTTTCTGAAATTTATGTTGTATACCCTCTTCTTTCCCATATATCATTTTATGCACTACTTAATGCTTTATGTGACTATTTTCTTTAGCTTGAATATTTAGATTTTCCACACTTGGTACTGTCATTATGTAGTGATAAGAACACTTAACGTGAGATTTTACCCTCTTAACAGGTTTTTAAGGGTAGAATGCACAATTTACTAGTTATAGGCACAATAGTTTACTGAAGTGCTCTAGAACATATTCGTTCGATACAATTGAAATTTTTTACCAAAGAACTCTTCCTTTTCCCCATCCTCTCAGACCCAGGAAACCACCATGAGGATTATGTATACTAGTCAAGATGTAGAAACAATGTAAATATTCCACAGATAAATGAAAAATAATGTGGTCTATACATGCACTGGAATATTATTCAGCCTTTGAAAAGTGGTGGTTCTTCCCTATGCAATAACATGGATGAACCTTGAGGACATTATGCTAAGTAAAATAAGGCAATCATAGGAGGACAAACTAACTTTTGAACAAATACTAAATGAAGTTGCAACAAATATCATTATTCTATTATCCTAATTTTCAGGTTGCAGTATTCACAGATTCTGTGGATCATTTTCATTAATAAACCTGGACTGAAACCACACTGCATTAATCATTTCAACCGGTTGAACATTTGGATTACAAGAAAGACTAGTCTTCCCTTATTATTCTACCTTTTTTTTCCCCAGAAATATCTTGGCTGTTCTTGCACAATATTTCCTCCAGATGGACATTAGAATTTGACAAGTTATTCAAAAGAAAAAAAAACTTGTTGATATTTTGATTAAAATTGTTCTAAATTTTAGATATATTGGATAATTGACATATTTAAAGTATTGATACTATAGTGTAGGGATCTTTTAAGTTTAACCATACATCTTATATTTGGGGTTGTGAGCAGGAATGCTGTGGCTGGAGAACAGTGTGTGTGTATGTGGGGAGGGTTGTCTATGTGAGGTTGTGTGTGTGTTTAAAGGGTATGAGAGGTATACGTGTGCATGTGTGATGTGTATGTGAGTTGTGTGTGTGTGCATGCATGTGAGGTATGTAAGTGTATATGAGGTGTGTGTATGGTATGTGCAGGCATGTAAGATTTGTGTGTGGTGTGTGCATGTGAGGTGTGTTTATGAAGTGTGCATATGTGTACTGTTTGTGAATATGTGTACATGTGAGGTATATGCATTGGGATGGGATAGAAACAGAGATTAACATACAAGATGGGAAACTGAGGATTATATAAGCTATAAATTCGGCAGATTCTACAACTGAAAGAAACCATAAGATTTCAAGCAATTAATGGACACATGTGGAGGAAGAAGATGTAGCATGAAGGAGAAGTGATGGAGAACCAATGGTCTAATCACCTCCCAAATGTTTCTACAATTCTTTATAACAGTCCCTTCTTCTTTTTCCTTGGATAGTTTAAAGCCTCAATCCATTGTGCTTAGAACCATTTCCAGACATAGAATTTTAAGTCTCTCGTATTTGTCTCCATTCTACCACTCCAATAACATTTCTGGTGCCACTTCAAGATTATGTGGTTGAAGACTGCTATTTTCTACAACATGCGTAACCTGCACTCATCCTCTTCCTGAGTACTTCAATTCTTAACAGGGGAATACCTGTTAATATTCTGAAATGCAACAGCCACTGTTTTCTGCTATTGAAATTTATCTCTGGCCAATATTAAATAAAAAGTTCCATCATGGAGTTTATATTCTAGTCATAATAAATAATAAATTCTGTAGCATATTAGCAGAGGATAAGTGCTAATGATAAATAAAAGTAGAGTAGAATGAAATAGAGTTGGAGAGTGGATAGTAATATTAAATAGTCATGAAAACAGGGCATTTGTGCCAAATTTTGAAAGAGATTGGTGCAAATAACCTGGCTCTACAGTGAAAAAGTTGTTTTCATTATCCTTGAAAAAACAATAAAAAATACATATTTGTTCAGTTTCATTATGGTCTCTGTTGACTTACGTAATCGATGAGTTTGGACGCTTAATCTCCTCCACGCAAGAAATTTACTATTAAAGTATTTGAAGGTAGCTTAGATTTTTTTCTATAGGAATATTTACAATTCCAATGAAATTCAAGTAAAATGAAAATTAATTCTGCCTCTTTCATTTTATGAATTCTTTTTTTTTTTTTTGGACAGGCAGAGTGGACAGTAGAGGGAGACAGAGAGAAAGGTCTTCCTTTTTACCGTTGATTCACCCTCCAATGGCCGCCGCAGCTGGCGCGCTGCGGCTGGCGCACCGCGCTGTTCCGATGGCAGGAGCCAGGTGCTTATCCTGGTCTCTCATGGGGTACAGGGCCCAAGGACCTGGGCCATCCTCCACTGCACTCCCTGGCCACAGCAGAGAGCTGGCCTGGAAGAGGGGCAACCGGGACAGGATCGGTGCCCCGACCGGGACTAGAACCCGGTGTGCCAGCGCCGCAAGGTGGAGGATTAGCCTACTGAGCCACGGCGCCGGCCTCATTTTATGAATTCTATGAAACTACCAATATGGGCATGATTTTAGAATTGACAGCTTTTAGTTTTACCAATTTCAGGAAAACACTTAAGTATTTACTGAATGGAGGAGCGGATGTACAAGATTGCTCTGCATTCTCTTTCCCCACATCAACCACATTTTTTGTAGCTTTTATTTCAATGAATTTCTTCTTTATCTTCAAAGGATTTATGGTTTTCCTTTGCATCACTGATTTTTCAGCTTTAGATCTGCTTTCTACTGTCCTCAATAGGAGTTTTAACTGAGCTTTAATACTCATGGATTTTTTTTTTAAACATTTTTCCTTACCTCTTTTTATATCTTACTCATCTTAGCTTCTTATCTCCTTATGGCCCATTTTCCTGTTTCATACAGCTTGACAATTTTTGATGACACTAAACAATTATGTTCAAAAATGCATTTTGAATTCCAATTTGAACATGTTTACTGATGTGCCCGTCTGCCATAATTTTAGAGGAAGTGTCTGCTTCTTATAGATTTTAAGCACAATGTATAAAAGAATACCTGCGAGATGGTCACGCAAAATAGGACACTTGGAATCATCAGCATCAGAGGAGCAAGCTCCCTTGGCCTCACTGTGCCCTTGGGGCTTCTGCTATCCAGCTCCCATGTGACTTGCAGGAGTGACTGTGAGTTGTTTTTGACTCTCTGCTCAAAATTCCCACTTCTTCAAGCTGTGAGTATAGAAAGTACCATGCAGTATTCAACCTGTGTACTCTGGACCCAGATGCCTGAGTTTAAATCCTGCTTTTACCCACTTCGTCAGCTGTAAGACTCGGGAAAAGTAACTTACCTTAATTTCTCTGGTCTTCATTTTCCTTATCTATGGAATGAAATTGAAATACTATTGTCTTTAAGGGGTTGTTGTTTAAAAATTTAAATGAATGATTGACAAATACCAATAACTCTATAAGAGTTAGCAACTTTTTTATTTATTTTATTTACTGTTGAGGTCACTGTGGCATAGTTGGTAAAGCTGCCACCTGCAGTGCCAGCATCCCATATGGGTGCTGGTTTGAGTCCCAGCTGCTCCACCTTTGATCCAGCTCTCTGCTATGGCCTGGGAAAGCAGTGGAAGATGGCCCAGGTCCTTGGTATCCTGCAACCAGGTAGAGACCCAGAGGAAGCTCCTGGCACCTGGCTTCGGACCAGCACAGCTCCTGCCATTGCGGCCAACTGGGGAGTGAACCAGTGGATGGAAGACTTCTTTCTCTCTCTGCCTCTCCTTCTCTCTCTGTGTAACACTGACTTACAATAAATAAATAAATAAATCTTTAAAAAATTATTTACTCTTATTTGTGCATCTCATGCTTTATGCTTATGTGTACATTTTCTTAAAAAAAAAAGATTTATTTATTTATTTGAAACTCAGAGTTACACAGAGAGAGAAGGAGAGGTGTGGGGGTTCTTCCATCCACTGCTCCACTCCCCAACTACCTCCATGGCCAGAGCTGTGCCTATCCGAAGCCAGGATCCAGGAGCTTCCTCTAGGCCTCCCACATGAGTGCAGGGGCCCAAAGCCCCAGGGCACCTTCCACTGCTTTCCTAGGCCACAGCAGTGAGCTGGATCAGAAGTGGAGCAGCCGGGTCTTGAACCGCACCCATGTGGGATACTGGCACTGCAGGCAGCGGCTTAACCCACTATGCGATGGCCCCTGCATATGTTTTCTGATCTTTGAAAGATAACGTATCTATGAGTTGTTATCTTTTGGTACCATGAAGGAATTGGATCTGTGTATCTCAAGTTCCTCAATCTGCTGAATGTTCCCCTTTCACGTTACATTTAGATTTAAAACAATTCAAAAATTAGCCTCACATTCATTTTCTTAGTGTGCACTAGCATAGTTTAGAGCTATAAACCTACTGTTTTGAGGTTTTCTTCTACTCTGGCTATTTGATTCTAACAGTAGTTCTGAGTCACGGACAATGTTGAATTGTTGTTTATATGAGTTTTTGATAAAAGAAAGTGCCACACATCATTCAGTGTTTCTAGGGTTTTCAAAGGTTTCCTGACAGCAACTTTTCTCTTGTTCTTGTGCATATACCTTTTTTAGTTTTCCATGGTCTACAATGAAGTAACAAGTGCTACAGAGGCCAGAAGGGCTGTCATATCATGGCCTGGGATCTACATCCTACAGAGGACTTGGTTGCCTGATGTCTGGTTCCAACTCTGACTTGGTTCTACTACCTCACATGTACTTTATTAATTGCTGGTTACTTACAGTTACATTGGCTTCATAGCCTTTTTGAGTAAATAGAGAGATTCCAAGATGGACTAAGACCACATCGATTTCATGCTTCTTTTCACATATAGGAGAAGGGAACAGATTAATGTATTGCATATTACAGTTTTAAGAACATAATGATACTTCTCACTCTCCGTTTCTACCTCCCAACCACCCTCCTCCTTCCTTTCTTATTTTTCTTTTAATTTTTGCAATGGAATACTTTTGATTTACTGTATAATCACAAGCTTAATCCTCCACAATATAAAAGAATTCAGCAAGTAATCAGTAGACCGTTGTTTCTTAGAAATATAAACAAGGGCTATAAACAAAAATCAAATCTCAAGATATCGAGTTCACTCATGTACATTACTTTTTTATACTCTATATATTAGTTAACAGAAATCAGGGAAAATATATGATATTTGTATATTGGAGACTGGCTTATTCATTAATGGCCTCCAGTTGCATTCATTTTGTGACACAAGACAGGATTTCATTCCTTTTTATGGCTGAGTAGTGTTCCATTATATACATGTATATATATATATATATATATATATATATATATATATACACATACATACTTTGTATATACATTGTGTGTATAAATATACACATATTGCACACACACACACACACTACATTTTCTTTTTTCAGTCATCAGTTGATTAATATCTGGGTGGATTCCAAATCTTAGCTTGTAAATTGAGTTGCTATGAACATAGGGTACAGATAACTCTTTCATTATACTGATTTCATTTCCTTTGGATAAACTCCCAAGAGTGTGATGGCTGGGTCATAAGGTAGATCTATTTTAAGATTTCTGAGGAATATACATACTGTCTTCCATAATTGTTCTGCTAGTTTACATTCCCACTAAAAGCAGATTAGGGTACTTTTCCTTCACATACTTGCCATTATTTGTCATTTTTTTTAATTTTTGGATGATAGCCATCCTGACTGAGGTGATGTGAAAATGTATTGTAGTTTTTCTTTGCATTTCCCTGATGGCTAGTGATCCTGAGCATATTTCCTGTGTTTCTTATCCATTTGTATTTCATCCTTTGAAAAATACCTATTCATAAACTTAGCCCAATTCTTTTTTATTTTTTTATTTTTTGACAGGCAGAGTGGACAGTGAGAGAGAGAGAGAGAGAGAGACAGAGAGAAAGGTCATCCTTTACCATTGGTTCACCCTCCAATGGCTGCTGCGGCTGGCGTGCTGTGGCCGGCGCACCACGCTGATCCGAAGCCGGGAGCTGGGTGCTTCTCCTGGTCTCCTATGCGGGTGCAGAGCCCAAGCACTTGGGCCATCTTCCACTGCACTCCTGGGCCACAGCAGAGAGCTGGACTGGAAGAGGGGCAACCAGGACAGAATCCAACGCCCTAACCGGGACTAGAACCCAGTGTGCCGGTGCAGCAAGGTGGAGGATTAGCCTATTGAGCCATGGCGCCGGCCATCCTTAGCCCATTTCTTAACTAGATAGTTTATTGCTGTTGAGTCTTTTGAGTTCCATATACATCTTTTATCAGATATATAGTTTGCAAATATTTTCTCCCATTATGTCAGTTATCTCTTCACTTTGTTTTTTTAATTTTTTTAAATTTCTTTGACAGGCAGAGTGGACAGTGAGAGAGAGAGACAGAGAGAAAGGTCTTCCCCCGCCGTTGGTTCACCCTGCAATGGCCGCCGTGGCTGGCGCGCTGACGCCAGCGCACCACGCTGATCCGATGGCAGGAGCCAGGTGCTTCTCCTGGTCTCCCATGGGGTGCAGGGCCCAAGCACTTGGGCCATCCTCCACTGCACTCCCTGGCCACAGCAGAGAGCTGGCCTGGAAGAGGGGCAACCGGGACAGAATCTGGTGCCCCAACCGGGACTAGATCCTGGGGTGCCGGCGCCTCAAGGCGGAGGATTAGCCTAGTGAGCCGCAGCGCCGGCCTCTTCACTTTGTTAAGTATTTCCTTTGCAGAGTAGAGCTTCTTGGCTTGATGAAATCCCATTTGTCATTTTTGCTTTTATTGCCCATGCTTCTGGAGTCTTAGCCTAGAAGTCTTTGCCTATACCAATTTCTTGCAGTGTTTCCCCTATATTTTCCTCTAGTATGTGTCTAGTCATGATTTTATTAATTACGTATGAGATGTTTAGAATGAAAGATTAAATCTTTCTTTTGCATAATTTGTATGATTGAGTACTTTTTCTATCAATTAAGTGATCACTATTCCCATTACAAACATAGTAACCCCAAGCCATAAGAAAATCATTTTATCTCATTCATTCTCACTGTAAAATGTTTTATAGTTTCATAGCAAGATGTACATTAGGATAGCAGTTTTATATGCTAACAAACTGAAAATGATGTTCATAAGTTATTGATAATTTTTAGTGATTTTTAAGATGTACTGCCCTTTTTTTTGAGAAAGAGAAAGAATTGCCAGCTCAGACTGAGCAAATGTGACTTACATATTAAAGATTTTGAATTAACCTACCCATTTTTGAAGCATAAATCCAGTAGTACCTTGGAGGCTCTTAAATCAAACTAATGTAACAGAAAATAAAAGAGATTAGGGAAGTAGTTGAGAATAATATTAAGAAGTAATTTCTTGGTGCTCAAAGTTATTTAGGATGTGATCCATATGGCACAGAAGCAGCGAATTTTTAGGTTTCTTAAACTATGCAGATTATGTCAATAAGAAATGTTTCTAAAGTCAATTATAAATGTGTTTAGCATATTTGAGTATTTATTGTTCAATGGGCCAAAAAAGTTGTTTTTAATAAGTGGTCTACCCTTGTGTCCTATAGCCATAAAAATTATGTTTATGAATCATATAATTAGAATAAAATTAAATGATCATTAGTCCTAAAAATAAAATTGTGTATAATTAAAATGATTCTCAAAGTATCAAGAAATATTATTTTTCATAAAGTATAAAGAAATGTCATTCCCTTACAGAAACACACAAAGAAAATAATTACTAACAATTTAAAGCATTAATTTACTAAGTATCTAGTGTCTATTGCAACAATATGGCAGAAAAATGAAGAATGATAAAGCATATTCTTTCCTCAAAGTGTTAAGAAGCTATCAGATTTTTTTTAGTTATTATATTATTGAGTCTCTTTGATTACTATTTCAAAACTCTAGGATTTAACTTCTGACTCATAAAATACATACTTTTCTGAAGTATGCTGAATTTTTTTGTTTTGATGGATTTGAAATGATGGGTTTGAAAATTGTTAATTAGAACCCCTTGTTAACCAGGTGCATATAGAAGTAAAGATATTCTATGTCATGAAAGTGAAATGTAGTCAAGATTAATTTCAATTGATTTGTAATACAAAATCAGTCAATAATGCTGGTTAAGTTGTGCTGATAATCTGACTACAGAAATTTATACTTCTAAGTATTCTTTAACTGAATAAAAATAAACATAGCCTGAAAAATGCTAATAAAACCTAATGGCGGTGATAGAGTCCTATAGTTTTTCAGTATATTCTCTATTAAAATATTTAAGGTTATTTTTAAAAAGCCTTTATATTTCTGACAGTGATTTTAATAGTCTGAAGACCATTCCAAAATTTGGAAGCCTAGAGTTCCATTAGCTAGTTTTCACATGACATTTTTTAATTTGTGAGCACTAGTTTTATTTGTGAAATGTTGAAAACCATGACTTATTTCAAGTGGTAGTTTTGTAGAGATGGTGAAAGATAATACATCAAAAGCAGCACAGTGCAGCCTATGGCACATGAGAGATTCCCCAAATGTTAATAAATGCTTAATTCAGGGATGCAGGTTTATGTTTTGAAGGAAATAATGATAAAGATTTCAACTTCACCAAAAAAAAAGGCCAATTTAGCTATAATCTAATTAAATAAACTCATGACAAAGCTGTTTCTGGTACTATGGCACTTAACTTTTCTTGTCAATTATACATACTTTTCTTTATTTTCCTCCATTGTCCACATTTGCAAAAATTCTTCATTTTCTGATTGCCTAGCAGATATTTCACATTATTATAATGTAGACAGGTGGCCAAGTGAATAAAAAAGGAGAAGCCATTCACCATATTGTTTTAATAAATTTTCTGTTGAATTTATCATCATGTAAAAATAGTTCTGATTTACTCTGTGACACTTAAGTACCAGGTACCTGTCAGTGTGTAATTTGCAAACCATCCATCATTATAAATTTTAGATGTTACCTATATTTTATTGGTGAATAATCCAAGAGGGAGAGAGCTAAGGAGTTATACTGTGTTCCTACACTAGAAAGCAATGATACTGATGATGAAATACAGTTCACTTTGACCTGAAGCCCTGTACTCGGCTGGAAGAAGTAATCGCCTACTTAAATTGCTCCTAAACTTTTCAAATATTAAACATAAATGGTTTGAAATAACCAAGACTTATGCATTCTGAAATTTCAATTTTTACATCATCTGAGTTGTTCTATGTTTCAATGTAAAATAATGGGGAATCTATAAGATACAGAAACATGATGTGCTAAAAGTTCATTTCAAAATTAGAATTTAGAATGTAAGGATAAAAGATTCAATTTAGATTTTTCTTTAAACTTTAGGTTTGCAAAAAGTAAGAACAATCAGAAGAGGTAGACCAAGATGTATAAAACTCTAAAGATGAACTGAAGAACTAACAAATAAAATCCCAACAATGAACTGTTAAGTTCTTAAGAAGTCATGTAGCAACTGGATTATGTTGGGGCCATGATAAATCACAATCTCTAGGTATGTAGGCCAAAGAAGCAGATTTAATAACTGGTGAAAAATTAAAATGAACTAACAAAAACAAGACTCAGTGCTAAGTAGTATTTTGTACAAATGCTGACCGAACAGACTAAAGAGAGACCTAAAAGGAAGTGGTAGGAATTTGGGCAATGGTAACTTCTCTTTGTGTTGATGAGGTGGTGTCATCAGTCTGGGGTAGCCAGAGTGCTGAAGTGGTGTTAAGTGTCTTGGCAGGAACGGACTCTTCAGAAGGAACAAAGAGACCTCAGGGTAAGATGAAGACAAAGATGTCATGTGACGTTCAACTATTTTGTATGCACAAATGCAATATCTGCATTTATTTTTCTGTTTCAGGAAACATTTCAATAACACTTTGAAATGATTTTAAATTTACCCCTCTCTTCCTGGCTAATTATTGAGTGGTAGTGCAGGAATCATTTCAAAGTTAGACACATCATATGAGTTCCAATTTGGAGGAAAGGACCTAAATGACTGTGTATTTATGAACTCTTGGCATCTAAGTTTTTGGAACTTTCCAAACTAAGGCCTATTATGTAACTAAGTTTAAATGAATTTTAATATTGCATCAACTTTTTTCTTTTAAATTTTTTATTTACTTACTAGAGAGGGAGAGAGATTGAGAGAGATCAAGAGAGAGAGAGAAAGGAAAAGAGATAGAGGTCTCATCATTTGGTGTAGGTATTGAATGCCTGCAAAGGCTGGAGCTGGGCCAGACCAAAGCCAAGAACTCAGTTCAGGTGGCCAGCCACTAACTGAGCTGTCACCTGCTGCCTCCCTATTTACAGATTAGTGGGAATCTAGAATCAGAATCAGAGCTGGGATTCCAGCCTAGGAACTCTGATATGGAATGTGGGCATCGCAACTGGTATCTTAGCAGCTAGGACAAATTCCTGCCCCAACTTAATTTAACTCTTTTACTTTCATGCAATAGGTTATGATATGTAATATGGGCATATAATTAACTAGTTTGTCTTAAGAATATGTATTTATCATGCACAAATTAAAATAATACTGAGCAGATATGTCAAATTAGCATAAAGTGATTAGATTATAGACCTTTGAGAAAATTTTGATGTTTAGCAAGTGATAAACAGTTACATAAAATAGACATGTTAAATTTAGTAAATAAAATGTAAAATGCCCCAATGTTTTTAAACTACATCAACATACAGAGAAATATAGCATAAGAGTTAAAACCATGCTCTGTATCCAATTTGACCTTGAAGAAGACACAAAATTCCGGAGTCAGAGAAAAGGAACTTTATTACCCATGATACTGTTAGCATTATTGGCACAAGCATATTTGTGTCTGAATCCATTGCTTTCCAAGTACCACTGAGGCAGTGCAAAGACACCAGAGAGATGCTACATAAGTAATAGCTTTGTTTCACAGCTAAGGACCTCAGGGAGGAAGGCGTAACACTTTTTGGGCAAACATTTTAGCAAATGACAAACAGGCAAATTTCCTTTCCACTGAAGAACAAATTTACACAGTTACACTGTGGTGAACTTGACCTACATAGATGCTTATATAACTAGCTAGAAAACCTGCTAAGTATCAGGAGAGAGATAAGCCTTGCAGTTTGGCGTAGTCATCAACAAGAACATGCAAGATGCTCAGACCTCTGAATGATGTCTTTCCCAGAGAAAGATGCCCCACACATTCTTAGCAAAACTCAGATTTTCATATGAACATGCCACTGTGTGGGTCATTGACTGATCTTATCAATAGTGATTGGACCTATGTAGTTTTATTTTGTCTCATGCAAAAATTAATTAAGGCTTCTATCAAAATTACTTCAAGCAGTAGGAAGGACCCTACCAATGCTGTTTACCTCAACAATGCCCCACGTCCAGAATCAGCCAGCTGAACAAATACGGTAAACATTTGGTGAGGGGTGGCAGACCTAGGCCATTTAAATTTAAGCAATTTGCAGCCTTTTGTGGAAGCTGCACTGTTCTTTTTCTCCTCTCCTTTCTGAATCTTCTGGAATGTAGGGTCTAAAAGGAATAGGAGACTTAGTAGATGTTAACTACCAGGTTATAATAAATGTGACAGGGAGGGGAAGGTGGTGGCACAAAACTGGTTCCACATGCTTTCGGAGACTCTGACAGTGGAGAACTTCCTCAGAAAAGATAAATGTTTGGGGAAATTTTCAACATTATTCCAGCCCCACCCCCCATCACTTCTTTGGGGAGAGGCAGCTTCATTCTTTGTCTCCTCATCAGCTCCATGAGTCATCACCCCCAGTACAGCCTTGTCCCTTCCTTCCCTGCTCCTGTATCTTCAGCAACATCCAGGTAAGAAGCAAGTGTCAATGTGCTTTTCAGCCCACCTTTGAGAAATGCAACAGAGGGAGAATTGCAGGTGTCTGGTAAAAATTAGTGGGAGCTCCCTGAAGCCTCACCTTGAAGAATTGCAAAAGGAACCCACCACCCATGAACTTCCCCAGATAGGGCATGTTGCTCATGGTCCCCTGGATTCTGCTCCACCCATTCCCCAAAAAACCTTTTCATCATCCATGGAGCCTGGATAAGAGTAGCCTTTCCATACTCTGGTTCTTTACCCTTTATTTAGCAGACATTACTCCTATTAGAACCCAAAGTTTAACTCTGTTTTCCTTTATCTTAAATGTTTTTGCCAACTGTGTGAATTCTGGTAGAACTATAAACTTTAGCTATGTTCATGCTAGTTCCCCACTTTCCAAGACAAATTTGCTGTTGTTTAGCATTCAGTTTTAGGGTTTTCTCAGCCAAATGTGATATAATATATATTTGATTTTGATATCACCCAGTGAATTTAATCACATTTCACACCTAGAGATTGGATTATACAACTCTATTATTGATGTAAATTCAGCCTTTTTGATAGAAGCACAAACTGTTCGGAGTGTCTGAAACTTTTCCTTATAGACTTTGATGATGTCAATTGGCAACTTCCCCACAGGCAGAGAACAATGTGTGACACTCCTATGGAGTCAGAGATAAATATATTATCCCTATAATAGTGTGTTCTAAAAATTGGTTTGTATGTCCCAGTAAATAGTCACAACTTCTGCCTTTTAAAAATGTTTGAAAATCAACCGACTGTGCTGTCTACAAATTTACCACTCACTGGGAAATTACTATGTCTCTCCTTAATTAAACAGTCTCCTCAATTGTAGTTTCATCACATTCTCTCCTACCCTGTCATTACTTGCTCAAAAGTTCTGTCAAGATTATTGCCTGAAAGATTTCACTTTCTTTTCAAACTAAATTTACTGTTTTTTTTTTTTTTTTGTACACCTGTTTGTGTGACTTTTGATGTAAGATGACATGATTTTATTTCCACAGGACAAATGTAATGCTGTAAAATATTAGCAAAGGTATATAAACATGATAATCATAATAATTATATAATTCACAATGCATTTTTAGGATATCAAATTAAATATTTTAATGGAGAAAATCTTTGAATACACAAAATTGCTTAAAATTATTTTTACTGACTTTTAAATCTTTTTCTTTTATCTTTCTCTCAATAGAAATGCTTTCTAGGGCCTTTGGGTAAAAATTTGTAATCAAGGATTTTATGTGCATTATTTTGAAAGTTGTCACTCAGGAAGACTTTATTAGCTTCATTAAAGTTTATGAATAAAATGAAAAAGGGACTATTATAAGAGAAAATTTAACAAATTAATACTATTAGGCATGGACATTTAGCTTAGTGGTTAAGACAACCATTCCCCATGTTAGAGCACCTGGGTTTAAGTCCCAGCTCCAACTCCTGGATCCAGCTTCTTGCCAAGCAGACCCTGAGAGACAGCAGGGGTGGCTCAAGTAATTGGGTTCCTGCCACCCTCAGGGGGAACTGCATTGAGTTCCTGGCTTCTGGCTCCAGCCTGGCCCAGACCTGGGTATTTTCGGGATTTGGAGAAGAAATTAATCAAGAAGTGAGATATCTCTTTCTCTCTCTCAAATAAGTAAATAAAATTCAATGTAAATATTACTTTCACATTCAGAAAAAAACTCCAGAGGAGATCGCAGCCATATATAGGTAATACAGTTACAGCTGTCACTATTACTTGCAGAAGGAAGACTTGTGTATTTATGCTATGTTGAATGTGCTGAAATAACTGCTGCTACTCCCAGGAATCAGGTAGATATGAATGTTGCATTGGCTAATATGTTTCTTCTGTTCTATGCAAACATTTCCATTAAAACAAGTTTTTACATGGATTATTTTTCTGTTTCTTTTTCTCCTGAAAAAAAGATTCTTCTTAACCTCTTGAAAATATATTTTGAATTTAACTCAATATTAAAAAGGTAAACACAGATGATCATTAATTCATCTATAGAGATTAACCATGAATTTAAAAGATCTTGACAATGAGTTGAATTCTTACTGCAAAGATCTATTTTCATAATTGACAACAGCAAACTTTATTTGCTATCTTTTGTTCTATTATTTATTTTACTTCCTCATTTTGTTTTTAAAACCGCAGTTGGCATTAATATTGATTGTGAAGTCCACTTTCACTAGCATCACATGCCCATGTTCACCAGAATCAATGGGCTAAATGGATGGAAACTGTGTGAGTCGAACCAGTATTGACCTTGTGTGTACTTAGACATGGACATACATGAAGTACCCATTCATTGTCACTAGCCAGAAACCCTTCCTATTGGTCTTCCATTTACCTTGTGTTTCCTTCCTTTAATCTACAAAGAGCAGACTCCTTACTAATTCTCTGGTTCAATTCTTTTTTTATGTATATATAAATGTTTATTTTATTTATTTAAATGTCAGAGTGACAAAGAAAGAGGGAGAGACAGAGAGAAAAGGAGATCTTTCATCTGCTGACTCACTCCCCAAATGGCCACAGCAGCTGGGGCTGGACCACACTAATATCAGGAGCCAAGAACTCCATGTAGGTCTCCTAGGTGGGTTGCAAAGTCTAAGTGCTTTAGGCAGTACTACATGCTTTTCCAGCAGTTAGTGGGGAACTGGATCAGAGTGGAGCAGCAAGGTTTTGAACTGGTGCTTTGATGTGGGATGTTGGTGTCATAAGTCATGGCTTAATCCGCCCTGCCACAATACCAGCCCTGTTGGTTCAAGTGTTAATATTCTTTTCCTCACTCACTGCTCATACCTGCCAAGTTAGCACTCACCTCAAGGCCTTTGCATTTTTTGTGTTTTCTCGAAACCTCATTCTACCAGATATGTTCATGGCTTCCTTTGCTCAGTTTATTTACCCAGCTGCTCATCAGAAAGTGAGAAGTGTTTCTTGGTACCCTGTATATAAATGCATACCCCGCCATAGTGCTTAATCATTCTTCAGAGAGCTGATCGTTGCCTGACATGCTGTTACTCAACTAATTGCTTTCTTATTTGTCTCTCTCTTCCCTTTACTTTTTAAATTTTTTTTTTTATTTATTTGACAGATAGAGTTAATGAGAGAGAGACAGAGAGAAAGGTCTTCCATCCATTGGTTCACCCCCCAACTGGCTGCTACAGCCAGCGCTGCACCGATCCGAAGCCAGGAGCCAGGTGCTTCCTCCTGGTCTCCCAGGCGGGTGCAGGGGCCCAAGCACCTGGGCCTTCCTCTACTGCCTTCCTAGGCCACAGCAGAGAGCTGGACTGGAACAGGAGCAACCAGGACTGGAACCCGTTGCGCATATGGGATACTAGCGCTGCAGGCGGAGGATTAACCAAGTGAGCCATGGCGCCAGACCCCTCTCTTCTCTTTAAGAATACAAATTTCATGAGGGTGTTATTTTCCTTAGCACTTAATAGATTTGTGAAACGATAAATGAAATAATGAAGGAAACCTTTGTTAGAAATTCAGAGTATTTTTAAATGTAAAGGATAAAATTAATTAAAATGATCAAACTTTTAAAAAATCTCTAGAAAAGTAACTATAGAAAGTGAATGAAAATTACTGTACTTAATAATATGTGAAAGGGATTACTGATTTTTGGAGCTCAATCAAGATTTTTTTAAAAGTTTTAAGTTTTTACAAGAGGCTTCTGTGCCATATTCACTGCATTGTAGATGTCACTAATTAGAAATGTAGAAACAGAAACATGGCTTCTTTTTTTATGTTTTTCTCTTCCTTGTTTCCACAAAACACAAATTTTAGAATTCTTACTATATATCACACCATGCGGTGTATGGTAAATGAGATCCCAGAACTGAGGAATGTCATATTCTAATTGGAAATAAGAGCAAATCCAAAAGAGCGATTAAATATATGTGAACCATCAAAAATATAAAAGCACTAAAAATTGATCACAATAAGTTAAATAAATGGTGTTTGATAAAGCCTACCAATAAATAATTTTTGTATTTATCAGCCTCTTTGTTACTTTGGATTATCATGTAAGGGGTAGAAAAAGCTGGATACATTATGAAGTGTCCTGGTAAATAGCTTTCTGTTTTGAAACTTTTTGTTAATATAAGTTTTGGAAAATAAAATCTCCTTGGGATGATGTTTTCGTGCAAGTGTTAATAATCATTCTGTGTGGCTGGCGCCGTGGCTTAACAGGCTAATCCTCCGCCTTGTGGCGCCGGCACACCGGGTTCTAGTCCCGGTTGGGGCGCCGGATTCTGTCCCAGTTGCCCCTCTTCCAGGCCAGCTCTCTGCTATGGCCCGGGAAGGCAGTGGAGGATGGCCCAAGTGCTTGGGCCCTGCACCCGCATGGGAGACCAGGAGAAGCGCCTGGCTCCTGGCTTCGGATCAGCATGATGCGTTGGCCGCAGCGGCCATTGGAGGGTGAACCAACGGCAAAAAGGAAGACCTTTCTCTCTGTCTCTCTCTCTTACTATCCACTCTGCCTGTAAAAAAGAAAAATAAAAAATAAATAAAAAATAATCATTCTGTGGACATGTGGATTTGAAATGTGAGTTTAAAGTGTAATTCAGCATTGGTCCTTTATCCTTATTGCAATTTCTCATTGACCTTTACTTTAGTCACCAATAATAGTTGCATAATCTAAACGATAATGCCTTGTGCTCAATTTTAAACAGCTTAGAACTTTGTTTTTGTTCTCCTTGTAAGACACTGGGCTCTAAGACATTGTCATAGCTATGCCAGTCCTCACTTATAAAAGTGATTAACCTAGGGAAACAAGAAAATACCACAATCATTTTAGTGCATTAACTGCATTCAAGAAACAATCTTTTTTCCTCCCTGATAATGAGAACCTATATTTGGTTTTCTTCCCATCAAGTTTATATTCCTTTTTCATTCTAATAATAACCTGCAATCTGCAGCCTTAATCATGATAAGCAGTCTCAGATCACTTTATCTCATCATAGTGTTGGATAAACACTTCTGATTTAAATTTCAATAATTCCACATTAGCAGTGCTGATATGAGCCCTAGCTGTCTGGTGGAAGTTCTGCACAGGGATTACTTAGTAATTATCGTTTTCATTGAGGTTTATGTTAGTGTAGTAGTTAGTTTTGTTCCAGAAATCCAAGCCCCAGAGAGCAAACCAGGCCAAGCCTGCATGAACACTGCTGTTCACCCATTAGATATGTCATAAAAAATGAAATTAAATTCTCTCTAGTGAGTGATCAAACTGTCTAAAAATCTCATTGAATTTTAGAATCATGGAAATGTGAAGATAAGACAGCTCTATTAGATTATCTAATCAACCTCCCTCCCCTCTGTCTTCAAGTTCTGGGCTCTTAATGCCATTTTTGATTATTTTGTCTAGTCTATAAAAATGACTTAGTTCATAAAATTTCTATACTTCCCCCAGGAGAACTTTCCCTGCTATAATAGATTTCAATGATGGGAGGTGCTTCCTAATTGCTAAATCTCTGCTGTCCCTTAATTTCATGCTGTTATTTTAGCCTTTGTTTCATAGTCCATTTGTTGCTGCACCTTATGTACAATCTATATCCCAAATAAATTTTGCATTTATCTCCTTGAGATTCAAAATATAAGCAACACAAAACTGTGTTGATTTTCCTAAAACTGTATATATGAAATACATGAAATGTTTATACCTTAAATAAAATTAAAAAAAAAAAGCTTCATCAGCCAAAGTTATATTTATTGATCAGTTAGGAAATTATCTTACTATGTCTGCAAAAATGATGCGATTTTTCAAATAAATTTTCTCGTCCTTCATGTTTTGATTAAAATCATGAACTATACTTGTTCATTCAAGACGCTTGCCTCTCCTGTTACTTTTATGGAGGCAATTTAGAATAAATATTCCGTCAACAAGCATCAGGAGTTGGAGTGTGCTTTGGATCCTGTACTACCATAGGTTCCTTTAGGATATGAGCATCATCGTATCCTTCCTTTAAAGACCAATTTTTAAAGTGTTGGCATACTACTACTTCCAGTGGAAACCAGATAATTGTTTTTCTTTTTTGTTTTGTTTGAGTAATTTGTCTACCTACATAAATGTTTTTATATATTATTGTGAGCCCTTCGATTCCTGTACCTTTAAAGTTTATGCTAATTGTAATCATTTGTGTGCATGTGTGTGTGTTCTCATTTCCTATCTCCTATCAATACTAGTCCAGAAAAGCTGACTCCTTAGCCCTCTACCAACAACCAAATTCAATTTTGATGGTTTGTTTGTTTTCCAGCAAAACTGTTATCAGAGTCTGATGCATGGCTTTCCCCAGACTTTAAATAAGCCAGATCTTAAAAAAATTCCTTTTTTATTTTTATTTTTTGTGAAAATGGTATTGACAGAGCATATCCCAGACAGAAGAGTGCGGTGATTTACGTTCATGGATTGCTAGACAACTGACTTCTGGACATCTACTGTGAAGGCTTAGAATTTGGGCACTTTGCTTAAATTATATCTTCCCCCAACCTTTAAAAGCTAAGGTATCTATATACAAATCATTTTTTGTGCATTAATTTAAATAAGATTCCATTAGTTATAACTGAACCTCCCTGGAGATGGCTTTCTGATTTAAGAAAAGCACAGCCGGTTTCAGAATCTTCAAATGATTAAATGGAAATGCTACCATCGAAACTTTCCCAAAAAGAAAAAGAGAATATTTTAATTTTTAAAACCGGTTTTCACATGTCTGACAGCAGAAAGGCACCAAGAATGTAGACATTCGACTTTGTTATTTCTGGAGTTGGAGCATTTCAACATGATGTTGTTACTGTTCACTACCTATAGTACACTTGTCAAACTTAATGATGTTATTCTCCACAAGAACGTTAAAAAGAAGACAGCAGTGTAATAGCATCTGACTCCAGTATTTAAAGTATATCTGTGGATGTTTACAAATGAACCTAAGTATGTTTGCAGATATCAGAGGTGGAATAAATCTCATATATATATATATATATACATGATTATATATATATGGTTATATATGGATCATTTAATATATCATTATATATATATATATATGGGATCATTTAAATTGTTTAATATGTGAAATCAAAATAGCAAAATTAAGGGAGCTATTCATAGCATTTTCATTTCCAATCTGTATGCTTTACACTTATTTTGAACCACTGAGGCATTTCAGCAGCTCAAACTTGACCTAGTATAACATTTGCATATATTTTGTTCAGATTCTCTCACTGACAAAATGAAATAGCATGGCAAATAGTAGAATTGGATCCATGAAAATCTATCCATTTGTTAATACAAAGAAAGAAGATGTCTTTCCAATTGCCTTTGCTTATCGACAAGATTAGCTATAACCAGTTTATTCAATGTAACTGATACTTTATGGAGCAGTTTCTGAACATTGTTCTAATAATGATTATAATACTAATAATGAGTATTGTGGTTTTTTTTTTTTTATTATTTTAAAGTAGTAACGACTTTATTTTAGCAGGGACGGAATGGCAGGGAGGCAAAGAGAGTGCGGTTGTAGCCTGCCTGGACAAAGGGCAGGGGGTTGAACCAAGCTCCCTTCCGTTCCAGCAGCAGGCACAGACCCTTCTTTGGCTGCTTGTTGGGGGAGGTGCAGAGCACCACATGGACCCTGATAAGGTGGGTGGGAGATGTGCAGAAAGATTCCTTGGTGAAGTTTACAATGCACGTCTTAGCAGTTTGGATGTCCCAGGCGCGGGGCTTTCCCGAACAGTAACCATTCCATTAGCCTTTAGATTATCTATCCGTGCCCAGTTTCATTAGGCCTGAGGTTTCATGCCCAGTGACCTAACGGGTTCTCTTAGGCCTCAGTGGCCTAATAGGTTCTAACAAATCCAGCAATTTAATACATACATAGAAAGAAAATAAAAAGCTATTGGTGTTACACAGACAAGAGTCCTGGGGGAGGGAGAACCAGGGAACAGGACACCCACAGTCTGCATGGCTGCTTCCTTCGGAGAGGGGTCCTAGTTAGGAGAGTGATTCCTCCCTCCCCTGGGGGTGGGAGGGGTGGAGGGAGATCTCCAGAGCCGTGGCTGGACTTGTGTGCCTTTTAGCAAAAGGATATTGTCCACATGGGTCTGTGTGATCTTCTGGACCATTGAATGAATGAACCATTTCAATAGCTGAAGGGTACATGGCTCTAAATAAACAGCAAGGAAAAAAATTGTTATGAGAGATGAGAGGGGACAGCAGCCAAGGCAGCCAGGAGGGTTTTGGAACCAGCTGTTCCTAGAGCCAGATGCCCATTGTTGAATTCTGGATGGTCTTTCAGCTTGTGAGCAGCATCACGGAGGAGACGGATTGATTTACCTAAAAGCTATGTTCTTCTAAGCATGAACAGAGACCCTCTTTTTCTGCTGTTAATAGGTCTAATCTCCATTTCTTTGGTAAGGTTATTGCTGCAAAGGCACAACTTGATTTTGAACCTTAAAAAGGCCTTGGGACATTTCATTTAGGCTGTCTTGCATATCTTTAGAAAGAGCCTGATAGTAGCAGAGGGATGTGGCAAATCCTCCTACCCCCATGCCCACCCCAGCAGCGATTTTTAAGCTGGTTAGGAGGGGTATTAGCATAACAGTTCTTTTGTGGATAATGTTTATGGTTAGAGAAATTGGTAGAAATTGGTTACTGGGAGCCACATTCACATTGGGAGCCAGAGAGGTGTCTAAGTTCCAGTCGCATCAGTGGGGAAGAGATTAGTGTTGGTTCCACAAAGGAAGAAAATGCCCTGTTTATGTAAGCCAGTTGTTGGATGGAGGGAAAACCCCGCAAGGCTGTAGGATAAGAGCAATATCTCAAATTTGTAACTGCTGGTCCCAAAGGCCCCCTTGGTGCAGGGTTGAGGAGATTCTCTTAGGCTGCCCCCAGGGAAGGGGTGGATCCCACCTTGACAAGGTTATGAACAAGGGCAAGACTTTGATCATTTAGTCATTTTGTACTATCTATTTATGAAAGTGATGGGCTTTACATTGGAGTTGAGGGCTGATCGAAGCAGGAAAACTGGCTGGCAGTTTCAGGCCAGACAAAAAGTCTTCTATGTAACCTCTTCTTTTTTCCCCTCAATATTTACACAGACAATTCTTATTTTATGCTGCTACATTTTTGTGAGGTACTTGTTTCTATTTTTGTCATCTAAAGAAGACTGTGATATCCATGGAGTCAGGGGTATATGTCATTTATTCTTCTCTATTCTGATGCTCTTTTAGTGTTTGGTATAAAGGACATCTTCTTTCTTTATTTATTTATTTATTAAACTTTTATTTAAAATGAATATAAATTTCCAAAGTACAGCTTATGGATTACAATGGCTTCCCCCCCCCATAACTTCCCTCCCACCCACAACCCTCCCCTTTCCCTCTCCCTCTCCCCTTCCATTCACATCAAGAATCATTTTCGATTCTCTTTATGTACAGAAGATCAGTTTAGTATATATTAAGTAAAGATTTCAACAGTTTACCCCCACATAGCAACACAAAGTGGAAAAATACTGTTGGAGTACTAGTTATAGCATTAAATCACAGTGTACAGCACATTAAAGACAGAGATCCTACATGATATTTTTTAAAAATTGATTAATTTTGTATGCAATTTCCAATTTAACACCAGGTTTTTTTTTTTCATTTTCAATTATCTTTATATACAGAAGATTGATTCAGTATATGCTAAGTAAAGATTTCATCAGTTTGCACCCACACAGAAACACAAAGTGTAAAAATACTGTTTTAGTACTAGCTATAGCATCACTTCACATAAGAATTATAGACAGTGAGAGAGAGAGAGAGAGAGAGAGAGAGAGAGAGACCGAGAAAGGTCTTCCTTCTGTTGGTTCACTCCCCAAATAGCCACAACAGCCAGAGCTGCACAGATCCGAAGCCAGGAACCAGATGCTTCCTCCTGGTCTCCCATGCAGGTGCAGGGGCCCAAGCACCTGTGCCATCCTCCACTACCTTCCCAGGCCACAGGAGAGAGCTGGACTGGAAGAGGAGCAACCAGGACTGGAACCCGGTGCCCATATGGGATACCGGTGCTGCAGGTGGAAGATTAGCCTATTGTGCCATGGCGCTGGCCCCAGGACATTCTTACCATAATGTTGAATGAAGGAATAAAAAGAATTGAAACATCCTTGAAGTAAAACCTGTTGATGTGTAGTGTTTAGTTTCTTTGCTTTTGTCACAAATGATGTGAATTTGAGAAAAATCTCTTTGGCATTATATTACTCTATGCTGTAATGTTATTTTAATACTAGTTATTTTTAAGGTATCCATTTCAGTCTTTTAAAATATTAAACATCAGCTCTTCATTTCAACCAATATTTGAGTGCCTAGAATAAGTTGTAAATCAAAGTTCTGTTGCACCAAGTTTTTAGTGTTTTCAAAGCAATTTATGAGTCCAGTATTCATTGAGGTTCTACCACTGAAATAAAACCTGGAAGTAATTTATAAGAATGTTAAGCTATACTTCTCTCTTAGAATGATATCTTCATACTGAGAAAAGTGTAAGTATATTAATGTACTGTGAAAACAGTGTGCATTTTCCCATCCTGTGACATAGACCATAAATATACATCTTAATGTCTGGAAACCTGGAAATAGAGCCCAACCGTAGGAATACAATATTGTAGAAATCAGAAGAGTAGTGTGTGAAGAGAAGATGGCTTATAACAGAAACACACATACACTAACTCCACAGGGGTGCAGGTCAAATTGACTATGGTAAATTAGTGACTACAATGGAGTCTTTTCAAAAGAGATGCAAAAAAGCATCTGTGAAACCAGTTATGAGAAAGCAGTTGTGTGGGTTATTTGGTGCTAGCGGTCCCGTTCAATCTATCAGGGAGGCCTTTTTAAAAGAAATAAAAGGAATGTAAAAACAGGAGGTGGTCAATTTCTAGCTGCATTCAGTGCTTAAAGTCCTTGGATGTTTAAATATTTCTCCTAAAATGATGTCCAGTCTGCTTCGTAGAGCTTCATGGCTCTCTGCAGTCTGTTCCCTGCCTCCTTGGTATCTCTCCCTTTCCTTGTTCTTAGTGTACCAAGGCGTTCTCTGGTTTCCTTTCCATGCCTTCTGGTAGGGAGAGCACTTGGCTTACACCAAATCAATCTCCTTCAACCTGGGAAGGCCCTTTCCCTCCCTTGTCCTCTGATGATCAGGATTAATGTCCCAGTTTTGTGTTACAAAAGTGCCTGGGATGAAATTTAATCACATGTGTTAAAAAGTTATGCTTAAAAACCTGTTCTTCCTTAGACTTTTAGGTCTGTAAAGGGGAGAATAATATTTGTTTTACTCATCAGTTTACCTTCAATGTCTTCTACAATGCTCAATCCCTAAGGCATGAATGAATGTGTTAGTGTCCTAAGTAAAATCTAGAGAGATGTTAAGTTCATGCAAAGCAATTTTGAGAAGCTAGCCACAGGAATGAAGGCTCAGACTCATCAAAGGACTCATGCAAGAATTTTCATCATAATCATCTTTTACAAGCAAGCATGCCTGTGCATGTACACCTAACCAAGCATACAGGAAAGGGATATGAATTGTAATAGTCAAGTATCAATTATTACCTAACACGCATTCACCTTTTGTTTTGCTGATGCAAATACTCAGTAATACTTTTGCATTCATTGAACTTTTAAGGTAAGCATGTGCCACATGTATTTAACTTAGAAAAGAGAGTATGGGAAAAAGAGAAACTGATTGAGTCTCTAACTTCCTCATGCCATTCTTGGTCACACCGCTTACTACTCAAGATCCCTGCATTGTTTACTGAGGTCCAGTTATGCCCTGGACTCAATTATTCATTGGAAAGGGTGCAGATGAATGAGAAATAGGCTTTGGCCAAAGGGATATAGGAAAATGTTTATAAATAATAGTTCACAGAAAGAACATTTTTGGACAGCAACACATTTTTCTACAATATTTACCTTGGCATTTGAATATTTGCAAATACTTATAAGCTATGTAAATATTTTAACCTGGATGTTATTTTCTTTGAATTTATATGCAATGGAATTTATTGAAGATGGTTATTTGTGGTATCTATGGAATTTTGCTAATTTCATTTAATGTGGGGGAAACTTTTATTTTTTCTGCCTACATAATTTATTAATTGTCATTAAATTAGCTTTTCAGATGCAACATTAAAAGTAATTATATATTGAACTACAAGTAAATATATGAAGATAATTTAGAATTCTTTTTCTTATTGGTAAAAGTATGCTCACAAGCAGAGTACTGAAATAAGAATAACTTCTTTGATTCAAAATGCAGTACAGTGAATTGAGAAAACAGCAATGTAGACCAGACTTTTTATTTTTTAAATAAGCCTGTTTGTGTAAATATATATGTATGTTGGTGTGGATATGTGTAGGGAGGCTACTTTCTGCAATTTATTTTAATTTGAAATAGGTGATTTCCTTTAATAGAATTGTGAGCTTAATAAGTGATCATATAATTCTAGTTTCTGGTCACAAACAGCATACTTTATTTTAGGGAAGCCAGGAATCTTGCGCGGTCTCCTTTTCAAGGGCAGGTCAGATTGTGTGTCTGCAGTTCTTTTATGTGTCTGTTTGCTCAGCATCCAAGATCTCCAATTCCCTTTCTTATTGGTACAGTCTGTTCTTAGCTTACTAAATCTGCCTTTATTTTCCCCATTCTGATCACCATAACATAGGCATGTCTTTTAACTATTTATATCTTCTTTGATTTGTGGAGAAAGTTTTAGTCCAGAGGCAAGGTGTTCTAGACATAGGCTTTTTTTAAGGCTTCTTTGTTTTTTGCTTTGCAA
This sequence comes from Lepus europaeus, assembly GCF_033115175.1. Lineage (NCBI taxonomy): Eukaryota > Metazoa > Chordata > Mammalia > Lagomorpha > Leporidae > Lepus > Lepus europaeus. The sequence continues at coordinate 96,882,299 of NC_084827.1, forward strand.
TAGTTTTTTGTTGTTGTTGTGATGTGTTTTCTACTTTAATCAAAAGGGCTTTGAACTCTTTTTGACTTGTGTGTTGATATAATCTACTACTCTTCCTGGCTTACTGTTCTAACTCAGAAACTTCCTCTAAGACCACTGAGGGTGGTATTTTTACTAAACCTACTTAACAGATACTCTGCTACGTAGACTGCATCATGTGAAAGAGACCGTTTCTCCTTTGGAAGACGCAGGATGAAGTGGGGAGGAGGGAGTGCGATAAAAGATGGACTTATATAGGTGCTTTCAATGATTGTTCAGATAATTATCAATTTTCTTTAAGTATGTGTACTTAAAAGATTCCTTTCTTTTTTCTCTTAAGATTATTCATTTATTTATTTATCTGAAAGGCAGGCAGCAGAGAGAGAAAAAGAGGAAGAGGAAGAGGAAGAGGAAGAGAGAGAGAGAGAGAGAGAGACCTTCACAGAGCTGGGTGTGGGCCAGGCCAAAGCCAGGAATCAGGAACTCCATCCTGGTCTCCCATGGGAGTGGCAGGGTCCCAAATACTTGGACTGTCTAATGCTACTTTCCCACATGCATTAGCAGGAAACTGGATCAGAAACCTTGTAGCAGGGACTCAAATAAGCACTCTGATGTGGAATGCTGGTGTCATAAGCAGAGGTTTATCTGCTGTGCCATCCAAAACCAGCCTTTAGCTAGAGTTTAATAGACTTAGTAAATGTAAAAGCATTTTATAGTCATGCATCCTATTGTAAACATAATAAGCCATTTTGTTCTCCAATATTACTATTAAGAATGCTAATAATCAGATTCTGGAAAGAACAATATATTTTCTGTAGCTAATTCACATTTTAGAAAATATAAGAAGATTCTGTCAGATGTTGTTTTGTGTTAGACTCAAGAGCACAAATCTTTGCAGTTTTATAGTCCATTATCTTCTTATTAAACAGGTTACAAGCTTGACATTTGTATTGTAGTAATGCTAAAATTAAGTCTTAGAGGACGAATAAATAATTGGACTATAATGACTCAATTCGCACAATCATCACTAACTATTTATCTGTCTGCATTTCAAAATTAGAAAGCTTAGTTTTTCTAAGATCACTGCATGGGTAGGTTTCATTGACAAGAGACATTTTATGAAAATCACATGCAGCTGAACATTAGAAAACCTATCCAGTATTTTCCAGAGATATTCAAAATTTTATACATCCTACTGGGGCTCCCTGTGATTTCAGCCATACCCAACACCCACATGCAAATGTAAGGCAGGTGAAGGGTGGGAGTGTCCGTGTGATAGGAGATGGGAGGATCATCAGTTTACTGGATGGAGAACGAGTGCTGATATTTTGGTACAGTGTTTTGACAAGACTCATGTGGGGTATTGAGATAAACAAAGGATTTAGCACTGTTGTGGGTAAGAGATGTCAATATGGGGTTATAGTGAAATAACAGCTGGACTCTTAGATATGACTAAAAGGGCTACTTTGGTTTAATGTGAAACACACATTGAACATTGCACTGCTTTAGCATTCAGCCTGATCGCTGGTATGCTTTTCCCTCTGACAGAGGTGGGGAGTATCTTGTTATTAATTCTCTCTTCTGCTCATGCCATTGAATATGTAAAATTTTTTTTTTTTTATTTGACAGGTAGAGTTATAGACAGTGAGAGAGACAGAAAGGTCTTCCTTTCCTTGGTTCACCCCTGAAATGGCCGCCATGGCCAGAGCTGCACCAATCCGAACCCAGGCACCAGGTGCTTCTTCCTGGTCTTCCATGCGGGTGCAGGGCCCAAGCACTTAGGCCATCCTCCACTGCCCTCCAGGGCCACAGCAGAGAGCTGGCCTGGAAGAGGAGCAACCAGGACTAGAACCCGGTGCCCATATGGGATGCCAGCGCCGCAGGCGGAGGATTAACCACGTGAGCCACGGCGCCAGCCCCTGTAAAATCTTTTTTTGTAAAAACAAATGCAGTTTACTTGAAAGTAAGAGTTGGAGAGAGGGAGAGGAAAAGGGAGAGAGAGAGAGGGAGAAGGAGAGGGAGAGGGAGAGAGAGAGAGAGAGAGAGAGAGAGAGAGAGAGAGAGAGATCTTCCATCTGCTAGTTCACTCTCCAAAGGTCTGAGCCAGGCTCAAGCCAAGAGCAGGCAGGTGGAATCAAACCAGCACCCACATGGAATGCCAACATTGCAAGCAACAAGCTTAATTCTCTGTGCCACAATGCTGGCCCCTGGATATGCAAAATTTTATAGTCTTTAAAAATCAAGAACTTTTGCATTATATTGTCGATTAGATAGATTTAGGAATAAAGTTTTAGTTTAATGTTTTAACCAATTTACATATAAACATATATTTACATAACATATAAAAATGTTATGCCAGTTGTAGACTCTTATTTATAACCAATTCTGTATCACATTTATATCTAAAGTAAAGAAGCAAAATCTTATAAAAATAATCAAAAGTGTCTGTATCATTTCATCCATTACACCATGTTGGTTCCTGTTACTTTCCTCCTCTCCTGGTGAAAATAGCTTATTCCCCACAATAGGTATACCAAGAATTGAAACTGAAACATTATTTTTACGTGGCAGTAGAGAAAGAGCAAAAGGAGCTGTTAATTAATATAAGAGGTAACTCAGAATATTCTCTAAACCTGTTCAGATCATTGAATTCATTTGGATAATTTAAACATGATCATAATTATTTCTTAAGATTTATTTGTTTGAAAGGCAGTTTTCTACACACACACACACACACACATTCACACACACAGAGGGAGGGAGGAGGGAAGAGAGAGAGAGACAGATCTTTGATCCACTGGTTCAATCCCCAAGTGGCCTCAAGAGCCAGGACTGAGCCAGGCCGTAGCCAGGAGCCTAGAACTCCATCTGGATCTCCCATGTGTGTGCAGGGGCCCAAGTACTTGGGAGCAGTCTGGATATGAACCGGCACCTAAATAGGATGCCAGCATCACAGGTGGCAGTTTGAACTGCTGTACCACAACTCCAATCCATCATCATCCTTTTCATTTTAAATACAGCAAGGATTTTCACTGTTTAAATTATTTGAGTCCAACTCACCTTATTACTGTTGACATCATATATAAGGCAAATTGTGTTATAAAAAGTGAAAATAGCTATGGCATATATATGTATAGGAGGTTAGTTCTCGGTGCTTCTCAATTTCAGTCTTTGATACAAGTTGGTGTTTTTATTTATTTATTTATTTTTTATTAAACTTTTATTTAATGAATATAAACTTCCAAAGTATAGCTTATGGGTTACAATGGCTTCCCCCCTCCCATAACTTCCCTCCCACCCGCAACCCTCCCCTTTCCCGCTCCCTTTCCCCTTCCATTCATGTAAAGATTCATTTTCAATTCTCTTTGTATACAGAAGATCAGTTTAGTATATATTAGGTAAAGATTTCAACATTTTGCCCATATAGCAACATAAAGTGAAAAAACTACCATTGGATTACTAATTATAGCATTAAATAGCAATGTACAGCACATTAAAGACAGAGATCCTACATAATTTTTTTTCAAATTAATTAATTTTCTATGCCATTTCCATTTTAACACCAGGTTGTTTTTTTTTTTTTCATTTTCAATTCTCTTTATATACAGAAGATCACTTCAGTATATAATTAGTAAAGACCTCATCAGTTTTTACCCACACTGAAACGCAAAGTATAAAAATACTGTTTCAGTACTAGTTATAGCATCACTTCGCTTTAGACGACACATTAGGGACAGATCCCACATGGGATGTAAGTACACAGTGACTCCTGTTGCTGATTTAACAATTTGACACTCCTGTTCATGGCGTCAGTAATCTCCCTAGGCTCTAGTCATGAGTTGCCAGGGCTATGGAAGCCTTTAGAGTTCGCTGACTTTGATCTTATTCCGATAGGGTCATAGTCAAAGTGGAAGTTCTCTCCTCCCTTCAGAGAAAGGTACCTCCTTCTTTGATGGCCCCGTTCTTTCCACTGGGCTCTCATTCACAGAGATCTTTCATTTAGGTCTTCTTCTTCTTCTTTTTTTTTTTTTTCTTTTCCATGATATCTTGGCTTTCCATGCCTACTATACTCTCATGGGCTCTTCCGCCAGATCCGAATGCCTTGAGGGCTGATTCTGAGGCCAGAGTGTTGTTTAGGACATCTGCCATTCTATGAGTCTACTGTGTATCCCACTTCCCATGTTGGATCTTTCTCTCCCTTTTTGATTCTATCAGTTAGTATTAGCAGATACTTGTCTTGTTTGTGTGATCTCTTTGACTCTTATATGTTCTTGGGATTCTTCACCTTCAATTAACCTGGGTTTCACTAATTATAGTATCCATGCAGTAAAGATAGTCACCTAAAAATATATCCTTTTTATCTTATCAGAGCTCTTACTAAAGTACTTTTTTTGGCCTACTTTATTTTCATTTTTCTGTGAAAACAGCTGTGAGCTATGGCGGTTTACAAAAAGATATCTCTTGACGTTAGGAAACTGAATGGCTATTATTATAACTATTTTAGCATTACCAAATCACTTTAGGTTTATTGATACCTGTTTGTCCAGAAAAAGCCTTGGAAAAACAATTACATTAAGATGTACATCATGTATTTCAGACTTAATGTATGCAGTCTGATTAGTTGGCTGAGACTCAGCCAGTGCTCTGTCAGCAGATCAGGAGTAAAACAAAAAAGGCTATAATTAATGAAATTAATACCAGATATAGAAACTTGAGACTAGAGGTGACACTTCGGTCATAACATTTCCTCCGAGCTTGGCAGAATGGAGAGGCAGTTTAGTTAGAATTGTTCTTAATGTAATGGCACATGAATCGATGTAGTGGGTATTTTTTTCACACTACTGGTTGCTGAGACTGTTGGCAGGCATGATGCTACACAACTGTCAGAAAAATTTGATCAGAAAGTTCAGAAAATAAAAGGATATGACTTAATTTGCTATTTTTGTCTTCCCTTTCTTACAAGTAAAATATTAGGGTCTATCCATCTTCCTTATTCCAACAATAAGACATTGTTGGAGGCCTGTCTTCGTCACCTTCCAAATCCATGCAGTTGTCAAGTTCTGTTGAACGTGCCTTCTAAATATCTTTTGGATTTGTCTCTGAGGCGCTTGGCTGGCCACTGTGTCTTATGACTGTTTCACAACTGGTCTCCTGGTTTCAGTCTCCACCTGTTCAGATAGTTTCTCCACCGGGCAGCAGAAGCAGCAGAAGTGATCACTGCAAAACACTATCAGAGTGTGTCATAGCCTTTGATAAAACACATCAATTACCCCCTGTTGAGAGGTGCAACACATTTTTTCAGGTGATAAATACAATTTCCCTTCAGTGTACAACACCAAGTAGTCCTTATCTGATAGAGGATTTTCAGCATTCAAATGAAATTGAAAACTCCAACCTTTTACCATAGAAATTGTTTTGTATAATAAGATCTTGGTGCTTGAAAATATAAGAGGGCTGGCTTTCAGCACAGCAGATAAGTTGCCTGAAGTGATGCCCACATCCCATAGCCAAGTACCTGGTTCGAGTCCTGGCTTCACTGATTTCAATCTAGTTTTTTGCTTAGGTGCACCCTGGGAGGCAGCGATGGTTGTTCAACTACTTTGAGACCCTGCTACCAATGTGGGAGACCTAGATTGAGTTCAAGCTCCTGGTTTGGCTCGACCTAGCCCTGGCTGTTGCAGGCATAGGGGAGTGAACTAGCAGATGGAAGATCTTTGTGTGTCTCTCTGTCTTTTTCTCTGTGTCTTCCAAATAAAATGAAAATAAATAAATTTAAATATATATATTAATAATAGCATAATATTAATAATAGCCAGTATTTATTGGGTACTCCTCATAAGAGAGGAATTTAGTTTGTGAGGGAGAGTTCTTATATCAGAACTTAACCGTCAGAGGATGTTGTCCGAACTTGTTTTGGGAAAGGGGTGGCACACACAGTCAAGTTAAAAACACTATCTGATGTTAGTATGGATGAGATGTATAATTGGGGTGAAATAAACATTGCTTGTTGAAGCTGTGCACAGTGTGTATTGTGCTTCCAGTGTTCATAGAATTAAAAAGAGAAATTTTATGAAACAATGCCATGAAGGTAATGGTAAGTCTATTTGTTTATATATGCAGTTTGTCATGGAGTCTTGCTTTGATTTCATGTATAGCAGTTTGCATGAATAAATCTTGGTGGGAATGGAAGTTTAAATCATTTGGAGAATTGCTTTTAAGAACAAAAAAAAAAAAAAAAAAAAAGGAGCCAATGTTGTAGGATGCTGCACCTGCATGGGTGCCGGTTTGCGACTCAACTGCTCCACTTCCAATCCAGCTCCCTGCCAGTGCTGGAAAAGATGGCTCAGGTGCTTGGGCTGCTTCATCCATGAGGGAGACCTGGAAGAATCTCCTGGCTTCGGCCTGGCCCAACCCCTGCTAATGCAGCTATTTGGGGAGTGAACTAATGGATGGAGGATCTCTCCCTCCCTCTCCATCTCCCTTCTCCCCTCTCCCCTCTCTCCTCTCCCCTCTCACTTCTCCCCTCTCTCCTCTCCCTCTGTAACTCTGCCTTTCAAATAATAAAAACATAAATCTTAAAAAAGAAATATAAAATTATGAAAATAAATATATGCAAATGGAAATTACTTGTGCTAGTGAGAGTCCCTGAAGCTTTAGCTGCATAAATATGTTAAGTACACCTCTGGAATATTGATATTTTGAATGTTTACTTTCTGTTTCCCTTGAAAAACTAGTTTGTACATGTTTACCTTTGTCTAATTGTGATGAGAGCATTTCTCCATAAGATCCTGGCATATTCTCATGATAGTCTTAAAGCTGAATATTACAAGATGCTACCGTATAGTGATTTCAACTTCTTCTTTATTACATGTTTATAAACTTTAAAATCACCTGAAGAATGATTAAGAAACAATATATATTACATTAGGGAAGAAGCAAAATAAAAGAACATGATAATAGCCTAGTATTAACAATAGTTTCATCTTCAAATTACAGAAGGGACACTGTCTTAATATTTTAAAGATTGATTACACAGTTTTGTCTTTGCTTATGGAAGCTTTGGCATTAGACTTAGGTTTTAGTAATCAGCTTATGAGACATCAAAGCACATTGGTTTCTTTCTTCCATTCATTTTGCAGAGATAAGTTATAGACACAATGAAACTGCCGTACCCATTTACACTTATGCAAGTATGCCAATGTTGCATAAAATAGTGAACAGATTGTAAAGAATACATAAAACTTAAGGACAACAAAATAAAGTTTATCTACATGACTTTTTATTTTATCCTTAATTTTTAAAAGTTTTCAAAAAATTTTTAATTATGGTTCCATGAACTAAAATACTAAAAATTTAGAAGCTATTAGATAAGAACACAGATCTGGTGATAAATCTTCATGTCTGTTTTAGTCAGCATATACATCATGGTATATAGGTCCACCTTCGTGCCATAGTGAAATTGATGACATGTGGGGTGTAATCTTGGATAAGGACTCTGCAGAAGAGTAAACACAAGGATCAGAAGTTAAAGTCTCTTTGACTTATAAGCTTTGAGGCTTTGAGCAAGTTACTTAATGTGTTTTTTCCTTAAATTTTTAAATTTTTCAAATTTTTACTAATAGATTTTATTTTCTAGAGCAGTTCTAAGTTCACAACAAAATTGAGCAGGAAGTACAGCTTTCCCATTCATCTCCCCTGATTTTAATCCCTTCCTCAGCCTCCTTAACCGTCAACACCCTGCACCCTTGCGGTGCCTCCAAAACAATCAGTGCACTAACACTGGCACTTCATTGTTAACCTCTCTACAGTTCACATCCCAGTTCACTCCTCGTGTAGGATAGTCTTAGCTTTGACAACTGGGTAATGATACATACCCCACCATTGTCAGGTCACACAGAATAGTTCCACTGCCCTAAAATCTCTGATGTACTGTCAGTTCATCCCTCGCTCCCCTTAAATTGTGGAAATCGTTGATCTTTTTCCTCTCTCCCTAGTTGATATAATGCTATATAGTTGGTATAATACAGTATAGAGTCTTTTATGCTAACTTCTTTCCATTAGTGACACATATTTAGTTTTCAGTGTGCTTTCTACGGATTAGTAGCTCCTTTATTTTTATCACTGAATATTATCCCACTATATAGATGTGCCACCATTTATCCATTCTCCTATTGAAAGACACCTTGGCTATTTTCAAGTTTGGGCAATTATGTGAATAAAGCTGCTATAAATATTCCTAGTGAGATTGTTGTGTAGGCATAGTTTTCTATAAATTTGTATAAATATCAAATAATGTAATTGCTGCAGGGTATGGTATGAATTTATTTAACCATGCATTGTATTCCAGAGTGGCTATGCTATTTCTCACTCACTCCTACCAGCAAGGAAGGAGAGTTTCTGCTGCTCCGCATCCACACCAGCATACAGTGTTATTGCTGTTTTAGATTTCAGCCATTTAATAGTGTCCATTGTCATGTTGCTGCCATTAACTTTCTGATGACATGATGTCAAGCATCTTTTCCTATGTGTTGTCTCCATCTGTCTTTGATGATGTGTTTGTTCATATGTTTGGCCCATTTTTTAGACACAGGCTTTTCATCTGAAAAAGAAGATAATTACTACATCATAGGTGTTCTGAAAATAAGTACATTATTTAGACCTTTTGACTTAAAACCTAGCAGATTATACACACACACACACACACACATATATATATATAGTAAATATTAGATTATTTGTATGGGTTACCTACATTTCTTCATAATAACATCTGAAGCAAAATGTAGTCACTTTTCCTACCTCATTAACCAACTTCCTTCCCCATTTGTTTTAAATCAACACTTTCAATATTCTTTTTCATAATTTGGCTTAACAGTCAAATTTCTAGTATTTTTTTCTCATTTTTAATTTAAATTTTGTTAAATAAACTCATAAATTAGTGAACAAAACAGTCTCAGAATAATTTTGGACACTTACATCAACATGTATAAGAGAGAATTTTAATTGTATATGGGTCATTTATTTTTCTGGTAACTTGGAAAGTTATCTTGTGTATTTCATTTTTTAAATCTATTTTATTTTTATTTGGAAAGCAGAGCAACTGAGAAAGAGAAGGAGAGAGGAATGAGAGAGAGAGATCTTTGATTTGCTTATTCATTCCACAACTGCCAGTAACAGCCAGGGCTGAGCTAGGCTGAAGCTGGGATCCTGGAAGGCAATCTGGATCTCCCATGTGAGTAGAGGGCTCCAAGGACTTGAGCTGTTGTCTGCTTCCTCCCAGGGTGTGCATTATGAGAAAGCTGGATAGGAAATGGAAGCAGAGCTCCATCCTGGCACCATGCTATGGGATGAGAACATCCCAGGCAGTGGCTTTACCTGCTGCACCCCAATGTCTGCCTGCTACTTAACCTCTGAAATGTTTTTAAGGAGAAAAAAGCATTACTTGAATTTAAATAACTGTGTGACATTAAATACTTTCTAATTCCTGTTTATTATTTGTTCAAGGAGTGATAGATTTAAGGTGAAACATCACTAGTTAAGGGACATCACAATTGGTGGAAAGCATCCAGATGTAATTTCTGATACTGAATAACAAACTGGTAGATTTAAAAGGCCACAAAACAAATCTTTTCTTAACCAATTTTTTTTCTGTCTTATATGCTATGACTAGAGTTTTGTCTGGATATCTTACTTTGTAATATTTCAGGTGTTTAATTCAACTGATTTTCCTCCTTTCTCCATAACTACTTTAGATCTGGCTATTGTTTTGGAATTTTTTAAAGATATATTTATTCATTTGAAAGTCAGATTTATGCAGAGAGAAAAGGAGAGGCAGAGAGAGAGAGAGAGGTCTTCCATCCTCTCCAATTGGCTGCAACTGCCGGTGCTGCGCCGATCTGAAGCCAGGAGCCAGGAGCTTCTTCCAGGTCTCCCATGTGGGTGCAGGGCCCAAGGAATTGGACCATCTTCTACTGCTTTCCTAGGCCATAGCAGAGAGCTAGATTGAAAGTGGAGCAGCTGGGTCTTGAACCAGCACCCATATGGGATGCTGGCACTGCAGGCAGCAGCTTTATGGGCTATGCCACAGCACCAGCCCCATGTTTTGCAATATTAAATAAGTCTATGGGTGTCAGTCAATTTTATATATGCAGTATCTCAGCATCATCTATATGATGTTGAATATTCTGGTAATAAATGTTGAAACATTTGGAAAGATAGATATGATAAAATTTTCCAAAAAAGCCACAGGGCCATTTGTGAATTTTGGTGCTAAACCTAGGTTCTCTACATTAACAGAATGTATGTAGGCAGATCATTGTTCATTTCAAAATCTGGAAGAAAAATCCAGCCTGCCTTAGGAATTTAACTACATTTCAGGTTACCATTTTCTTTCTGAAAAATGTTGAGCTTTAATGAAGGCACTATTTGTATTTCATGTGCTATTTGCTTCAATATTTTTATATCATTGATATTTTATTTATATTTAATCTAATTAATTAATTATTTATTTGAGAGGTAGAGATACACAGTGAGAGAGACAGAAAGGTCTTCCATCCGTTGGTTCACTCCCCAAATGGCTGTAACAGCTGGAGCTGAGCCGATCCAAAGCCAGGAGCCAGGTGCTTCTTCCTGGTCTCCCATGCAAGCGCAGGGGCCCAAGCACTTGGGCCATTTTCTATTGCTTTCCCAGGCCATATCAGAGAACTGGATTGGAAGAGGAACAGCCAGGACTAGAACCAGGGCCGATAGAGATGCCGGCTCTGCAGGCAGAGGATTAACCTACTGTGCCTGCCCCTATATCATTGATATATTTTTTGAAGGATTTATCTGTTTTGAAAGTCAAGAGTTACACAGAGAAGGAGAAGCAGAGAGAGAGAGAGAAAGAGAGAGAGAGAGAGAGAGAGGTCTTCCATCCACTGTTCACTCCCCAGATGGCTGCAACAGCAGAAGCTGTGCCGATCCGAAGCCAGGAACCAGGAGCCAGGACTTCTTCTGGGTCTCCCATGTGGGTGCAGGGGCCCAAACTTGGGCCATCTTCTAGTGCTTTCCCAGGTCCTAGCAGAGAGCTGGATGGGAAGTGGAGCAGCCAGGATTCAAACTGGCACCCATATGGGATGCCGGCGCTGCAGGAGATAGTTTTACCCGCTACACCACAGTGCCAGCCCTGCATAGATATTTTAAAGTAGTTTTCTTTACTTTTTTATATATGAAATTGGAGTAAATTGTAGTAATATCCAAGGAGATGAGAAATTGTGTAGCTTAGGGCAACTAATAATTTGACTTTAGATGCTTATTCATGTCATGGCAGAAAGTTAAATACCTTCCAAATATGTGTATGTAACTGCTCAAACAGATAACTTGTCTTTTAAAATATGCATTCTAAAACTGCATGTATTTGTGATGAATACTGTGATGGGACATTCTCACACCCAAAATAAAAATAATTAAGGAATACTTTACATAAAATTACAGGAAATTTATTTTCATTTAAGTGCTATAAATACCATAGCTGCAAAATTAGAAGCAAAATTCTCTGACCTTTTACTGCAAAGCATAGAACCAGAACAACTGCTGAATTGCAAATATTTATTCAGCCTCTGTTCTAAGTGGGCAAGCAAACAAAATGTATTTGAGTTTCTGCCAAAGGAGATGTTTTTAAAAAATTGAAAAAGATGTTGGAGTCTGTATAAAAAATCAGAATCATGAGTTAGAGTAAAAAAGTTTTATATTTTCTGACAAAAAATACATCCGCAATGCATCTTATAAGGTGATAGTTGTAGTTACATGAAGGAATTAAATCTCACTGAAACTTTAGATTTAATAGAAGCGAAGCTTTCAAATGTATCAAAAAATATCTATGATTTAATGGTTAAATCTAATCTCTCTAGTGAATGTCACTGGATACACATCCTTCTGTGTATTTTAAACAGTTGTAAGGATAAAGCTACCTGTTCATTACTGCATGTGATTTAATGCAACTGTTTTTGCTTTTTTGTGTAATCACTTATACATTGATTATAATTTATTTTGATACTCCCCCTTCACTGATCAGTATGGGAAGATGTAATATAGATGTTCCACAGTCCATATTTTTAACTTTGAGAGACATATAGAGCAAACCAGAGAGAAAAAGTTTGCATCCAATGTTTCACTCCAATGCTGTAGTGCCTTGTAATTGAGTACTTAAAATAACTTTTGGTAGAAATGAGATGTTTAATAACATACGCAACTGTGGAGGAACCAAAGCTGGGAGCTGGGAATTCAGTTCAAGTCTCCCATGTGAATGGTACGAATCCAACCATTTGAAACATCAGCACTGCCTCCCAGGGTCTGCATTAGCAGGAAGCTGGAATCAGCAGCTGGAGCCAACAATTGAACCAAGCACTTTGAAATGGGATGTGAGTGTCCTAACTGGCAAGTTGACCACTAGGCCAAACACTTGCCCTTCAAAATCAAATTTTATTTTATTTTACTTTATTTTTACTTATCTGACAAGTAGAGTTATAGACAGTGAGAGAGAGAGAGAGAGAGAGAGAGAGAGAGAGAGAGAGAGAGAGAAAGGTCTTCCTTCCATTAGTTCACTCTCCAAATGGCTGCTATGGCTGAAGCTGTGCCTATCTGAAGCCAGGAGCCAGGACCTCCTTCTGGTCTCCCATGTAGGTGCAGCAGCCCAAGCCATCCTCCGCTGTCTTCCCAGGCCACAGCAGAGAGCTGGAACAGAAGAGGAGCAACCGGGACTAGAACCGGCACCCATATGGGATGCCAGTGCTGCAGGCGGAGGATTAACCAAGTGAGCCATAGCACCAGCCCCCAAAATCAAATTTTAAGCTCGTGAGTTGAAAAAACTAACGTGTCATTGACTTAAAAGCAGAAAAAGGAATCCAGAGAGGCATTTTCCTTGTATCTATGTCATTAATAAATGTATCACCTGCTATTCTGTTAGTAACCCTCTTGTTTTGCTGGTGTAGTAATTGGTATGAGTATGGAGGTCTGTGTCACTGAAAAACTTGACTGGCTTCACCCCCACTAATAATTTAAACTGTCCTCCCCTTCGATTTGCCCTGCTCTGTTCCCTCAGGAAGGCATTGAGCATCTAACTGTCACAATGTTGGGCTCTAGGTGGTTAAAGTAGATAAGATCTCCACTAAGAAGCTTGCTCCAATCTGAAATGTGTCTGCAGTATTAAAAAAGAGCAACGGGTTTGTTCAATTCAGGTAAAACATGACATATTAGAGCTTTGTATATGCCTCTCCCATATACAAATATACATATACATGTATGTTCTCCCCCATGCCAGCATGCAGTGTTCTCACCTTGTGCAGGTGGATAGTATGGCAAACTGCCACTTATCTTTCAACACTAAGCTTAAAAAACATAATGGGGATGAAGGTGGATTCTTCACGCTTGTGCTGCAGTGCCTCGTAACTGAGCACCTACAGGAACGTCTGGGAGCAATTAGATGTTTAATAAATTAGTAAATGTTAAATATTATTTCTGAGAGGAGTTGAATATGTATGTCATTGACACATTTACAGCGCCAGAGGGTGTGGGATATGTGTAAGCTTGGGAACATGTGAGTATATGTGACAACATGGCATTTAAAAGAGTTAAAATAGAAAAATCAGGAAATTTTTTTAAATTTATTTATTTATTTGAAAGTCAGAGTTATGCAGAGAGAAGAGAGGCAGAGAAAGAGAGAGAGAGAGAGGTCTTCCAACCACTGGTTCACTTCCAAGATAGCTGCAATGGCCGGAGCTCTGCCAATCCGAAGCCAGGAGCCAGGTCTCCTCCAGGTCTCCCATGCGGGTGCAGAGGCCCAAGTACTTGGGCCATCTTCTACTGGTTTCCCAGGTCATAGCAGAGAGCTGGATGGGAAATGGAACAGCCGGGACTCGAACTGGCGTCCATATGGGATGCCGGCACTGCAGGTGGCAGCTTTACCTGCTATGCCACAGTGCCAGCCCCAGGAAATATTCTTTTTTTTTTTTTTTTAACCTGTCTCCTAGGGATGCTGAAGGGATTAGGCAGGTACAGAGAGAAAGGCCTGCTGTACCTTTGTGCTCCTGTGTAACTCCAGGAGAAACAGTTACTCTTGAATAATCGTTTATTTATTTATTTTTTTGACAGGCAGAGTGGACAGTGAGAGAGAGAGACAGAGAGAAAGGTCTTCCTTTTTGCCGTTGGTTCACTCTCCAATGGCCGCTGCGGCCGGCACATCTCGCTGATCCGAAGCCAGGAGCGAGGTGCTCCTCCTGGTCTCCCATGGGATGCAGGGCCTAAGCACTTGGGCCATCCTCCACTGCCTTCCCGGGCCACAGCAGAGAGCTGGCCTGGAAGAGGGGCAACCGGGATAGAATCCGGCACCCCGACCGGGACTAGAACCTGGTGTGCTGGCGCCACAAGGCGCCGGCCCCCAGGAAATATTTTCTAAGATCTATTTTATTTTATTTTATTTTTTGAAAGGCATAGTTAACTGAGAGAGAGACAGAGAGAGAGAGAGACAGAGCGCAGAGATCTTCCATCCTCTGATTCACTCCCCATGTGGCTGAGATGGCCAGACCTGGGCCGGGAAAAGCCAGGGGCCAAGAGCTTCATCCAGATCTCCCACATGGGTGTAGGGGCACAAGCACTTGGGCCATCTCCCGCTGCTTTCACAGGCACATTAACAGGGAGCTGGATTGGAAGTGGAATAGCTGAGACTTGAAACAGGACCCAAATGGGAAGCTGGCATTAGAAGTGGTGGCTTAAGCTGCTACACCATGACACCAGCCCCAGGAAGTATTTTGTAGAATGAGAAACATTTGATCCATGCCTTGAGTGGGAGAAGTTATAACAGGGTGGAGAGCTGGAAGAGGACATGTCAAGCGTGTGATGCCGAATTGCCCAAGTGCCATGAATGGGAAACAGCAGTATACATCCACTAGGAAGGTCATTCCCCCAGCAAAGTGAGGCAGGACAGCTTGCAGGACAGCTTGCAGGTTAGAAACGCTGGCTCTGGAACTGAAAGTTTTTTTCTTCTTTTGTGCCTATGATTGTCTCCTGTTGACTTACTTTGGACAAGCTACTACACCTCACTCTGCCTTGGTGTCTTTATCAATCACATGAAAAAAAAAAAGTGTTGCACACAACTTATAAGACAGAGGGACAATTATATAAATTATACATAGAAAACACATATTACCTAGCACATAATTGTTTTTAACAAACAAGAGAAACAGGCATTGTAGCACAGCAAGTTAAACTGCAGCCTGTGATGACACCAGCATTCCATATGAGTGCTGGTTCAAGTCCCGGATGCTCCACCACTGACCAACTCTCACTAATGTGCCCGGGAAGGCATCAGATGATTTGGGCCCTTCCATCCATGTGGAAGACCTGGATGGAGTTCCAGGCTCCTGGGTCAACCTGTCCCAGCCCTGGTTATTGTGGCCATTCGGAGAGTGAACCAGTGGATGGAAGATCTCTCTCTGTCTCTCTGTGAAACCTGTGTAACCTTCCCTCTCTCCGTGTAATCTTGCATTTCAAATCAATAAATGAGTTTCTAAGAATTGAAACTGTAATGATAACTTACAATAAGATTTTGAAGGAACTAGGGAGACATGCTGGGCAATTTAAGATTTTTTTTCAAAAAATTATTTATTTGAAAGGCAGAGTTAGAGAGAGAGAGAGAGAGAGAGAGAGAGAGATCTTCCACCCCACTAGTTCAGTCCCCAAATGGCCACAATGGATGGAGCTAGGCTAATCCAAAGCCTGGAGCAAGGAGATACTTCCTGGTCTACCACCTGGGTGCAGGGGCCTAAATACTTGGGCCATCTTCTACTGCCTTCTCAGGCCATAGGCATGGAGCTGGTTAGAAGTGGAACAGCCAGAACTCGAACCAGCATGCATGTGGGATGCTGGTGCTGCAGGTGGCGGCCTAACCCACTAAGCCACAGTGCCAGTTCTGAGATTTGTTTTTATTCCTTGTATATTCAAGAGTTAATGCTTTACATAACCATCACATTATAAAGTATGACACTGCAATTTATTTTAAAAATAATTAAGCATTTAAGTATCTAAGCATTAAAATCTAAGCCTTACACATAAAATGTTGTAATATTATGTGTAATATTTTGAAAAAATTGGCATATGCATTTGTTATTGCTTCAAACAAAATTTCAAAAAATTTTTCTTCCTTAAGACAAGGAATAATGTTCTCTAGAAAGAATTAAATCCCAGAATCATCTGAAAGATTTTTCATTTATTAAGCCAAGGATGTGTTGTATTTTCTTTTTGAAAAACATATTTTCCTCTGCCATGGATCTCCTCCAGCAGTAACTAGATTACATTACACAATTAAAATGTTTTGGAACCTAAAAGTGATATCTTATTAGAAGAAAAACAATGGCATGAATAGATTGGGGTAACCAATTTCACTCTAATTGGCAATGCATGGAGACATGCTTTAACAGGTATGATGAACAGAGTGAAGAAAAAAGTAAACTGAGAATGAAACATTTACATCATTGGACTAAGAGAATGACACTGAGTTGAAAGGGAATTCACAAAATTCTGTAATGCTTCTGTATTAACTAAGCATATAGAACTGAAGATGCAGACTTGTCAACACAGCAGAGAAATCAATTGCATGAGTATCTACCAATAACTGAGTGCTTATTATTATTAACTTATTTAGTAAGCCCATCAAATTTATTTTCACAATAACGTTATGGACTTGGGGCCGGCATTGTGGCATATTGGGTTAATCTGCCTCCTCCAGAGCACCAGTTTGAGCCTCACCTGCTCCATGTTCAATACAGCTTGCTGCTAATGTGCCTGGGAAAGCAGTGGAAGATGACCAAGTACTTGGACCTCTGCCACCCACATGGGAGACCAGAATGGACTTCCAGGTTTCTGGCTTTTTGCCTTGCGCAGGCCTGGCCATTATGGTGATTTGGAGAGTCAACCAGCAAATGGAAAATATTTTTCTCTCTCCCTCTTTTTCGTGTATTTCAAGTAAATACATAAATCCAGAAAAAATAAATAAATAGACTAGATACCATTGGGTCTTATTACTGTTGTCTGAATTTTATAGCAATAAAGGTTCAGATAAATAACATGTCTATAGTCTTACTGATAGTTGTTTCTCAAAACAAGGACCATCCCAAATTTATACCCAAAGTCCATATTCTTTTAAAGAAAATTCTATTATTTAGTTTCAGTTTTATTGAAAAGGTATAGAGAGACTGAGAGCCAGAGACATATGAAGAGAAATCTTCTATCCACTGGTTCTCTTCCCCAGAAGACTGAGAGAGCCAAGGTGAATCAGGTTGAAGCCGTTAACCCAGAAGTCATTCTGGGTCTCACATATTGGAGGCAGTGACCCTAGTATTTGATCCACCAGCTGCTTCCTCTCAGGTTATGTATTCACAGGAAAGTGGGTTGGTAGTGGAGTAGTGGAGACTAGAAGCAAGACTAGATGCAGGTTCCCAAGCTGTGACTTAACTACCACAGCAAACACTTGCCCCCCCGAAATCTCAGTTTCTCACCTTGCCTCTCCTAATTATGTTTTCAGCACCATGAATTCCTTAACATAGTTCCCACCATCACTGACCCTTAGCATCCCAATTTCTCATTCTTTTTGGGAGTCTGTATCAATTTATTCTAGCAGTCATTCTGAGAAGCCTAGTTTTTTTTTTTTTTTTCCCCCCTGGGAATTTAGAAGCTTGAGTATTATACTTGAAATATTTGTTGCTCAATTTCTTATTGAAGCCTTATTTTCTAACAAATATAATTGGGCTTTTCTTTTTCCTTTTTCTTTTTTAAGAATTCTTTGACCTAACTTGAGCAATAATGGAAAACTGATGTCTCAGAACACATTGTAAGACCAAGTGCTTGTAAATAATGGAGGATAATATTGGGTTGAATACATGCCAGGGACTTCTACTCTCTCTAAAAGTCTGTTTGAGCAGAAAATGTTGAGCTTGAAAGGGATTCCATCTATTTGAAAACTTCAGTTTCTGGATGCAATTTATGGATTCTTAATGGCTTTGCAACCTATATCCCAGAAGAGCCTGCTGCCAGTAACCTTAGTGTCATTGAACAGTGCAGTGCACAGTGTCTTATGTTTTATAAACAAGATTTAAATAATCATAAGGTTCTTTGGAAAGTTTATAGTTTACATTCAGGTTCAGCTCAGTGCAACATAACATAACATGCACAGAATGCCAAGTGGGCCTTACAGTTATTATTACATCTTGGAGGATGTGTGAACTTTTGGAAGTATATTAGGGAAGAAACAGCTACAGACCTTAGTGAATAATCCTCAGAGCAACATGTAGGGTGGATAGGAAAGAACTTGTGATATGCAATATGCTCAGCATGCTAAGCCATTAGCTGATTCAGTTTTAAAAACAACTGACAATTTGAAGAAAAAAGTAGACAAAGAGGTTAGATTAAGGAAAGAAAAACAATGTGTTTTTGGTGAAATTCTACCACTTTTTCTTTTCACGCATGTATGCATTTGTGTGTGTGTGTGTGTAAGTAAATGAAGCTTGTAGTCATGGAGTTTGTACTTAGGGACTATTCTGGGAATAATTATCCAATCTTTATTGTGTGTGTAATTTATAACAACTCTGTGACTCAGTTTCCACCTCTGGAAAATAGGAAAGGGACGCAAAGTACCTTCCTCAGCAAGTTGTAAGGATGAAATATAAGATAGAAAAAGTGCTTGGAGAGATACTTGGCCCATAGCTCTACAGAGGCATTAGTAAAACCTGGCTTAACTGAAGGAGATATGTTGTATTTTTGTTACTGCTATTATTT
The DNA here is from genome assembly GCF_033115175.1 of Lepus europaeus. Lineage (NCBI taxonomy): Eukaryota > Metazoa > Chordata > Mammalia > Lagomorpha > Leporidae > Lepus > Lepus europaeus. The sequence goes on from NC_084827.1 coordinate 96,901,121, forward strand.
TAGTATTAGTTTTGCTTTTGTTTAGTGCACACATGATAAAAACAGCCACCCAATCTGGAGAATAATTTCTCTTTTCCCTCTCCTTACTCTATCCCTCACTGCCCTTCCCACCTCAAAGCAACCTCCATATTGGGTAAGGTTTAGATAAAGCCTCTGCTGTGCAAAAGTTATAGATTGTGTGGTATTTTCTGTGTCACAGCATCCAGACACTTCTCTTGGCCTGTGGCTGTATTGTCTTTAACCCTATGGTGTCCTCTTCATATGGATGACACATACACCATCTCTGACAGGAGAAACACGGAGGAAATAACTGAGTTATGGGTATTCTCAAAGTTTAATTAAGGGCTTATCAAACAGCAACTCACTTTGCCATTTGTGCTTAAAAAGCTTTCAGACCTGTCCTCATATGAATGTTTAATTCGGTTAAAGAGATGGACTTAGTGTGGTGTAAAGGGAAATGTCAATAACAAAGAGGTTAGGCCACATTGCCCCTACCATTTTAAATAGACACAGTGCCTTTGAAATAAATTACATTAAACAATAATGTACACCCTTTTAAATATGTGAATCAAGCATGGAATAAACCCCCTTTTCACAACATGTTTTTCATCTGAAGATTCAGAAGCCCCAGCTATTTCCAGTAGCAGCATCTGTTGCTTTGCCAGTTTCCACAGAGATGAGCTCGTGTTGATTTTCACCACATTTGTTCAAATCTGGAATCTGGTTAAAACATGCAAACAGTCATATTGCCAGCTAAGAGGTGCAATTATATAGTACCCCTTGAATAATGGTATTTACCTGCATTTATTTTAATTCAAATGGCATTTTCAACCATGAATCTAAGCATGGATTATTTAAAAATAATTTGAGTTTGAGTAAGAAATATAAGCATTCTGGGCAGAAAAATGCTATGATACATGCATATTCTTAGACAACGTAATTATATCTACTTTAAAGCTTCTCAATTGAAATTTGCATTTTATTTTTTGAGCACCATTTTGGGAAACTTGCAAAATGAAAGAACCCCTCAATTACATCTTAACTCAGTGTCTAAACTTCAGATTGGCAATCGTAGACATTTCCCTGTTATGCAATTTATGAAGCTTCAATATCGTCATTGATATATTGACTGCAAATAATAATACATTGAGGTAAAAACAGATTTTAAAACTATGATGTTTTGAGCTGCAAATGTCTGATATTTGTGTACCTAAATCTAATTTTAAATAAGGACAGAATGGCAAAATAAACAAAGGTTAAGGTTTTAGTGAATGTGGCATAATAACACAGTATTATAATTGGCATTAGCCACTCAACTTGCTGTAAACCTTCAAGTAATTACACTGAATCTCAGCTACAATTACAGATACTTTGGTGGAAAATGTTGAGAAACTTTAAAAGCTGGGAATATGAATAATGTTCCCTTTTTTCTATGATGATTTTAAAAATGATTATACTCAGAGATTTTAAAATTTAATTTTACATATTACTAGTATGGAGTAATCTATTAATATGATATAACCCATCGCTTACATTAAGGTAGTGTCAGTAATTTTCTGGAAGAACAGGAAGTACAAGTCAACGCTATGGAACAATAAGTACAGCAGTCATTATCAGGTGCTGCTTAAACACCAAGATCATTCTGTGCCCTTAATTTTCAAACAGGTGTTATTATCTTTATAAACGGGAAAATACACCCATTGAGTTTTAGGTAATTTTCACCACCTATTTAGTAGTGGAATTGGTATCCAAATTCATATACTTTTTAAAAAGTATTCATTTATTTATTCAAAAGGTGGAGTTACACAGAAGCAGAGAGAGAGAGAAAGAAAGAGAGAGAGAGAGACAGAGACAGAGAAAGTCTTCCATCCGCTGGTTCACTCCCCAAATGGCCACAACAGCCGGAGCTGGGCGGATCCGAAGCCAGGAGCTTCTTCCAGGTCTCCCACTCGGGTGCAGGAACCCAAGGACCTGGGCCACCTTCTACTGCTTTCCCAGGCCATAGCAGAGAGCTGGAATGGAAGAAGAGAGCTGACTTGAACCGGAGCCCATATGGGATGCTGGCACTGCAGGCAGCAACTTCACCCACCACGCCACAATACCAGCCCCTATACTTTTTAATTATCAGAAGATGTTTGCTCACATATATCAGTTTGCTATGGAAAGAACTAAAGTTAATTTCGTGTAATTGAATACAAACCCTCCCTATCTTTTCAGTCAAAATTTGCACTGGCACTTCAATAGCAATACTTACAGGTATTTTAATGTGAACAAGCATTAGAATACTTGTTTTTTACTTGTTGGCCTCTTTCCCCGCTGTTGAAATTTTATTTCTCCCAGTTTAAGCATTCCATTTATATTTCTCCAGCACTTTTCCATAGTTTCTGGCAACCCTCAAGGAAACAACTCACAGAAGGCCCTGAGAATCAGCAACATGCAGAATTTTAATTTTTTGGCCAGTGCCATGGCTCAATAGGCTAATCCTCCACCTGCGGCGCCGGCACACTGGGGTTCTAGTCCCAGTTGGGGCACCAGATTATGTCATGGTACCCTCTTCCTGTCCAGCTCTCTGCTGTGGCCCAGGAGTGCAGTGGAGGATGGCCCAAGTCCTTGGGCCCTACACCTGCATGGGAGACCAGGAGAAGCACCTGGCTTCTGGCTTTGGATCAGTGCTGTGTGCCAGCTGCAGCGGCCATTGGAGGGTGAACCAATGGAAAAAAAAGACCTTTCTCTCTGTCTCTCTCTCTCACTGTCCATTCTGCTTGTCAAAAAAAAAAAAAAGAATTTTATTTTTTATTTCAGATTCATTTTATAAGGAAAAAACAAAGACTACCCAATTGAAATTGACTAAGATGATGATAGTTATGTTTCAACATTTTTGTTATTAGAAATAATTGAACAGAGATCAGCATCTGGTTTTCCTTTAACTACTAATGTATGCATGCATTATACAGATGAAAGGCCAAACTTATAAATCTATGTCATGTTTCAAATTACTATGTTATACTGTGTGTGCCCTCCCTCCAGATAATTCTCCTCACCATCTTTTGTAAGTGGAATAAGATTGTAAAATTAAAATAGGGTTCTTAAGAGAAGTACTATCACTTAACAATATACACACATTATGATCTTTTGTCTGAAATTTAATATTTTGCACAGCAAATACACATAGAGTTCACATATTCCACATGAGTTCACAGAGAATGGAGATTTTAGGGAGAAAATAAAGGGTACTTTATTGTACTATTTTTCATCTTACTGGATAGAAAAATCCCATATTTGCTTCTTATTTTAGATGTTTCTCTATTATTACATTTTTCAAAATAACAGTGAGTCAATATATCATGAGATACATTTTAATGCCTTGTATGTGGTAATTTATCATTTTTATCATTTTATTACGAAATATCTAGTCACAGGCTAGAAAATGGTTGAAAAATGCAGAACGCTGCTGTGTGTGTGTCTGTAAGACTTACAAAACACTTTATAAAGTAATTTCATTATTTTCATATGTAAATATTTTGGTGACTTTTTGTTGACATAATATTAATTGTGAAAGTTGATATTCAGTAACTGTCAGGTGTGAACCATGACAGAGTTAATGTTATATGTTGTCTGATATCAGGTTCCTAAGTAAAATATAGATGGTGGAGTTAAAAAATTCACAGTCCTTTATTCTAGCTTTTTTATTTTTAAAAAATATACATTATGGCATCGTTATCTATAGGAATTCTCCTGTGTAATAGAACACCAGAGCTTCTTACTCTTATCTAATTATAAAGTAGTATCTGATAATCAACCTTTCCATTTATCTTCTCCCCACTATTGTCCCCAGATGAAATGTAGAAGAAAGGATTATTTTTAAGATTTATTTTATTTATTTGAAAGACAGAGTTACAGAGAGAGGTAGAGACAGAGAGAGAAGTTTTCCATCTGCTGGTTCACTCTCCAGATGGTTGCAATGGCAGGAGCTGTGCCGATCCAAAGCCAGGAGCCAGGAGCTTCTTCCAGGTCTACCACGCGGGGGCAGGGGTCCAAGGACTTGGGCCATCTTGCACTGCTTTCCCAGGCCACAGCAGAGAGCTGGATCGGAAGAGGAGCAGTTGGGACTAGAACCGGCACCCATATGGGATGCCGGAGCGTCAGGCCAGGGCTTTAACCCGCTACACCACTGCGCAGCCCCAGAAAGGAGTTTGAATGTTTTCACCATAAGGAAATGATAAATGTTTGAGGTGCTAGGTATGTTTACCTTGACTTTAACATTTCACATATATACATGTATCAAAATATGCATGGAATCCCATAAACATGTCCAACTTTTATGTATCAGTTAAAAATAAATATAAAAACAAAGGACATACACACACACACAAATTAGAATATTGATGTATTTTCTTTACAACTTAGTTGATCTTTGCCCAAGGAAGGTCAAGAGATTCTGAGTACTTAGATTTCTTATCTTTAAGAACATTAGCACATCTTATCGATAGGACCACAGTGAGGATTAGAATTGAGAGAGAGTACCTAACACAGTGCCTGCTAGATGACAGGTGTTTTACCTTCCACAGAAATTTTTTTGCACTGTCTTGAGAAAGATGATGTATAATTAAAACAATTAGTTATTTGATGATATATATAACATAATATTCATAAGGGAAGATTTGGAAGGACTCACCAGAGGAACAGATGTACCTTCAATCTGACTTTTTGATTATCCAAATTCTCTGTAAGTATTACATGTGCATTTACTACTCAGGGAGATAAAAAGGCAGAATATCCTCCTATCCAAACTATGGCAGGCTTTAAAGCAATCAAAATTGCTTATAATGTGTATAGGAAATAATTGAAATAAATGAGGAAACATTGTCATTACTTGTTCATTATACTTAATTATGGAATGGATGATTTTTAATTGATTGATCATTTCACATTTTGATAGATTTTAATAACAGGTTTGACAGTAAAGGTAGAGAGAAGTGGATTTTACTACTTACAGAAAATTTTATCTATTGAGTAATATAAAATGTAAGCTTGATATATTAATTTAATTTTCATGTACTTCCAGTCTTCATAAAATGAATATTCAGAGGCTAATGGATTTGATAGTAATTCAGTCTCAATAAATGATTTATGAAGAGAATGAAATTGAGTAGATCAGATTACCTAGATAAATGATATCCAAGCATCATAATGTATAGATTAGCAAAATTTTGTATCAGACATCCAGCATCCAAATCCAGGATTTCTTAGAGCAGGAATGGAATTTGATACATCATATGGCCTGGATTGCTGATTTTAGCAATGGATCACTAAAACTTGAGTCAAAGTTCATCCTGGCTTTGTAGGTCCAAAAACATAGATCCACTACGATAACTTCCCATTATCAAGGATAGAAACATCTTCACCCTTTATTTTAGAAAGTAATTTTTAGTCTTCCTAGTTCCCCTTACCAGCCCTCACTGTGTGAAAAAGAAAAGATGGAGCTCTCACTTATCAGAGTCAATTATCTGTAGACATTATATGGCAGCTTTTACATTTTTGTGTGTGTTACTTTATTCTGTGATCTCAGCAATCTTATGGGACAGGTGTTGTTTTCCATGCTCTTCTCTGCAGAAAAGGAAGTGATGGTTAAGTATCTTTTTTATGTTTACACAGTGGTGAAGTTCAGATTCAATGTCAGGTTTATTTCAAATATCATGTTGCTTCTTTTTAAAAATAATTTATTTATTTATTTGAAAGAATTACAGAAAGAGAGATGGAGAGACAGAGAGAGCAATAATCCATCTGCTAGTTCACTCCTCAAATGGCAACATCAGCTGGTGCTGGGCCAGGCCAAAGCCAGGAGCTTCTTCTTGTTCTCCCACAATGGTGCAGGGGCCCAAACACTTGGACCATCTGCATTCCCAGGTGCATTAGCAGGGAGCTGGATTGGAAGTGGAGCACCTGGGACAGGAACTGATGCCCACATGGGGTGCCAGCATCTCAGGCTGCAACTTTACTTGCTGGGGCACCACACTGCCCCACACTGCTTCTTGAATGATGGAAGAAGATTACATACTTTCTTTGCTTGTCTACATAAGGATATACATATATTCTGAAATACTTCTATATAATTTTTTCTTTTGACATATAGATAATAAAGTTAACAATGATATAATATAATACCCTTCAAATAGGAACTATGTCAACTTTGTGCACCTTTCATTGAATGTGTATCAAAGCTTTGAAGCTACAGTAAAACTGTTAACCTATTTTATTATTCATTCTGCTTGGATTAACAATCAAAACATAAATGAGAGCACAAGGAATTCATTAGGTCAAATCGACTTTACGTGTGCTTCCACTATGCATCATTTCAAGGGTTCTTTTTATTCTTGTAGGAATGACTTGTCAAGCTCGAACATCATACACTGAAGATGAAGTTCTCTGGGGTCATCGTTTTTTTCCTGTAATTTCTTTGGAAGAGGGATTCTTTAAAGTTGACTACTCCCAGTTCCATGCAACATTTGAAGTCCCCACACCACCATACAGTGTGAAAGAACAGGAGGAAATGCTTCTCATGTCGTCACCTTTAATAGCACCAGCCATAACCAACAGCAAAGAAAGACATAATTCTGTGGACTGCTTAGATGGATTAGATGACATTACTACAAAACTTCCATCCAAGCTACAGAAAATTACCGGAAGAGAAGACTTTCCCAAAAAACTCTTAAGGATGAGTTCTACAACTTCAGAAAAAGCTTACAGCTTGGGAGATTTGCCTATGAAACTTCAACGAATAAGTTCAGTTCCTGGCAACTCAGAAGAAAAACTAGTATCTAAAACCACCAAGATTTTATCTGATCCTATGAGCCAGTCTGTGGCTGATTTGCCACCAAAGCTTCAAAAGATGGCTGGAGGAACCGCTAGAATGGAAGGGAATCTTCCAGCCAAATTAAGAAAAATGAACTCTGATCGCTTCACATAACAACACACATACTTAGGCATTATTTAATATTTGATTTAGTTGTAGTCCAATATTTGGCTGATGAGGTTATTCCTCCCTAAGAAACCTGAAAATTATACCAACCCCCAGTCCTGTAACCATATTTGAGAACCCCTCCTTTCCAAGTATTGCTACTGTACAGAAAGCAGAAGTTATGAAAGGGGTACATCAAAAGAGAGTCATTAATGGGCATGTATTATCACATCAAGCATGCAATAATGTGCAAATTTTGCATTTAGTTTTATGGCATGATTTATATATGGCATATTTATATTGTATATTCTGGAAAAAAAAATATATATATTTAAAGGGGAGATACTCTCCCCAACATTTCTAACATATGTATTAAGTCAAACATGAGTGGGTAGTTTTCAGGGCGATAAAATTACACACACACACATACACACACATATATATATGTATATATAAATGTATACACACATATACATATATATATACACACAGACATACACATTCAGACATACATATATATCAGATAAAATTGTGATGTTTTGTTCACAGTTGTAGTTCTTGTGCATGTTTACTTTATTATACTAGGAAGGCTACTGACATTAATTATTAATACCAAATACTTTAGCCTTAAATTATTTGTCATTTTAAAATCTGATTTAGTGTTTTCTGCTGTTTAAGGTCCTGGAAGGTTTTGAATTGTACTTTATACATGAGAAAGTCACGCAAGTTTATGCAATTTATGGCCCTGCAAAAACATAACCATTACATGTTTAACTTGTAAATTTAAGAGAATACCAGTACATGGTATATCACTGAAAAATTCTTATGATTTTTAAAAGTTGCTAGGGCTAGGGGAAATAAATGTTAATTAATTGGAGAACTGTTCCTTTCCTGGTCTAATTAAAAATCATATACAATCTAATACAAATATGAGATTTGAACAAATGCTGAATCGCTGTAACAGTAGCCAAGTTACATTGGATATATGAGAATCTGTGTGAAATAACATAATTAATGGTCCCCATTTAAAATTAAGTCAATAGGAAATATTTTCATTCCTTTTCTGGAACTTTTGTCCATTTTAGAAACCAGTGCTCTATCTTTAAGGAGACACAACAATGCAATGAAACAGATGGTATTTATGCCTAAAAGATGTATGTCTAATTGAGTCTCTTTTATGCTGTTCTCTTGTTTATGGAATTTGTTGTAACAAAATAGGCTTTTTCCTCACCTGGGGAAGCTATCCCATGCCTGTCACTCAGAGCTCAAGAGTAAAGTTTTGTGTAGACCAGAGAGAAATTCAAATTAGGTGAATTGCAATTATCTTACACGCAAATTTATTATTTATTTATTGGTGAACACTGATTGTATTGGTACTTGGGGTCCTTGGACTCTCCAAATAATTTTAGCAGTACTGTTTTTCTAAACCCTACATCTAATATTTATGACTCACTTGTGAGAATCAAAACTATTGATCAGTAGAACACCTCCAAAGTAAAGATTTAGAGTGCAAAGATTTTTATGAATATTTAGAAGAGCTTTTTTATCAGAAAACCATAGGTTTCCTATTAAATTTCTTTGGGCATTGCAACCTCTGTCTGCCTAAAATTAATCCTCTTCTCATTAATATGTAAATTGTTAATGGCTGATTTGGGCTCCCTTCATTTCCTAGTTTGTGGTAATCCTGTAATGATTTTATTATTGGCAAAGGATTACATCAACAGTTCTATCATTGACTATAATAATACCTTCTGGCTACCTCTGTATCAACCAAATTCTGTAGGTGCAAAACATATACCAGGGGATTGTTACTGGCAAAATGATCAACCTTGAGCCTCTGTCCACTGTGAATAGAGTGGTTGCCCCACCCCTTGATCACTAAACTTTCTTATTTGCTGGATGTAGGAAAGGAAATAGTAACAAAGAGAGAAGGGGGTCCAGAGGGCATGACATATATAGCAGCAGTGGAAGGAAATGCATGGATCATTTAGTCCAACTACTTAAAAAACTAAATAGAGCCATAACTTACTTTGGAGAGTAGTTTTAATTTGTCTTTGGTACCAAGGAGAAAATGGAACCAAAAACAAACTCTCTGAATGTATTCATTCATTCAATAAAATTTTTGCATGCCTTCAATGTCCTAGGCGTTTTTTAGTTCTTGGAGATTGGGGCACAACTAAGTGGGAGGAGGACACTGTTCACTGAGGACACCTGTACCCTGTAGGATAATGGGGAAGAGACAGAAAAAAATTACATAAAACAATTTCAGATCATCAAAATATCAATTAATAGAATGAAAATAGGGTATTGAATTGGAAAACTACTGTATTAATTGATTATTTTAGTAGTGGCAGCTGGCATAGGGAGATCGTAATATTTGGACTGAGACTTCAATGATGAAAAAGAGCTACTATTGCCAAAATTAATTTATCTGAGTGAATGATATCATTTTATCTTTTTCACATATTTGTGGGAAAGGTGTGATTTCTGCATGTAATTGCAGTTTAACCCCTATTTCTAGATTGATCGATTTACCCAGGAAAATTCCAGTTCATACTTGTTCTACCTGTGTAGTTATTAATAGTGCTCCTTTTCATTCTTATGTCCTGGTTTGGATGATATTGGTGAAGTTTTTGTTGAAAATAACTAAACTATGAAGTCTGATATATTTGGATAAAAATAAAAAAAATTGCTTTTCTTCTTTTGTTGATTTTTGACACTGATCATTTCAAGCAAAAATCATCTCAGTTTCATATATTTGCACTGAAGGACTTCTTATTGTGATTTCATGTGACATTTGTTCAATCTGTACATGACATGTCTCTCAGCAATGAAGAGTTGTGCATCTTCTTGAATGAATTAAAAAGTCAACAAATTTTTACATTTCAGGAAGTTTTAAGAGCTCAAAATCCAAGGCAGTAAAAGCCAATTTAAGCCAGAGCAATTTTCAACCCACCAATGTGGTGGCTATTGTAAAGGAAAACACAATGTGACATTGAACTGAATAACTATAGTTAATTGGAAATGAGTCTTTTTATAATATTTTCATAATATAGTTCCTTATAGTTCCTTTTATAGTAAACTATTTTCTTCTATTTATTAAAGTATTGTAAATAAAAGAAATAGAGTTATTTTAATAGTGTTTATCATCGATTTAAATATTTTGCTTTTCAGCAATATGTGAATACACTTTTGTAAATAGATACCAAATGAAAAATAAGAGTATTGTATCATTACTTATTTATGAAAAGATCTTCTTAGGCTGTTTTAAATCCTTCCTCACATGATATGAAAAGTATTCAGTTGTCTTAGAACTCAAGAACCTTTTTGTCTACAAAGGAAAGAGTCATAACACATAATTTCTAATGGAAGTAGACTGAGATGGTGGGAACGCTGAATTACATGTTATTTTTAATATGAAAATCTCTGCCGTTTCTTACTATGAAGAGGGTTCAGTTGACTGCATGCCATGTCTCTGAGCTCTACTCCAGAATTTATGCTTGAATTACGTTGTACATATTCAAATTGATAGCAAACTAATTGCATTTTCTGGCATGCAGTCTATAATTATTTAAATGTACAGGATCATTGCGTTACAAAAATATAAACTCAACACTGCAGGTTCAGTTTTAGAAAAACTATATTAAACTTCTGAAACATGATTGGGTTTCATTTTTACAGTGTACTTATCACTTTCCACTCTCCACCAGTTACCTACTCACATTCTTGATTCAGCTTGTTTATCAAAGACTCAATTCCTGAAAGGCAGTAGTTCAATCCAGCACAAGCCATTCTTTGAAAAATACTTTTAGTTTGGCTGCTTCAATAATGCAGTGTTTCGTCCATAAAAACCCTGAGCTTCATGAAGAATGCTTGATGACTGTGCTTCCTGGAGGAATCCTCCTGGCCATCTTAACTTTCGCTGAGCCAATGTTTTAAAAGGCACAGTAAGATGGACAAAGAGTTTCCCTAATTGTGTTTAAACTTAGAGTTACCTTTTAATAAAATGTTCAGTTGCCTCACCGGAAAATATTTTATAGAAAAAAAAAACCATCCCTAATTTCAGTTAAGTTCATTTATATGCTCTATTCCTAGACACCTCACAAAATTAATTTAAAAGCTAAGTTACTGCAGCTTGTGACAGTGGGATTCAAAAAGGATGACCCAAAAACTTAAGAGAATACTTTTTTTTTCAAAAAACAATATTTTTTTAATCTGTAAAATTTTCTTGAAATTTTGGCCATTTCAGAATGTCTGGGCTGTTTGTGAGCAAAGGGTGCTATGGAGAAGAATGTAGCAAGAAACACTGTACCTTCATTCTACTAAGAATCACATCTGTACTTATGTTTATCCTTTCACAGCTCCAAACGTGTCACTCACTTGTGTGGTGACTTGCATTTATTATTTGAATCCTTGGAACAACTCTGTGTGTTAGAGATTATCACCATTTTGGATTTGAGGAAACTGATTCTCAGAGAGGGTGTTTAGTGGTTCTTAAAATTAAATCCACAAACTGAAGTTGCAGTTTTTACCCCCTGGGAGCGTGAAGTGTATGTGGAATCCTTTATTTAACAACTGTGTGTTCTGGACAATTTGGATGCATGAACATATCTATTCAATAACTGTGTGTGATGATTTCAAACCTGCAGGATGCCTTCTACAGTGGGGTTTGCATGTTTGCTTGCTGTGATTTAAGAAATGGCAGATGGTAGGTAACAGGAACATAAGGAGAAAATGTGGTCAAGATTGTGTGCTGGAATGAAAAAAAAAAAGGCTAAATAAACATGAATGAAATTTGAAGGAATTTGGAAGCTTCAAGTGATGGGGACCAGCTCAGTGAAGAAGCAGGTTAATTCTCTGCGTGCAGTGCCCGCATCCCATATGGGCGCTGGTTTGAGTCCTGGCTGTTCCACTTCCAATTCAGCTTCTTGCTAATGGCCTGGGAAAGCAGCAGAAGATGGTGCCAGTGCTTGGGCCCTTGCAAGCCTGTGGGAGACCTGGAAGAAGCTTCTTGCTTTGACTGGGCCCAGCTCCAGCCATTGCAGCCCTTTGGGGAATGAACCAGTGGATGGAAGACCTCTCTCTCTGTCTCTCCCTCTCTCTGTATGTAACTCTGCCTCTTAAATAAATGAATACGTCTTTTAAAAAAGAAAAATGCATAAATGGCAAAAAATAAAAAACCTAAAGCCAAAGCTCAAGCTAATAAATCGGGGGGCCCACTGGATTCTTTAAGAAATAATTGTAAAATATTTCAAATAAAAAGTTGCTTCATATCCATGTACCTCAGACTTGCAGGTTAAAAAACGGAAAAAGGAACATTTTGCTACATTGGCTTCATGTATTTTTAAAGAAACAAGGTATGCTATAAATAGCTAAGACAGCCACCTATTTTCTTCCAAGCCCTAGGTTATTCTGTTTCTCTCCTTCCCTCATCACCATTCACCACTACCTGGAAATATGTATGTATGCTTCCCATAATTCTGTGTGTACGTGTATGAATGTATAAAGATAAATGAATCTACACACTCTAAATATATTTAAATATGTTTTTATATATTTTATACAACATCTAGAAATATGTTTATATAAATTATTTGATTTCTGTACTTAATGCAAGTATAAATGGATCATACATGCACACTCCTAACCATAGCTTTTATCTGAGTTTTTATAATTTCTCTTATATTTTGTGTTCTGTATATTTGTTCAATTTCTATTTTTGATACTTTTAAAAATTTAAGTCTGTAAGGGTCAGCATTGTGGCCTAACAGGGAAGCTTATATCTGAGATGTCACCATCTTCCATGGGTGCTGGTTTGAGTCCTACCTGCTCCAAATCCAATCCAGATCCCTGCTAATGTGCCTGGGAAAGCAGTGGAGGATGACCCAAGTGCTTAGGCCTCTGCGCCCAAACTGCAACCACTGTGGCCATTTGGAGCATGTACCAGTGGATGGAAGAGATGTCTCTCTCTCTTTTTCTCTCTCATTGTAACTATGCCTTTCAAATAAATAAATAAAATTTTTAAAAAGATCTAAGCTTGTATATTGACATAATGAAATGTAAACTTAACATCTCTACTCTCCTTTCAAGCAACAGAAGCATCTAAGAGCATGTTAAATCTCACCATGTTTTCTGTGGTGTTTTTGTATAGTATAACACTTGCTTTTCATGTTCTAACAAAAAATACTTTTTATTTTAAGTTAATGTATTTTATTTATTTACTGATTTCTGTTCAGCTTTATGTGTTTTGCCTCTCATTCTTCTATACTTTTCTCAATTAAGTATATTGTTTAATATTTCTTTTTAAAAATATTTATTTATTTGAAAGAAAGTTACAGAGGGGGAGAGAGAGAGAGAGAGAGAGAGATCTTCCATCTGCTGCTTTATTTATTTATAAGTCAGAATTAGAGAGGCTAGGCTGGGCCAGGTCCAAGCCAGGAGCCTAGAGTTCCATCCAAATCTCCTATGTTGTTGTCAGGGGCTCAAGTACTTGAGCCATCTTTGACTGCTTTCCCGAGCACATTAGCAGGGAGTTGGAGTGGAAGTGGAGCAAGTGGGTCTCAAACTTGGGATCATAGGGGATTTCAGTGTCGCAGGCTGCTTAGCCAGCTGCACCACAACACTGGTCCTAAACACCCGTGATAAAAAATATCTTAATACTTGTTTATCTGACATATTGCATTGACTTGGATATTCAGTTTAACTTTAGTTCATTAATCAGAAGACAGGTAGCAACATTTTTTTGTTGTTGTTTAGTATATCTTCTATAAGATATCCATAGCTGCATGATAGAGTTAGTTTTAGCTTCTCCCAGAATACCTTCTGCCCTGTCCATAACCCAAGTTTCCTTGCCACTGGGCCATATAAGGAGATTGGTCCCTGATAAAACTCCAGAGGATCTTAAACAGAAACTTCAGTTTTTGTTTTGTGTTTCACAAATGTCTAAATCTATATGTTTTCCATCATGAATGGTAAACTCTCTGTCACCTAAATGGAAACTATGCTCAAATTCAAGCCTCCTGAAGATACAGACACACACAGACACACACACACACACACACACATATATATATATGTACACACAGAATAAATTACTTTATTTCTGAATGTAAAAATATTATTCCATATATAGATATATATTCATATCCATCATGCATATATGTGTCATGTGTGTACGTAAATAGTAGAATCACAGATCTAAACATGTGTTAAGAGTCTTGCAGTGTCCACAAGCCTTGTTACAACTGAAAACAGTACCTACAGTCTTCCATATTCTTTCCCAACTCCCCTCAAAGACAGATTTACAATAGTCCTGAGTGATCTATGGCTATTTACATGCAAATTCCTAAATATTCTTGCATTACTTAGTCTTGATTTTTTTCTTTTAAGTCATTATTTGTTTGCCTTCTACTGTGGTAGATGAAGATTTAGTTCTATTTCAATGCTTGCTACCCAATATACATCTATGAACCCACTCTACTATTGTTAAATTCCTAATTATTTTACATATTTTGATAGGATAATTAACAGTGGTTTCACTAATTTCTATCAAAACTGAATCCCATGTATTTTGATTATTTCTCATCCTTCACAGCTTTCCTTTCCTAGAGTTAATAATTGTTTTTTCTTTGCTTATTTAAGTATATACTTGCTGCTAACTCAGCCTTTCTTTCCCAATTATGTAAATATTTTCCTGTTAATTTCTCAAACTCATTGGACATTCTATCAGTTTTGTCATCTTAAATAAATATCTACCAAGGCTTTCTGACTTGCTTTACTATGTCATACTTTTTTTTAAGGAATTTTTATTTGTTCATTTATATTTGAAAGGCAGAGCGGTGTAGGGGTGAGGGGATGGAGAGAGAGAGAGTCTTCCATCTGTTGCTTCACTATCCATATGGCTGCAACAGACAGGTAGGGGCCAGGCCAAAGTCAGGAGCCAGAAACTCCATCTAGGCCTCTCACTTGGGTGGCTGGGCCCATCACTTGGCTGCTTTCATGAGTGCATTAGCAGTAAACTGGATGGCAAACAGAGGAGCCAGGACTCCAACCAGCTCCACGGTATGGGGTATGAGTTCCCTAGTGGCAGCTTAAGCTCCTGCACCACAATGCAGACCCCTGATATGTGATTCTTTGAGTTACTTTTTATTCTTGGTATAAAAACTATGCCTAATGCAGTAAACACCTCCTTCCTTCTGGGTTTACCCTATGTTTTGGTGATGCACATTTTCTAGGAGTCTCTGAGAAAGAAAAATGGTGGTAATTTTCTGAACCTTGTATGTAATTAAATAAATTAATCTTTCATACATTATTATTAATTTGACCTCTTATTAGAAATTATTTTCCTCCTTAATTTCATTGGGATCATTCCTTATTTTTCTAGTTTACAGTGTTAAGTATTGAGATGTCTGATGCCATTTTGAATTTCAATCTCTTTTATTAAACAGTATTTATTGTTAAATCTCTGAAATGTGCTAATTTTCCATAGTGTTCTAAAATTTCAAGATGATCTACCTAAATGTGGTTTCTATATTAATTCTTTTTGTTGGATGTTCTCAATCTGGATCCTTGTGCTTTTAGGAAAATTGTCTTTAGATATATTTAATGTTTATTTATTGTTTTCATCTACTTGAAAGAGAGAGAGAAAGAGAGATTGGGAGAGAGAGAAGGAGAGCACTTCCCTCTCTGGCTAATTTCCCAAATACCTAAAACATCTAGGGCTGGACTGGGCCAGGTGGAAACCAGGAGCCCAGAACTCCATCCAGATCTCTCATATGGGTGGCAAGGGACCAAGAACTTGAGGCATGTATTGTGCTACATCCCAGGATACACTAGCAGGAAGCTGGATCAGAATAACAGCTGTGACTTGAATTGGAACACAAATGTGAGACACAGTGTCCCAAGTGGTGACGTACCCCACTGCGCCACAGTGCCTGAAAAATTTCTTTACTTCCCTCCCTTTCCCCACTACTTTTTTTTTCCTGGAATTTAATTATTTTAATGTTGGATCTCTTAAGTTAATTATCTAATGTTCTCATATCTTCACTTTTCATGGTATATCTTTGCATATTTTTTCTACTTTCTTGGAGAGTTTCTTGACTGTATCACTTATAACCATTCATTTCATTTTTTTCCATTTACCTTCCATAATTTTCATTTCTATCAAACTAGTTTTAATTTCAACTTTTACATGTTTCCTTTTCAAAGAGTTCTCTTCTTGTAACATGGATGCACAACTTTAGTTCTCTCAAATTATTAAAATGTTTTAATATTAATTTCTCCAAATCATTTTATTTCTATGATTTTGAACTTATTTCATATTAGATAGTTTTCTCAGCTATCTGGTAATTTTTAGTTGTTGTCTCATATTTTATAGTGAGGAAATGACAAAGATCATTGAGGTCTTTGCAAATCTATAGGGTAGATTGAACCTTGGTCACACTGGGGCGTGATATGTTTGACCTACTTAGCAGAAATTAGCATATGGCATTTTCTTTGAGGTCAGTAATGTTACCCAGATAAGACTCTTTTAATCTCTTTCTTGCAAAAATAGCAGAGTAGACTCAGGAAAACCCTCTCTATAGTCACAATTTTCAGAAGAAAGCTTTTGCACCAAAATAAACTTATCTTTCATCCAATTTTTTACAAATTATTTTGAGTACCCTCATGTCTTCATATTCAAATGTACTTGCCACCCTGTATTCTATATACAATTTTTCCTCATATAAAAATAAACAGTCTTAGTTGTGCATATTCTTAATTTGAAATATGAAGGTTATGCTATTTTTGTTATAAAAGAGACTGCATTTATTATTCATTAAAATTATTTATTTATTTGAATGGCAGAGAGGGGTGGAGAGAGAGAAAACTTTCATCTTCTGACTCATTCCCCAAATAACTGGGCTGGGCCAAGCTGAAACTGGGAGATGAGAATTCAATGCAGGTCTCCAAAGTGAGTTGCAGAGGATCCAACTTCTTGAGTCGTCACCACTCCCTCTCAGGGCAAGCATTAGCAGGAAGCAGGAATTAGAAGTGGGGCTGGAACTCAAACCCAGATACTCCAACCCAGGCACTCCACTATAGGAGATAGAGATCACACACTGACGATGGATGTTTTTCTGCTCTAGAGGCTATGATAATTTTGAGTAGAGCTTAACAGATGATAAAAAATGGCAAATGTATAAGATTCCACATAGACTACCACTAGTTCACCAATTATGGTAGTTTTTTTAATATTTATTTTATTTATTTGAAAGACAGAGTTACAGAGAAAGGTAGAGACAGAGAGAGAGGTCTTTCATCTGCTGGTTCACTCCCTAGATGGGCGAAATGGCTGGAGAAGTGCCAATCCAAAGCCAGGAGCCAGGAGCCAGGAGCCAGGAGCCAGGAGCTTCTTCTGGGTCTCCCACATGGATGCAGGGGCCCAAGGACCTGGACCATCTTGTACTGCTTTCCCAGGCCATAGCAGAGAGCTGGATCAGAAGAGGAGCAGCAGGGACTAGAACTGGCGCCCATATGGGATGCCGGCGCTTCAGGCCAGGGCTTTAACCTGCTGTACCACAGCACCAGCCACAACAATTATGTTTTTATTTAGTGATACACAAGTTTCGCAATTTTAAAAATTATTCAGGAGAAGATACACACTAGTGAGTTAGAGCTCACCCAGAGTGAGATGTGAGAATTTTATGTGGGAGAAAAATCACTTAGCAATAATTAGGAAAGGTAATTTTCTATTTATTCTGAGGTTAATATCTCCATTTCTAGTATAAATCATAATATGTACCTCTTTTATTTACTATTTACTTGTGTATTTATTAATTTTCTGCTTTATATTTTACAGGTTTTTTTAGAGCTTCATCTACAAAGCTTCTGAGATAGCTTTTATGTTATAGTAAGATGTTAAGGTATTTCAAAGGTTCAGTATCACACAAATTAAACAAATAATCAGATTTATAAGGTCTTATATGATAACTCAGCTAAGAAATTGGGCAGACTTTGCAGGAAATGTAAAGGAGGAATATCTATTATTACTATGTTAGTACAGAAAAAAAACACTGGAAATGTGAACTTATGATTTAAAGTTAAAAAAATCTATGAATATATCTATAGTTAAGATCTTTAATATTGGCCTTGAAGATCATTTTGCTTTGGATAAAAAGAATAACTTTCTTTATGTGTGTGTAGGCCGTTTTAGTTGCCTACAATTGCTTATAAACTATTTCAGCTTCTGACATCCATTTTTGAATATGCTTTTGAAACTATGATTTGCAAGTCAATATAAAAATTTGTATAGCATATATTTAATATAAGTTTTACAGTGTACCTCAAAATCCATCTGATCTTTAGATAAAGCTGATTGTACAATACAATAGTACTTAATCATTTTGATGTTTCCATTCTGAAAGTTTTTTGATGAAGTAATGAGAGTATTAGATATTTGTTGGCATAATTGTTTCCAGTTCTCCAGAGAATGATGGTTTAGGCAATGCAGCATAAAGAATAAAAGGATAGGCTGGTGCTGCGGCTCACTTGGCTAATCCTCTGCCTGTGGCGCCTGCACCCAGGTTCTAGTCCCAGTTGGGGCACCAGATTCTGTCCCAGTTGTACTCTTCCAGTCCAGCTCTCTGCTGTGGCCCACGAAGGCAGTAGAGGATGGCCCAAGTGCTTGGGCCTTGCACCCACGTGGGAGACTAGGAGGAAGCACCTGGCTCCTGGCTTCAGATCGGCTCAGCTCACTGGCCGTAGCGACCGTTTGTGGGGTGAACCAACAGAAGGAAGACCTTTCTCTCTGTCTCTCTCTCTCTCTCACTGTTTAACTCTGCCTGTCAAAAAAAAAAAAAAAGAATAAAAAGATAAAATTGAAGACAAGAAAAAGAGTGAGTTGATAGATATTTGTAAATATTCCAACAACGTGGATAGAAAAGTAGTTTGTTATTCAGCTAAAATGAAAACATATAAATATAGGTTATATTAAATCAAATGATTTGGTAATAGGGGCCAGAGGTTGCAATTACCTCTAATAATTAAAGCCTTGGGAAGATATATTTGCTTGTATATCTTGGATTTTACAGTTTGGATAATGGAGACAGGTGCAAAGAGAATCCGCTGCTTCAAAATATGATTGCACTGACAGTAAGTATAGGAATGAGAATTATGGAAAAGTAAAGTAGCTGGTCAGAGAAAGATGAAATTACAGAATTGAAAGGCACTGCTGTGGTGAACATTAGATGACAGACAAATACTAATAAGCTTCTGAGAACATAAGTCTTCTCTGGCTAATCAGCTTTTAGTTGTCCAAACTCTTAAAGAAATCAGCAGCAGGATCTTTGCTGTGGATGTTCTGTTTCTAGGAAACCAAATCCTACCAAGCTTTCCCTGAACCATGTAGCAAATCATCATCATTCATAATTAGCATTAACAAAGTGATTTTGGGGATCTTTAGTATGTGCCTGGCATAGTGCCAACTCATTTGTGTGCATTTTCTTCCTTTTAATCTTCACAGGTAACCAACAGGATAAATGCAATTATTACCTTCAAGTTTGAAAGGAGGATAATGACACACAGGCACATAACAAGCCTCTTGACCAATGCTCTCCTAATTTAGGGAAGTTCATTCTACAGAACTCTTATGGATGTATTTCAAAACATATATTGAAAAAGCAAATAAAACACTCAAAACAAACAAGAATATTTTCTTACGGAAATTCTGTTGTAGTGTTGGGACTGTAAGTAACAAGACAAATTAGTAAAATATTCAATATGCAGACGGTAATAAATGCGGTGCAGAGTAGGATGCCAGATGAGAGCACCAGTATAGGGACACAGGAAAGCCTCACTAAGACACTGACATCTATCTGAACAGAGTGAAAGGAGATCCCAGAAGCTCTCCGGGAAGAGGCAGTTCCAAAGTGGGAATACTCTGAAGGCTGGAGCTTGTTTACAGTGATTTGATTTCAAAAAAACAGTAAGAACGATTTAGCTGAGGATGCTTGAAAAGAGGTTAAGTGACTGACGTCTAGGAGGCAGTGTGAACGGAAGAGGTGTAAAGATTGTGGGACATATTAATGATTTCAGATTTGACTTCCATAAAGTGAGAAGTTATTGAGAGCATTTGGAGTACCAGAGTGACATTGATCTAATTTTCATTTAAACAGGATCCCACTGGCTGCTGTGTTGCAAATAGACTGATAAGAGGCATGAACAGCACAGGACAACTGTCTAGAAGGCTTCTGCAGTAATCCACATTGGAAATCCTGACAAAAAGACCCATGAGATAGCTGTAGGTTTAATAGGAAGTGATTGTATTCTGGACATTTTTGAAGATAGCTGACAGGATTTGCTGGCAAAGTAGAATGCAATCATTCCTACAATTTTCACAGAATACATGACAAATCACACTATTTTTAAAATCTATTCAGATTTTGCAAATCTAGCATAGTTACCAAATCATCTTAGATATGATAGCTGTCAAATAACACTCAGACATAAAAGCATTTAGAAGAGAGGAAAAGTTGACCTGTAAAGAAAATTTGTAGGGGAGACCAGGGGTCCTGATTCATAAAAAAAATTAAAAAAATAAAAAAATAAAAAAATTAGGTGTTTAATAGGAATAAAAGCACAAGAATAACAAAGTTACTGATGAATTTATTGTTGATGGAAACCTGCACTTTCAGCACATGCTTTTCATTTTTTCTAGGCTACTCAGTGTGTTCCGGAAATTAGTATTACAAAATCAGCAAAAATGATTTTTTGCTGAGGGAATTTTTTTTTTTTTTTTGTGGGATGGGGGGAGAGTTAAAAAAGCTTAATGTCTATTTCAGTGACTGGACACTGATATATATATATATATATATATATAGAGAGAGAGAGAGAGAGAGAGAGAGAGATGGCAACTCAGTTTTGGAAAAAAGTCATTTATGTATTTATTTGCCTTAATTGATGTGAGAAACAGAGTTGCCTTTCTTTCCTCTCCTCTGATAAGGTTTCTGTTGCCCTCCCTACTCTAAATGGAAACACAGCAAGGTGTTTACTTTCCTTAGACCCAACCTACTTAAGTTGATCTTAGGTAGACAATTGATACTAAGCTGTAGTTGGAATTTGTCTCCATCCACAGTCGGGCTGAGGTAGTCCTGCTGTACAAGGTGACATGGTTTGTGCTTGAGCCAAGGGGTTGAAATCCAATAACTGTGCCTTCACCAAACTGTATCCTGCGCTACTCACTGGACAGGACCCTTTTTGTCTAATTGCTCAGTAAAGGTTTATTTTTTTTTTCTCTAATTTATTCTTCTGTAGAGAACTCCGTTTTTCTGATTTTCACCACAGGGCTATCTCCTGAGCTTAAACGTTTGAAAGTAATATTGTATATTCTAGTATGCTTACTAGTATTCTAGTAATATTGTATATTCTAGTAAAAGCATACTAGAATGTACAATGTATTTGAAGATAAATATATCAAATATACAATGTATTTGAAGATAAACAATACATTTATCTTCAAATCTGCTTCAGCAGTAGATTAGAGATTAAATTGCTATCCTAGTGATATCCTTAAATAATTAAAAGTAGCAGAAACACTTTACTAATGCATAGTTAATAGTAACACAGTTATGTACAGGTAAAAATTAATTTTAAAAAGAGTATATGTAGTAGATAATCAGAGAATCTTTGGGGGAAAACTCAGATAACATTTATAAACATTCCATTTGTCCTGTTTGAAAGACTACTAATTAGTAATAGGTAGACAGAAATTTGGGATTGGAGAAAAATTAGGACATGAAAGTCTTTGTCTGAAGTAGAGAAAAACATGATTTTCAGTGAAACAAAGGGATATTTTAATTTCTGAGTTTCTGGGAAGAGACAAAGTGAGAGGGAGAGGAAAAATGAAAAAAAAGGGACTTACTTGTTAGCAGAGACTACTGCTATTATTATTATTTACAGAACACATAAAAATCCAGGAAATATGAGCTCTTTAATATACTTAAAGGAATTCATTTTTCAATCTCCAGCTGACCATCTCAATGTAGTTTTTTTGGTATACTAAATGTTAACTTTGGATCTTAATATTTTTAGTTCTAGCATTATTCATCAAACAATCAATACAAGTTTACAATAAAATAATTCAGTCTTTTCAATAATCTAAGCAGTGGAAAAGTATATCTCCTAGACTTTGTCCCATTGAGTCATTTTTCTGCATCCCTACAAGCAAAGACTGTTGCATGATCCCTTGCAGTCTATACAGAAATATTCTATGTGAGTATAAATATATAAAATACAAAATATTACTGAGACATTTTAGGTAGTTCTAAATATTAAATTCATAATTATACACACAAACTCATATTTACTTTTGCATAGTTATAAAATTATGAGTATATATAGATATATATGTATGTATATATATAGTTATATTTCTAAAATTTAACTTTGCCATACTTATAGCTAAGTGCAATCAGTGATCTGAACCATTTTTTCACTTAATATTCCTGGAATACATATATAAGGTAAAGGGTTCATGTTGGAATTGCTGGATCAAGAACAGAATGTGAATTTTAAATTTTGGGATACAATGCCCTATCAAATAGAGTTGCCAGCTTCAATGTTATAAAGCAGCTTATTGTCCTGTGCTCTCATTTACACAGTTGTTTAATCAATATTATCTCAGCTTTCATGGTTACAGATGAAATATAAATATGATGCAGCTTTAGGTTGCACTTATTTCATTATAAGAAGTGGTAGGCAAGTTATCTTTTTACTTAAAAGATTTATTTTTTGTTTATTCAAAAGAGTTATAGAGAGAGAAGGAGAGAGACAGACAGAGATATCTTCCATCAGCTGGTTCACTTTCCAGATGCTCACGATGGTCAGGGGTGGGCCATAATTGAAGCCAGGAACCAGGAGCTTCTTCCAGGTTTCCCATGTAGGTATCAGGGGCCCAACACTTAAGCCATCTTCTGCTACTTTCCCAGGTGCATTAGCAGGTAGCAGGATGGAAGTGGAGCAGCGTGAACTCGAACTGGCAATCATATAGTACACTGGGTTTGCAGGTGGGAGCTTTACCTGCTATGCCACAATGCCAGCCCTGAATTATCTTTTGTTAAGGTCCCATTATCCTTTCCTGTGGATGTTCAATTTATCTCTGTTTTATATGTTGCTCTCAAGTTGACTTTTTCTTACTATCCATTATTTAGAAGAGTACTTCAAAACATTCGTGAAAAGAAATGAATAAAAAATGTTAATTTTGATGAACAAATTTTAGGAAACCCATACACAAATTTTCATAATAAGAATTTTCCATGAACTTTTTGAAAACCCTATCATCCATTCAGTTAAAGCAGCTGTGATTGTATAGGTGTATTTTCTCCTAGTTTTCCTAGAGTTTGTCTGTGCAACTTCAAGTTAACATTACCTTATTTTGCACAAAACATATATTTATTTCCTGTGATTTATGTAATCATGAGTGTTATAAGTTGTGTGCTTTGAGCAGTGTTCAGTGTGAGACGTCTATTAAGGACTACCTTGGGAATCAAAATCTATGGAAGGGTGTGGGTGGAAGCAGCCCTGGACAGAGGAATTCAAGCTGTGATGCATCCCTTGACAGCTCTGCAGACTACACAAAGAGCTCCGAACCTAAACTGCCCCCCAAATGCCAGGCCTTTATGTGTCATCATTGATTAAACATAGGATGCAGTCCCCTGCAAAAGGAAATGGTCTCAATCCAAAATGGAGAGAGCAATTGAATAGGCTGAAAGCTGAAGGCGTCTGTGCGCAGCAGCTCCTGCAATGAGGGCAACAAACCCTTCACTGAAGGAAGATTGGATGAGCATGCATCAGTGTCCATACACATGGGGACAGAGCCTTGATGAACACTTGAAAATATCAGTTATTACTTCTTTTTATTTATTTTTGAAAGATTATTTATTTATTTGTTTATTTGACAGATAGAGTTACTTACAGACAGTGACAGAGAGAAACAGAGAGAAAGGTCTTCCTTCCATTGGTTCACTCCCCAAATGGCCACAAAGCCTGGAGCTGTGCCGATCCAAAACCAGGAGCCAGGAGCCAGGAGCCTCCTCCTGATGTCCCATGTGGATGCAGGGGCCCAAGCTCCTGGGCCATCCTCCACTGCCTTCCCGGGCCACAGCAGAGAGCTGGACTGGAAGAGGAGCAACTGGGACTAGAACCAGCACCCATATGGGAGGCCAGCGCTACAGGCGAAGGATTAACCTAGTGTGCCATGGTGCTGGCCCCTATTACTTCTTTTTTAAAATGCATTAATTTGTACTGGCATTGAAAAACTTTAGAATCATGTGAACACAATGTTTCTAGGCATTTCACTGGGCTTAATTTGGTGTTTTGAGGAAATTTTTCAATCTATTTTTCTAAATATAATGACAGTGTTGGTAAGAAGTGGAAAGTCTGCAGAGTTCTATAAGAAGTTGTTAAATATATTTTAGCCAGTTTTTTGTCCCAGAACTTAATCTCACACACGAGTATCACAAATCCAAGTACATGAATCTCCACTGTGCCTTCCATGGCATGTATTAACAGGAAGCTGAAGCCAGAAACCAGGAGCTTCATCCAGGTCTCCTGTGTGGATGGCAGGGGCTCAAGCACTTGGGCTGTCTTCTGCTTCTTTTCCCAGGTCATTGGCAGGAAGCTGGATCAGAAGTGGAGCATCCAGCTTATGAACCAGTGACAGTGTAGGATGCTGGCATTGCAGGTGGCAGTTTTACCCATTACACCACAATGCCAGCCTCTAATTTTGTTTCTAAAAGATTTTGAGTTCTAAGTAATTCAAATATTTTAAGTTTACCAAAATAGTATAGCATGTTTATTGTTTAATAGATGGATATTTAAAATGTAGGATGCCTACATCCTACATTGGAGTACCTGGATTCCATTCCTGCTCTAGCTCCTAACTCAACCTTCCTTGCAATGCAGATCTTGAGAGGCAGTGGTGATGACTCAAGAAATTAGGTTTCTGCCACCTACCAGGCAGACCTGGATTGCAATCCTGGATGCCCCTGGATTCAGCCTGTGCCCAATCCTGACCACTACATGTATTCAGGGAGTAAACCTGCAGATAGGAGTACTCTCTCTCCTTCTCAAATAAATAGATAAAAATTTAATATTACGTAATCTTAATTTTTTGAATGACAGCCTTTAAATGTCTCTGACTGGCTACTGACACTAGAGCTTATGAGGAACTGACTTCAGAAGATGCTGCAAGTATTTTAAACTCAAATTCAACATAACAACTCCCTAATCCTGTAAGGGTTATGGAGGTCTTCATTACATAACGATATTGTTAATAGATTTAGCAAAATATATAATCTATTTTTCACAAAATGATTCGATATCTGACTGTAGTTTACTTGTCCACATGTTGTAATGAAACACATTGCAATGAGGTTTAGCAACTAAATTACAATTACTTGTTAGTTAGAAGAGTGTACAAAGCAACTAAATGAGAAGAAAGAGAAAGCAATATGTAGAATTAAAAAAATTGGTAGTCAGTGAAATGGATAAGTTGTTAAAATACATAACTAGGGGGACGGCGCTGTGACATAGCAGGTAAAGACGCCGTCTGCAGTGCCAGCATCCCATATAGACTCTGGTTCAAGTCCTGGCTGCTCCACTTCCCATCCAGCTCTCTGCTATGGACTGGGAAAGCAGTAGAAGATGGCCCAAGTCCTTGGGCCCCTGCACCCATGTGGGAGACCTGGAAGAAATTCCTGGCTCCTGGCTTCAGCTCTGCACAGCTCCGGCCCTTGCAGCCAATTGGGGAGTGAATCAGAGGATGGAAGACCTCTCTCTCTCTCTCTGCCTCTCCTTTTCTCTCTAACTCTGACTTTCAAATAAATAAATAAATTTTAAAAAATAAAATACATAACTAGAACAACATAAATTTTGAAAGAAATGTAATTTATTAGAATGTAAAAGATGAAGAAAATACAAAAATATATCTAACACATTTTTGATTGTCATTTTCTATTTTGGTTAATTAAGGTTATTATTCTTGAATGCCAATATTTCATACAGTGAAAATAAAAGTGCTATTGAATTTCGCAGCTAAGAAAGAATAATTTCAAAGTTCATTCATTGGATTCTGAAAATAGACCTTTGAAGTAACTTTAGTGAGGAAGAGTGATTTAAACATATTTTGGTATAACTAATATGTTCATAGCTCAGGAATTCTTTGGCAGGTGACCTAATTCCATTGTGGCTACGATTACAATTATAATAAATTGATATCCAACCGAATGGATGGTAAGCAAAATTTAACCGCACATTTTTTTGTAAGAGACAAAGTTGAGTATTCAGTAGTTAGACAGTGAAAATGTTACACCAATAAGCATGGAGTAAGTATACTAAAAACAGGTAAAATGTGTTTTAAGGCAAAAAAAATTACCAAAGATTATGAACAGCATACATCACAAGAGAAATGTATCAAAGAAAATAAAAGAACAATTTTCAATCACCTCGACCCCAAAACATAAATATAAGGTACAAAAGCAACAATTATTAAATTAAAAGAGTATATTGGCAAATCCACAACTACGAAGGAATATTTTCACTCAACTGTTTTAGTAGTGGGTTGAAAAATCAGACAAAATTATTAAAGTCAACAGTGAAATAAGATTAATAGCAAATTTAATAACATGTTAAAAGAACAAGTGCACATTGCAAAAAAAATATGATAATTATACTGTTTAAGTATACCAGAGCATTCATAAAATCATAAAATCTGATCATTCACTGGTCCGTGAAGCAAGTGTCAGTAAAGTTCAAATTTCAAAAGTCATAGAATCTTCTTTCTAGTCATAATACAATTTAGCTGTTAATCAATAGGCTAAAGCTACCTAGAAAAAAATACACATAATTAAATATTTACAAAACACTTTATATAGTACATGATTCAAAGAATAATCAGTAATTGGAATTAGTGGATGCTTGAATGAAATGATAACAGAAAACTAATTACCAATATCTATGTAATGCAGATAAAGAGAATTAGATTTAAATGAATATAATTATTAGAAAATAAAAAAATTTAAATTATAGAAATGAGTCCTCTTGAGAAGTTAAAGAGCAAAATATACTCAAGGAAAATTCAACTGTTAAACATTTTCAGAAAATAAGAAATGAAGCTCATTCTCTAAATTAATTTGTGAGACTAGTATGTTCTTAATTCCAAAACTTTTACATGATATTTTGTGAATTTTAAAAATATAGTTCAATGTTATTCACAGAGAGAAAATTCCTTAGTTAAATGGGTATTATCAAACTTCACCCCAAAATGTATCATAACTAAGTTAAATTTATCCGACATATGCATGGTTAATTTATTTATATAATGGTTATTTAGCATAATTTACCAATTCACCTATTACCTGGGAAAGTTGTGGGTGTAGGAAAAAAATTGGGGGGCAGTGTTGTGGCACAGCAGGTTAAACTGTTTACCACACTAGCATCCATTGTCAGAGCGCTGGTTCAAATCCCAGCTGCTCAGCTTCTGATCCAGCTTATTTGCAAATGCACCAGGGAAAGCAGCAGAGGATGCCCAAGTGCTAGGATCCCTGCCATGTATGTGGGACACCCAGATGGAGTACAGGGAATCTGCCTTCATCCTGGCCCTACTCTGGCTATTGAGCCATTTGGCAGTGAGATAGCAGATGGAAAATCTTTCTTTCTCTCTGTCTCTCTCCCTATCTCTCTGTACCCCAGCCTTTCAAATAGATATATAGATGATCAAAAAAAACAAGAAAATAATTTGAAGTCAACTTTAATGAGTGTTTGAATCATTATTGGATTCAAGGTCAACATACATTATTTGAATGCACATACATTTTACTGAAGTGACATTTGTAATAGAACTCAAAGTATCAAATATAAAGAAATAAATCTAGTAGAAGAGGTGCAAGATTGTTACAGAGGAAATTACAGAAAACTACTAACATTCAAGAAGATCCAAATAAATAAAATGGCAAGCAATTTTCACTGATTTGAAGACTTCATATTGTAGAGATGTCAACTCTCTCAAATTCAAAATGCTGTTATGGTTTATTTAAGTTAACAAGTTGAAGCTAAAAACTCTCAGGGATCCCAGAGTGTTAATAATAACCCAATCTCTTTAAGAGGAGACTTTAGAAATATTAAGACTTGTTATAAGGGTGTCATAAAACATAACAATATAGAATATAAATGAAGCAATATAGACATTACAGAAACAGTCATAGACATTTATGGGAACAAGAATTGTGGAAAATACAGAAGGAAAATGGGACTTTTTTCTTAGGAACTTGATGCATCTGATGAAGGGTGACTTTATACCTGATTCTTTACAAATGTGTTAGCATTTTGAATCTTTAACTCATTCAACTTTTATGACTTTTACAATTAGATTTTAAATAGCAGAAAGAGATCTTTAGAATCTTGACTGAAATTGCAATGTATATTGGTATAATTAAGAATTTATCATACTGACTCTGTATATTAATAGAGAGGAGTTTCATTGTCAATTTACTCAAATCTTCTTTGAGTGTTTTAATAAAGACATGTAACTTTCCTTATACATGCTTTACATTGCATTTATTAACTTTATAATCTTGATGCATCTAGATTTGGTTGCTTTTGTGAATGGTATTTTTTTTTTTTGACAGGCAGAGTGGACAGGCAGAGTGGACAGTGAGAGAGAGACAGAGAGAAAGGTCTTCCTTTACCGTTAGTTCACCCTCCCATGGTCACTGCGGCTGACACTCTGCAGTCAGCGCATCGCGCTGATCCAAAGGCAGGAGCCAGGTGCTTCTCCTGGTCTCCCATGCGGGTGCAGGGCCCAAGGACTTGGGCCATCCTCCACTGCACTCCCTGGCCACAGCAGAGAGCTGGCCTGGAAGAGGGGCAACCGGGATAGAATCTGGCACCCCGACCAGGACTAGAACCCGGTGTGCCGGCGCCGCAAGGTGGAGAATTAGCCCGTTGAGCCGCAGAGCCAGCCATGAATGGTATTTTAAAACATGGATTTTCTTGGTGAGGAGTATGTCTCTTGAATATGAAAGCTTGATAGTTCATCTAAAAATTAGGTATTTCTTGCAATTTTCTATGTAGGTTGTCATATATTTGAAGGATAATGATTTTTTTTAAAGATTTGATTATTTATTTGAAAGGCAGAGAGTTATAGAGAGGCAGAGACAGAGAGCGAGAGAGACAGAGAAAGAGAGATTTTCCATTCCATTGGTTCACTCCCCAAATGGCCACAATGGCTGAAGCTGGGCCAATCTGAAGCCAGGAGCCAGGAGCCTTCTGGGGGTCTCCCAGGCGGGTGCAAGCCATCCTCTACTGCTTTCCCCGGGCCATAGCAGAGAGTGGAACAGCCAGGACTCCAACTGTCACCCATATGAGATGCTGGCACTGCAGGTGGTGGCTTTACCTGCCACACCACAGTGTCTGCCCAGGATAATTTTTTTTAATCTCCATCCTTATATGATTTCTGTTCATTTTGTATGTATAAAATCAAAGTGTCTGATAAATGCTTTAATTATTATTGTCTATATTTTATTTATCCCATTTGAATAATTTTCTTTTTTTTTTTTTAAGATTTTTTTTGTATTTATATGAGAGGTAGAGTTATAGACAGTGAGAGGGAGAGACAGAGAAAGGTCTTCCATCCGCTGATTCACTCCCCAAATGTCCGCAACAGCCAAAGCTGTGACAATCTGAAGCCAAGAGCCAGGAGTTTCTTCCCGTCTCCCAGGTGGGTGCAGGAGCCCAAGCATTTGGGCTATCTTCTGCTGATTTCCCAGGCCATAGCAGAGAGTTGGATTGGAAGAAGAGCAGCGGGGATTAGAACCAGCGCTTATATGGAATGCCAGTGCTGCAGGCGGAGGATTAACCTAGAAAGCCACTGCGCCGGCCTCTGAATAATTTTCTTATATTAACCTCAAGTGAGGTTAATAGAGGCAGTGATATCAGATATCATTATCTAATTAATGATTTTAAATTCCTGACTCAGTCTTTAAAACTGAATGTTTAATAAAAAAATTCCCTTCTCTTGGAAGATTCAGCAGACATTTAAAATTAAGTAACTAAATATGACCATAGTTTTCCAGAATGTAGAAAAGGGAGAAATATTCCTTAAACTGCTATATGAACTTAACAATTTTTTGAACAAGAGAACATGGCAAGGGAAGGGCAGAACATACAAAATATGGGCCAACAATGTTTATTGCCTTGTACACAATAGTTCTCAGCAAACATCTGCTGAACAAGGTCCAACAGGACACAAGAGAAATGAATTTTTACCAAGTTGGTTTATATTAGACAATAAATTACTGGAAGAGTAATTATTTCAATCACTGTAAATAACATCATTAACAGATTTCATGAGCACGTAATTAATTTACAATGCATTTGGTAAAATTCATACTCATTAAAGATCAATACTTGTGGCACATGCAAACAATCAATAACAATAGTCATACCTACAATATCTTGACATACATCTGCCATAGGTCATGAAATATTAAAAACATTTTCTCTAGGTTAAGGAATAAGAAAAGTTTGCTTCATATGATCACTTCTAGTCAGCAGTGTTCTTAAGAAATGAGTGAGATTAGTAAGAAAGAAGTGAATTCGAGGTAGGAGGTTTGGCAAGCTCTGATTTCCTGATCCTTCCCCTTGATGACCTAACACAAGCTTGAAGACTTACAATACGCTCTCTTACTGAACTATCTTGCCATTCCCTACAGTGTACTTTCTTAGTTGTTGTATTAAATAACGAAGCCAATTTGTTCGACTCCAGGTGCATTGTTATCTTTGAATACAGATCTTTGAATACAGAACATTGATATAAATGATCAAAATGTTCAGTGAGATTTGCACAGCAGTGCATGGAGTAAAATCATTTCTAGTAATAGGAACAGTATTAAAAATATATGGGTCTAGCAAAGGGAAAGATATCTAAAAAAAACAGGAAAATTGTCTAATGTTACTAGAGCATCAAGTTTATGAAGAGTCATAGAATAGAGAATGAGCATAATAACAAATCATGTAATAAATTTTAGGTAAAACATGATAAAAGAACGCTAATCATATAAGTAGAAAGAATATGCCTTTATCAGTTATCTAAAGTATAATGAGGATTTTTGAAAAACTGGAGGATATAATAAAGAATAAGTTGAGTGGGATAGTTGCAGATACATTCATATATATTTATGTGATCTAATTAATTTCTTTATTCTATGTGATATCATATATCAAGCACAACAAAGTGATTGGAGTCATGGCCAGCTATAATATTATATTTCTTATTCCAGAAATATACTATATTTAACATTTTATCGTGTTTTTTAGAAAAAGTTTGATTTAACTTTTTGTGGGGCTACAGAATGTTACTTAAATACAGGTATACAATTTATAATTTATAGCATATCTTTTCAAATCATTCAAAAGTGAGAGAAAATTATAATTAGTAAAAAATTGAATTAGAATTTGTTTTGTTTGCATTCTATACTTCTCCGCTCATAGCTCATATTTTGATCCTGTTAAAGAGGTAACAACATTTTCAGTTTAATAAAAGAATTATTTCCTTTTTTTTTTCAGAATTTAATATCTGTATGACTGGAGTTGTGAACAGGCAAAATTTTTTGTTTGTTTTTTAAGTGTCCTTTATATTGGCCCAAGCTACCATCTTTACTGTAATTTAAAAACAGACTCTGCCTATGAGTATATTTCAATGGCAGACACTATAAAAGGAAGATGGGAGCTTAACCAAATTATAATCATTTTGAAGTGATGGTATTTAAGTTTATTGTCTTTCAATAACTTTAACCATGACCACTGCTATATAAATATACTACCTGGTGACAGGGAGAATGATTGCCAAGACAAAATGCCTTACCTAACACATTTTATTTTTAGTAAAACATTTTTGACAACAGTAAGATCTTTGCCCACACTCATGACAATAAAGAAAATAAGTATACATAGGCAGACTGTTTGATGTTCCTAAAAGCAAGCCTACACCTAAAAGAATTCCATTTAAAATCTGAGAGAACATCCAAACATCTGCACGAGAACTGTGTACAAGAGATCCACTTTTTTTCCAGCCTCCTAAAGAGAAGGTCGGTTGTCCTGGTAGCAAAATGAGCTGGAGAGTATATTTATACCAGTGCCAGAGTATGCACACATGTCTAAAACCTCCCATTGCAAGAAACAACTTGACCAAATATTTTAGTCTTAAATATATTATTCAAGAAGTTTGTTAATGACTATCACGCATATGCTATATACTAGATTGGAGATATGATACCTAGGGGAACAAGAACCTGCTCCCTTAAAGGATGATAAAAGAAAGAGGGTTTTAGATAATGGTACAATAATAATCAGTTTTCTATGTATATGGTTTTCTCTATGAAATAATGAAATTTATACATTTATACTATCTTTTTTTTAAGATTTATTTTATTTATTTGAAAGAGTTACAGGGAGAGGTGGGGAGAGAGAGAGGTCTTCCATCCACTGGTTCACTCCCCAGATAGCTACAATGGCCAGAGCTGCACTGTTCTGAAACCAGGAGCCAGGAGCTTCCTTTAGGTCTCCCACATGGGTGCAGTGGCCCAAGGACTTGGGTCATCTATCCCAGGCCACAACAGAGAGCTGGATTGGAAGAGGAGCAGCCGGGATTAGAACTGTCGCCCACGTAGGATGCAGGCGCTTCAGGCCAGAGCTTTAACCCGCTGCACCACAGCACAGGCCCCCATTTATACTTTCAATTATTGCTTATAGTCATTGTCTATATTCCCACTAAACTAGGGTCTTTTTGCCTTTTACTTGTTTATTTCTTATTTGGTGAAGTATTAAGACATTTTACTGTAATGTAGATTTAAGATATGTTATCTCAAAAACTAAAAGTAGGTGGTTCAACTATAACTGTGAAAGAAAATATAGGCATACACTGTGACATCATTATATGATCAAAAAGCACAGGCAGTGAGAGCAAAACTCAAACTTTAGGCCAAGCAATTATAAGGAAGTGGTTCCAATGCATGATTACCAGCCAGAATAGCAGCCTCTTCAGGGGGCCATGCTTCTGAAGAAGCTGCTAACTAAATGTGATGCTTGGTACTGTCACAGTTGATATTCTCTATGTACAGCACCTACACTGGGGTTGTTAAACTTGAGAAAGATCTTTTATTTCTTTGTAAACAAGATGCAAAGATTAGGGCTTGGAGTATTGACTCGAAATACGGAAAAATGAAATGTCCAGTGGTGTATTTTCCTAAGAATCTGGGCGTGTCGCCCAAGGCTGTACTGATTCAGCTGAGAACAGAGCAGCCACTGTGATGTACTGCATTAGTTCATTTGAGGCAGTCCACCTCACTGTATGCTGCTACTTCTGGAACAATGGGGAGGTTACTGGTTCATTTCTGGCTTTGAGGGAAATATTAAGCCACATTATTTCATAACTGGGATACTGCACTACAAATTCTGTCATCTTTAAATTCATCCACCTTGCTTCCTCACTCTTTGGGAGAACCTATTCATGAGTACATTGACAAGGAGGATTGTTGTTTCTTTCAAAACTCCAGATCTGGGGGCTGGTGCTGGGACACAGTGGATGGAGCCACCTCCTGCAGTGCCAGCATCCTATATGAGCACTGGTTCTAGTCCCGGCTAGTCCCCCATCCAGATTTCTGCTATGGCCTGGGAAAGCAGTAGAAGATGGCCCAAGTTCTTGGGACCCTGCACCCGCTTGGGAGACCCTGAAGAAGCTCCTGGCTTCGGATCAGCACAGCTCCGGCCAATGTGGCCATCTGGGGAGTGAACCAGCAATGGAAGATTTCTCTCTCTCTCTGCCTCTTCTTCTCTCTCTCTGTGTAACTGTTATTTTCAAGTAAATAAATAAATATTTTTTAAAAAGCCCTCCAGATCTGGAATTCTTTGTAGGTGAGAATATGGATGAATGTCTCTACATTAAAAGGCAAAATAAGTGATAGTAATCTTCCATGAAACTTTGGAAGCAAAAGCATAGCCACTAGGTACTTCCACCTAAAAAGCTAAACTCATGGCCCTCATTCATGCCTTACTGGAAAAAGTAAGATAGTGAATATTTGTACTGACTCTAAGTTTGCCCTACTGTACTACCTGCACGTGGGGCTACTTGGAAAGAAAGAAGATTGTCTCTGTTAAAGTTTTTCTACTGAAAAAGTCAGTCCTCCAAAATCAAATGGCTCACATCACCCAAAGGGAATTTTTATCTTTATTAAAACAGGATGTGATATGTACTAATCTAAATACCTCTGGGAACATTTTCCAGCTTTCTAAGATATGCCCAATATCTGCTATCTGACCCCACACTAAGCCTTAATCGATGGCTATACTGGGTTGGATTGAAATTGCTTGTTGACGGCCAGCACCGCGGCTCAATAGGCTAATCCTCCACCTGCGGTGGCGGCACCCGGGTTCTAGTCCCAGTCGGGGCACCAGATTCTGTCCCGGTTGCCCCTCTTCCAGTCCAGCTCTCTGCTGTGGCCCAGGAATGCAGTGGAGGATGGCCCAAGTCCTTGGGCCCTGCACCTGCATGGGAGACGAAGAGAAGCACCTGGCTCCTGGCTTCGGATCAGTGTGGTGCACAGGCCACAGCGCGCCAGCCGCAGCAGCCATTGGAGGGTGAACCAACAGTAAAGGAAGACCTTTCTCTCCATCTCTCTCTCTCTCTCACTGTCCACTCTGCCTGTCAAAAGCAAAAACAAAAACAACAACAAAAAAGAAATTCCTTGTTGACTAAACTGCTAATCTTTCTGATTTGCTCTTTACCTGTAAGTATGTTGAGATCTTGTTGATTTTATTGTTGCTGTGAAATTTACACATGGCCCAGGAAAATGAGATGGAAAATTTCCACAATTTCTGTGCCCTGTACCTTAACTCCCTGCCCTTACATGCCAATACAATATTCCCTGCTTTCCATGACGCACTTGCATTTTCTCCAAGACTGGGAAGAAGATGTCATGAATGTGTGTAAGAAAAACTCCACTTGGATACACCATGAAACTCTCCTGAAACCTCACTCACACTAAGCAGCTCCCAAACATCACCCTGTTTGTATATTCAGTTAGGGCTCCATGCCTTACCTGATAAAGGAGACTGCTGGATTTGGGGGCATTCATTTGCTGCCTTCTCCTGTGCTTTCTCTTCCAGACAGCCCTCTGGTCCTCTCGTGGTGGCTGTCTCTCCTCATGAGGTCACCTGCACTGAGGTTTGCATGTATACTCACTCCCTTGCCTTAAGCAAATCATGCTCTCCTTTATGCCTCTGCTTTGAATTCCTGTCTCCTGTGAGGACAAGAGCTTAGAATAAAATTCCTACAACAAAATGATGATGCACTTGCAAGACAAATCATGTAGATATTACCTGTGCCAAACCCTGCCATGATGCAGGACATCTCCTTGGTTGAACTTGGAAAAAAAATTTTTTTAAAGAAATACCTATAACTTCTTTTGCTCCAATCTTGAAAATTACTACTACACCTGGTTTCAGGAGCAATTAGCTAGAATGATATTGTTATCTGCATTCCCTCAAGATTGAAGAGTTAGAAGAAATAGAGGATACTGCAATAGAGATCTATCCTTTGTAGCCTTTAATGCAGACTTATTGAGTCCCAATATCTCTTGCATAGCTCGTTATGTTTAGCTTGTAATTCCTCTGTAAATTTGGATGGAGTAGCATAATTTCTGGATTTTATATAAATTTTTATTAGTATTTTGAGAATTACAATCAGCTTTCCAAACTGGTTCCACCATTGGACATTCTCACCAGCATGGTCTGATGATTTCAATTTCTCCACATCCTTGCCACATTTACTAGTGTCTGATTATTGATATCTTAGTGTGTAAGAAAGTAATATCTTACTGTGGTTTAATTTATATTTTTATAATAACTAATGACATTTAAAATCTGTTCCTTTGTTTACTCACCAATTATAATATTTTCTATAATGTCATATCTATGAACTGCAGATGCAAGAGTTTATTTTTGGATATAAAATATGTTCTATTGATCTATATATTTATAGATATGCCATTACCAGACTGTCCTGATTATTGTAGCTTTAAAGTAACTTTTTTTTTAAGATGCAAGAGTTTATTTTTGGATATAAAATCTGTTCTATTGATCTATATATTTATAGATATGCCATTACCAGACTGTCCTGATTATTGTAGCTTTAAAGTAACTTTTTTTTAAGATTTACTTATTTATTTGAGAGACACAGCTAGAGACAGAGAGAGGGAGAGACAGAGAGAGAGGTCTTCCATCTGCTGGTTCACTTCCCAAATGGCCACAATGGTTGGAGCTAGGCCAATCCGAAGCCAGGAGTCAGGAGCTTCTTTCGGGTCTCCCACATGGGTGCAGGGGTCCAAGAATTTGAGCCATCTTCTATTGCCTTCTCAGGCACATTAGCAGGGAGCTGGATGGGAAATAGAACAGCTGGAACTCAAGCCGGTGCCCACATAGCATGCCAGTTCCGCAGGAGGATTTACCCACTGTGCCACAGTGTCAGTCCCAGTTATAAAGTCTTTAAAGTAGATGATAATTTTATTTACAACACATAATATCATCAGATGAATATATACAATCTTACCAGCATTGAGGTAAATGCAAATTAAGAGTCTCAGATTTTAATAAATTCTTTTTTTTCTTTTTTTTTAATTTCATTTTTTTTTTTTTGAAAGGCAGAGTGGACAGTGAGAGAGAGAGGCAGAGAGAAAGATCTTCCTTTTTCGTTGATTCACCCTCCAATGGCCACTGCGGCCGATGCGCTGCAGCCGGCGCACTACGCTGATCCGATGGCAGGAGCCAGGTGCTTCTCCTGGTCTCCCATGCGGGTGCAGGGCCCAAGCACTTGGGCCATCCTCCACTGCACTCCCGGGCCACAGCAGAGAGCTGGACAGGAAGAGGGGCAACCGGGATAGAATTCGGCGCCCTGACCAGGACTAGAACCCGGAGTGCCGGCGCCGCAGGCGGAGGATTAGCCTAGTGAGCCACGGTGCCGGCCAATAAATTCTTATTAAAATAGAATAATGAGCTAATAAATGATTAAATCAAGCAAAAGTGAGGTTCTGTGATTCATGTTCTAGTCTGTACTCTGAGAAAACAGACACTGGTTTTTCCAGCCTGGTACACAGTGAAGTGCACCGTGTGGAAGCTCAAACAATTGAAATCCCTCTGAAGTAATCAACAAACGAGAATAAACAATATAACACAATAGCAATAAGATTAGATAAAAGCAAGTTTTGTTAGAGATGGAAATATAATATACTACAACATTTTGAATGACATGGGCAGTTTTGAAAAGAAAACAGGAAAAATTATTAGAGCATAAATAAAAAGGTGATATATAAATTTACTGTGATTATATGCTTTATTAACTTCATTTTTGCATATTTATCTTTCATTGAATGTATTTTTTGTGAAATAGTTTAATTATCAAATTGTATAATTATAACATAAAATATACACTTTAAATAGTAACATAATTTTATGAAAAAGTCTCATTCCTCTTTCAACTTTGTGCATACGAGTGGGTGCAAGGCAACCAAAAATAATGAGTATACTTTCTAATACTATTAAGAAAACTACAAACCTCAATGGGGAACAAGATTTTTGGGTCAGAAATGCACAATTCTGATGATTGCTTAAATTTACTGAGTTAAGAAATAAAAATGAATAGCCATAAGATCCTGGAAAAGCTTTCCTCAGCAGTAACTCATATTTTTAATGGCTTCATTATTTTTTATCTTCTATATTTTGTGCTTTATGTCACTATACTTCCTGGTTATTAATTTACTCTGAACAACACCTCATTTCCACTATATAGATAGATAAATAGATAGATAGATAGATAGATATTCTCGTGAATTTTTCTCTCACATCTCTCCTACTGTCTCCAGACTATAATTGTTTGGAGTCCAGTTGTTTTTAAAAGGGTAAAATGTTAGCATAGATGATGTGCTCAGAATTGTAAACTAGTGTTAATTAAGAAACTTCATGGATAAATATCAAATGAGTGATGTCTCCAGTCTGTCCTCATACATACAATAGCACTTTCAACAATTTTTTACCTCTGCGAAAAGAAAGAATGAGACATTCCAGATAAAGACTTCTCCATCAGAATAGTTTACTCTGCAGGGTCACATACACAGCTGGACA
This sequence comes from Lepus europaeus, assembly GCF_033115175.1. Classification (NCBI taxonomy): domain Eukaryota; kingdom Metazoa; phylum Chordata; class Mammalia; order Lagomorpha; family Leporidae; genus Lepus; species Lepus europaeus. The sequence goes on from NC_084827.1 coordinate 96,939,285, forward strand.
TAATTCTGTGCAAACGTTTAGCAGGTTGGTGTCAGTAGGTCACTAAGTTATAAAACCTCATGGTCTTTGACGGACCAAGTTGAATATATTTAGTATTCTCCTAATAATGTTTTCCTGCTGTGGGAAAGGGAGAAGAAATATTTATTTACTAGTCATGAGATGACTACACTGTAAAATTCTTGCATAGACATGTGCATTATTGCGATTTGACTGGCAATTATGATGTATCTTCTTTTTCTCCTTCGCTACTCATCTTAACACCTGACATTTTGACATAGTCTACTACATTATTCCAGTAGTTTTATGTTGCCTATCCTCCTTTCCCATTTAGGTCATTTAGGTTAACTGACATTGTGCCTACTGAGCTATCAATAAGAGTATGCAGAAGAACCTTTTTCACATTAAGCCATGCTATATTCAACACACATTGCCAGAGGCTCATGATGACATTGCAGCAAAGATGTAACTGTGGGGAGAGTAGTCACCATCTTTATGTACCATGAAAAAAAATTGCCTCACCTCATTTTGTTAAAAAAGAGAGAGAGAGAGAGAGAGAGAGAGAGAAAACATAAGGAGACTTCCAACTATGGGGTTTCACAGTTTAGTTGCAAATACTTTATCTCTAATCAATACCTCTGAATTTTGAATTAAATTTAGTTTCTTATAAATGGTAGCTACCATCTCCAACATCAACCAGAGGCCTGGACAGTAGGGTACCAGGAAGGAATCTCCTGGCTGATCCCATTCAGGATAGTCTCACCTGAAAGAATTGGAATGATGCACAGCTTCAATGACACAAACATAATTTTTAAACTTTAAGAGTTTTTAGTACTCAGAGTCACTGGATGTATGTGGGATGCCTGGAGGTCATACACAGAGGTCAGAGAGTCAACACCTTCATTGAATCCAGGATATTATTCAAACAGGGTTCCTAGAGGAAGCCTTAGTTTCTGGTTTAATAAAAGCCGGCACGTATTCCAGAAGATCACACAGGGAAGGGGAGACAGTCACTGTGACGTTTCTACAGAGTCCATGTGGAGTGTGAGAGTCAACAGGGCCTATCAAGCAATCTGCTTCTAGCTATCCCATAGGAAGCAGTCTCCAGGGAACAGCTACTAAGGCAGACATCTGGGTCAACCACATGGAAATTGTAAGAATGCACTACAGTCTTTCTAGGAGAATTCGTGATTATCTTCTACCAGCAAATGACCAACAACCAAGATATTATAAATATCTTTAATTTTTCTCTATTTTGTGATGTTTTGACTTCTGGAAATCCTTTCTGACTAGGTAGAGACTGCCCCTTCCTACATGAGCCAATTCTTAGAGACAGCAAAGGGGCCTGCCTGGGCCTTGTTTGTGATCAGCCAACTAACCATCCAGAGCCATACCTCCTCTGTCTTGCCTATACACCACCCACTGAGGCAATATTTCTCTGCTTTAGTCATCCCTAAGCAAATGCCAAGTCCCTAAGGATGGGCCTGAAACCCAGAGCTCCCTGAAATTATTCAAACCAGCCAGTCTGAAATGTCTCATCCTGCCCTGACTTGCCTTTCTAAAAACAAAAAAAAAAAAGAGAGACCTGTGCTTTCCTCTCTACTGCTGGTGATTATCTTGGAGCCTTCTCCATCTATTCCTGCATGGCACGTCATGCCTCTTGAACCAGCACAAGCAACACAACTCAGTTTCTCTGAGCCTTTCCTGGGCCTCGTCTTGCGGCTACCCTTGAATGATCATCACACAAAACGAATCCAACTTTTTCAGTTGCTATGTCATAAAGAACCATGAGATCTCTTACAACACAGTTCTGTAGTTTTATTAGTGATCTGTTTGCATTTGTGAAATAATTTTAGGTTTATAAGAGGGTGTTATTAATAGCTATTTCTGATTGCCTGGGGATGAATTCACTCTTTTGAGACAAGGGATATTTGATAGAGAGACTTAATTTTCCACTTATTTATAAATTTTAATAGACCAAATATTGTAGTTCAAAGAATCAATTATAGATATATGAGATTAATAGAGGTATTTTCATAATGCATTTTGAATAATAGCAAGGCAGAGAACATCTCTAGCCTCTCTTTTTTGTGTTTGTATATGCTCATGTGTGTGTATAATAGACACATGACTTTATTTAGGTTTCCATTAGTTCAGAGAATAATAAAGGAAGACATTCTCTTGTTTTTTACTGAGTAAAGTGGAGTAAGAGCTTAAATATAGAGTGAAGGAAAGAAAAACAATAAAAATGCATTAATGCCTGGGAAACAGCAGCAGAATATGGCCCAAGTGCCCAGGCCCCTGCAGCCACATGGGAGACCCAGATGAAGCTCTTGGCTTCTGGCTTCGACCAGGCTTAGGCCTGGCTCAGCCCTGACCATTGAGGCTACTTGGGGACTGAGCCTACAGATGGTGGACTTCTTTCCCTTTATCTCTCTCTCTCTCTCTCTGTAAGTCTGACTTTCAAATAAATAAATAATTTTTTAAAAAAGAAAGGCTCTTTGTTTTCAGCCTAGAATTTCTCTTTCCATAAACCACAAGCATAAATCCATTGGCTCTGCTGGAGCATTGTTAGCCGAGACAGGCAGTGCTTTCTAATTCTCCTGTGTTCCTTCACAGAAATCATTCCCCTATTTTCAGATTAAAAAAAAGAAGAAGAAAGAAACATCTTTTAAATAACTCCTGATGGACTTACCAAGTGTTCATCAGAAAAGCCTAAAAACCGACTGAGTCAAAACCCTTTGATAATACAGTCACTTTTGAAGTGATATAATGTAGTGATTGAGAACACAGATCTCTATATAGTTACACTGCCTGGGTTTGAATCCTTGTTCATTCTCTTGCTTGCTGTATAACCCTGGGCACAATATTTAACTCCTATGTCTTGTTTTGTTCATCTATAAATGTAGATATAATAGTACCTATACTTTAAGTGAGTTAACCTATGTAAATTTTTTAAGAATTTTCCAGTGATATAGAAGGTAAATTATATTAAGTATTAGAAATATTATGTACTATATAATAATAAAGATCAGGTAATTTTTGCTTCTTTAGCACAGTAGTATGATTAAGTCAGCAACCATGACCATGGCTTCCTTTTTCACCTCACATCTTTGCCTACTTCACACTGATGTAGGAGGAGCTGGGTTGTATTTGCTTATGTGAAATCCAGGTAGTGTTTTGAGCTTTCTCCCGTATCTCTGCATGTTGAAAATAATCCTGTGGGGACAGGGATTTGGCACAGTGGTTAAGATGCTATTTGGGATGCCCACATTCTATGTTCAGTGCCTGGTTTGAATCCAAACTGTGCTCCTGATTCAAGTTTCCTGCTAAAGCTCACTCTGGGAGGCAGTAGGTGATATTTCAAGTGTATGGGTCCATGTCTCCTACATGGAAGATATGACTTGAGTCCCTGACTTTGACCAGACTCAGACCTAATTCTTGCAGGATTCCAGGGAAGGAGCCAGTGGTTTGGAGATCTTTCTGTCTTCAATTTCTTTCTTTTTTTTAAAGATGTATTTTATTTATTTGAAAGGCAGAGTTACAGAAAGAGGGAGGAAGACACACACGCACACACACACACAAATAGAGAGAGAGAGAGAGAGAGAGAGAGATCTCCCATCCACTAGTTCACTCCCCAAATGGCAGCAATACTCAGGGCTGGACCAGGCCAAATCCAGGTGCTAAGTGCCAAGAGCTTCTTCTGGGTTTCCTATGTGGGTTGCAGGGGCACAAGTACTTGGGCTATCATCTACTGCTTGCCCAGCAAGGAGCTGTATTGGAAGTGGAGCAGCAGGAATTCAACCAGTACCCATATGGGATGCCAGTAGCTTTACCCACTATGTCACAATGCCCACCCCAACTCTCTGTCCTTCAAAATACAATTTAGTGATAACATTAATCCACCTCCAGCCTCAAAAATATGAAGGCCAGTATTTAGTAGGAAAATAGGCACAAAATTAAATATTATACAGGTACTACAGAAGAAGATACAAATAAGATAGATGTGAAAGTGTCAAAGAGGGTGTCACAGAAGAGGCAAAACATCAGAGTAAGATTTTTATGTCAAACAAGTTAGGTTGAGCATTTCAGAGAAGGGAATGGTAAACAGCAGTGGGGTGTCTCAAGTATGAATTACTGTTTGGGTACTGAAAATAATTAAATATTTTACCAGAATAAATTTGGGCACAGGGTTGGTGAGAAAGAGGTCCAGATGATAAAGACCCTGTGTACCATGTAGTAAATATGAAAATTTGTCCTTCAGGTAATAGGAATTATTGGAGATTTTTGGACTAGGACTTGACATAGTGGAATTGCTTAATGAATCCCTGTAACAGAAGTGATAAAAGGGGGACTTAGATACTTGGCATCAAAGAATGAGTACTCAGGTAAGGGACAGTGAGTTCCTTAGTTACAGGGAAGCTAGTGGAATGGAAATGAGGGATTCAAGGGCTATCTAAGTGCTAGAATTGTTTCATCTTTGTGCTTGCCTTGGAGCTGTGAAGGTACAGACAGGAGTAGAGAATCACTTCTGCATTCCACATTACATGATGAATAGATGATGGAACTCACAGAAAGTACTAACTTCCCCTCCTGACCAGCTTGAAATGTTCAACATTACAGATTTCTTCTACTCTGAAAGGTCATTTAAAAAATAACACACTCTACCCCACAAATATGTACATTAATTAATAATTTTAAACATTCACAAAGTATGACCTACACAAGAAGAATGCTACCTGCAAATTCTACAACAGAACACCTTGGTACTCCTTATAATGACAATCATCACATTGAATTAATGTCTTGATAGATCTTGGAAGTAAGAAATATATTGGTGCATTTAGATCAGGAAGATGAAAAGATAAAAGACTTGCTTCATGAACAGCAACAAGCTCTGCTGGAAGATTGAGGAGGGCCAGGTAGAAGAGTGCTCCACAAGTAGACACCCTGTGAAAGTTAGTAGTAAAACCATAGGTGAAGAGGTTGATGAATTAAAAGTAATGCAAAGGCAAGTGAGAGACTAAAAGATTTCATACTTTGGGGCAGTGTTGTGGTACAGTGGGTTAAGCCGCCACTTGCAATGCCAGCTTCCTATATTGCTGAACTTCAACACATTTTTCCCTTTTAAACACTTATCAACTGTCAAAAGATGACTCCTCCATAATGAGGAGCAATACAAAATGTAAGCCTTCAGCTGCCTGTATACAGCTCCAGGAGGAAAAGGAGGCTTAGTTTACACCAAAGACTGCAAATATTTGGTACCACAATCACATTCATGAAATATGCTCCCCAAAAATATGGATCAAAAATGTCTTGTAAATTACTAATTTAATATAAGAACACATGAAGAATTTTTGATTGAATAATTTATCCGAGATAATGCAACTGTTTATTGTTTGGAGACAGCAATCCTATCATAAGCTATACTGACTCTACTCCATCTGTATTGAATTCCTTTTTATATCTTTAATTCCCTTTGTCTTCGTGCTTCTCTCTGTGGTATTTGAACTTGAATACAGAATACAGTTTTCTCTGCTTGGACAATCCTTAACTCCTAACAATATGTCTAGCAATTTTTCCCTGGGCTTGTTGAGTTCTTCTATATCCTTGCTGATGTTCTATGTAGTTTGTTTTGTCAATAATTTAGAGTGGGATTTCCAACTTTACAACTGCATTTGAGAATTTCTCTTTTTCTTTTTGCTTGCATCAGTTTTGCTTCATATATTTTACAGCTACTTTGTTTGATATACACACAGAATAGTTGCATGTTTTATAGGATTGGACATTTTGTCAATTTTTATGAAATCTCTGTCTCAAAATTGTGTTTGCTCTGAAGGCTTCTTTTATCTGCTGTTAATATAAATACTCCTTTCATTTTGTTAATAGTTTCATGATGTGATTTTTATAATTTTATATTCATTCTACCTATAACTTTATATTTAAAATGAATTTCATATAAATAGCATATTTTTGGGGCCAGGTTTAAATCCACACAGTCATCCTATTTTAATTGGTATTTTGACCATTTACATTTTATTGATTAGTACATTAGGTCTTAGATGTCATCTTGGTTTTTTTTGTTTGTTTGTTTTGTTGGTTGGTTTTCTGTTTTCTCTTTTTCTTTTTTTTTGGTTTCTTGTTTACCTTTATTTGCCTTCCCTGCTCATTTCTTTCTTTTTTTTTTTAAAAAGAATCTGTTTTTATTCACCTAGAATTTTAAGATGTATTTCTTTGTGCTGTTTTACAATGGGTATTGTATGCGTGATAACATATATGAGGGTATTTCAAAAAGTTGATGGAAAATACAATTAAGGAAGGCAAAGACAAGGATATAGCAGAGTAAAAAGCTCCAGTGTCCACCAGTGTAAACAGCTAAACACACAAGGTCACCTTCACAAGCACTACAGAGGCCAGGCCAGTGCCTGTAGATGGAAGCTCTGGACTTCCCCACCTAGCAGATGGAGACATACACCCTGGTGAGACAGACTGTTTTTGGCATATAGCATCACCAACCTCTCCTGGACCTGCTGTGCACCCCCAATGCTATACAGGGCTTTGGCATACAGAGCCTACATGAGCAGCAGAATTGCCTTGTTCAGTCCTCCTACAATCTTGGGCAGTCAGCAAGGAATCATAAGGTGGTGTTAGAGCTAGGCTCGAGGCTGACGAAACCCAGCATTGAGCAGATCCTTGCAGTGCTTGTTTCCAGGCTTGTCCCTACAGATGCAGCTGCTGGACTTACTCAGTGCTCCGTGGAGTTTTCGGTGCGGGTTGATCTGTCTTAGACCCCAGCCAGTATCATCAGTGACTAATAAGTGCTGTTTCTGTTTGTGGTAGTGAGCCCACCTCAGCAGCAGGCAGACCATAAGCCCATCTCAGCAGTAAAACAGATTGCCTAGAATTCCAGGAAGGACACACATAAATCAGGATTGCTAAAACTAATCAATGGATGGAAGATGTTATACTCCACAATCATCAGGAACTTCCAGAAAACCATGACCTCACCCAAAAAAGTAAAATGAATCTCCAGAGACCAACCACCTAGAAATTGAAATTTCGCAGTTCTCTGACGAAAATTTCAAAATAGCCATTTTAAGGAAATAGTGAAATACATGAGCACACAGAGAAAAAAAAATATTTTAAGAGAGCTTGGATAGAGAGATGGAATAATTAAACTAAATCAAGCAGATATTACAATTGTAATAGAAAGCATCACTAGAAGAACAGACAAAAGAATCAGAATAAAAATGTGAATCAGAAATAATAAAACTCACAGCACAAATAAATCACACATAAACTACAATTCAAAAGATCAATGAAAAGATGATTCTTTGAAAAGATAAACAAAATGTATTCTCTGAGCTAGACTAACCAATGAAAAAATAAAAAGGAAGTTTCAAATACATAGAATTTGAGATGAAATGGAGAAATTATTACAGGAAGTAGAGATAGACCACAAAAATACAAAATATTGTAGGAGGGGTGGGCCATACTCTGCTGGTTCAAGTCCTGGCTGTGCCACTTCTGATCCAACTCCTTGTTAATGGCCTGGGAAAGCAGTAGAACATGGCCCAAGTACTTATGCCCCTGCACCCATGTGAGAGACTCTAATGAAGTTATCGGCTCCTGGCTTCAGCCTGGCCCTGCCCTACCCATATGGCAATCTGGGGAGGGAACCAATGGATAGAAGATATCAATCTCTCTGCCTCTTCTTCTCTCTCTATAACTCTGACTGTTGAATAAATACATGAATCTTTAAAAATACATCTTTTGGACATGACTACAAATAATTCTGTGGCAACAAATTTTGTACCCTAAAAGAAGTAGACAAACACATTTATGTTACCAGGATTGAATCATGAGTTATTAGAATTCCTACACAGAGCAATAACAAGTAGTGAGATTGAATCAATATTAATAATAAAAAAATATTTTTAAAAAACCTCCCATCTAAGAAAAGCACAAGAGCAGATGGCTTCACTACTGAAGAATTAACACTAATGCTTCTTAAATTATTTTAAAATAATAAGAGAGTAGGGAATTCTTCCAAATGTATTCTACAATGACAGCATTACTTTGATACCCAAAACCAGACAAGGACACAACAGAAAAAGAATGAATATAGACACAAAAGTCTCATCAAAATACTTGCAAATTGAATGCAACAGTACATTAAAAACATCATTCGCCATATTCAGGTGAGATTCATCCCAGGGAAGTAAGGGTGGTTCAACATGTGCAAACCAGTAAACATGATACAACACATCAACAGAATGAATGACAAAATTCTCATCACAGTACATGCAGAAGAGGCATTTGATAAAATTAAACATCTTTTCATGATAAAATCTGACCAAGTTAGATACAGAGGAAACATATCTCAATAATAAAGGCCATATGTAACAAGGCAACAACAAACATCATATTGAATGTGGGAAAGCTGCAGCCTAAGATCTGTAAGACAAGAATGCATTATCACTGTTGCCAGTTTTATTCAACCTAGTCCTGGAGATCCTAACAAGAGCAATTAGGCAAGAGAAAGAGTAAAACTCATATAAAGTGGAAAGGAGGCAATCACCTATTACCAATTGCAGATGACATGATCTTAAATATAAAAAACCCTAAAGATACAAATATATCACACAAAAAAGATGTTAGAAGTAGTAACTTCAGCAAAGTTGCAGGATATAAAGTGAACGCACAAAAATCAGTAGTGCTATACACCAATAATGAATCATTTCAAAGATAAATCAAGACAGCAATCCCATTTCCAACAGCTACAAAACAAAAAATAATTGGGAATAAATTTAACCAAGGAGGTGAAGGATATTTACAATGAAAACTATAAATGTCACTGTTGAAAGACAGTGATGAACACGCAAAGAAATGGAAAGACATCCTGTGTTCACAGATTAGAGGGCTCAATATCACTCAAAGTGTGCATACTGCCCAAAAGGATTTATAGATTCAAGGAAATCCCTATCAAAGTTATAGCTACGTTTTTCACAGATCTAGGAAAACAAAACAAAACAAAAAAACAGGGGTGGCACTGTGGTACAGGTGCTTAAGTCACCATCTGTGGTGCCAGCATCCCATATGAGTGCTGATTTGAGTCCCAGCAGCTCCCCTTCCAATCCAACTTTATGCTGATGTGCTTGGGGAAGCAGTGGAAGATGGCCCAATGTTTAGGCCCCTGCTACCCAAGTGGGAGGCTTGGGTAGAGTTCCAGGCTCCCAGTTTCAGCCTGGCCCAGTTCCAGCTGTTTTGGCCATTTGGGGAGAGAACAAGTGGATGGAAGGTCTTTCTCTCTGTGTATCTTTCTCTCCCTGTCTCTGTAAGGCTAGCTTTCAAATAAATAAATCTTAAAAAAAAAAAAACTGCTGAAATTTGTATGCATCCATAGAAGACAGAGAACCAAAGCAATCTTAGACAAAATAACAAATCATAAGGCTTTACAAGACCTGACTTTAAAATATACTACAAAGCTATAGTAATTAACACAGGATGGTGTCGACGTAAGAACAGATCCACAGACCAGTGAAACAGAACAGAGACCATAAAAGTGAACCCACATATCTATAGCCAGATGATCTTTCACAAAGGTGCTACAAACATCCATTAGGGAAAGGGGAGTCTTTTAGAGAAAATGGTGCTGGGACAATTGAATATCCACATGCAGAAGAATGAAACTAGACTTCTAGCTTACATCATTTACAAAAAAAACAGCTGAAAATGGATTAAAGACTTAAATGTGATACCTAGAGCTTTGAGACCGATAGAAGAAAACAAGGGGAAAGCACTTCAGGAATTTGGAATGGAAAAAGGTTTCCTGGATTAGACCCCCAAAACATAGAGAATAAAAAACAAGAGTTTTTTTGTTTGTTTGTTTGTTTCTTTGTCTGTAATTTTTTCCCCTTGAACTATATTCTGCACTAAAAACTACACACGTTGTGGAGAGAAATTACCTTGACTTAAGTAAATGGAGACATATCACCTTTGCAGCACAGAAGACAAAATATGTGAAAATATTAAATTATTTCCAAAATGATCTGTAGAATCCATCAAAATACCAGTGAGGTGGGATTTTTGTTGGAAATTGACCACAAACATAAAATTTACATGGAAGTGCACTAAAAGTGAAAAAGGTATTTAAAAAATAATTTTGGAGAACGTATACTGTTGGGTTCAAGACTTCCTATATAGAAGGCATTTTAAAAAAACAAAAGTTGAGAGAATTCAAGACAGTGTTGTTTTGGAAAAAAAAAACAGACATTAACAACAAAGGAACAGAATATAGAGTCCAAAAATAAATTCACATATGGCAATTTATTGAAATTTGACAGCAAAATTATTTGATTTCAGATTCACTTGAAACAATTTCTATGTATTTCTAACTTTATATGTAACTGAGTATATAAATGTATTTTCACTTTAGAGTTTTGGAGATAGCTTCTAAGTATTTTATTTTACAAGATATTTTTACATAGTTAAAATACAAGTCTTATTAATACTTCCCTGTAGATCACTAAATCGAGGTTTAATTTTTTGTTCCCCTCTTTTTTATTTTTTAAAAGATTTATTTATTTATTTATTTATTTATTTATTTGAAAGGCAGAGTTACAGAGAGGCGGGGTTGGGGGTCTTCCATCTGCTAGTTCACTCCGCAGATGGCCGCACCTATTCGAAGCCAGGAGCCTGGAGCTTCTTCCGGTTCTCCCATGTGGGTACAGGGGTCCAAGGACTTGGGCTATCTTCTACTGCTTTCCCGGGCTATGACAGAGAGCTGGATCAGCAGAGGAGCTGCCAGGACTCAAACTGGCACCCATATGGTATGCTGGCACTGCAGGCAGTGGGCTTTACCTTATATGCCACAGTGCTGGCCCCTCGCTTCTTTTAATATAAGCAAATAGTTGGACATATGATAACATTCTACTTTTGTTGGCAATATCATAGCACACAATGCTTTTCTTTTCTTGCTTATTTAAGTTAATAATAGATACACGAGACCATTTCATGGAAGTATATTAACATAGTCCTTATTGCATTTTAGAAATATATACTAAGTCAATTTTGGAACTACAGGAAATAATACCCTTGGGTTGAAGATAGAAATGAGCTTATTTAAAGTAATAATCTTATGAGCAAGAAAACATTTCTTAAAATGGGTAAGTAAATTTATATTATTAAATATCATATTATTCAAACAACAGTAAAACCCATGATTTTGTTAACAAAATACTAAAATTTTATGAGTAGTAGCATTCTATAATAAAAAGATTGATTAATACTTAAAAAATACTAATAAGAATTGTTAAGGGTTAACATCTTAAATTTTTCTTGACAAATTCAGCTTTCTCAAAAATTTGGAAGCATTTTCTTTTAAAATTGTGTCTGTTTTGGCCGGCGCCGTGGCTTAACAGGTTAATCCTCCGCCTTGCGGCACCAGCACCCCGGGTTCTAGTCCCGGTTGGGGTGCCGGATTCTATCCCGGTTGCCTCTCTTCCAGGCCAGCTCTCTGCTATGGCCCGGGAAGGCAGTGGAGGATGGCCCAAGTGCTTGGGCCCTGCACCCGCATGGGAGACCAGGAGAAGCGCAATGAGCCGGCTGCAGCGGCCATTGGAGGGTGAACCAACGGCAAAAAGGAAGACCTTTCTCTCTGTCTCTCTCTCACTATCTACTCTGCCTGTCCCAAAAAAAAAATTGTCTGTTTTGTAATTTTTAGGTTTATAACTCAGTATCTCATTTCCTCAAATCAAAACAAAAATTAATACAAGGACAATAACATCTTAGCTTTTAGAATAGTGTAGTTCATTTTCTCATTTAGTTGTAACATGCTATCTAGAAAATGGAAGAGAAATAATATAGGCTAAAAAAGAAAATTGTAATAATCCTAAGCATAAGAAAAACATGATTAGCTGAATATTTATAGTTAGAAAGAAATTTACATGGTGACCGACCAAACTACAATTATTGATACTAACATATGCTAAGTTAAATGTACCAAACTCAATTCTGTTTAATGATCTATTGTTTTTAGAATTGTTAAATGATGTTTATACAACTTAGGTTAATTTTACCCTTAGATTGATGAGAATTTTCTATCAACCACTGATATTCATTATATCAAACTTACAGCCATTTTATTTTCTAGGGAGTTCATTTTTTAATTTCTAAATATGTGAGCTGATTCCTCAAAAATATGCTATTACCTGTTAAGATAACAGGACAAAATGTGGAATTCATATGTCAAAACTAATTGAATTCCACAGTGGTAGTCTGTGTCTGAATGAAGGCTACTTCAGGCTGCTCATGTATCTTCTCTTCTCCTTCAGTTTTTCCTTCTTCCTTCTTCATAACCTGCAGGCCGTTGTTGTCATCTTGTTGCAGAAACAGAGCTACAATCAGCATGTAAATGCTGATATTTCCATACTAAGTTTATTGTTAAAGTAAATTTATAAAAGATCAAAGCCAGTGATTGTGGATTCCATATATTCTTTCAGATTCGGCTTTTTTAAATATATTTTTTAGGAACTTAGCTAAAGCCAATTCTGCTGTGTATTAACCTCTACCCTAGAAGATGCTATCTACACAATGATATCATGCAAGAAAAAGTAAGATAGTTTATTTGAAGAATACAGTTGAGAAATTAATTTAACCTAAGTAAATGGATACATATACCACATTTGAAAATCCAAAGATGAAATATATTAGGAAATTGGAGCCAGAGCTGTGGGATAGTAGGTTAAGCCCATGCTTACAGCACTGGCATCCCATATAGGTACTGATTTGAGTCCCAGCTGCTCCACTCCTGATCCAGATCCCTGCTAAAGGCCTGGGAGAGCAGTGGAGGATGGCTCAAGCCCTTGGGCCCCTGCACCGACATGGCAGACACAGAGGAGGATCCTGGCTCCTGGCTTCAGATCAGTCTAGCTCCAGCTGTTGTGGTCATCTGGGGAGTGACCCAGCGTAGGGAAGATTTCTCTCTCTCTCTCTCTCTTGGTCTGTAATTCTGTCTTTCAAATAAATAAATAAATAAAACTTTTTTTTTTTAAAGAAAGATGTTAAGAAATCAAATGCTTTCCCAAATGGTCAATAGAATCAATGAAATCAAAACACAAACAACAGCACGTTTTTGTGACCACTCAATTATAAAATGTAAGTGGAAGTGCAATAAATCAAAACAGTTTTGTAAAAGAAATAAAATGGAGAACACAGGCTGTTGGATTATGAGACGTCTTATAAAGAAGCCATTTTCAGTAAAAAGCTGAGAGAATTCAAGGCAGTATTGTTTTGAAAAGGGGAAAGGTTAGTCTTTTGAACAAAAGTTGCTTAAATAATTGAACTTTCATTTTAAAAAAAGAAATGGATCTCTATCCTTACTTCAACTATATGTAACTTTTCCTGGAAAGAAATAGACCTGAAAATAAAACAAAGGTATACCAATTTTAGTAACAACATAAGAAAGAAGTACTATACTTTGGGTTAAGCAAACATTTCTTAGAACAAAATGAACCATAAAGAGAAAAATTGATAAAAATTAAAACATCAAAATTAAATGGCTGCAGGGTTGGCGTTGTGGCGTAGCGGGTAAAGCTGTTGCCTGCAGTGCCAGCATCCCGCTTAGGTGCTGATTCAAGTCCCGGCTGCTCCTTTTTTTTTTTTTTTTTTTTTTTTTTTTGACAGGCAGAGTGGACAGTGAGAGAGAGAGACAGAGAGAAAGGTCTTCCTTTTGCCATTGGTTCACCCTCCAATGGCCGCCGCGGCTGACGTACCACACTGATCCGAAGCCAGGAGCCAGGTGCTTCTCCTGGTCTCCCATGGGGTGCAGAGCTCAAGTACTTGGGCCATCCTCCACTGTACTCCTGGGCCACAGCAGAGAGCTGGCCTGGAAGAGGGGCAACCAGGACAGAATGCGGCGCCCCGACCGGGACTAGAACCCGGGGTGCTGGCGCCACAGGCGGAGGATTAGCCTAGTGAGCCGCGGCACCAGCCGCTGCTCCACTTCTCATACAGCTCTCTGGTATGTCCTGGGAAAGCAGTAGAAGATGGCCCAAATCTTTGGGCCCTTGCGCCCGCATGGGAGATCTGGAAGAAACTCCTGGTTCTTGGCTTTGGATTGGCGCAACTCCAGCCATTGTAGCCAACTGGGGAGTGAACCAGCAGATGGAAGATCTCTCTCTTTTTGCCTCTCCTTCTCTCTCTGTTTAACTCTGACTTTCAAATAAATAAATAAATCTTAAAAAAATTAAGTGGCAGATCTTCTCAAAACATTACAGTTTCTTTAAAAATATAGATATTCAAAACACATATTTGATAAAGAACTTGTATCTAAATAACAGGAATAGTTCTTACAATGCAACAATAGGAAAATCATTCCATTAAATTATACAGTCTGAGATATAAATGAAAAAGCACATATGGATAGCAAATAAGCTCATAAAAAGATGCCGAGTATAATTAGTCATGAAGAAAATGCAAATTAAACCTATTATAAGATACCTCTACACACCTGCAAGAATGCTTAAATTTGGAGATAATGACAATTTCACATTTTGGTGAGGATGCAGAGTAACTAAACTCTCTTACATTATTTTAGGAATGCAATATGGTATAACAGTTTGGAAATAGTTTGAAAATTTCTTATAAAGGCAAGTATACACTAAGTGTACGAATAAACAATTCCACTTCTAGGTATTTACCCAAGAAAAATTATAGCATCTTCTACATAAAGACCTGTATACAAATAATTATGGTAATTGTATTCATAATTGCCCAAAGCTGAAAGCACTCAAATGTCCATCAACATGGAACTGAGTAAACAAATTGTGGTACCTCTTTGTAATAAGATATTTATCAATTTTCAGGGAGAATTAAGTACTTGCAATGCAACAGTTTGAATAGATCACTGAAGCATTTTGCTAAGTGAAAGAAGCCATATTTACAAGGGTAGCTGTATTTTTAAATGCATTTATGTGACATTCTAGAAAAGACAAAACAACAGAGACAAAGATCAGTGATTTCCATCACATTTGAGCAATGCAAATACATTTTGATTGTTGCTTGGTCTCACTACTATATTCATTTGGCAAAACTCACTGTATTGTATGGTTTAAAGAAAAGGTGAGGGGCTGGTGTTTATGATGTAGCAGGTTAAGCCACTGAATGGGAAGTTGGCGTCTCATATCGAAGTGCCAGTTGAAGTCCCAGCTGCTCCATTTCTGATCCAGCTCCCTGCAAAAGGCCAGGAAAAGCAGCTGAGGATGGCCCAAGTGCTTGGGCCACTGCTGTCTATGTGGGAGACCTGGAAGAGTCTTCTGGCTTCTGGCTTTGACCTGACCCATCCCTGATTTTTTTTTTTTTTTTTAGATTTTATTTATTTGAAAGATAGAGTTACAGAGAGAGGGAAATACAGAGAGAAAGTTCTTCCATCCACTGGTTCACTCCCTAAATGGCCACAATGGCTGGAGCTGCGCCAATCCAAAGCCAGGAGCCAGGAGCTTCTTCCAGGTCCCCCATGCAAGTGCAGGAGCCCAAGGACTTGGGCCATATTCTACTGATTTCCCAGGCCATAGCAGAGAGATGGATTGGAAGAGAAGCAGCCAGGATTAGAACTGTGTCCATTTGGGATTCCGGTGCGCAGGAAGAGGATTAACCTACTGTGCCACAGTGCCAGCCTTAGCCCTGGTCATTGTGATCATCAGGGGAGTGAACTGGTGGATGGGGGATCAGAGTCTCTCTCTCCCTCTTTTTTTTCTCTCCCCTCCCTATTTTTTTTTCCTTTCTCTTTTCCCCATCTCCTTTGCTCTCTATAACTCTTTCAAATCAATCAATCAGTCAATCAATCTTAAAAAGAATAGAGAGCTTGGGCCAGCTCTGTGGAATAGCAGGTAAAGCTGCCGTCTACAGGGGCTGCTCCACTTCCAATCCAGCTCTCCGCAATGGCCTAGGAAAACAACCCAAATCTTGGGTCCCTGCACTTGTGTGGGAGACCCAAAGGAAGTTCCTGGCTGAATTGGCCCAGTTCCGGCCTTTGCGGCCATTTGGGAAGTGAACCAGTGGATGGAAGACCCCCTCCCTCTCTCTCTTTCTCTCTCTCTCTCTCTTTGCTTCTGCCTTTCTGTAACTCTGCCTTTCAAATAAATAAATAAATCTTTTTAAAAAGCCTAAAAAGGAATAGAAAACTAACATTTTGTACTCTAAGAACAAAATACTTATATAGAAATTAAGTGTATATCTGATACTAAATGTAATGTAGAATTATTTTTCCATTTCGATTTTATCTGCAAGAATTAGGCTCACTCTGCATTAAAACTCACATGAGATTAAGCAAAGAATTAAAACTGTATTTTTTATAAGGGGAAGATGAAGGTAACTCTTTCCTCAATTCTTAATATTATTGTCACTATTTATACCAAGATAAAATATTGTCTGTAAGCACATCTGAAAATATTGGAGATGATCGATGTTAAAGCCAGTAAAATGTGTCAATTTTCAAATTACTTTCCTTTACATCTGAAATACATTTTATGAAAATTGAACACTTATGGTGATTAGGAGTTAAAAAAAATTGCTCACATTTGAGCATCAAGGAAGGCAATCTATTCCCCAAGTAGTAGCTAGATAAATATTAAGATCACCTGTCTGTTGAATCTCTTTTCTGCAAGTATCAATTTGCTGAATCAGACAGTGTAGAAAAGATTTATACATACCTATATAAATATATATTATAAACATGATACATTTACATTTCCTTAATTTATGTCTGCTCCTTCTTTCTATCACTTTCAGAGCTCATAACATGCCATTTATCATTTATAAACATATTACTCAGATTTAAATAGAGGTATTTTTTCATTTGCAAGTTTTATGACCCTTCCATCCAAATAAGGCTACATGTAGTTGTTGGCTGATGTAAAAACTATCAAATTTAGTAATAAAAAAGACATTAATTACGAAAGCAATCTCTCAAAATGTTTTATTCTGATACTTTGGTATTTTTTTTTTTTTTGACAGGCAGAGTGGATAGTGAGAGAGAGAGACAGAGAGGAAGGTCTTCCTTTTTGCCATTGGTTCACCCTCCAATGGCCGCTGCGGCTGGCGTATCTCGCTGATCCGAAGCCAGGAGCCAGGTGCTTCTCCTGGTCTCCCATGTGGGTGCAGGGCCCAAGCACTTGGGCCATCCTCCACTGCCTTCCCGGGCCATAGCAGAGAGCTGGCCTGGAAGAGGGGCAACTGGGATAGAATCTGGTGCCCCAACTGGGACTAGAACCCTGTGTGCCTGCGCTGCAAGGCGGAGGATTAGCCTGTTAAGCCACGGCGCCGGCCCTGATACTTTGGTATTAATAATAAAAGCAGAATAAAATATAACTAAATTTATGTATATCCCACTAAAACATATCAAATGTTAATATATAATTTTGTTTCAAGTTTTTCATGAATATAGAACACTGGACATAAATTTGAAATCTATTTTTCTTTCTTTATGGTCCCTCTGCCATTTTTCTAATTATTTACAACCATTCCATTTATATTAATGAAATTTCAACATTTTAATTTAATTTAATTGCAATATTATATTAATAAATTTCCAGATTTTAAGAAACATAGACTTTTTTAAAATTTTTATGAACTTTTCAAGTACTCTCATATATGTCTGAATATGTATGTGCATATACATATATCTAATACATACTAAAATAAGAACACATATCTACATATATATGTGTGTGTCTATATGTATATATGTGTGTGTATGTGTATGCATATTGACATACAGGAGAGGACTTCTATAAGTTCAAGGAAAAACAAAATTAAAAGGTGACTTTATTTTAACTCAAAAATTGATATTCATGCATAGGTTTTTAATAATATGTGTTTTCTATGAAATCTTCGAAGACCATATTTTTTTTTCTAAATTTCACCTTTCTCCTCTATTTTAAACAATGCTACACTTTTTATATCTTGGCTTGTGTACATGTCACAAATATTTCTAGAAAGAGAATGACTATCATAATTGCATTATATTGTCTCATTGCGAATATATCTTTTTTTTAACAAGAAACTCTCAGCACTGATGTCATAAAGCCACTTTTGTATGTTTTCTTATAAATGTTGAAATGTTTTGCTTTTTACATATAGGTATTTAACTCACCTGGAATGTATTTTTGGGCATAATGTAAGGTAGGCAACTAATTTGTCTTTCTCCATATGGAGAGCCAGTTGTCCTAACAACATTTATAGGAAAAACACATACTTTCATTACTGATGCATAGCATTTCTTCTGCCAAACAATATTCCAATGTATTCACTGTTTTGTTTACGCAATTTTCCCATGGCATTTTTTAGGTCCTTTATTGGTCTGTTTATTTTGTAGCTCAAATACAGTTTTGACTAACACTGCTGTGTAACATTGCTGTTTTCTTTTTAAGTATTTATTTATTATTTATTATTTGGCAGAGTTACAGACAGTAAGAGGGAGAGACAGAGAGAAAGGGTTTCCATCTGCTGGTTCACTCCCCAACTGGCCACAATGACTGGAGCTGCGCCAATCCAAAGCCAGGAGCCAGGAGCTTCTTCCGGGTCTCCCACGCGGGTACAGGGGCCCAAGGACTTGGGCCATCTTCTACTGCTTTCCCAGGCCATAGTAGAGAGCTGAATCAGAAGAGGAGCAGCCAGGACTAGAACTGGCACCCATAGGGGATGCTGGTGCCACAGGAGGAGGATTAACCTACTGTGCCACAGTGCTAGCCTCACCACATTGTTTTAAGTAGTCAAACAGTTGTGAATTCTGGTGGACTAGTTTGTGATGTTTATTACTTTTTTAGTTTGGTTGACTACTCCTGTATATGTCTTAATGCTATACCTTTTTGATAGCTTGGGAAGTTTCATGGATTATGTTGAAAACTATTTTGGAGTTATGTTAACTGTCTCACATAATTTGGTGAAAATTATTCTTAAATGCACAACTTCTCATTCAAAATTATATTCCTCATCCTTACCAGGCTTTTCACTTCTCTTTACTAATGTTTTGTTAATTGATCCCTTAGTATGTTCGACATTGGGCATCCTTATTTTTAGATATATTAGAGCAATTTGAAATTTAGAATAGGATTTTTAATACTGTATGAACTAACCAGTTATTTCTGATACATAAAATTACATCAGTCTTTCCAGATATATACTTTAGCTGACAATATTGCTGTAATACCTCATGAATTCTTATGATTTCTTTTAGTAAATAATTGCATTGAAAAAATATCTTTCCAAGTAGTTTTTTTTTTTAATTTATTTGACAGATAGTGAGAGAGAGAGGCAGAGAGAAAGGTCTTCCTTCCGTTGGTTCACCCCACAAATGGCCACCACAGCCAGTACTGCGCCAATCTGAAGCCAGGAGCCAGGGGCTTCCTCCTGGTCTCCCATGTGGGTGCATGGGCCCAAGCACCTGGGCCATCCTCCACTGCCCTCCTGGGCCACAGCAGAGAGCTGTACTGGAAGAGAAGCAACTGGGACTAGAACCGGTGCCCATATGGAATACCAGCACCACAGGTGGAGGATTAACCAAGTGAGCTACGGCGCCGGCTCCCACAATGTAGTTTTGAAAATGTGTATCTTCCTAAGATGCAATCCTTAGGGAAGAAATTTTATTCAAATTTATTTTTATAATTTGGTTCACAGAACTTTCATATACCTACTGTCTTTAGTCATGTCACTTTTTATTTCTAACATTGCTTTTACTTTATTGAAAAATGACTTGTAGGGATGCAATGTGGCATAGCAGCTAAAACTGCCGCCTGCAACACCAGTGTCCCACATGGATGCCAGCTCAAGATTCAGTTGCTCCGTTTCCGATCCAGCTCCCTGCGAATGGTCTAGGAAAAGGAGCAGAAGATGGCCCAAGTGTTTGGGCCCCTGCTTCACACATGGGAGATCTGGATGAAGCTCCTGGCTTCTGGCTTCAACCTGGCTCACTCCCTGCCACTGTTGCAATCTGGGAAGTGAACCAGCAGATGGAAGATCGATCTCTCTCTCTGTCTACCTTGCTGTCTGTTACTGACTTTCAAATAAATAAATAGATCTTTTAAAAAATGACTTGTACATTTGATAATTTTAGAAGTATGACTTGAAGGATTTTTATGTGATTAAAACAATTTTAAAATTTATTCATTTATTTGAAGCTGTGGTTACAGAGGCAGAGAGAAAGAAAGAGAGAGGTCTTCCATCCGCTGGTTCACTCCTTAATGGCCGCAAAAGCTGAAACTGCACTGATTTGTAACCAGGAGCCAGTAGTTTAATCTGGGTCTCCCATGCAGGTTCAGGGGCCCAAGGACTTGGGCCATCTTCTGCTGCTTTCCCAGGCCATAACAGAGAGCTGGATCGGAAGTGGAACACCTGGGACTTGAACTGGCCTCCATATCGGATGCTGGCACTGCAGGTGGCAGCTTTACCCACTACACCACAGCAGCGGCCCCAAGAATTTCTACATATGGATATACCATAAATATCCACATCAAGGTATAGAACATTTCAGCACTCCAGAACAAACATTTTAGACTTCTTTCACCACACTTCTTCTTTTTCCAGGAAGTTCTCTATTTTTAGATGTTCACACAAAAACCAGGGCATGTTGCACAACTGTCTGCATATGAAACATTAGAACAACCAAATCTCTAGTTATAGAAAGCAGGTCTGCAATTCCCTGGACTATCGGTGAGGTTAGGCTTTATTGGGCTGGGGTTTATGGGCACATTATGGGTTGACAGAAATCTTCAGAATGTTGATTATACAGATGGTTAAAGATACATAGATTTGATAAATTGATTAGTTATATACTCAAATGGGCTTAAATTGTTTGTAAGGCAGAGTTAGAGGCAGAAGCAGAAGTAGAGAGAGAGAGAGGTCTTCCATCTGCTGCTTCACTCCAAATAGCTCCAATGGCTGGAGCTGGGCTGATCCAAAGCTAGGAACCTAGAGCTTCTTATGGGTCTCCCACATGTGTGCAGAGGCCTAAGCACTTGGGCCATCTCCTGCTGTTTTCCCAGGTGCATTAGCAGGGAGCTGGTTTGGAAGTGGAGTAGCCAGGGCTTGAACTGGCACACATATGGGATGCCGGCACTGCAGATGGCGGCTTTACCTGATAAGCCACAGTGCAGGCCCCCTCAAATACAATTTTTACTTCCATAAAGTTGATATCCTGACTTTTAGGTGAGCATTGTTAAATTCAGTTAGGTGTTTCAATGAATCTGTGAGCATGTGTCAGAAAAGAAAGGTAGCTGAATTCTGTATTCTCCCTTTGTCATGTCCACATTGAAGTTAGAAAAAATAATATGCTATCAACCAAAATAGACTTTTTTTTCATACTGTAAAACAGAGGAGTATTAAAAGAGAAAGAAAAGATTTTATATCCTTGAGGCCTCAAGAGGAGCCTAAGCAGACAGAAAAGACATGAAAAAATTATGATGGAAGTTTGTACTTCTGAGAGTAACATATGTCTCTACATACTATGAATTTTCTATGTCTTTCTGTCCAATATTTGTTTTTTAGAACCCTGTATTTGGAATAATATTTCCCAGACTTAAGGACTTTGTATCAAGAAATGGGCAATATTTCAACTTAAGAATTGTCTCAGGGTAAATTTTAAATCTTGTTTATTTTGCAAAGTGTTTTTCATTTTGTGCTAGCTATAATATACTTGGCTACAAGAGTTCCCTTGACTTGAAGTTTACAACATTTAGACATGCCATTAAAAAGACTTTCTTCTGTTTTTAGTTTTTAAAAATTCTGATAAGAAAAACATAAAATAAAATTTACTTTTTAGCAATAAAAATGTGCTCTGTCCAGTGACATTAAGTACATTAACATTGTTTTTGTATCCTCCACCAAGATTTATTTCCAGAATTTTTCATCTTCTCCAGTTAAAACTTAGTGTTCATTAAACAATAGTTTGTCAGCCTTCCTTCCTTCTGGTCATTATCATTCTATCTCACATCTTTATGCATTTGGCTATTTTAGGCAGCTCAGATAAATGGAGTCACATAACATTTGCCTATTTGTGACTGGTTTAATTCAATTGGTAAATGTCTTCAAGTTTCATCCATATATCATGGCACACATCAGCATGTCCTTCCCTCGCAGACCGAATAATAGGCCATTCTATGTATAGATCACATCACATTTATCATATCTTATGTTGATGGAGTCTAGCATTGTTTCCATTTTTAACTATTGTGAATGTTTCTATGTATGTGGATGCACAAATGCTTTATCAGTATTTGTATCAATGATTTTAGGCACACAGTGCATACCCAGAAGAACTGCTGTACCACATAGTAAGAGTAGCCATGCCTTTTCTACAGTGGCTCACCACTTTATATTCCCACTAGTAATGTATCCCATTTTCTCCAGCAAGCTCATCAGCACTCGTTATCTTATTTTTTATTTCTTTAATTAGTAGCCATTCTCATGGGAATGAAGAGTTATCTCAATGTAGTTTTGATTCGCATTTATCCATACTTATTTATATTTAGCATCTTCATATTTTTGTTTGCCATTTGTGTATTTTCTGTGGAGAAATGTTTATTGCAGCCCTTTGCTCATTTTAAAATCAGACTGTTTTTGTCATTGAGTTATAGGAGATTTTTAACATATTCTTGATATTAACTCCTTACACATATAAAATTTGCAAATATTTACTCACAGGCTCTGGTTTACTTCTCTGTTGTTAGTGTTCTAATGCTTCTAAGTTTTAATTTTAATAAAGTCTATTTTTTCCTTTTTGTTTGTTACTTATGTTTTTGGTGTTATACTTAAGAAGTTTTAAGCAATTTCTAAATTGAACTATAAAAAGGTATTTTATTGAGTACAGAGGGAAACATTTATATTTCCTTTAGCATGAATGTAAAACTTAGGAATTGATCTTTCTGAAGCGTTTTCTCAATAGTCTAGGACAATTAACCCTGTGTAACTTTATCATAAATCTATTCTGAACTGAAACCAGAAGAACTAAAATTGGTTAGAAATAACTTGATTAAGAGGTGGTTATCAATCGGCGATTATCATATTGACCATAATGTATAGGTGTGTGTGTTTGTGTGTGCGTGCGTTCAAATCATTAACAAAATATACAAAATAAAAAAATCCTAGTAGAGCATTGAAAATGCTATTAGGGTCATGAAAAGCTCTTAGGATCGTGTTGCTCAGTTTAGATATCTCATTCTAGTTAGCTATTTATAAGCAAAAGAATTTCTTAAAGCAAAATTTGCTGACACATATTAATGTAATGTGAACGGTGTAGTGATGATTTGGCATATTTTAAAGTGTCAATATATCAATGTAAATGCACAATTATACATTCCTACCAGAGGGCTATCTATCTCTCTTTCATAATATCTTTAACTTCCTTTAAAATGATTACATTATTGATACAGGATTTAAAACAATTAAGCACCTCAAGGATTAAGTTGATTATGTGATGTGCTATATGTCTGTATAACATTTATACAGAAATAATGCAACTATTTCATATTTTAAAAATATAATCATATGGTAGTAAATTTATTTTTTTTTAAAGATTTGTTCATTGACTTGAAAGTCAGAGTTACACAGAGATAGAAGGAGAGGGAAAGAGAGAGAGGGATAGAGAGAGGTCTTCCATCTGCTGGTTGGAGCAGCCAATCTGAAGAGAAAGAAATGATTTTATATCCTTGAGGCCTCAAGAGGCGCCTCAGCAGACAGAAAAGACATGAAAAAATTACGATGGAAGTTTATACTTCTGAGAGTAACATATGTCTCTACATACTATGAATTTTCTATGGCCACAACGGCTGGAGCCATGCCGACTCAAAGCCAGGAACTAGGAGCTTCCTCCGGGTCTCCCAGGCAGGAGCAGGGGCCCAATGACTTGGGCTATCCTCTACTGCTTTCCCAGGCCATAGCAGAGAGCTGGATCAGAAGTAGAGCAGCCTGTGGCTGGCGCCGTGGCTCAATAGGCTAATCCTCCGCCTTGCGGCGCCGGCACACCAGGTTCTAGTCCCGATCGGGGCACCGATCCTGTCCCGGTTGCCCCTCTTCCAGGCCAGCTCTCTGCTGTGGCCAGGGAGTGCAGTGGAGGATGGCCCAGGTGCTTGGGCCCTGCACCCCATGGGAGACCAGGAGGAAGCACCTGGCTCCTGCCATCGGATCAGCGCGATGCACTGGCTGCAGCGTGCCTACCACGGCGGCCATTGGAGGGTGAATCAACTGCAAAAAGGAAGACCTTTCTCTCTGTCTCTCTCTCTCACTGTCCACTCTGCCTGTCAAAAAAATAAAAATAAATAAAAAATAAAATAAAAAAAAGAAGTAGAGCAGCCTGAATGTGAACCAGCACCCATATGGGATGCTGGCACTGCAAGTGGCAGCTTTACCTGTTATGCCACAGCACCAGCACCAATAGTAAATTTAAATATCAATATAGAAACTATTTGGAAATCTTCTGGGAACTGAATGGTTACTTCTACTTTTGAACCATTCATAAGCAATGTCCTTCTATAAATTATTTCCATATCCCTGAAATTATGTGTTTGGTCATAAGCATGACTTACACTTATTTTTAAAAAGATTTATTTATTTTTTGAAAATCATAGTTACACAGAGAGAGGCACAGAGAGAGAGAGAGAGAGGTCTTACATCTGCTGGTTCACTCCCCAAATGGCTGCAATGGCCGGAGCTGCGCTGATCCAAAGCCAGGAACCAAGAGCTTCTTCTGGGTCTCCCACGTGGGTGCAGGGGCCCAAGGACTTGGGCCATTTTCTGCTGCTTTCCCAGACCATAGCAGAGTGCTGGATCGGAAGTGGAGCAGCCGGGTTTCGAACTGGCGCTCATATGGGATGCCGGCACTGCAGGCAGCTACTTTATCCACTACGTCACAGCACTGGCCCCATGACTTACACTTATAAACATTTACCACCTAATAAAAGTAATAAAATCCTGATTTGATTATTTGAAAGATTGGATACATACTCTACAAATGACCAGTGAATACTCATTGTCATTCTCTTCTAAGTGTGTGTTTTCCTCTCAATTGATGATTCAATGTATCTCATTACCATCCATCTGTTACATTAGATTTGCTTATAATTAATGTCATCTCTCATGAAAACCTCCTACATTTAGCTAGAACAATGTATAAAAAAAGTTTCTTTTATTAAATGGAAAACACTTCAAGTTAAAAATTGAAGCAGAATGCACAACAATATTTCCTGTTATTAGGTTACATAAAACTTTTATGAAATGAATCAGAATGCTTAAGTCTTACAGTGCAAAACAAGTTAGACACTAATGGAGGTACAGTAACTCAATAACCTCTGTGCTCCTGCTGACTTCTATCTCATACCTCTGTTGGAGATAGTCGGTGATCATGTTAATGATAGGGACGCAAATACAAAAATAAGCTGATTAGGTGCTTCCCCAAGACAGCTGGACTGTGACCTTCCCGCATTTAGGTTTCTGGTTTCTGAGAATTACTTACTAGGGGTGAGTTCTAGTTTGCCCGACAACAGAATGTAAAATACATAACAATATATTTGGTGAACTTTCACCCTCTTCTCTCCCAGGCCCTGTGCCACTCAGGAAAATGAAAATTGTGTGAGTGAAAGAAACATCAATGTTAATGACAAATGTTTCCATGAGCAGTCATTACGTAAGCAGCATTGTGCTAAGCACTTTCCCTTCGTTTTCTCATTGGACATGAGAAAATTGTGAATTAGAAGGAATAAATGTTAGAGCCATATCTACATTTTGGAGTCAAATCAACCTGATTTTGTTAATTTTCCATTAAAATATAATAAATATCAACCAAACAGAAGAATTTGTGGTTAAAATAATATCCTCAAGACCACCCATCCCAACACCAGTGTTTGATTCTGAGGCAAAATTCTAGTAGTCTTCTTGTATGGTTTCTCTGATCATTTTCTCAATAATTACATAGAATAGTATCTTACCTCAATTTCTTAATTCACCAACTTCGGAAGGTACTGTTTGATTGCATCTTAAATCTTCTCTTCTGGCCTTCTAATCTTCTCTATGTTTTGTGGTTATATGATTGTTTTATTGGTTTTGCTTCAATAATAGTTAAGTTTTATCATCAAAATTTTATTTCCTTGTTCATTTTAAAAATATTTGTTGCTTCTGTATTTTTTAAAAAATTATTTATTCAAAAGACAGAACAGCATGAAAAAGGAAGAGAGAGAGAGAGAAAGAATCTTCCATCTGCTGGCTCACTCCCTAAATGGCTAAAACAGCTTCTAGTTCAGCCAGGCCAAATCCAGGAGCCAGGAACTCTTTCTGGGTCTCACAAAAGAGTGGCAAGGGCCCATTTTCTGGTGCCTTCCCAGGCGCATTACCAAGAACGTTGGACCAGAAGCAGATCAGCCAGGACTAGAACTGACAATCAGGATAGTGCCATAGGATGCTGGCATCTCAAGTGGCGGTTTAATCCACAAAGTCACAAGGCTGGCCCAACCTCCCTGTTTTCAAATATGAGAATAATGCTGCTTCTAACATTCTTTTTTTCTTTCCCTCTTATATATGATCACTATGATTTTTTTAAAAAAGATGTATTTATTATTTTGAAAGGCAGAGTTACAGAAAGGCAGAGGCAGAGAGAGAGGTCTCCCATCTGCCGTTCTCTCCCCAAATGGCCACAATGGCAGGAGCTGTACTGATCCAAAGCCAGGAGCCTGAAGCTTCTTCCAGGTCTCCCACAGGGGTGCAGAGGCCCAAGGACTTGGGCCATCTTTTACTGCTTTCCCAGGACATCGCAGAGAGTTGTATCAAAAGTGGAGCAGCTGAGACTCAAACTGGCGCCCATATGGGATGCTGGCACTGCAGACAGCAGCTTTACCCACTAGGCCAAAGCACCGGTCCCGATTTCTATGCTTTTTAATTTTACATTGTGAAGATAATTAAAATTGTATTATATCCTCAATCACAACAAAATCTTTGATGTTTTACTTATATTTTGACTCTGAAATTTGAAAACATTTCATCAGTTTTTCCATGCTAGCATGCTAGAATTCTATTTCATTCTGTTTAAAGTCACTGTCCTCGTATGCTGCAGTAAGTCCACTGGCTGGCTTTTATTTATCTCTACACACATCATTCACCTGTGAATACTTGTGTATTATGGTCTTTAAAATTCTTGTGTTAAGCCTGTGATTGTAAAGTAAATTGAAAGCATGTTATTGAAAAAAATTAAAGGGAGCCGACACTGCGGCTCACTTGGCTAATCCTCCGCCTGTGGCACCGGCTCCAGGTTCTAGTCCCGGTTGCTCCTCTTCCAGTCCAGCTCTCTGCTGTGGCCTGGGAAGGCAGTGGAGGATGGCCCAAGTGATTGGGCCCTGCACCTGCATGGGAGACCAGGAGGAAGCACCTGGCTCTTGGCTTCAGATCGGCGCAGCACTGGCCATAGCGGCCATTTGGGGGGGGTGAACCAACGGAAAAGGAAGACCTTTCTCTCTCTCGCTCTCTCTCACTGTCTAACTCTGCCTGTCAAAAATTTTAAAAAAAGAAAAAAATAAAGGGAAAAAACTGTGTTTGTATTTCGGCATAGCCGGTAAAGCCGTCGCCTGTGACACCAGCATCTCATATGGGTGCCAGTTCAACTACCAGATGCTCCACATCTGATCTAGCTCCCTGCTAATGCACCTGGGAAACCAGTGGGAAAGGACCAAGTATTTAGGTCCCTCCCACCCATGTGGAAGACCCTGATGATTCTCCTTGATCCTGGCTTCATCCTGGCTCAGCCTGGAAAATTGTGGCCATCTCAGGAGTGAACCAGTGGATGGAAAATCTCAATCTCTCTCTCTCTCTCTTCCTCTCTCTCTCCCTCTCTCTCTCTCTCAAAGTAACTCATTAAAATAAATAAATCTTTTTAAAAAGGAAAAAAATAAATGAAAGAAGGAGGGAGAGATGAGAGAAGGCAGGAGGAAGGGAAATATGGTTATCTTAGAATTGTGTCTATGAAATACATTAAATCTGTTCTGTTTTTATCAATAAACATTTTTAAAACCATGGATTAAATCTAGATCCTCTCTTGGGTTTTCATAAACAGATACACTCCCTTGCCTCTTTAGCAATCATTCAACAGCTTCCTGCTTTTATCTGCTTGAAGTTTTTAAAACCATATTATATACTGACTACTCCCATTGTCTTGTCATTATACATTTATTTACTCTGTATTATTATATCTTCTTTTCAGGAGGGGTTTTTGGCTAAAATATTCTTGCACAGCCTGTCATCTTCTAAGTGAATTAAGAAAATTGTAACTTTTCAGCTGTCTCAATGGTCTAGGTTTCCTCTCACTAAATGAATATGACAGTAATGGATTTGACATCTTGACTCTTTCAATCATGCCTATATGACACTGGATCTTTTACAGAGCCTCTCTTTCAGCAAAGAGGTGAGCCCAGACTTCAAGGGATCACAGAATCAGGTAAGCTATGCACTACATTTAGTGCCCCTGTGGTCAATCAATAATCATTACAGTACTCTGTTCACTACTTCTTACCGTCTCATCATTGATCCATCTCCTTCAAGGTAAAGGGTTTAATTATCATTGTTATCTTTACACCTAAGAGTAGTGTATAGAGTGTTGGTTTTCCCATCACTGCTAACTTACTACCTCATCTTGCTTCAGGAGACTAAGAAAACAGGATTTGCACTGTTTCTGTCTTTGGACTTAGTTGTTGCCTTGTATTGGAAAGAAAGCCTAAATATGAAATCACTATCCTTTCTTAACATCTCAGAAAAGAGTCAGAATTAGATTCAATAATTGCTCTTTCTGACAGTAGGCAGATACAGTGTCATCCACACAGGATACCCATGGGGAAATGGTGGCTTGAAATAAAATAATTAAAGAAGACAAAAATACAGGCAATGTGTTGATTAATTTTGGGTGTCAACTAGCTATTCTCAGGGATATCTAGAAACGTGGATAAACATTACCTGAAATATGTCTCTGAGGGTGTTTCCAATAGAGATTAGCATGTGAGTCTGAGTGGGCTGGGTGGGCATCCTCAGTTGACTAGGGGTGTGTACAGAATAAATACAGAAGGTGGTTTGGTTTCTCAGTCTGAAAGCTGGGACACCCTTGACCCTTGCCTTGACATCAGAGCTCCAGGCTTGCTGATTGTGAACTCCAGGACTGGCACGAGCAAACCTTTGATAGGATTCAGACTTTCAACCTTGAACTGATAGATTACCTTTCAGCTTCTGTGGTCTAAGGCCTTTTGACTTGAACTGAGCCACACTAAAAGCATTCTATGGTCCCCAGTTTCAGTCAGCCTGCCAAGGGATTTCTCAAACACCAGAACTGCATGTGCCAACTCCCCAAATAAATCCCCTTTCATATATCCATATACATATGCTCACATACCGTGCATTCTGTCTTTCCAGAGAACCCTGACTACTAAAGGTGGGCAACTTTTGTTCCGGAAAAAAAAAAAAAAACGTAAGAAAACTAAAAACAAAAGAAACAATTTCCTAAAATACTGGCTTCAGGAATTTAGAAGATTCACTTTGAAAGGTGAGAGTTTAGGGTTGGGTGTTGAGGAAAGGAAGTGTCAGTTTTTCAATATCTGGGCAGTGTGATTTCAAACCAAAAGCCAGTTTGTGTTGATATCAGTGCTTGCAATAACAATGAAAAGAATCTGAATATGTCTCAACACTAAAAAATAAGCTTAATGACATTAGGAAGAAAAAAAGTGAAAGAGTTCTCTTTTTTGATCATCATGAAGGTTAATTTAAGAACAAAGATTAACATAAAGGTTAATCCAAGAACAGAGGGGGACCTGAGGTGAAGCTCCCAGCCTAAGCTCAGGATTTCCCCTGGCACCGAGGTTCTGTTAAGCTTCAGGTCCTTAGCTCTAGTGCTTAAGACAGCAGATTGTTTCCAAATCCTACTTGTCCATGGCAACAGATTTTCTAATACTCTGAAGTATTATGTTCTTATTTGTGGGATGGTGCTAGGAGAGAAGTAGATAGATAATTTGCTATGCAGCTCTTACAAAAGTTTAAAACTACTTAAATATGATAATAAAATTGTTCTTTAAAGTTTACTTAAATGCATCATGTTATTCTTTTATTCCAATTCTTTCTTTTTATTTATTCTGTTATCAATTCAAAAATCAGTATTTTACCATGCCATGCTTTTCTGCAGGTATACAAAGTGCAAATCAAATACCAACTCCCTTTTGCTCCATAGATCTGGTATTAAGATAGATGTACTAAAGGTGAATTAGGCACAGGTGGCTTTCTTTCTCTGATTATATATTTTCTTCTCCTTCATCTATGTCACATTAAACAACATCCAAAAACATTATCAGAAACTTCAGTACACTAAGTAACAGCTTATTTGTTTAATTCCGTGAGAATAAAAAGATTTAAGAAGCCAAAATTCCAGGGAGACTTCACTCTGATAAACTCACAAGAATGAACCAAACAGCCTTCAAGGTCCATATCATTATAAAAGTTAAGAGAGAAAAACGAGTCCAAACCATGATGTTGCTGAATATATTGTCAAATGCTATTATCCCAATTATTTTTTAAAGATATATTTATTTTATTATTTGAAAGGTAGAACTACAGAGAAGCAGAGGCAGAGAGAGAGGCAGAGGCAAAGGCAGAGAGGGAGAGAGGGAGAGAGGGAGAGAGGGGGAGAGGGAAAGAGGGGGAAAGGGAGAGAGGGGGAGAGGGAGAGAGGGGGAGAGGGAGAGAGGGGGAGAGGGAGAGAGGGGGAGAGGGAGAGAGGGAGAGAGGGGGAGAGGGAGAGAGGGAGAGAGGGAGAGAGGGAGAAAGGGAGAGAGGGAGAGAGGGAGAGAGAGAGGTTCATTCCCCAAATGACTGCAATGACTGGAGCTGGACTGATCCAAAGCCAGAAGCCAGGAGCTTCTTCTGGGTCTCCCATGTGGATGCAGGGGCCTAAGGACTTGGGCTATCTTACACTGCTTTCCAAGGCCATAGCAGAGAGCTGTAGTGGAAGTGGAGCAGCTGGGTCTCGAACCTGCACCCACACGAGACTCTGGTACTGCAGGCAGCTGCTTTACCTGCTGTGCCATAGCACTGTTTCCCATCCCAATTCTTAAACATCTCTTAAAAACAAACTTAATTATGGCAAAAAGTAAGCTAAATTTGAAAAAAAAATGTGCCAGATGTAAGCTAAAATTGAAAAAAAATGTTGAATAGAAATCATGTTATAAGGAAAAACACATAATGTAATAACATATTTTTAAATATAATTATTATTTCTGTTTAAATGTAGCTGTTTATGTTTATGAGAAAAATGGGAAAATGTAGACAGAAAGAATTCAGAATGTTTAAAGCCAGAAGGATATTTAATTTTTGTTGTAATCCATTGACAAACCCAGGACAAAAATTAGCACAAAAATTTTTTTCAAAGAATTCTGATTCTAGAAGGAGCTCTCCATCAGGACTGATGTGAAGAACAGCTTGAATTTTATGGTCAAAGAGTGGCAAAACTGCTTTAATAAAGTTCATCCCTGCTGTTATTGCTGATGGTACCTCCTGCGATGCATTAAAACTTCTCTACGTGCCAAATAGTTGTGGTTTTAATCCACAGACATTACAGTATCGAGCTTTTAAAATCCTGAAGACATAGAGCTTATGACTAAGGAGCACAGCAGAAGAACACCAGCTTTCCAACTGAGAATCCAGTTGCCTCCAAAACTCCATATAATAATGTTTAATTGGTCAGCCTGTGGGAAAAAAAAAATCCTTATTACTATCAGAGTATTTTTAAAAATAGATTTTTCTGAATTGAGATTTAACTTTTGTCTTTATAAATAACCATGGTATGAATTTAAACTAGCTTGAAATTCTGATTTGTCCTGTTAGCAGACAATCCAGTAGAAACTCTAATTTTC
Source organism: Lepus europaeus (assembly GCF_033115175.1). Lineage (NCBI taxonomy): Eukaryota > Metazoa > Chordata > Mammalia > Lagomorpha > Leporidae > Lepus > Lepus europaeus. The sequence goes on from NC_084827.1 coordinate 96,971,198, forward strand.
CCAATTAAGGGAACGGTCATAAATAGGAATAATGTTGATTGAACAAAGTGTGTACATACATACATACCTCAACATTTCTCATTTACTCATTTTCACCCATTGCCTTTTTTTATATGCTGTAAACAATATAAATTTATTTCCCATCACAACTGACACATTTCCTATTTATACAAGCTAATTACCAGCCAATCAACACTAAGGTGTTTAGAAACATAATATGTACATTAATATGCTATCTATAATTAGTTAAATGTTTCATATCAATATAAAACATTAGTTATCTAATTTTTTTAAGATTTATTTTATTTACTTGAAAAGCAGAGTTACCGACAGAGAGAGGGAAGGATAGAGAGAAATCTTCCATCTGCAGGTTCACTATCCAGTTGGCAAAATGGCCAGGGTTGGGTCAGGCCAAAGCCAGGAGCCAGAAGCTTCATCTGGGTCTCCCTCATGGGTAGGGGTCCAAGGACGTTGGCCATCTTCCATTGCTTTCTCAGGCATTTTAGCAGGAAGCTGGATTGGAAATGGAGCAAGCGGGGAGTTGAACCGTTTTCCATGTAGGATGCTGGCATCTCAAGCGGTGGCTTAAACAGTTACACTACAACGCTGACTTCAGTTACTTAATACTTAAAATGGTAGAAATTATGTTGAATGAATAATTCTGTCCTCTTTGATGTCTCTAAATATACATGAGGATAACATATTCTTGATTCAATATTTACAATTATTTAAAATGTAAGGGTCTTAAGAACAAAATACAACTGTTTGTATTTTAACAAATAAGTGATGGAATAATATTTGTTGTCTATCTGAAATTGTTTCTAGTTGTTTTGTTGTGTTTTCTGAGTTACAGACAGGTTGAAATATTGTGGTATAATGCATATTTTAATTTACCTAATATACAATTTATTTTACTCTAAAGTTAATTTATTTGATTCATCCTCCTGTGATCCTATACTAATCAGAAATCAACAAAACAAAACAAAACAAAAAAACAGCTTGAGCTTGTTTATCAACAGCCGCTAAGGGTGCTCTGAGCACTTATTATAATTCTGTTTTAAGGAGAGAAGGCCAATATGGAGAAATTAAGGAAAAAGCATAAAACAAAAAATGGTTAAATCTAAAATAAAGGCATAAACTCAGATATTTCCTAGAAACAGTGAATAATGCTATTGTGACAAGGATGAGTAAGACCTGCGTCTCCACTGTCAATTTTCATTGTTCAGATATTTAATTGTGTACTTTTGAAGAGGAGTACATTGTTCAGAAGTAGAAAGAATACTGTTATTCAAATAACTTGTCTTTTTGAGATGTTTATATCATAATCTTGTGCTTTTTTGCTTTTCTTAAAATTATTATTTGAATTTAAGCTAGTATGTGTCTATATTTGATTTTATAAAATTAAGAGCAATGTGATATTGATCAAGAAGACACATTATAGTACAAGAACATATTAACTTGAAGCAGTTTGGAGAAGAGGTGGGCAGAGGGCAACTGTCCTTTAAACAAAGACAATTAATCGTGTTAAATGTTAGTAAAGACAAGCTTCATTAATTCTTTGAAGGGAAAAGCAACATAAGTTAAAAAGTTAATGAGAGTATTTCAGGCATGGAAAGCCAAGATACTCTGTCAAAAAAAAAAAAAAAAAAAAAAAAAAAACTAAATGAAAGATCTCCGTGAGTGAGATCCCAGTGGAAAGAACAGGTCATCAAAGAAGGAGGTACCTTTCTCTGAAGGGAGGAGAGAACTTCCACTTTGACTCTGACCTTGTCTAAATAAGAGTCGGTGAACTCAAAAGGCTTCCATAGCCTTGGCAACTCATGACTGGAGCATAGGGAGATTACTGATGCCATAAACAAGAGTGTCAATTTGTTAAGTCAACAACAGGAGTCACTGTGCACTTACTCCTCATGTAGGATCTCTGTCCTTAATGTGCTGTACATTGTGATTTAATGCTATAACTAGTACTCAAACAGTATTTTTCACCTTGTGTTTCTGTGTGGGTGCAAACTGTTGAAATCCTTACTTAATATGTACTAAATTGATCTTCTTTATATAAAGAGAATTGAAAATGAATCTTGATGTGAATGAAAGGGGAGAGGGAGCGGGAGAGGGAGAGGGAGCGGGAGAGGGGAAGGTTGCGGGTGGGAGGGAAGTTATGGGGGGGGAAGCCATTGTAATCCATAAGCTGTACTTTGGAAATTTATATTCATTAAATAAAAGTAAAAAAATAATAAATCCCCCCCAAAACGTTACTAAGTGGAGGTCAGTGTAAACACTGGGCCCCTCCAGCCAGACTCCAGTGATTCTGATCCTAGTTACACCATGCAACTGTTGTGATTTTGACCCGGTTATTTATTTGCTTTGTGTCTTATCTACAAAATGGGGACACAACAGGAGCTACATGAATTAAATTAATCAGTATACACACATATTTTATAAATGAATTTAAAGTAGTGTTTGGTGTAAGGTAGCATTATGTGTGTCTTCTTACTTTTATTATTTAAATTAACTATTTTTCCATATTGGTATATTAAATAAGCTCTCAATTAGGTTCATTGGGTTGACTATGAATCTAGCTGCAGATAACAAATGTAAAATGTTTTTATTTCTGGAATTTTCCATGTGATTATTTAATACCTAGTCTGATCCAAACATTTTTGACAACTGTGTGAACTTTGCATCCATTTATATTTACAATGTGACCATACGGAGAAATTTACCCAAATCAGCCATCTAAAATATCAGAGAGCAGAACTCCAAAGTCTTTCCAAAAAATTAGAATTTTCAATTCTTATTCTTTTTTTCCTGCCTGCCTTCTAATTACTTATGTGTCTCCTTGTCAGTGAATAGACTTTGTTATATCTAAAATGTACTTTAATATGCACTTTTATATTCATTAACTTTAGTCTTTTTTTTTTGTTTTGTTTCTAAAATCATAGACACCTAAGAAAACAAGAGCTAATGAATTGGTAGTTCATTTTCCTGTCCTGGACTTAGCTCACACAAGGATATTACTATTACAAACCCCATAATATGCTCTATTTACTTAACTGTCTTTGTGCTCCATAACATACATTTAATTTAATTTTAATATATTCAATTTATTTCAGGAAATATTTCAATGCATAAGAATTCAGTAATATTTTTAAATACTCTTTTACTATTAAAATGATTATCTTATATAAAACACCCAGGCTATTACCTTACTGTATTACTCCAGAGGAAAGCCTTTAGGAAAAATATCAAATTTTCTTACAAATTTAATGATAAGGATGATATTTTTAAAATAATTTTAACAAGTATATTCATGGGGGCATGTTTGTATCCAAACAAATAGAATTTTGTAAATGGATTCCAATGAGCTTTATGTGATTCAAAACAGTTGTGGATGGAGTCACATGAAAATCAACAATGCTTAAGGAAATTTAAAGTCTCCTCACCACAGTTTCTATTCTTAGTTAGTTTGGCCTTGCTCTTCTGTTCCTGTGTAATGAAGAAGCAAGTGGTCCCAATGTGCTCTTCAGTGTTTGGGAACTTGATTGAGTTGCAAATTTCATTAGAAGACAACTCTATGTGGAGTGAAGCAAACGGGTTCTTCACTGAAGTGCAGCCTTATTTATTGTTTCAGTGGTGATGAATCTCTTCCTAATTTTGTGACCCTTTTAAGTAAGGCCTCTGCATAGAGTAAAGAGAAAACTCCTTGGCCGGTGCTGCAGCTCACTAGGCTAATCCTCTGCCTGCCGCGCCGGCATCCTGGGTTCTAGTCCCAGTTGGGGCGCCGGTTCTGTCCTGGTTGCTCCTCTCCAGTCCAGCTCTCTGCTGTGGCCCGGGAGGGCAGTGGAGGATGGCCCAAGTGCTTGGGCCCTGCACCCGCATGGGAGACCAGGAGAAGCACCTGGCTCCTGGCTTTGGATCTGCACGATGCGCCGGCTGCAGCGGCCATTGGAGGGTGAACCAATGGCAAAAAGGAAGACCTTTCTCTCTGTCTCTCACTCTGTCTAACTCTGCCTGTCAAAAAAAAAAAAAAAAAAACAAAAACAAAAACAAAAAAACAAACAAACAAAAAAACTCCTTTTCCTAGATCCATGCTTCATGTAAACATAGGATGACAAACACTGCTATGATACCAGACTTATTAGAGCCTCAAAAACCAAACTCTTTTTTTGTAAAAGAATAAGAGTAAAGAATGAGGGATTTTTTACTATGGGGCATTTTAGAAAAACATCCTGACTTCAGTTTGGACTAGAAAAAGCTTGAATTTCATTAGCCATAATGAAGATAACAGACTTCACACAGATTCTGCCATGAGTGTGGAGTCCTTAATTTTTAGCATTGATCTAGCACCTTTCTGCTGAATGGAGAAACCCAAGACCTGAAGACATTCCTAAGAGTGCAAACAAGCAAGACAACAGCAGTAATGAGAATCCCTCAGGTCTTCTAGAGCTCAAAACTGAACACTGCAGGCAAGGGTAGGGAAGCCATGAAAAGTAATAACACGAATATATGCTTAACTGTAACCAGAACGCATGGCTCAAATTTTTCACAGTGTTTAGACTTGACAGTTAAAATAGATGAAAATAGAAGATATTGATTTAGTTGTTTATTTTTGCAAAAACCCAAGTCAAGTCAAGTATTCAGAAAGAAAATAGTCAAGGATACAATTTTGTATATAACAAAACAATCCATACATTTTTAGCTCAGCAGGTAAGGACACACCCACATCAGATTATGTAGGCTTCAATCCTGGTTTTTTTTTTTTTTTTTTTTTTTTTTTTGACAGGCAGAGTGGATAGTGAGAGAGAGAGACAGAGAGAAAGGTCTTCCTTTGCCGTTGGTTCACCCTCCAATGGCCGCCACAGCTGGCGCGCTGCGGCCTGCGCACCGCGCTGATCCGAAGGCAGGAGCCAGGTGCTTATCCTGTTCTCCCATGGGGTGCAGGGCCCAAGCACTTGGGCCATCCTCCACTGCACTCCCAGGCCACAGCAGAGAGCTGGCCTGGAAGAGGGGCAACCGGGACAGAATCCGACGCCCCGAACAGGACTAGAACCTGGGGTGCCGGCGCCGCTAGGCGGAAGATTAGCCTGTTGAGCCACGGCTCCGGCCATCAATCCTGGTTTTGCCAGCAACACTGTGGCCCCTGGGTAAGTTTTGCTTTCTCCTCTGTACATTTCTTATCTGGACAATGAGGTTGATAATGACAGTCCCTCTCTTCTTGAAGGTCAAAGGACTTGTCATTGTGAAGTGCTAACATATCTGCTCCTTGGGGGACACTCAATGGTTCATTGTTAGCAAGAGGTGAAGAAAAAAAGAATGAAAGGTTAGCTAATAAGAACAAGAATGAACACGGTAAGCACAGGTAAAACTTATGTGACCATCAACTTGATCAAAGCATAACTGCTACTTCTGTTTCATTTAATAATCATCTTTAGAATAACAGACTTGAAAACTTTCATAAGTGGTAGAGAGAGGTGAAGATCTGGGCAATCAAGAAGTTTATTTACTTCAGTTTTACTATGTAAACTTTTTAGTGTATTTCAAGCTTTCTCTAATTTTGGAAAGCTATGAACAAAATTTTGCTATTCTGTTTCCCTTAATCTTCTCTTTTTCTTGTCTATTTTATTTGTAAGGCTTTTTTAAAAAAAAAATTACACATTTGTGTTAACATCTGCAACTGAAAATGTAATTTTTTGTGTGAAAATTGTCCTCAGGATGTATGTAGTATTATTTAAGTACTAGGTAGGTGTTTGGCTTTATTTTTGACAGTCATAGATGATATTAAAAATTGACTCCAGGTTATTATATAGCTTATTCTGAAAGTTTCAGGTAGGTGGGACCTGCTGGGTTATAGGTCTTTGGTTTTTTAGAAGCTCTGTTTGCATCAACATTCATTCATTTTCATACAGTATTACAGATTCCCTGGAACAATTTTTGCTATAATTTTTCCTATTTTCTTTTATGATTTCACATTATGATCTGCATCAGTTAAACCAAGTATAAATAAAGCAACTGTTCTGAACAAAGCAGACAAAGGAAATGGTTGCCTAGCAACAGAAATCACAGAACAGATCCTGAACTCCTACTCAGATGGAAGCTTCATACCCCAGCTCAGTGGTGAAAGCATTTCTGAGTATCCATTCTCTCCCAGCATGCCCCTCACACTGGGAACAGAGGCAACTTTTCATCCAGCTATTAAATAGAATTGGAAATTAATAGGCTTTAGTAGAGTGTGCACCATTTCCTTGAGGCTCAAGAATTGCTATATTGGAGATGATGAATAAGCTACACGCCTGACATGCTCATGCTTTTGTTTCAGAGCTGAGTGACTGTGTACCTGAGAATTATTCTAAATGCTCATGAGGTGACCATATGGGCTGAGCTGGAAATTAAAATGCATTTGAATCTGTGTGTGAACGAATGCAAAGCAAGCACTGGGACATCCTAGAAACCAAGTCAGCTCCATTCTCTCATATTGGGGATGCTATTGTCTACAGACTTGGGAGTTGCATCTAAGGGTTTCTGAACCCAGGGAAATTGCAACTAATTTTGACTTTAATTCATATCATAATCCCCTGTGTTTTATAGGACTCTTAAAAGTGATGACAGATATATTTTGTTCTTTAGCCTTGTGTGTGTGTGTTTAAATTTCTCTCTGAGCAACTGGTAGAAAGATCAGTATATATTAGAATTACTGTTCAATTGTCTTGAGATTATAAATCAATTTTTTTTTTTTGCTTCTTTATAGACATAAGGTACATAGCATAGCACTGGACCAGTCTCTGTCTTGTTTAAAATCATTTATTCTTGCACAGCCTCTGCATTTTACATACTTAGTTAGCCAGCAATAGTTTTTGAGCGACTGTTATCTCTGTATTTCCTTTTTAAAATATTTACTTATTTATTGGAAAGGCAGAATTAGAAAGAAATAGATAGGGAAATGCAGAGAGATCTTTTAACCACTGGCCCATTCCCCAGGTGTTCACAGCTGCTAGGGCTGGTCCACTCTGAAGCCAGGAGCCTGGGCCTCCACTCCAGTCTCCCACATGTGTGTCAGGGACCCAGGTACTTGGGCCAACATATGCTACTTTCCCAGGTGCACTAGTAGGGAGCTGGATTGGAAGTGGAGAGACCAGGACTGCAGTCAGTGCTCTGATGGGATGCCAGCATTGCAAGCTGTGGCTTAACTCACTGCATCACAATGCTGGCCCCATATCTGATTAGTTCTCATGAATAAGTTAAGCCTTGAAATCGATGCCAAATCTCTGAGGCTACTCATGTGTAGATTCTGGGAAGCCAGAATAAACCAGCTTGGAATGTCTTTCTGAGTGTGTAAATTGAACCCAATTTAAGCCATGAATACCAGTCTGAGAGGAAGATTATAAAAACACATCTTGGCCGGCGCCGTGGCTCAATAGGCTAATCCTCCACAGAGCGGCGCCGGCACACCGGGTTCTAGTCCCGGTTGGGGCGCCGGATTCTATCCCAGTTGCCCCTCTTCCAGGCCAGCTCTCTGCTATGGCCCGGGAAGGCAGTGCGCCGGCCACAGCGCGCCGTCTGCAGCGGCCATTGGAGGGTGAACCAACGGCAAAAAAAAGGAAGACTTTTCTCTCTGTCTCTCTCTCTCTCACTGTCCACTCTGCCTGTCAAAAATTTAAAAAAATAAAAATAAAAAAATAAAAACACATCTTCATGGAGGGGCCAATGCTGTGGTGCAGCGGGTTAACGCCCTGGCATCCCATATGGGCGCTGTTTCAAGACCTGGCTGCTCCACTTCTGATTCAGTTCTCTGCTATGGCCTGGGAAAGCGGTAGAAGATGGTCCAAGCCCTTGGACCCCTGCACCCACATGGGAGACCCAGAGGAAGCTCCTGGATCCTGACTTCGGATCAGCACAGCTTCAGCCATTGCAGCCAGTTGGGGAGTGAACCAGCCAATGGACGACCTCTCTCTCTCTCCCTCTCTCTCTCTCTCTCTCTCTCTCTGCCTCTCCTCTCTCTGTGTAACTCTGACTTTCAAATAAATCTTAAAAAAAAAAAAAAAACCTTCTTCATGGAAGGGTAGTGTTACCTGTAAAGGTAGAGCATGTTAGACCAGAGACAAAAGAGACAACAAATCAGGAGCCAATTTGTTTACTGATACAGGAAGAGTGCAAACTGGAATAAAGTAAATTGTTAAAGACTCATACCAAGGACAAGTTAGAAAGCCAATAGATCATTCTTCATTGGGACCATCTATAAGAGTTCAGGGTAAAATTAGTGGCTTAAAGCAATATGTTCTGGATTTTCAAGGCATTGTTTTCCATGCTTTGAGGATCACATGAATAAATTAACTAATTAACTAACCAATTAACTAAGTAAATAAATATAATAATTACTCTCAAGAATGCACAGTCAAATGGGAGATGAACACAGAAATAAATGATTTTGATGAAACATGTTAAGTACAAGGACAGAGATGTTCACAAACTATATTGCAGAATAAAAGGGTGTAGGAATACATAAAAGCAAAAAGGAGGTATGGCTAGAGTAGGTTTCGCTTAGACAGATAGCATTTCCCGTCAGTTCTACAAGAGTTCAGTTCATCATGCAGGTCAGAAACGTCTCCACAGAGATTCAATGGGCATGGCACAGCAGAGTCTACTTCCCAAAGACATGGCTTCCCACAGTTCCTGGAGTTCTATAAGTGACTATCTATTATGTGCCTTTTCTCACTAGCCCAAATCAGGACTAGCTTAGAGCTTGCCCTCTCACAGTTAATTCCTTTCTCTCTGACATAACTGCATTCTTTTCCAAAGTTGTCTTTCATTTTAGCAAAGTGGATTCTTTCTCTAAAGACTCACAGTGACTACAAAAGTAACAGATGTGAATAGTTTAGAAGCTCTCAACTAGGTGCTCCTTTTAATTCTGTGATTCTTTTCAGAGTTTCAAACTTGCTGTGAAATGAAATCATTAATAAGCTAGGTGGGAAAACCTACTGGAACTGGCCAGAGTGCTAATTATTTATTTCCCTCTCACCTCATTTTTTTATGAGACTCTGGCAGTTTAGACACATCCATTAGTTAATACTAATTTCTAAGTTTAGCACTGAGTGTTGTTATACCTTTGCTTCAGTGAAAAACTACCTGCTGATAGACCTGCATCCGTCATTCCAAATATTTTGTCATCTAGAGATTTTTTCTATTGTGGATCCGAAACTATAGGTGAATTGTTCCAAATTCTTGGGTCTCCTCACAATGCTGCCAAGTGCATTTTCTTTGTAATTTCAAACATCCTCAGTTGCTGCAACAATATTTACATAACAGCTATATCTATGATGATTACATTTAGTATTCAGAATTCTTCCTCCTACCGTGCAGGGAGAGACTGCTGATACCTGAGAAGGAAAAAGGAGGATCCATAGTTAGGGATGTATCATTTCCAGAATTTCCACAGAATAATTAGCTACATTTGAATTCATTCATTTGTTTATACATTAATGTAATTATTACTTATTCATAAATTGTTCAATATATGCTGATTCTGTTCCATATGGCCCTATATTTTTCCATCTTTATGTTTCAAGGAAAAGATCATGACATGTACTGTCACAAAATAGTACATTTGGTAAGATGCTTACAAGTTATGATCATTCAATACTTTTGAAAGGGATTCCTAGGAAAGAATTGTTTTCATACCTTCATTGTGGTATTTTCTGGTTTCCTACAATAGAGTAGGTAAACATAGCAAAAGATAGGATTGGTGAGTCTTGTTTAATTTATTTGCGAGGCAGAGAGAGACAGAGACTATAAGAGTTCGCATATGTTGGTTCACTCCCCGAGTGGTACTAAAACCAGGGGCTGGGAAAGCAATCTGAGCCTCCTCCCAAGTAGCTGGCAGGAATCCTCATTACGTGAGCCCTCCCCCTGCTTCTCTGGTCTTCTCTAGCAGGAAGCTGGAGTAAGGAGAGAGTCAGGTATCTAACACAGGCACTTTAATGTGGGGTGCAGGTGTCCTAACTGGCATATTCACCACCAAGCTAAACAGTCACCCTCACCCTGGATTGGTAGATTTTATTAAGATGAGGTCAGCAACATAACTCTTCCTGTCATATGTACTAATTTTTAAATTAGAGACCAGCAACATACATTGCATCAGACTCTTTGCCAATTTAGTGTTCTTTTTGTATTCTTTAACAAATAGCAAAATTTAATAATGACTCTAAAATGCAAAGGTCAGTTTCAGAATTCAAGTTGTATTTTTTCTCATACTACAGTGAATGATAAAGATTGTATCTTAATAGGTATTCATCAAATTAAAGTAGTAGTCATCTAAAGTTTAATGAATTGAAAACATATTTCACACCACTTTAAAATAGATTATGTGATATCACAGTAACGTAAGTAATTACTTCTATTCCATTTTGCAGATGATGAAACTGGAATTTGGGCAACCGAGAAAGACTTGCCTTTTACAAACTCAAGATTCAAAGCTGTGTATCCACAATCATTCCACCTCTGGTTAGTTTCCATTTTCGAACATGATACCGATTAATGTTGGAGTTATATAAATTGTAGATAATGTTGTAAACAATACATGAAAACAACACCTGGATTTTGATAACTATAGCATCTACACCATTTGTTTTTTTTTTTTTTTTTTAAGATTTACTTATTTATTTGAAAGTCAGAGTTACACAGTGAGAAGAGGCAGAGAGAGAGAGAGAGAGAGAGAGAGAGAGAGAGGGAGGTAAGTCTTCCATCTGCTGGTTCACTCCCCAGATGGCCGCAATGGCTGGAGCTGTGCTGATCTGAAGGCAGGAGCCAGGAGCTTCCTCCAGGTCTCTCATGCGAGTGCAGGAGTCCAAGGACTTGGGCCATCTTCTACTGCTTTCCCAGGCCATAACAGAGAGCTGGATCTGAAGTGAAGTATCCGGGTTTTGAACCGGCGCCCATATGGGATGCTGGTGCTTTAGGCCAGGGCATTAACCCATTGTGCCACAGCTCCGGGCCCCTACACCATTTGTTGAAACATGTAAGCCATCTGCTTCCAAATTCACAGGGAGGCCTTTCTCTACAGAAGTTTTTCCAAAGGTGGTCTATAACTTACACCTTAGAATTACACAGGAAGTCTGATACAATGAACAGTGCTGGTTACCACACAAACTTCCTGAATCAAATTCCATGGAAATGCATACCTGAAATTTTGTCATTTGAAATGCTCCCCTCATCATTGCTATGCAGACAGAAGTGTGGGGACAGCTTCTAAATGACTGTGCCCTTCCTCCAGTATGAGAATGTAATTCCAGACACTTTTGAATACTTAGTGAGCTGGTCAGTGATGCAGAGTATCCAGGTGCTGAAGAGTTTTGCAGCACGAATGATGTTCATCAGAACAGATGATATTTGATAATATGGCAAAGGAGAGTCACATGGAGAAAACCGTGCACACAGAGACAGAATGTGGTATCTCCCAAGGTTGACATTTGGAAAAGCATTCTTGAGAAATATCATTTTTCCTTTAAGCATGATCAGCAATAGTGACACATGTCAATAAATTGTGTAACGTATATAAGTGTGAGGTAGAACTCAAGATCCACTTCTTATAAGTGTTTAATTTCCTTTTAGGGCTGGGAAATAATCAATTGAGAATTTTTCTGTAGAGATTTATGCTGTATATTCTAATACAGGGCTGTCAGTACAAATACAATAGATTTTCATGCAAGCAACCTATACAGTTTCAAATTTTCTAGTAGTTACATTATCAAAAAATAAGTAGGTATTACAAAATGTAATAATATGTTTGTTTAAAAAGTATGGATGTGTGTATTTTTAATTTAACTTAGTATATCAAAAATATCCTTTCAGCATGCAATTAATGTACAAATTATTAATGAGACATTTAAATACTTTGTTTCATATGAAGTTTCACAAATCTGGTGTATACTTTATACTTCCAAACATTTCAGTTCAAACTGGTCACACATTAAGTGCTTTTTTTTTTTTTTTTTTTTTGACAGGCAGAGTGGACAGTAAGAGAGAGAGAGACAGAGAGAAAAGTCTTCCTTTGTCATTGGTTCACCCGCCAATGTGGCCAGCGCACCACGCTGATCCCAAGGCAGGAGCCAGGTGCTTCTCCTGGTCTCCCATGGGGTGCAGGGCCCAAGCACTTGGGCCATCCTCCACTGCACTCCAGGGCCATAGCAGAGAGCTGGCCTGGAAGAGGGGCAACCGGAACAGAATCCGGCGCCCTGACCGGGACTAGAACCCGGTGTGCTGGCGCCGTATGGTGGAGGATTAGCCTGTTGAGCCACAGCGCCGGCCACATTAAGTGTTTGACAGCCACATGTGACTAGTGACTATCACATTGGCATTTGCAGATATAACAGGACTAACAGAGAAAAGTGTGTCCTAATTTTGTGTTTTCTAGTTAATTGCTGATATCTAGCAAGTTGCATAACTTTTGAATCATGGTTTTCTCATCTGAAAAAAATATAAATCAAGAATATTATATAACTTCTACCTCATAAGTCTGCAAAGTAGTAATTTTATCACAACATGGTGTAAAAAAATGTATCTGAGTGTAATTTATATTTGATAATTGATCTTGATATTTGATTATTATTTATAGCCCTTGTCTATACTTCTGAGGAACAGTGGTATTTCTGCTTATTATTTGTTGAATTATTTATTTAGTGGAGGATTAAGCTTATGATTATAAAGTAAATTGAAATTATGTCATAACAAAAATTAAAAGAAAAAATAAGAAAGCAAGGAGAAGGGAGGGTGGGAGGGAGTTAGAGAGGACGTGTGGGAAGTACATGTTCTCAAAATTGTATATATGAAATACATGAAATCTTTTCCCTTTATATAAATAAATTAAATATAAATTTAAAAACAAGTTCATGGAAAATGGAATTAAAAGATAAGTTTATTTTTGTGCAAAAGATTTTTGAAATTCATTCATCTGAGAGGTCTCTAAAAAATTAGTGGAAAATGTAAAACACAAAAGAATTATGCATGGGTTTCAAAAATTTTTGTGCCAAGATAAAGTTATCTTTTAATCTCATTTTTCCATGAATTTTTGAAGTATTCACAGAAATAAACATATATATGCTTGTATACTGGTTATTTGGAAGAACTAAGAAAGAAAATTTTCATCATATTCAACATTAATAAAAAGATGAAGTTACATTAAGATTGCCCATGTAGTTAAGGGAAGAGAAATACTCTTTGCTGGGGATAGATATAAAATTAGAAGCCTAATAAGAAGATAAAGATACCTTGGAATACTCTGAAGTTTAGTGACCTTTTGGACAGCTTAGCTATCCATCAGCATCCCAGATCTACTAATTCTAATACTTATATGCTAACTGATTGCCTTGCCTAGAAAATGTATTATCTAAAATATTTTACACTACTTTGGGATTCTGTAACCAACATGGAAGGTGTTCACATTCTGGAAAACATATCTGAAGATATTCTATGTCTCTGATTTGAAAGATAATGCTGTTCTAAATACAAAGATGTTAGCTACATTTTAATGTGTTCTGTGCCACAAGATGAAATGACAAGGAAATCCTTATATTTTCTTTAGATATTTCATGTGAGGAGAGACAATGGATAATGACGGTGTTTTGATGGATCAACTGATTTAATTATTTGTGAACTGTAAAGGGAGCAATAGGGAGAAACTAAAAGAGGTAGTTTTGTTTCTAGTTTTGTTTCCATTTAATGTACTCAAAGACATAGCGTTTTGGCTGACAAAAATTTTCACCTCTACTTAATAATTAATGCAGGCCACAGTTTCATTTTATAGGACATCAACTTTCCTTTTTTTTTTTTTTTTTTTCCCCAGAGAGAGTCTAGGAGTTCACATTCTCTGACTTTCTTTCCCTAGGATCCAAATACACAGAATGGCTAATAACTGAAATTGCATGTTTATGGTTTACTGCATTATGAAATGTTTACTCAGCCTACCAGGGAACTTCTGGAGTCCAAAACAGTAAAATAAATTAAGGATCTTCTGTTTTTAGCAGAACTATCTCCAGAGGAAATTGCCATAAAGCTGAGGTCTGGGTTATTCTTCCCACACGTGCCATGTGTCACGGCTTGGCATGATTTCATTTACACCTCTCGAATATGAGACTCAGATACCATATACAACATTCACAGTGAGCGTTAGAGACACCTTGTTGAAAGCAAAAACAAAAAAGCTGAAAATAGCAAAGCCCACATCTTTTCTCTTCCCTTCTTTTTCTCATTAGCACAGATAATTTTCCAGAAATGGCTTCTTACTAGATGATTCTCTGGCAAACATCTTTGTAAAGTTAACTTTCTCACTCTGGAGCTAGTTTTAATTTGGGATGGTTAGAAATACTGATTATCAGCACTTTCCCTCTCTGGTACACCAGGAAGCAACTCTGAGAGTCAAAAGGAAACTGGCACTTCATTGGGAATTAAGTTGACAAAACAGTTCACTTATAATAATAAGAAATTAGAATTCAGGAATTTATAGGTGATATGCAAAAAGTAACTCAAACAATGAGCATAATTAAAAGAATACTAACCTAGCTTAAAAAGCCATTGTATCTGAAAAGCTAGCTAAACTTTGTATGAAGTTCATATACTATTATCAACAAATGGTTAATGGCATCCTTAGTGGTTAATGGTATGAAGCACTGGGTTAAATTCCAAGGAGTTCAAAGAGAAAAAGATGTAGTCCCTAAGATGATATCATTAGAGTCTAGTGGGGAGAAATTGCCATGTGAGTAATCGGAATAAATGCATCAGAACTGCATAATGGAATCCTGCCCATGGTTCTTGGGAAGTCAAGAGGTAGAGCTTTTTCCTTTACTGGGAAAAGGGTACAAGTGAGGGATTGACTAAAGAATAATACTTGAGATTTGTCTTACAGAATGAGTAGATTTTGGCTAAAAGGACTACAGGAAGAAAAGTACTCCAGGAGGAAGGGCAAGCAATAAAGATAGCTCATTCAGTGAACTGTGCAGTGTTAAGCTGTTCATGGGAGGTATTAAAGAATGTTAGTAGGAGACAGGCACAGGCCAGATTCTAAAAGGACTTGCATTTTATCACCACTGTGCTTTAGAATTTTATCCTTGTGGCTTACTTAAAATCGGAGATTATCATATTTAATTTCTGCTATGACCTGCATGATTATGCCTCAAAAAAATTTATACTTTGAAACCCTCTTTCCCAAAGTCATGGTCTTAAGAGATGGGACCTCTGGGAAGTGATCTTGTCACGGGAGCATATCCTTCACAAAAAAAAGTGTCCTAATGAAAGTCAACCAAGAGTAACCCCTCGACCCCTTCTTCGTGTGAGGACTCAGTCGGAGACTCTGTCTATGAAGATGAGAGCCTTCGTCAGATCCTGCCTCTGCGGGCACCTTATTCTTGGACTTCCCAGCTTCTGTGACTATGAGAAATAAATGTATCTTGTTTATAAGCCATCAAGTTTATGGTATGTTGTTACAGCAGCCTGAACAGACTAAGACAAGTTCTTTTTCAGTGAGAACATCTGGTAAGCAGTATGAAAACTACATAGAGGGAATGAGACTTGGAGGTTGTCCAATTAGAAAGCCATTAGAGTAAGCTAGGAAAGAGGTGAAATGGATGCTAATTAAAGAAGAACAGTGAAAATAGAAAATGTCATGGATTCTCGAGATAGGTATGAGTCAGAATTGACAAAACTTGATGTCTGGGGGGTAGATATGAGAAATCACATAAAACCCAGAATTAAACATGATTCCTATATTTGAAAGTTGGACACTGGTTGGATATTGGTTCTCAAAATGGGAAATTTTATCTCAAAAGTTAGGAATATAATGGTGGTTAACAGAGCTTGAGAAAGTAGGAGGGATAGAAAAATCAGAACTAAGATGCAGTTAAGTAAGAAGTAAGAATGAGTTAAATAAGGGTACTTTATTCTGGTATTCTTTAGTGTATTAGGGAGAATACACATAGTAATGTTCTCTTAAAAAAGTAGAAGAAATGATTTAAAATATTTTCTTTCTTTTTTTTTTTTTGACAGGCAGAGTGGACAGTGAGAGAGAGAGACAGAGAGAAAGGTCTTCCATTGCCGTTGGCTCACCCTGCAATGGCCGCTGTGACCGGTCTCCCATGGGGTCTCCCACGGGGTGCAGGGCCCAAGTACTTAGGCCATCCTCCACTGCACTCCTGGGCCATAGCAGAGAGCTGGCCTGGAAGAGGGGCAACCGGGACAGAATCCGGTGCCCTGACTGGGACTAGAACCCGGTGTGCCAGCGCCGCAAGGCAGAGGATTAGCCTGTTGAGCCACGGCGCCGGCCTTAAATATTTTCACTGTAAAGAAATGCTAAATGTTTAGGAGACTAATACATTTACCCTGATTATGTTTATACAATGTATACATGTATTGAAATTGCACTTCGTATCCCATAAATAAGCTTAATTTGTGTATGCTAGTAAAAATCTAAAACATTATTAAAATAATGGACATCTTATGATCAAAGCCTCTTAGACATGAAGAGTATAGTGCATAAGAGGACAAGCAGTTCTAAGACGTGGGTGGCTGCTATAGCTTCTATTCTACTTTATGTATAAATCTTATTGTAGGAGGAAACTGAGACATACACTAAAGGATTCATATGGAATCTCAGCACTAGAGATTTCTGGTTTATGTTCCAATCTGTTTCCTTTATACTAGATTCTCTTGTACTATTCTAAGGTATGTTGAGCATGTTTCTAAATTAATCTTTGTTCAAGGCTACAGGTCCTTTCTTTCCTTTCTAACCTCCAGTGATTTATTGCATGTTCAGGCATTTTTGGTTGAAATTGCAACAACAAAAACAATAAAGTGTTGGCCTGAAAACTGACATCTCACTGTAAGAATAGAAAATTGCAATCCAAGAGGTGATCGGACAAAATTGTTGGAAGGTTGGTGGGACAATGAATTCGGTAGTTATTCATTCTAGAAACACTATAGATACTACAAGAATCTATTATGATATATGAATCAAAGTACTGTCCTGATTTCAGACTGAGGACTCTAGTCAAGAACTGGTGAAAAATACCGAAAAAATAGATAACCTGGTCATTGTGTCAAATTGATTTTGGATTTTTTTTATAGTTCTTTATTTCAGTAATGGAAAATGAATTAACACAGTTGCCATATGTCCCTCTTAGTAATTGAGTAAAAAAATTTTTTTGACAGGCAGAGTGGACAGTGAGAGAGAGAGAGAGAGAGAGAGAGAGAGAGAAAGGTCTTCCTTTGCCATTGGTTCACCCCCTAGTGGCTGCTGTGCCAGGCGCACCGTGCTGATCAGAAGCCAGGAGCCAGGTGCTTCTCCTGGTCTCCCATGCGGGTGCAGGGCCCAAGCACTTGGGCCATCCTCCACTGCACTCCCAGGCCACAGCAGAAAGCTGGCCTGGAAGACGGGCAACCGGGACAGAATCCGGCACCCCGACCGGGACGAGAACCCGGGGTGCCAGTGCCGCAGTCAGAGGATTAGCCTATTCAGCCATGGTGCTGGCCCGTAACTGAGTAAATTTTATGCACTTACAGTAGTATTATAATTTCCAAATCTCTACCAACAGTCAGTGTTAGACAACTGACACGACACGGTTGTGATCTGCACACATAGCACGTAATATACAATTCATAACAGGGTTTAGAGACAGCTGAATTAAGGATCCCGTGGTTTCCTAGGATAGAGAGACTAAAAAAAATTGTAAAAATGCTTTTCTTTCTCTGCTAAGTACATGAATCCATCTGGGTTTCTCAGGCAATTTCTCATTTCAAGGTGGTCAGATGTTGCACCTGTCTGGGACATGTTTTATGTCACGTTTACAAAATTAGAAATATGCCAAGTTTATCTTTAGCATCCAATTTACACTTTCCCTGCCTTTTTTCTCTGGAGCCACACTGCCTGCCCTTCTTCTACTCCAACCTCTCCAGAACTCATTATTGTACTCTTTCTTAGATTCTCCCTCCTTAGTCTATCAAAAGCTTTTTTCAGAAAACACTGGATCAGCTCCTTCACACTAAGGCTTATAATTCTGACAAAGCTTCAAGTAGTCATCTTTTTTTGTTAGAGCAACTTTTCCATCAGCTATAGGACTCCAATGTTCCCAAAAGAGGGTCTTCAAAGTGCTGTCAAATGAGGTAGGTGATGGGGACACGACTGTAATCGTCTCTCTTACATCCATCATCACCAAGCTCCTGCTAACAGCAGTATTGCAAGCCAGGTGTTCTTTTGCACCTAGAAAAAATCAAGTGTATTAAAAGTGGTTGAGCACACTGGTTCTTTCATTTCCTGCTTGCTACCAGAGACTTGGCACTTGGCAGGTATTAAGTGAGCTCTCTTACCCATATTTTATTTATTGTTTTGGTTGGTTGATTGGTTGGTTTTCATTTTTTTAGCAGGCCTAATAATTCCACATGTTTTCTTGTCTTCAGATGTTCTTCCATGTTCTAGCACTTTTGTTTTGTTTTCTCTCAAAATCTATTTTCTCCTTTCCTCTTGTTACCCAGGTCCTGACATTAAAAACATACAAACACACACACACACACACACAAATAATGTACTGTAGCATTCATTCCTATGGGGTAACATGCAGCTTATAAGAACAGTGACAAACAAGGATAAATTCCAAAGAATAGCTCCTTTCAAGTCTTATCAATGGTTTCCCATTGTTTTATAAACACTCTCATAAAACCACAGAATTGTCTTTTTCCTTGGCTTAGAACAAAATATTTCAACCTATAAAGTGTATGTGAAAAAAATATGTAAAGCAGTATCTGTAAATTATTATTGTTACACTTTTAAACTGAAAAAAAGTAAGATATTTTTAAAAATGAAGAAATTGAAACCTTCATAATTATATAAAATTTAAAAATATTTTTATCTATACTTAAGTTATCTTTAGTATTATTGATTGGCTCAATTCACCATCTATGCTTAGAAGATTCTAGGGGCCGGTGTTGTGGTATAACAAATAAAGCCGCCACCTGCCGTGCTGGTATCCTTTATGGGCACTGGTTCAAGTCCTGGCTGCTCTGCCTTTGATGCAGCTCCCTGCTAATGGACTTGGGAAAGCAGTAGAAGATGGTTCAAATCTTTGGGCCCCTGCATCTACATGGGTGACCCAGAAGAAGCTCTTGGCTCCTGGCTTCAGGTCAGCCCACTTCTGTCCTTTGCGGCCACTTGGGGAGTGAACCAGTGAATGGAAGATTCTCTCTCTCTCTCTCTCTCTCTCTCTCTCTCTCTCTCTCTCTCTCTCTGCCTTTCTGTAACTCTGCATTTCAAATAAATAAATTTTAAAAAATAGATTCTAAATGTTTTTACAAAGACATTACCAGAAGAATCTGAATAAGGATAAGCATATATTATTCAATCAAAAATGATGTATTAAACATTCTATTCTCCTCAGTTACTTCCTAAAGACTTTATATTAGAAAATCATGCCATGTGGATATTGAAAAAGAAGCAGAAATGTATATGATTTGAGAATATACACTCTCAGTGACAAAGGTCTTAATCTTTTCTAGGTATTCCTCTTTAGAGCCCTTATCCCTCAGTAATTGAAGTACGCATAGCACACAATGCATATGGAGACCAGGAGGGACAAGACCAGTTCAAATCAAAGATGTATCCTCATTTACCCTTTTAGAAGCTGGTGTTCATTTAGTTTTCATGGTTATTTTCATCTTTCGTGCCCAGGAGACCTAGCATCATTGGTCAAGATATAAGTATTTATAAACATTTGTATGTCAAGTTTTTTTCTCCTGTGGTTTTCAAGCCCTTACTGTCATACAAATTCCAAAAATAGGAGTTTTGAGAATTTAGCAAAATCTAATTTCTTTCCAGGGATCATCAGTGGAACATTTTGTAAAGGCTGCAATTGCCAGGAGATCAGTGAGAATGGTTATTTTTCTGCCCACCCCGTTCTAATAATTGCTTATAAAACGCCTCAGTAAATGGAGGCAGTGGAACCCAAAGCAAATGCAATGGCCATAGAAGATCCAGCCAAATGGAGTCATCTTCCTTCAAGACTCGTTACTTTTTACAGTAAGAACTGAAGGTGAACAGAGAATAACTCCTGGATTTGTTACAGGCTCCATCCATCTCACCAAACAAAATTTTTTGACTGTTGGTCAAGAAGTAGATGGCATATTTTAAAGCTTTGACTGGGAATAATAAATTATTGTAAAGGTATTCAGTTAACAGACACTAACCAATGAAAAAGGGAAACTGAGAGATTAGCAGTATCAGGACATCATTTACTTCCTTAGTTCTACAGGGACAGAGTAGTGAGCCTTGGTGAAATCCAATAACGGGGTTCATAGATGGATGTAGCCACCGGCACTGCGGGCAGCAGTGGAGCGAGGTAAATATAGGCCAACAAGCCCAACTTCAACCTCTCTCTTCTTTTCTCTGATTTCCCATCTGTGTTTCTTATTGGTTGAGTCCAGCTGGAACCCTGGAAGCTAAGGAGCAAAAGTGATGTAGTCCACAAGGTCAGCTTCCCAAATTACAAAGCAGAACACAGAAGACCAAGCTTTGGATTATAAGATCAAATTGGGATAAAAGAACAGCACAATGATGTCATGTTTTCACTCTTTGTTATTCTCATTTTGAGCCTTCAAAATGATCTCCAAAGGGCAAGGCAGCATGTTGGTAGCAGGAATAACTGAGAAATGTAAAAAAAAAAAAAAATCTTAAGATATGTGCTTTCTTACCTGTTGGAATAAACTCAGGTATTCTCTATATCTAATAATAATAAAATTAAATTTCTAAGTACTGTGAAGTTAAAAAATAAAACTGTAATTGTTATAAGACAATTAATCAAATCTATATCCCCCTACATAAATATTCTTATATAATTTATTCATTCATAGATTCATTCATGCTTTTCTTTCATTAACAGTTAATAGTAATAATAATGACATCTACAAATCTGTAACAGACTCTAAATTGTTTTTATATGTATTGAATTAACACATTAAAAATGAATGCCATTATTATCCTAGTTTGGCTAGAATAGTGAGTAAAGAAAGTGAGTTATTCAAAGCCAAAGAGTTGCTAAAAGACAGAAGTAGAGTTTGAAAATAGGCAGATACATACTAAAGCTTTAGCTCATGGCCATTATGCTATACCATGACAAACAGATGTTTGTTGAGCACCTACTATGTGGCAGGCATTTGTCTACACACTGACATTACAGAAATAAAAGCTATAGACAATTTTCTTGTCACATCAAATGTACAAAAGACTAAGACGATGTCTCAAAGAAAAATAATAGTTATGGTCTGATGAGTAGACATGTCTAAATTATTGTTTTGTTCAACTCCATAAATCACTTTTTGAAGAAACATATGGAGTAAGAACTATGTAAATATATTATCCCCTGTGATTTTCAATCCCTGTCATCCAAATTCCAATTTAAAGCATATAAAATAGAATTTGAATTAGAAATAAATGATATATTGTTTCAGGCATGTATTGTGGCTCACCAGTTAGGTCACTGCCCAGTATGCCCGCATCCCATATCAGAGTGCCTTTTTACTTTTTTTTCTTTTTTGTTTTGGACAGGCACAGTTAGACAGTGAGAGAGAGAGAGACAAAGAGAAAGGTCTTCCTTTTTCCGTTGGTTCACCCCCCAAGTGGTGGCTCTGGCCAGCGTGCTGGGCCGATCTGAAGCCAGGAGCCAGGTGCTTATCCTGGTCTCCCATGCGGGTGCAGGGCCCAAGCACTTGGGCCATCCTCCACTGCCTTCCCAGGCCACAGCAGAGAGCTGGACTGGAAGAGTAGCAACCGGGACAGAACCTGGTGTCCCAACTAGGACTGGAACCCAGAGTACCGGCGATGCAGGTGGAGGATTAGCCTAATGAGCCACGGCACTGGCCCCAGATTGCCTTCTTTGAGTCCTGAATACTCCACTACTTATCCAGCTTCCTGCTGATAGGCATCCTGGGTGGCAACAGATGGCGGCTCAAATATTAGTATCCCTGTCACCCATGTGGGAGACCTGGAGAGAGTTCCTGGCTCCTGACTTGAGCCTTGCCCAGTTCCAGCTGTTGTGAGTTTTTGGGGAGTGAACCAATGAATATAAATTGAATATAAGGTCATAGTCAAAGTGGAAGTTCTCTCCTCCCTTCAGAGAAAGGTACCTCCTTCTTTGATGGCCCGTTCTTTCCACTGGGATCTCACTCGCAGAGATCTTTCATTTAGGTTTTTTTTTTTTTTTTTTTTTTTTACGTGAGTGTTCTGGTTTTCCATGCCTAAAATACTCTCATGGGCTCTTCAGCCAGATCCAAATGCCTTAAGGGCTGATTCTGAGGCCAGAGTGTTATTTAGGACATCTGCCATTCTATGAGTCTGCTGTGTATCCCACTTCCCATGTTGGGTCGTTCTCTACTTCTTAATTCTATCAGTTAGTATTAGCAGACACTAGTCTTGTTTATGTGATCTCTTTGACTCTTAGACCTATCATTATGATCAATTGTGAACTGAAATTGATCACTTGGACTCGTGAGATGGCATTGGTACATGCAACCTTGATGGGATTATATTGGAATCCCCTGGCACGTTTCTAACTCTACCATTCGGGGTAAGTCCGATTGAGCATGTCCCAAATTGTACATCTCCTCCCTCTCTTATTCCCACTCTTATATTTAACAGAGATCACTTTTCAGTTAAATTTAAACACCTAAGAATAATTGTGTGTTAATTACAGAGTTCAACCAATAGTATTAAGTAGGACAAAAAAATACCAAAAGGGATGAAGTATTAAGTTGTTCATCAACAGTCAGGACAAGGGCTGATCAAGTCACTGCTTCTCATAGTGTACAGTTCACTTCAACAAGTTTCCTTTTTTGTGCTTGGTTAGTTGTCACAGTCAGGCAGAACATATACTTGTCCCTTTGGGACTCACTTATTTCATTCAGCATGATGTTTTTCAGCTTCCTCCATTTTGTTGCAAATGACCGGATTTCATTTTTTTTTTTTACTGCTGTATAGTATTCTATAGAGTACATGTCCCATAATTTCTTTATCCAGTCTACTGTTGATGGGCATTTAGTTTGATTCCAGGTCTTAGCTATTGTGAATTGAGCTGCAATAGACATTAAGGTGAAGACCGCTTTTTTGTTTGCCAATTTAATTTCCTTTGGGTAAATTCCAAGGAGTGGGATGGCTGGGTTGAATGGTAGGGTTCTATTCAGGTTTCTGAGGAATCTCCAGACTGACTTCCATAGTGGCTTTACCAGTTTGCATTCCCACCATCAGTGGGTTAGTGTCCCTTTTTCCCCACATCCTCACCAGTATCTGTTGTTGGTAGATTTCTGAATGTGAGCCATTCTGACCAGGGTGAGGTGAAACCTCATTGTGGTTTTGATTTGCATTTCCCTGATTGCTAGTGATCCTGAACATTTTTTCATGTGTCTGTTGGCCATTTGGATTTCCTCTTTAGAAAAATGTCTATTGAGGTCCTTGGCCCATCTCTTAAGTGGTTTGTTTGTTTTGATGTTGTGGAGTTTCTTGATTTCTTTGTATATTCTGGTTATCAACCCTTTATCTGTTGCATAGCTTGCAAATATTTTTTCCCATTCTGTTAGTTGCCTCTTCACTTTCCTGTTTCTTTTGCAGTACAGAAACTTCTCAATTTGATGCAATCCCAAATGTTAATTTTGGCTTTGACTGCCTGTGCCTCCGGGGTCTTTTCCAAGAAGCCTTTGCTGGTGCTTATATTTTGCAGGATTTCTGATGTTCTCTAATAATTTGATGGTGCCAGGTCGTAGATTTAGATCTTTAATTCATGTTGAGTGGATTTTTGTGTAAGGTGTAAGGTAGGCGTCTTGCTTCATGCTTCTGCACATGGAAATCCAGTTTTTCCAGTACCATTTGTTGAACAGGCTGTCCTTACTCCAGGAATTGGTTTTAGATCCTTGATCAAATGTAAGTTGGCTGTAGATGTTTGGATTGATTTCTAGCATTTCTATTCTGTTCCATTGGTCTATCCATCTGTTTCTGTACCAGTACCATGCTGTTTTGACTATAACTGCCCTGTAGTATATCCTGAAATCTGGTGATGCCTCTAGCTTTGTTTTTGTTGTACGAGATGTTTCCATAGTCTTGGCAACTCATGACAAGTGCCTAGGGTGATTACTGATGCCATAAACAAGAGTTTCAATTTGTTAAGTCAATAACAGTAGTCACTGTGCACTTACTCCTGATATTGGATCTCTGTCCTTAATGTGTTGTACAATGTGAATTAATGCTGTAACTAGGACTCAAACAGTATTTTACACTTTTTGTTTCTCTGTGGGTGCAAACTGTTGAATTCTCTACTTCATATATACTAAACTGATCTTCTGTATATAAAGATAATTGAAAATGAATCTTGATGCAATTGGAATGGGAGAGGGAGCAGGAGAAGAGAGGGTTGCAGGTGGGAGGGAAGTTAAGGGGGGGGGGAAAGCCACTGTAATCCATAAACTGTACTTTGGAAATTTATATCTATTAAATAAAAGTTTAAAAATTGAATAGAAGATGTCTCTATTCTTCTTTCTCTCCCCCTTTTAAACAAAATAAAAATAGGATATGATTAGCATATAAAATAGGTAAATGCTATAAATAAAGAGATAGAGGTGATGTTGGGCTGTATTTTTGAATGCTCAGGTCAATTTAAAGAGTTGAATGGTGGGGCTAGCTGAAAGCTGGAATCAACACTGAGTTAGGTACTCTGATGTGAGTATGGAATGCAGATGTCTTAACCACTATACTAAATGGCTACACCCTATCTCCTATATTTTGGGAATATTTTATAACAGAATAAAAGGTGCTAATCAATATCAACAAGCTGTAAAACTCCAAAGAAATAGAATTAATATAGGAAATAAAAGACTATATAAAACTGAATAAAATGGGCATGTCTATAATAGAATGTGTATATGCCTGGATGCAACATTCAAGGCTTGCCAGGTCAAAGCCAGGAGCCAGGAGTTTCATCTGGGTCTCTACCACTTGTCCAGGGGCCCAAGCTCTTGCCCACCACCCTCCATCACTGTTCCCCGGGCCATTAGCTAGGAGCTGGTTAAGAAGGAGCTGCCGGGGGCCTGTGCTTTGGCGTAGTGGGAAAATCTGCTACCTGTAGTGCCGGCATCCCAAATAAGTGCTGGTTCTAGACTTGGCTGCTCCACTCCCAATCCAGCTCTGTGCTGTGGCCTGGGAAAGCAATAGAAGATGGCCCAAGTGCTTGGGCACCTGCATCAGCTGCGGGAGACCCGGAAGAAGCCCATGAGAGTATTTTAGGCATGGAAAGCCAAGACACTCTGGAAAAAAAAAAAAGACCTAAATGAAAGATCTCTGCGAGTGAGATCCCAGTGGAAAGAACGGGGCCATCAAAGAAGGAGGTACCTGTCTCTGAAGGGAGGAGAGAACTTCCATTTTGACTATGACCCTGTCAGAATAAGATCGAAGTCGGCGAACTCAAAAGGCTTCCATAGCCTTGGCAACTCATGACTAGAGCCTAGGGTGATTACTGACACCATAAACAAGAGTGTCAAATTGGTAAGTCAACAACAGGAGTCACTGTGTACTTACTTCTCATGTGGGATCTGTCCTTAATGTGTTGTCCAATGTGAAGTAATGCTATAACTAGTACTGAAATAGTATTTTACACTTTGTATTTCTGTGTGGGTGCAAACTGATGAACTCTTTACTTAATATATACTGAATCAATCTTCTGTGTATAAAGATAATTGAAAATGAATCTTGATGTGAATGGAATGGGAGAGGGAACGGGAGATGGGGGGGTGCGAGTGGGAGGGAAATTATGGGGGGGAAGCCATTGTAATCCATAAACTGTACTTTGGAAATTTATATTTACTAAATTATAAAATAAATAAATAAATAAATCTTAAAAAAAAAAAGAAGAAGAAGAAGGAGCTGCCGGACACAGTGCTGATGCCCCTATGGGATGCTGGCTTAACAGGTGGTAATTTACAAACAGAACACAAGCCCCATGCCTTTGCTTTTATGTGGAGTTCCCTGGTCATATTTGAGAGGGCCGGTTGTGGTGCTCAATCTAGTGGATGGGTTGTCCCTAGCTCTGCTCGGATTCTCAGGCTCTGGAAACCGGGCTCATACTGGGACTGTCTTGGCAGAATGTCCACTATAGAAAGGTGCTTTGCCTGGGCTCATGCCTCAAGTTTGCTGCTATGGAAGCAGTGAGAGTTACATTTAGTGAATTTTATTTTGATTGCTTCTCATGTTTTTTTTTTTTTTTTTTTTTTTGTTTGTTTGTTTTTGCCTTGTGCTGCTGATTTCCTCCTGACGTCCTTTTCTTATTCCTATTGTTTGGTCATGCAGCACTGAAATACAGGCGTACTTCAAACTGCAAGTACTGGGGACATCGAGACTACGCCCCAACACACACTGTTGCACACAAAAACACACCTTGTCATTTTTTCTCCCTGGAGTTTTTGTTAACTTGCCAATCTACACACAGAATCAATGACTTGGGATTCGGAGTGCGGGAAACAGAGCTGTGATTGCCTGAAAGGTATAATCCATAGCATGCAGGGACAGATCTCAGTCTTCGTGTCTGGTAGGCAGTTTGTTTTTCCTTACTGTGTCTGCTTTTGTAGTTAGGAAAAATATCTTCCTGTATTTATCAGTTTTATATTCTTCCTTTTATTTTTACTTTATAGAATTTTTTAAGTTATGTCTTTTTCATAGATACTTAGTAGACATCACTCACCCCTTTCACCCCAAATGCCAATACTCTTACAGTATAGATTTCCAAGGGGTGAGCATTAGACTATTATTATTAATCCCACATCCTTTGAAATAACTCTATGTATTGTTAAATTCTTCTCAGGGAAACCTAAGAGTAAAAGTGCATGTCACTATTTGTATTATTTCTTTATATCATCTGTTATTTTAAAAATATGATCAAACAAAAACTCATTTCCTTAGAAGTCCAAAGTAGCTCTCATAGTGGATATTGGATAATCTTAAATGACTCAAAATATATCATGGCTAGTTGCTGGCAGGAATATAGCATTTAAAAATGACACACTGTATATATTGATAAATAAATCATCTAAGTCTATTTGTATCAATTTGGCTTGATGGAAATAACAAAACTTCATGAGACTAATTTGTTTACTATGGCCAAGATCATTATAGCTTTCACTGTATAATGTTAGATAAGAAGATGAAATGTTGCAAATAATAAAATGCAAGATTTTAAGGCAAATGTCAGGAAAATAAATTATAGATGAAATACAATCAAAATCAAATATAATAAATGTAATTTATATGGGCTTTTACATTTGGCAGAGATCCTGGTAAAGTCTCTAATCAGCTTACAGTTTGCACATGTGTTTAAATTTTGAATTTTTACTGTCACAATATAGAAGTATTACATATTAATTAACATTTTAAAGAAAGCATGTTCAAACAATAGAAGACTTTCTATATGTATACATATATATATTTAATGATAGGAGATTTAAAAGGTGATTAGGTCATGAGGACTCCTGCCCTACGAATGGGTCCAAGGCCTTTATAATGGATGCAGAAAATGTGATAGATATACACAATGGAATACAATTCAGCAGTAAGAAAGAATAAAATCCTGCCAGCCCTTGCAAAATCAATTGAAGGGTATCATTGAGTTAAATAAGCCATACACAGAAGACAAACTTGGATAACAATTATCACAACAGAGTCAGGGAGAAGGAATAAGTTCCTGGTATAACACAGAGTGGTGAGGAGGCCAATGTTTATAATAACCTTGTATACATTGAACAAATGAAGGAGAGAACCACCAGACCTCAAATCATAAAGTAAAGTCAAACAAGGGGAAATATCAAGCATTCTGATCAGGAAACAGTATATACATACATTGAAATATCATGGTGAAGCCCATAACTGTGTGCAATTCCTGTTTATAACAAAGCCTTCCCGTGTCAGCAGTTCTGTCGTCCTTTTGTGCTCTGCCATAGGAGGACACAGCAAGTCCTCAGCGGACTCAGCGCTGGCCCCTTGATCTTGATTTCCCGGCCTCAGACTGAGAAGTCAATATTTGTCCCTTACAAATTCAAGGTAAATGCTGATTTAAAACCAACAGATGTTATTACTGTAATGTTAATCTAAATGAGCTTACTATTATTGCCTATGTAAGAATGGAAACTTGGGGCCAGCACTGTGGCTCAGTAGGTTAAGCCAGGGCCTGCAGTGCCAGAATACCACATAGATGCAGGTTTGAGTCCCAGCTGCTCCACTTCTGATCCAGGTCCCTGCTAATGCTCCTGAGAAAGCAGCAGAGGATGGCCCAAGTGTTTGGGGCCCTGAAACCATGTGAGAGACCTGAAGAAATTCCTGGCTCCTGGCTTTGGCTAGACCCAGTCCCAGTCATTGCAGCCATTTGGGGAGTGAACCAGCAGATGGAAGATTTCTCTGTCTTCTCTGTCTCTCTCTAAATCTGCCATTAAAAAAAAAAAAAAGAGGAAACTAAAGCTCCTTAAATATATAGTGTGAAATAGGTCATGTTTTCCTTTTTTTTTAAAAAAAAATATATTTTTTTATTTATTTGAAAGACAGAGTTAAGAGAGAGAGAGAGAGAGACAGAGAGAGGTCTTCCATACACTAGTTCACTCCCCAGATGGCCACAATGGCCGGAGCAGTGCCGATCCAAAGCCAGGAGGTCTCCCACATGGGTGCAGGGGCCCAAGGACTTGGGCCATTTTCTATCGCTTTCCCAGGTCATAGCAGAGAGTTGGATTGGAAGAGGAGCAGCCAGGACTAGAACCAGCGCCCATATGGGATGCAGGCGCTTCAGGCCAGGGCTTTAACCTGCTGCTCCACAGTGCCAGTCCCAGGTCATGTTTTCTAATTCATAGACTTTTTCTGATGCTAAGGAAGAAATGATATCTAATAGTAAATTCAACATAACCAACTTATTATTTATAAAACTTTCATTTTTCAGCAAATTACCTTAATAATTTGATAACTCATTTCTTCCAAATATTATACATGTCTCCCCTTATGAAGTGAATGTTTACATTTTCATGAACTGTTTTAAAAGTACACCAATAACTTTTTTTGTAGTATAGCAATTTGAGCAGAAATCAGATTTAAAACAATTTTTTTTACAGCATGGTTAAGAGTAATTTTCTCTCCAGAGCAACAAGATGATTTCCTAAAGCAAAATCAAGCTACTTAGTTACTGTTGCATGGCGATTAAAAAGACAGAAGAGAGTCCTGGGTGGAATAAAAGGAACTTCTGGACATTTAAAATTCTTCGTAGCCTCATTTGCATCTAGTAATATTATCTCTAAGTATAAGAAAATCAATCTGGTGCCATGAAAAGATTGTGGAAAGCAGATGTATGCAGCCTCTTTAAGAAAATTGTGGTGTTCCTTAATGTTGCAGAATCAAATATGAAAAAATGTTGAATGGGCTTTACAAACTGTAACACTGAAATAAAATGTGACAATGATATATCTGCAATCCAAATTCCATGTTCTCTTTGTGTCACTAAAATCAAATGTGCGAAGTAAAGACTCAACCAAACAAGAACCCTTGAGATTTCTTTAAAAAGGTTTGTGGAACATTTATAAATGTCCTGAAGAAGTCAGTTTAGTAACTGGAGTACAACATTATTTCAAATCCCAAAGTAGATGCAATGATCTTTATGTTACAAAAGTAAACTTCACTCAGAGTTGGATATAGAAAAAGTGGTTTTCAGAAGGAATCATGTTTTAAGATACAGTGGAATGTTTAACAACTTGAGGCAGTGCTTGCATCATAATCAAAACTCAAATCTATATCGTACACTATTTTCATTTGGAAATACATTCTTGAAAATGGACATTTTTGTGGTAAATGCATTTTCAAAGAACTGATTTTATAATATTCTTTATCACTCTCTCTCTTGTTATTAGGCATGCTGTCTTTTCTTGTTGCTTTCATACAGAAAGAGAAAAAAAAAAAACTATGATTCAGTGCAAAATGACTATTAGGTTTCTAAACAATTGTATTTCTCACTGTAAATTCCCACATGGGTATTTTGGTTTTTTTGGTATTAATGTCAATGTCTGAAACAGTGCTGGTCATATAGTAGGTGTTCAATATATATAATTTCATGTGTTTTTAACATTTTTCATTTGTTTCTTTTTTGTGTTGAATGCTATAATTCTTTAGCATAAATTAGAAATTCAAATCACTTTTTCTGATTTATCAAGGTTAAAGGAATAACCTTTCACAGTCCTCAGCTTGTCAAGTTAAATGCCATTTTAGGAGGATACGGCTTGTTTGTACATGATTTTATTGAAGTGGTGCTACCAATTTGTCATAGTGACCAGGAAATCTAGACACAGTAAGTAGAGGGGGCATGATTTAAAGCTTTTGTATGGATAGTACTCAATAAGTAATTACTGCTATTGATCTAGTAGAAGTTTATCTTAACATGCTTAACTGCATAACTGAGAATATTTTCAAATAATAGAATATCTTCATACATATTTAAAATCTGGATTAATTCCAGTTCTTCACTACTTCAGGTATGTTGTTATGCAACAACCTTGGCTATAAATTTGAGCACACATCTACACCTTTTCTGTGTGGTAGTTTTCTATAAGTCAAATTACTATATCAAAGGATATGACCACATTTAAGTTTTTCCTCATGCATTGTATGAAATTTTCAGATTAATTTATTCTTGATAGTATCTTGATTTCAAACTTCCTAGTTTCTAGAACTGTGTAAAATAAATTCCTGCTGCTTAAAAATAAAAATAAATAAATAGAAAATAAAATAAAATAATAGAATATCATTGCACCTACTTCAAAATCTTGAGATGTGGAGATCCTAAAACTTTAAAAGTGAATTAAATTTTTGGCAAGTATTTACTTTATCCCTGTTCCATCGGCTTTAATGGAAAATTATATGACATAGTCATTTCTAGAAAGTGAGGACCATGGGTCTCTCAGTGACGGGAAACATGTGAGGTGAGCCTGGTGACTGTTCAGCTAACTCCTTTCCTAGAGGAAGGCACAGGAAAGGGGCACTTAGGCAAAGTACAAAGGACTTCCCCAGATGAGCAGATGGCGATAGAGTTCATCTGAGAGAGTCCAAAACAGTAGAGAGGTGCTCCTAGTAATCAGCTGAGTAGTGATCCTTGAATGCTTCTTAAAAACTATCCAAAACTGGGGAATGAACTTCTTCAAAGTATTAGAGAGAATGGCAGAGCAGCATAAGAGACTTCGAAGATAGATATACACTGGAGACAATTTTGGTTCCAGACAACTTCAATACAGTGAATGTTGCAAAAATTACAGGGACCGGCGCCATGGCTCACTTGGTTAATCCTCCACCTGCGGTGCTGGCATCCCATATGGGTGCCGGTTCTAGTCCCAGCTGCTTCTCTTCCAGTGCAGCTCTCTGCTGTGGCCCGGGAGGGCAGTGGAGGATGGCCCAAGTGCTTGGGCCCTGCACCCGCATGGGAGACCAGGAGGAAGCACCTGGCTCCTGGCTTTGGATCAGCGTAGCTCCGGCCGTAGCAGCCATTTTGGGGGTGAACCAAAGAAAGGAAGACCTTTCTCTCTGTCTCTTTCTCTCTCACTAACTCTGCCTGTCAAATAAGAAAAAAAAAAGCAAAAATTACAAAAGAAAATCAGAAACCATGTCACCTTTCTGGTAGAGGGTCTTAAATCAGTGTTGATGGCTGCTGAGTTGTAGTGTCTGTGGCCATTTCTCAAAATAAGACAACATCAATGGACATTTCTGTTATATTTTTTCAGCAGCATGTAATGTTGGTTTATACTTAGCATACTTACCATAGAAACTCTTCCCAAGTTGGAGTCAATCTTCTCCGACTCCAGTGATGCTTTACCAACTGAATTTACAAAATATTACAAATCCTTTGGTGTTATTTCAACAGTATACACAGCATCTTCAAGAGTAGACGCCATTTTAATAAACCACTTTCTTTACTCATCTATAAGAAGCAACTCTGTGGTTTAAGTCTTTATCATAAAATCACAGCAGTTCAGTCACACCTTCAGCTTCCACTTTCAGTTCTAGCTCTTTTGCTATTTCTAACAATCTGTAGTTACTTTCTCCCTTGAAATCTTGAACCCCTCAAAGTCATCCATGGGGGGTTGAAATCAATGCATTCAAAATTCCTATTCATGTTGATATTTTGATTTTCCTCCATGAATCACAAATGTTCTTAATGCATCCTTTCCAGATGGCGAATCCTTTCCAGAAGGCTTCCAATTTACTTTGCCCAGATCCATCAGTAGAATCATTGCCTACAGCAGCTAGAACCTTTAGAAGAAATATATTTCTTAAATAATAAGACTTGAAATTTAAATTGCTCCTTGATACAGGGGCTGCAGAATAGGTAATATGTTAGCAGGCATGAACAAAACATTAATCTTGTTGTGCATCTTCATCAGTGCTCTGGGGTGAACAGGTATCTTGTCAACTAGCAGTAGTGTTTTAAAAGGAATCTTTTCCCTGAGCAGCTCTCCACTGAGCTTCAACTATTCAGTAAACCAGGTTAGAAACAAATGCATTCTCACCTGAACTTTGTTGCTCTATTTAATAAAGAATAGGCAAATTAGGCTTAGTATAATTCTAAGCGATTCCAGGGTTTTCAGAATAATAAATGAGAACTGGCTTCAATGTCTCTTCTTCAGCTATGAACGTCTTAAATGGAATCTTCTTCCATTGTAAAGCTGTTCCATCTACATTGAAAAATCTGTAGTTTCACGTAGACATCTCTATTTCTGGTAGATCTTCTGAATAACTTGCCACACCACTTCCTTCTGCACTCTCACACTTCTGTGTTATGGCGGTGGTTGCCAAATTTTCTTGCTGCAGCTTTTTATTTTTTAAAATGAATTTATTAATGCATTATATTCTCAGGGTCACAGCAAATGCCTGATAATTACTATAACCCAATTCTCATCAATTCTCTTTTCATGTGATATTATTACATAGAGAACAGATAGGAAGGAAGGAAGGAAGGAAGGAAGGAAGGAAGGAAGGAAGGAAGGAAGGAAAGAAATTTTTCTTTTTTAAACTCAATAATGAAGCAGCCTCCATTACTTTCAAACTTTCCTTCTGCGGCTTCTTCAACCACTCCCATTCTTCATAGACTTGAGAGGAGTTAGAGCCTTCCTCTCAATTAAGCTTTGGCTTAAGGGAATTTTGTGCCTGATTTTATCCTTCATCCAGACCGCTAAAACTCCCTCTCTATCATCAAGACTGTTTTGCTTTTTTACCAATCACATGCTTATTGGAGCAATAATTTTTATTCCCTTCAAGAACTTTCCCTCAGCTTTCACAACTTGGCTAACTTGTACAAGAGAATTAGCTTTTGGTTTGTCTCAGCTTTTGATATGCCCTTCTCACTAAATTTATTCATTTCTAACTTCTATTTTAACGTGAGATATGTGCCGTTATTCCTCTCTGTTGAACATTTAAGGGAAATTTGGGGTTATTACTTACTCCACTTTCAATACTGTTGTGGGTATTGGAAGACAAGACAGGGAAAGACACTGAGGAATCACCAGTTAGTGGAACAGTCAGAAGACACACTAAACTCACTATCACTCATTAAATTCACTATCTCCAAAGGACACAGTGTGGGCACCCAAAACAATCACAATAGTAATCTTAAAGATTCACTATAAAATATACTACTAGGACAGAATTATAAAAGTATGACACAGAGATATGAAGTTAGCATATGCTCTTTTGAAATTGATGCTGACAGATTTGCTAAACACAGAATTAACACAGCGCTTCAATTTGTAAAATGGCCGGATCTGAGGCATTTGGTGCAATGGTTAAGAACACCGCTTGGGACAACTGCAGTGCGTATCAGAGTGCTTCAGTTCAAATTCCAGTTCTGCTTCAGATTCTAACTTCCTGCTAATGTTCACCCTGGGAGGCAACAGATGGTGACGGAAGTACTTGGCCCTGAATTGAGCTCTGGGCCCCTGGCTTTTGGTCTGGTTGAGCCTTGACCATTGCAGGCATTCATAGATTGAACCAGTCATTGAAAAATCTTTTTTTCTCTCTTTCTCTGCCTTTCAAATAAATAAAAACAAATAATTAGGGGGAAAATAAAAAAAAGAAATACCCACAAAGTGTAATAAAGCACTAAATTCAGGCATACCTGTACCTATTTCTACAATCCACATGGAGAACAGTACAAAGAGATAGATACAGA
The DNA here is from genome assembly GCF_033115175.1 of Lepus europaeus. Classification (NCBI taxonomy): domain Eukaryota; kingdom Metazoa; phylum Chordata; class Mammalia; order Lagomorpha; family Leporidae; genus Lepus; species Lepus europaeus. Next base: position 97,005,430 of record NC_084827.1, read on the forward strand.
AATACAAACATATTCAAAACCAAACAATATAAGATTAACAATTTCTGACATCTAAGAAAAAATAATAAACATGAAAAGAATTGAGAAAAACTGACCTATAATTGACATAAATTTTGAAATCCTGGACAATGACTTTAAGACAACTGTTGTCATTGCAGGTCATTTCTTCTAAAATGTAATAAGCCATATGAAAACATACAAGAGCAATGCAAAATAAAACTTACAGAAGTAAAACACTATAATATGAAAAACTGAAAATAATTGCATTAATAGAAAATTACATATTGCAAAAATGTTATTGAAAACATAGCAATACAAACGATCCAAATGGAACAGAGAAAATAAAAACAATGAACACATTGGCATTGGTGCTGAACTATGATACAACACTGGGCAGCCTAGCACGTGTATACAGAGTCCTCCAAGAAATGGAAGTGAATGAGGAAAGACAGAGTCAGGACAAAAAATGTATCTGAAGAAGTAATGACCAAACGTTTTTCCAATCTGATGATTATTTTAAATTCATAGTTCCAAAATTTTAAATTAACCTCAGCACAAGAAATACAAAGAAATTACATCAAGGTAAATTACAATAATATAGCCCAAAATATAGCAATGAAAAATGACTCTTTTTGAAGATCTAATTATTTATTTGAAAGGCAAAATTACAGAGAGAAAAAGAGAAACAGAGAGAGAGATTTTCCATCCACTGATTCACTCCCCAAATGGCAGTAATAGGCCAGTCCAAAGCCAGAAGCCAGGAACTTAATATGGGTTTCCCATGTGAGTGGCAGGGTTCCTAAGGACTTGGGCCGTCTTCTACTGCTTTTCCACGAACATCAGCAGGATTCTAGATCAGAGGTAGAACAGCTGGGACTTGAACTGACACCCATATGGGATGCTGGTGCTGTGGCTTAATCTACCATGTCACAGCACTGGCCCTGAAAATGATTCTTCAAAGTAGTCATTGTTGTGGTATATGCAGGAGAATAGAAATGAAGATGACAAATTTCTTGAGGGAGGTAATTCAACTGAAAGTTTACGTCTATTAAAAATTACATGCATATTCATAGTAGCTTTATTGATAACATCCCAAGCTGGAGACTAGAATGTCTGTTAGAAAGTGAACACACATCAAATAGTGATATGCAGAGACAATAGCATACTAATTAGCAATAAAAAGGGATGAACCATTAATACATGCAACAACAAAAACAAATCTTAAAATATTATGCTGAATGAGAACAGAAAACTCATGTGCTTTATATGCCTTTTTACAAATTTCTATGAGATAGAAATGCATCTGTAGAAACTTGCTTGCTGGTTTCCTGGGATAGATGTGGTGTGGACTAGAGAAACTATTCAATGTCTCCTAAAGAAATTTTTAAGGTAACAAATATTTTATTACCTGAATCGTACCAGTGGTTTCACAGGACGGACTCTAATGTACATGTAATTACATGTTCATTATCATACAATAAAGTTGTTGAGGGATTGCAATTGAATTCAATGATGGAAAAAATCCACCTTAAAGCATTTTACAAATATATGGATATCTTCAAAGAAATAGCAATAAAATTTCATGCAATTTCTCGTAAATGTAAAAGTGGTTGTTAAAAAATTAGATGTTGGGGCAACACTGTGGCATAGCGGGTAAAGTCACTACTTGCAGAGACAGCATCCCATAAGGGTGCCCGTTTGAATCTCAGCTGCTGCACTTCCGATCCAGCTCTCTGCTATGGCCTGAGAAAACAGTAGAAGCTCCTGGTTCCTGGCTTTGGATCAGCCTAGCTCTGGCTGTTGCAGTCATTTGGGGAGTGAACCAGTGGATGGAAGGCCCCCCAACCCCGCCTCTCTTTAACTCTGTCTTTCAAATAAATAAATCTTAAAAAAAAAAAAAAAACCTAGACGTTAAACATTTCAAAGCATGCAAAATTTAGATTTTAAGATACTATAACTGGGATACATCATAGAGTGGCTGATTTAATCTCCTTGGTTCCTGAGTTATGATCTTAGAATTTAAGAAAGCTGAAGGGGTTCAAGTGGAACAACACCCCCACACCACTTATGCTGTAGCTAGGGAACCAAAGCCCAGGGAGGCAAACTGATTTGTGAGAAGATATATTCTCACTCTTAGTTTAGAGATGTTTTAACTTCTATCATATGGTCCCAATTTCTTTATTTATCATACTCTTGTGTATTTTCAATTATGTTTTTGTCAGGACCTGTTGGCATTTATTTCTCAATTTATATATTGGCATTTATTTCTCAATTTATATAACTTGTTTCATACTATCATTTGTCAGCTGATGAAAATTTAAATGCTTCTTTCAGGGCAAATCATGATTTCAACAAATTTATCACATTTTACCTCTCTTCTCACATGCTTTTTGAGTTTTATATTCCTAATAAAAAGGTTTTTTTCTTTTCTTTTTGGAATTCATTTGTCCTAAACAGCCACAATTTGTAATTTAGCTATCCTTTGGCAATCCTCTTTTATTCTTATCTGATCCTGTTGCTTGATCACCTGACTGTTCTAAAATATCATTTCTGTGTTTTCACTTGTACTTTAATTCATAAATATGAGGCTGATTTTGTTAAGGTTTAATTGTTCCACTCTATTGTTCAAATCATGGCAGAAAAGCACTCTTTTATTTTCAATGTCATATTTTCATTTGATCATAAAGGACTTGCATATTTATGCTTAAATTAGCTTTATGACCTTTTATCCCTATACTTGTTTATTCATTAAATGCAACTGCTTCTATCCCCTCACTAAAGAAATTACACACAATATTTTAACATGTGTCTAAAATATTCCTCATTGTAATCCATATTGTTGAATCACAGTAGTCTTAACATTCCAGATTAAATACTACTGTCCACCATCTCTGACAAGCATTGCCTTTTCATATAAGCCACAAGCAAAACCTTCTTTTCTTGAATTCAATTATGATTCATGCCTAGAATATGTGTTTAGTTTTGACTAAAATAGGTACATCTCCTGGCACAAAAATCGGAATAAAAATTTAGATGCAACATCCTACATATTCAGATAGGGATAGAGAATACTGCATGTGGCCATAACACAGGAAGTAAACCCAGAAAGGGTGTAGCTTTCACTAATGTTGTAGTCCTGGTGTATAAATTGTTCCCTGGACTCCAAAAGCAAGACTATTTTATGTAACTCCTCCTATTTTCCCAGTTTATGCTAGAGAATACAGAGAAACATCTATTTCTGGTGAGAGCAGCTCGCAGCAGCACTTAAGTAAAGAACTGAAAAGGCTGAGATTCCTGAACTTCCCACATTGGTAGAAAACTGTGCTAAGTAACAGAAGGAAAATCTATGTTGACTTTTAGATGAACATTCAGTACTAAAATCAAAGGTGAGAGCAATTGTAGATAGATACTGAAAAATTTTTCAAATTTTGGTGTCCTTGTAGAAGCTTGAAATACAAACACCTGTCAGAAGTAGTCCATCGGGGCTGGCGCTGTTGCACAGTAGGTTAATACTCTGCCTACAGTGCAGGCATCCCATATGGGCACCGGTTCTAGTCTCAGCTGCTCCTCTTCCAATCTAGCTCTCTGCTGTGGCCTGGGAAAGCAGTAGAAGATGGTCCAAGTCCTTGGGCCCCTGCACCCACATGGGAGACCGGGAAGAAGCTCCTGGCTCCTGGCTTTTGATTGGCGCAGCTCCAGCTGTTGCAACCATTTGGGGAGTGAACCAATGGAAGGAAGACCTTTCTCTCTGTTTCTTGCTCTCACTGTCTGTAACTCTACCTCTCAATATATAAATAAATAAAAAATCTTAAAAAAAAGACAGTCTATCAAAGAGGATGATCATAACTTATTCATATCTGAATAAGGGGACAATGTCATTCACTAACTACAAGAGAGTGTAAAGAATTGGCCTATGTTCCATTTATGAACTAAGTAACAACACTCTAATTAGCTGTCATTTGTTCTTTGGAAAACAGTCTGAGTCATTCTCTCTCAAGGGAGGATGAGCAGTAATGACCACTGCTCTAGCTTCCGTTCTAGTCTCATCTCTCTCTCCCCCTCTGTTCTCATTTATTATTATTATTATTTTTATTTGAGAGTAGAGCTACAGACAGAGAGAGGGAGAGACAGACAAAAAGGTCTCCCATTCGCTGGTTCACACCCTAGATGGCCACAACAGCCAGAGCCAGGCCAATCCAAGGCCAGGAGCCAGAAGTTTCTTTGGGGACTCCCACACTGGTACAGGGCTCCAAGCACATGAGCCATTTTCCACTGCTTTCCCAGCCCATAGGCAGAGAGCTGGATCAGAAGAGGAGCAGCTGGGGTATGAACTGGTACCCTATGGGATGCTGGCGCTGCAGGTGGATGCTCAGCCTGCAGCATGGCAGCGCTGGCCCCTCTCTGTTCTTAAGAAGTGTTTTCTTCACATGATCCTTGATCATGACTCCATGCTGGGATTTTAACCAGGAGGATAAAACATAGTCACCTGCTGGCTTGCATCCTTTGAACTCCTGGTGATTCACATTGAGGGTGTCTGGGAAAAATAAGTTGGAGATATAAAGTCTCTTAAACTTTAATTCTTTAAAATAATCATAATACCTTAAATATGTCCACATTATAAGCTTGGGAATTACTTGCTCATAATTTTTTTGTGTGTTAACAGTGTGACTTCTTATTGTCCCCATTTGGTAAATATTCTGAATCAGACCTTGCAATTTGAGTTGGAAACACATCTTTTCAAGAAAGTTGGTTTATTTTCTGATCTCATGAAAATTTTAGTCCCATAAGAAAACCAACATAATACATACCTACAAATCATAAACTCTTTTGAAAAGAAAGAAGGGTTCTAGAAGAAAGGGTAGTAAGAGGAATCTCTTGTTTAGGTTGTCTTGGAAACCCTTTCTAAGGTCATGGTGATAAAGATGAGGCATGAAAGACAGGAACGATCTCTTCATGCAGACTTGGGGGAGAAGTTTATCAAATGTAGGAAATCACTTTGTGATGTTCCAAAATCAGACATCAAGGTAGATAGCAGAGATGGGGTTCAGCAGAAATTGGCAAAAATGATAATTTACATTTCTGTAGCTCTTTTCAAAGTGCTTTCATGTGTATAATCTCACTTTATGATCATGCCATGAGGTGGAAAAAGTGGAGAATGATTGATAGGTAGAAATTTGTCATTCTTTTTTTTTGATTTAGGTTGTATTATTGTGAAGGAAAAAAAAAACTAAGATAGTTAAAAGACATGCTGAGTGACATATGAATTATTTGTAGGTAAAATATTCAACAAGCTGTTTCCCATTTGAAAGATGTTGAAAATGAACACAACCTCCAAATATTCAGAATGTATCATTAGATGGTAATCATTTAACTTCATTGAACTTACACTGTATTTAGAGTTTAATATGAAATATTTTGAGAAGAAAAATGACTTCACAGAGAAATAAGATGTGAAATATTCTAAAATATCTTTCAGGGCAGACATTTAGCCTAGCAATTAAGATACCTGTGTCCCACATTGAAGTGCCCAGGTTCAATTACTGGCTCCAGCTCATGTCTCCAGCTTCCTGCTAATGTGTATGCTGGGAGGCAGCCAGATGGCTCAAGTACTTGGGTTCCTGCCACAGATATGAGAGACATGGATTACATTAGGGGCTCCCAGTTTTGACCCTGGTCCAGCCCAGACTTATAAGAGGGCATTTGAACAGTAAACCAGTAGATGAGAGTGCTCTATGTCTGTTGTCTGTCTCTCTTTGGCTCTGCCTCTTTCTCACTCTCTGGCTCTGGTTCTTAAATAAATAAATGAATGAAATCCAAAATGTGTTCAACAGGAAGTTGCTATATATACACACATTGAAACATTTCAAAGCAATGAGTATGTGTGTGCATATACCAATGTGTGTGTATTTTTAAATTGCTTTAAGAGATGCGTACTCCATATATGCAAGCGTGTAGACATATATACATAGTGACTATAGCTATTTTAAATGCATGTATGAGTATAAATTGACTATAAATATGTTTGAGTTCGTAAAACCTGTACCGAATTTCTGTCTTCAAATTACACTCATGCTAACATACCTAAAATGTTACTAATAAAATTATTGGTTTGTGGTAAAAACTGTGACTAAAAACAAATATCAATAAAATACAGATTACATGTATATATATATATATATATGTACATTATTGAATTTCAAAAAATCAATTGCTTGTTAAATAAATTATTCACTTAGTAAGACTTTCAAAATATTATCTTTGTAAACATTCTGTGTGTTCTATATTCAAATGTAGACACATTCATGAAACTATCCATTTATTTCTCTCATTTCATTGTGTGTATTTCTTAATTTGTCATGTAAAACAGATGTTTTAATCTTTTCTTCACTCAGGAATTAGAGTGATCCTTTAAAAACCCAAAGAGAATATGAATAAAATAGACTAAAACAAGCTGTATAGAAATGCTATGTACTATTAGCTAATTTCAGTTGTTACTATCCTATGCAATTCAAAATTCAAAACCTTGCCCTGGGGCCAGCACTGTGGTGTGGCGGGTAAAGCCGCAGCCTGCAGTGCTGGTATCTCATGTAGGCACCAAATGGAATCCTGGCTGCTCCACTTCTAATTCTGCTCTCTGATATATCCTGAGAAAGCAATAGAAGATGGCCCAAGTATTTGGGCTCCTGCACCCGCGTGGGAGACCCAGAAGAAGCTCCTGGCTCCTAGCTTCAGATCAGCACAGCTCTGGTTATTGTGGCCATTCGGAGAGTGACCCAATGGATAGAAGACCTCTCTCAGTCTGCCTCTACCTCTCTGTAACTCTAATTTTCAAATAAATAAATGAATAAATTAAAAAAAAACTGCCCTGTAGATCATCTCACTCAAACCAAATTGTTTGAGGTCCCTACAACACCAAAATCTGCTCACTTGACTGCTTTTATTTCATCTCCTAACACTTCCTGCTTTCATGCTCAACCACAGCCACTTTGGCATCCTTACATTCATGGGATGCACCAAAAAATTCCCATTTTAGGGTTCTTATAGTTGTTTACTCTGCCAGGAGGATTCTTCTTCCTAATATGTATTTTAGTTACTCCTTCATTTCCTTCAGGACTTTAGGCAATTGTCATTTTATCAGAGACGTCTTTCTTCATTAATCTTCAAAAATCGGACACAGAGGCTGGAGTTGTAGTAAAACCTGCCATCCATACAGGATCTAGTTCAAGCCTCAGCTGCTCTACTTCTGATTCAGTTACCTAATAAAGGCCTGGGAAAAGCAACAGAAGATGACTCAAGTACTTGGGCTCTTGGAACCCATGTTGGAGATCCAATGAAGCTCTTTGCTCCTGTCTTTGGCCTGGCTCAACTCTAGCTGCTATGGCCAGTCAGGGCGTGAACCAGTGGATGGAAGAGAGATCTCTCTCTAACTCTGCCTTTTAATTAAGGAAATATATATTTTTTTAAAAAAAAATGAGGGCCAGCCTTGTGGCATAATAGGTAAGGCCATCGTCTGCGGTGCTGGCTTCCATGTAGGCACCAGTTCCAGTCCCAGCTGCTCCACTTCCATTCCAGCTCCCTGTTAAAGGTCTGGGGAAAACAGTAGAATATGGCCCAAGTTCTTGGGCCTTTGCTACCTATGTGGGTGATCTAGAGGAAGCTACTGGCTCCTTGCTTTGGCCTGGCCCAGCCCTGGCCATTGCAGCCAACTATGGAGTAAGCCAGTGGATGGAAGATATCTCTCTCTCTCTCGGTGTCTCTCCTCTCTCTGTAATTCTGACTTTCAAATAAATAAATAAATAAATCTTTTCTAAAAAATTGGACACATTTTCTACTGATCTTCCCTAGCTCTATATTCTATTTTTCTTTATAATTCTAGTTACCATTTGACAAATACTTTTGTTGTATGCTTTTATTTGTTTATCCTGCTGTAATATAAATCTATGAAAATGAAGATGTTGTTTTGTTTTGTACTAACTCCCTCAGTCTGAGAAAAAGCTGGTGTTCATTTAAAAAAAAGATTTATTTATTTGGGGTTGGTGCTGTAGCATAGCAGGTAAAGCTGCTGCCTGCAATGCCGACATCTCATATGGGTGCAGGTTCAAGTCCCGACTGCTCCACTTCTAATCCAGCTCTCTGCTATGGCCTGGGAAAGCACTAGAAGTCGGTCCAAGTGCTTGGGCCCCTGAACCCATTTGGGGGACCTGGAAGAAGCTCCTGGTTCCTGGCTTCAGATAAGCACAGCTCTGGCTTTTTTCATTTGAGGAGTGAAGCAGCAGATGGAAGACCTCTCTCTCTCTCTCTCTCTCTCTCTCTCTCTCTCTCTCTCTCTCTCCTCCCCCGCCTCTCCTTCTCTCTGTGTGTAACTTTGACTTCCACATAAATAAATAAATAAATCTGAAAAAAAAAAGATTTATTTATTTGTTTGCAAGGCAGTGTTGAGAAGCAAGCGAGAGAGAGAGAGGGAATCATCTATCTGCTGCCTCATTCACCAAATAGCTGCAACCAATGGAGCCAGGCCAATCTGCAACCAGGAGCCAAGAGCTTCTTCCAGGTCTCCCATGTGCACGCAGGGGTCCAAGGACTTGGGACATCTTCTAGTGCTTTCCCAAGCTGTAGCGGAGAGCTGGATCTGAAGTGCTGCAGCCAGGACTCAAAGTAGAATGCTGGCACTGGAGGCAGCAGCTTTACCTGCTACTCCACAGTGCTGGTGAGTGGTTGCTCGTTAATTATTTGTTGGATGGTTGAATGAATCAAAGTACTATAATATGCTTTGTAAAAGAAATATTGGTAAGTTTTTAATATCACAGTTGTCAACTCTTTATATAAATGTAGCTTTTCCATGTAGGGGTAAGATTATAGTACTGTTTTTCCAATACTTTTCCTCTTGGAATATAGTGATATAATCAGTATTTACAGTGTAGAAACAAACAGTAAAGAAAATATTTTAAAACTGTATTTAAGGTAAACAGACTTCATGTATTTCTTATATACAGATTCAGGAACATAGTGATACTTTCAACCCTACCCTCCCTCCCACCCACACTCTCAACGTTTTTCCTCCTCCCTCTCCTATTCTCATTCTTATTTATTTATTTATTTTTTAAAGATTTATTTATTTATTTGAAAGTCAGAGTTACAGAGAGAGAATGAGAGGCAGAGAGAGAGGGAGGGAGGGAGAGAGAGAGAGAGAGAGAGAGAGAGAGCGCTTCAATCTGCTGGTTCACTCCCCAGTTGGCTGCAACAGCCGGAGCTGTGCTGATCTGAAGCCAGGAGCCAGGAGCCAGAATCCAGGAGATTCTTCCTGGTCTCTCATGTGGGTTCAGGGACCCAAGGACTTGAGCCATCTTCTGCTGCTTTCCCAGGCCAGAGCAGAGAGCTGGATTGAAAATGGAGCAGCCGGGACTCGAACCAGTGCCCATATGAGATGCCAGCACTGCAGGCAGCAGCTTTACCCACTATGCCAAAGTGCTGGCCCCTGTTACTTACTTTTAAAAGAGTTATTTGAGTGGCGGAGCCACAGAGAGAAAGGGAGAGACAGAGAGAGGTCTTCTATCTACTGGTTTACTCGCCAAATGTCCACAATGGCCAGAGCTGGGCCATTTTCAGAATTTTATCTGAAAAAGTGAGCCTGATGGATAACATTTCAGGTGTTACAAAATAAACATAAGATACCAGCTGAGAGCAACAATGAGACAGATGTATTTGGCTATGATGGAGGTTTTTATTTAATCATCATTTGTCTCCTATAAAATGAGAATCAAATACCAATAAACACAAATGGGGAAAAGCAGCCTATTTTCAGAGAAGTGCATATATTTAGTTATTTATTAAAAATTCAGGAGACCCAGATAGACAGACACAGAAATGTCCCAGTCATTGGTTCACTTCCCAAATGTGTACAGCAGCCATCAGTGTGTCAGGCTGAAGCCAGGAGTGGAAGACTAAATTCAGTTTTCCCAAGTGCATGGCAGGAACACAGCCACTTGCTCCATTACCTGCACTGGTATGACGCTGGAATTGGGAGTTGGAGTTAGGAATCGAACTCAGGCACTCCAGTATGGGAAGTGAATGTCTTAACAGCAAGGTCGAATGACAACCTATTACTCACTTTTGAATTCTCGGATAGGGAAAACAAATCATAGACTATTATAGATAAGTAAAGGCCCTTGGGTGTTGCTTGAAATGTTTTCAAAGCGTAAGCGGGAACTGACACTGAGAGAGGCAAGAAAGGCCCCTGGCCCATCAGTGGAGGAAGCCAGGTTAGCATGTAGTCTGTTCCTGGTTCTCTTTCTCCAGTCAGTGTGATACTCACCACAGTGCAGAATAAAATTACAAATCAAACAGATTTATAAGTGATAGATAAGAGCAGTAGCAAAGCAATTTAGATCTCATGGTAAACAAATCTAAGAAACAGAATAACAGTGGTTAGAAGGAAAGATGACAAATTTACAGATTGAGAAGAGCCAAAAATGTTTTATTAGAAAAAAAATGTTGGTTAATCATAATGCTTTGACCTCAAGAGGTATCATTTGTTATAATTTCAGAAGTCCCCCAAAGCTTTTTATTCTTATTTGTATAGGCCTGTTTGCTAGGAAGTTTAGTGGTGAATTTCATGTTGTTTTGGTCAGTTGTTTGTTGAAATTTTATGCTTCACAAGTCTCCAAGTGGCACCTTGGCCATCACAGTCCAACTTTTATATTTTGTACAAAATTTTTCCATAATATTTGACATAAATGTTTCTGTTGAATTCAGCCTTTGGAGATTTCTCCAATTCAAACAGAATTGAAATTGATAATTATGAGGGAAACATCAGTAATATCAACAGAAGAAATGTAAATTTATACATCTGTTTCCATTTTCAGTGTATCCAGTATTACTTTTATAAAGAAATATTTTAACATTTTCAAAACTGTGTTAACTAACACAATTACTAGAATTGATGAGTTATTATTTCAGAAGTTTCTTGAGGAATAGAATAAATGGCAAAATATGCACAGCAAGTGTTATTAAAATATGCATTTTAAAAATGCAAAATATTTAATTGAGTTTATCTTATTTCTTCTTTATCCTTATTAACTTTTTACAAAATTAAATAATAGCTGGTAAAAATTCTAATGAAGGCAAACTTTTTTATTTATGTGATCTCACACAGTTATTTATAGTAAGCTCTTTTATTATCTAATTTCTGATGGTAGCAAAGTAGATCACAAGCCAGAGGAAAATCTTAAAATTACTTAACCAAATGGACAGATGGGAAATTAAGATGAGGAAAGCAGAACAGACTTTGACTGGCATTGACTGCAACAATAACTGATCTGCAGCTGCAAAGAAGTAAATATTCTCCATTTCCACACAGGATAAAAAGATCTGCCTTGACTTTTTATAGAGTGTGCAACAGTATTGTTTGAGGAATGTGTGGATGACATGAGTTCTAAGAAGGTGACTCGTGCTGTAGCTAATGCTTTAAATGTCTTCAACAGATCTCTCAACAATGAGGCAGGTGATTGTTTCCTTTAATACTGACCTAGAGTGTTTACATGGAATTGTAACAGAAAAGTTGATACTCAGTGATCCTTTAGGACTGAGCGTTTCCTATTTTAAAATAAAGACTAGAGAACCAAATCCCTGTTTTCCATGTGTCAACTGTTTGATCTCAAGTTAATTAATCTCTCTATACATATATACTCACATATAAAACAGAGATAATGGTACCACCTACGTCTAAGTGTGGTTGGTTTAGTGTACATGAAGTGTTTAGAACAACGTCTGAGACAGCATAGGTACAATTAAAGGGCTTCCCACTACTTACTGCTCCTTCTTCTCTAACACCCTCTTACTACTGCAGTTGTTGTTTCTGGGATCCACAGGGTTGTGAAATATGAAACCTTTACGTCAAAGTTTTGTTACTGCACTTTGATATCATTCTAAACCTAGGTTATTTTTGATATCAAAGAAAATGAATCAGAAAACAATACAGGACGAGAGAGAGAGAGAGAGAGAGAGAGAGAGAGAGAGAAAGGAAGTGGAAAGAGAGGGATTAGGAGAATTGACAGGCTCTCTAATTTAGGATGCATATAATATATATGGGCCCACACTAAAATCTTTAAACAATGGACTACAAAGCTGTAGAAGATTCAAAGTTCTAAGATTCAACTGTCACTTGCCAAGGTGATAACCAAGGTTCTCTCTGATGACATGCATGAGTGTCAGTACAGAACACAAGCTATGCATGAGCAGTACCCATAGACACTATGATCAGTACCCATAGACACTATGTGGTTAGAACACAAACCAGAGTATATCTAACAGCATTCATTGTTAAGCATATTCCAAGCAAGTCTTGGTAAACGAGTGTTCTTTACTTGGAAGATACATCAAAATTTATAAAATCATGCAGTGTATGTTAGGAAAAATACATTATATTCTGTATATTTTTTTTAGTATACTATGTTAATGATTTAAATCTGGTGCCATAAATCTAATAGCTACTTGTAAAACAAATCAAAATGTTGGCTGAAAAAAATGAAGCACCATACAACTGTATAGTAATTATGCTTACTTTGAAATACAAATATATAATATTGCAAAATAAAGACTAACATTCCCACACCTTGGAAAGGGAGAAAGAAAGTTAGGGAATCAAATAGTTGATATGTAAGCATACTGATTCATCTGATGCACTACTGAAAAGAGTTACATAGATACTGAGAATAAAACATGGACATTAGCAGAAGCTGACATTTTGAGATAGATATACATTTTAAATATTGGCATTTCTTGAAAATTAGACTATTGATGGATAAATTAAATCTATTTCAACAAAATTTTGGAGGCTAATATGCTGAAAAGGTAAGAAAATAAGCATTGTGTTAAATTCAGAAGTTGTATTCTCTTAACTTTTTTAATTTTTATTTTTATTTTACAGCTGAGAGTAGGAAGGAAGATTGTAGTTCACTCTTAATTATAGAGTTGCAAAAGCAACGCTGTAATTAGAGCTGTGAAAATTGTCTGGCGACAAATTTTCTTTGTAGTTTGAAGGAGTGAAAAGTCCTATTGATAGTATTTGATATGAGTTTCTTGAAAGTACACCAAAGGGATACACTAACTTCTAAACATTTCTCTGACACTCTGAAGGTGACAACTGCTAATTGTTATTATTTTAGTATGTGGTAGCTGATGTTAACATTGAGCTTGCACTTATAAAATTTTTCCTTTTCTTTCATATCTGGAATCTGAACACCTGAAAGATTAGAGATGTGGAAAGCATAGCCATACGAACTGAACGCTGGATCGAAGTTTTACCCCCTAATTTTTTAAAAACAAATATTTCTATGTTTATTTATTTGAAAGGCAGAGTGGCAGAGATTGAGAGGGAGAGGCAGAAAGATCTCCTGTGCATCGGTTCAGTTCCCCAAATCCCACAAGAGCAGGGAGGAAGCTAGGTTGAATCTAGTATGCTCGAATTCTGTCAGGGTCCCTGATGTGGGTGGCAGGATGGTTCTTGGCCCATCCTAGGTACTTTCACAGGAAGTTGGATTACAAGGGGAGAGTAGTGAGGATCCAAACTGAGCGCAAAATATGAGATGCTTAATCCACTGTGCCACAAACCCAGCCCATACCCACTAATATTACTAACACATCAAATGTGTTGCCTGCTTACAAATAGTAGACATTAAATGGTTTATAACTCGTCCTAAGATCCAGTCCCTGTAATTTCAATAAAAATTCTGTTTCAGGGGCCAGTGCTGTGACATCCCAAATGGGTGGAAGTGCATGTCCTTACTGCTTTTCTTCCAATTCAGATCTCTGCTGATGGCCTGGGAAAGCAGTAGAAAATGGCCCAAATGCTTGAACTGCTGCGCTCACATGGAAGACCTGGAAGATGCTAGTGGCTTCTGGCTTCGGATGGCCCAGCTCTAGCTGTTGGGGCCATTTGGGGAGTGAATCAGTGGATGGAAGACCTTTCTCTCTGTTCTCTCTCTCCCTCTCTGTAACTCTGCCTCTCAAATAAATAATTTTTTTAAACTTTACAGACAGATACTTGGTGGTCTAAAACTCCTTTGGAAATTTTATATTAGCTTATTCCATTGTTAGTTTTGTGTGTGTGTGTGTGTAGTTGATTCTTTTCTTTTTTATTTAAGATTTATTTATTTATTTGAAAGTCAGAGTTACAGAGAAAGAGAGGGAGAAACAGAGATAAAAGTCTTCCATATGCTGTTTCACTCCCCAAATGGCTGCAACAGCAAGAGCTAGGCAGGTTAGAAGCCAGGAGGCAGGCCCTTCTTCTGTGTCTCCCATATGGGTTCAGGGGCCCAAGCACTTGGGACATTCTCTGCTGCTTTCCCAGAAGAGAGCTGGATTGGAAGTGAAGCAGCCAGGACTCAAACCAGCACCCATGTGGGATGCCAGTTTCACAGGCCATGGCTTTACCTACTAAGCCACAATGCCAGCCCCAATAGCTGATTCTTTAATCTATTATAAAAATCTCTGAGTCAACTAATATAAATGCTAGAAATGATGAACTATATTTAATTTTTATCTTAAATTAAATTTCTTGGTTAGTTCTATGATTTTATGAATTAAAACATAAATATGTAGAAAGACATTCTTTCAGTATTATAAAAAGTAGCACTACTTATAGAAAAAATATTGAAAAGTCAAGAATTGATTGAATGTATAGGTAGTATGGGAGAAAATTTGTTTTCTTTGATTTTCTTGTTATTTTACCATATAAGCTAAATAAACATTCTGAAGCACAATTTGGAAAAAAAAATGTATGATTAATTCACAAAACTCATTGCATTTATGGGTTTCCAGGGACTATTTTACTCAATTCCAGTTCAAGTTGGGAATACATTATAGACACAACCTTCTGCAGTCCTTGGGAGTAATCCACTTCGGTGCAGGAAATGTGAGGGCTACTGCTGCTAACTGCTCTGGCCACACACTTCGACTCCAGTTTAATTTTCCTATCCAGTGATGCTTAAGAACAACAGCAACAAAAAAAACCAAGAAAGAGGTGGTGTCGTTCTATAGTAGTCGAACAAAAGGCTACTTTTGAATAATTTTTGGAAGATGCTTCGAATTTGCTTCATATTAAATAAAAATTAACTCATAGTTTATTTGAAAAATACAAGCATACAAAATATGTAAACTTTTAAATAAAACATCATTATCCTTAAATGAAGAGGATTCAAAATGTTCATGTAGAAAATACATTATCTTTAATTCCATTTTCTGTGAATTTTTAAGGTCCCTCATGTCACAAATACTAAGCTAAAAAAAAGTTTTAAAGTTTTCCTTTCAAGTTATACCGTAAGAAATAATTACACTAAGAGAAATTTTAAAAAAGAGGTATTTAAGCTATTCTATTAGACGATATATCTGAAGATACATTTTGTAATGTTTACTTCATATATATAAGTATGGGAATGGGAGTTATACAGACATTTTAACCTTTTATGGATGTATCGGTTCAGCACTGTGGTGTAGTGGGTAAAGCTGCTACCTGCAGTCCCGGTACTGGTTTGAGTCCTGGCTGCTCCACTTCTGATCCAGCTCCCTGCTAATGAGCCTGGGAAAGCAGCAGAGGATGGTCCAAGTGCTTGGGCTCCTGCACCCACATGGGAGAGCTGGAAAACGCTCTTGCCCAGCCCTGACCTTTGTGGCCATTTGGGGAGTGAACCCACAGTTGGAAGATCTCTCTCTCTCTCTCTCTGCTTCTGTAACTCTTTCAGATAAAAATAAATAAATCTTTAAAAAAATTATCAAACAGGGCTGATGCTGTGGTGCAGCTGCTTAACCTCCTGGCCTGAAGCACCAGCATTCTATATGGGCGCTGGTTTGAGACCCAGCTACTTCACTTCTGAACTAGCTCTTTGCTATGGCATGGGAAAGCAGTAGAAGATGGCCCAAGTCGTTGGGCCCCTACACCCACATGGGAGACCCAGAAGAAGCTGCTGGCTCCTGGCTTCGGATCGGCACAGCTCCTGCCATTGTGGCCAATTGGGGAATGAACCATCAGATGGGAGACCTCTCTCTCTCTCTCTCTCTCTCTCTCTCTCTCTGGGTAACTCTGACTTCCAAATAAATAAATAATTTTTTTTAAAAAAATTATCAAGCTTACAATTAAAATTTTTACATTTTTTTGCATATACTTTTTTGTCATACTTGAAGTTTATTTTAAAAATAATATTAATAATGCTCTTGTTTTCTGCTTCCAAAATTTCTATAAAACTGTAACCACTTAAAGTGATTATCCAGAGATAGTTCATGTGCCTATTTTATTGCTTTGCAACCTGCATACATTGTTTCTCGATATTTCTGGTGGCAGCTATCTTGAAGCCATCTGAAACTAACAGACTGACAAGAAAAGCTATGCTCTTAATTTTTAATTCTCTCCCCTCCCCACTCATAAAGCTGAGGGCCATTCTTTATCAGTCCCATCATGGGCTTTTGTTGCTCAAAGCCCTTCTTTTTTGAGTCATCATTGACCATTTCTTCAGAATCAGTTGTTCTTCCTTGCTCAAAGCCTTTTTCAGTCTCATTTGATGCTGTTTGAGTTGCAGGAACAATTGGCTTTCCAACTTTGGAAAGAGTTATATTCTGTGTTCTCTTTATTGTCTGTGCTCAATTCGTGGAAGCTACTTTATTCCCTGAATTTGCTCTCTGAAATGCCTTTCTAAAAGCAGCAAGGATAAGCCAAATGTGGTCGACATGTTGACTATTTTCCAGTGGCTTTCCCTGGAGCTAGACACTCAATAGGGACTTTGTAAATCTGCCAATTTATCACAAGCTGCTGTTTTCCCAAATGTTTGCTATGATGTAGAAGGGACATTTAGCAATTCTGTTGGCTAAATGTCTATCTTTGTGGCCCTGTAACTGATAGCTCAGGTAGTCCTAAATTTTATTTACAAATTTTTCCCTAGTTAAGTTTAAACATTCCATGACAGACAGCAAGCATTGTCATTTCTACCCTTTTCAGTATTTACCTATAAAAGTTAAAAAAGAGTACAAAGTCATTTATTTCTTGTTATGTAAGTGTTTGAAGAACTATATGCAGTGCCTTTATAGTGACTTTTTTCACGTCAGGTCTTTTTTTTTAACTTTTATTTAATAAATATAAATTTCCAAAGTACAACTTTTGGATTATTGCAGCTTTTCCCCCATAACCTTCCTTCCACCTGCAACCATCCCATCTCCCACTCCCTCTCACATCCAATTCTTCATCAAGATTCATTTTCGATTATCTTTATATACAGAAGATCAACTTAGTATATACTAAGTAAAGATTTCAACAGTTTGCACCCACACAGATACACAAAGTATAAAATACTGTTTGAGTACAAATTTTACCATTGATTCACATAGTACAACATATTAAGGACAGTGGTCCTGCATGGGGAGCAGGTGCACAGTATTCCCGTTGTTGATTTAGCAATTGCACTCTTATTTATGTTGTCAGTAATCACCTGAGGCTCTTGTCATGAGCTGCCAAGGCTATGGAAGCCTCTTGAGTTCACAAACTCCGATCTTATTTAGACAAGGTCATAATCAAAGTGGAATTTCTCTCCTCCCTTCAGAGAAAGGTACCTCCTTCTTTGATGGCCCCGTTCTTTCCACTGGGATCTCACTGGGATCTTTCATTTAGGTAATTTTTTTTTTTGCCACAGTGTCTTCGCTTTCCATGTCAGGTCAGGTCTTGATGGTAAATATTCCAACTGGTGCAGTTTAGGAATGGTAACAGGTATAACAAGAACTTGATTTAGTTAATTTACATTGTAGTCAAAGGTTTAATGGCTCTCCTAAATAAAGCATCTAACAAATAAGAAGTAAAAAGGCCATAGTCCAGCAGGAAATTAGGCAAGGGCTACAAACAACAATCAAATGGAAAGATGTTCAACTGTACTCAGATGAAGCAAATTTTCAAGTATTCACAAAATCAATACTATAGTATATACAACTCCTAACAATTTGTTTGACAAATATTTAAGACAAAGTTTGACAAAACACTGTTTTGACTTTAGAATTTGTTGGAGTTTTTTCTTAAATCCTTTAGTTGTGGGGCTGGCATTGAGGCGTAGTGGGCTAAGCTGCCGCCTGTGAAATCAGCATTCCACATGGTCACTGGTCCGAGTCCCAGCTGCTCCACTTCCTATCCAGCTCCTTGCTAATGCACCTGGGAAAGCAGCAGTGGATGGCCCAGATCTTTGGGTCCCTACACCTATGTGGGAGACCCTGATGAAGCTCCTGGTTCCAGGCTTCAGCGGGGCCCAGCCCTGGCCATTACAGCTCTTTGGCAGTGAACCAGCAGATGATAGATATCTCTTTCTGTCTCTCCCTCTCTCTGTAACTCTGCCTTTCAAATAAACAAATAAATCTTAAAAAAAAAAAAAACCCTTCAGTTATACAAATCTCTATTTTGTTTTAGATGTTCAATAAAATTAAACTAGGCACATACTAGTTCATGTAAAATGAGTTATTCATCAGAATTACTCACCTATAAAATAAGATATATTCATGCTAAGTCAGTAAAAAAATCTATGTGACATGTTAAGAGAAACTAAAGTCAATGAAAATGACTTTGTGAAACTCATCCCACAGAGAATCATGAGAGGCCTTAAAAATAAATATCAGGATAAGCTGACAGAACTAAAAGATCTCATAGAGATTATTTATTTATTTTTGTTATTACAAATCAACCACCTACCATTACTGGTTGAATTAAGATTGCCAATAAAATTAGAGAAATTATATTATTGAGAAACCAATATGGTTACTATGTGGTGCTACTTCAGAAATGTTCAAAATAAATTTCAAGAGCTCATTTTCCATGAAAATACAAAGAAAGTACACTAAAATGTTAAAGAAGCTTTAAGCAAGCTGTGTAATGTTTAATGCAGAGTTACTGGAATGCAACAATTGTGGGGACTCCATAACATTACAGTCATGCCTAGGTTTAGATCAGAAGCTAAACTAGTATTAGAAGAGGGGAGATTTAAGGAAAATGAAGCAGAAAGAAAGAGAAAAAAAAGAGAGAGAGAAGATTATTTTTAAAAAATGGATTGTTATTCACCAAGAATTTCAAAACTTTCTTTCTTTTCTTTTTTTGACAATATTTTGGATTGAAGATAATTTTCCATAGTGCTCGCTTCTACTTGCTGGTGCTGGGCTGTCTTCAGGAAGCACCTTACCCTTTGATACACATCACTCCTTTTCACTTATGTGTCCATTTCCAAATCTCTGCTCTCAAGATAGCATCTTATCAAAGTCAAGTATATCTTGCATAAGTCAGGGAAAATGTGAACTCTTCAGGAATATCTTTATTCCATCTTCTGTCACTAATTTTTTTAATAACATCTTCTGCTTAAATCACCTTAAATGCCACCATTTGGAAATGAGATTTAAAGAATAAAAGGCCTTCACCTGGAGATAGGAAATTATACAAATAAAGCCACTCTGGTTAAAAAATATATGATAACTTAGAGACAAGGTATCACATGGCAGTCATATTTATGTTAGCTAGCTATGGTCTTCTGAAGATAGTTCATGGAAAATTATAAAGCAAAGAGAAGACGTTATGAAATATAACGTCACATGTAAATTTATAAATAAACACACAAACTAAACAAATGGGAAAGGTATTTGTTAAAAACCAAAGCAAAATTCAAAAGGGCAAAATTAAACAGGTATAAAATAGACAAAA
Organism: Lepus europaeus; assembly: GCF_033115175.1. Lineage (NCBI taxonomy): Eukaryota > Metazoa > Chordata > Mammalia > Lagomorpha > Leporidae > Lepus > Lepus europaeus. Next base: position 97,025,135 of record NC_084827.1, read on the forward strand.
GAAATTATACTATATATAAAAGGATATTTTAAATGCATTTTTAATGTTTAACTTCCTTAAAAATATGCAGCCTAGAGTTTAAGAAAGTTATCATTTTACAAATATAAGGCTAATAGAAAAAGATTATCCAGTTGAAAATAATAGTATTTATTTTGGTAAGAATCTTACATACAAATAGGCTTAAGTAAGAAAATGCCGACCATCTGTCCTCTCCCCTGTAATACTCAGAGAGGATCTGTCAGAACTCACAGCTAATGAGCTGTCACACTACATGACTCAGAAAGGCACTCTTGAACTGCACCTTTACTGTCCTCTGAGCATAAATCATTGGCCATTAAACTCCCTAGCTTCAATTTTTCGCATGAAAATGATAATGACTATATTACTGGATGTTTCAGAGAACCCACTGAACAGTAACCCCAGCTCACAGTAGCTGTAATCAAAGGCAAGGCAGGAACAAGTGAATTCTTAAGATGAACAGAAAACAACTTTATTCTCTGTACATAGGAAGCCAATCTATCCTGAACACTGGTGAAAATCCAGGGCAGGCTTATGCCTTTCCTGGTCATTCTCATATAACGAAAACAATCCCTTCCAGAAATTTCAAGGTGTAAGGTGTTCTCGTTCTATAATTAAAATTATATGTTCCACACAGTAGTCAAACTATAGATTTTTATTTACATTAGAATCACCTTCCTCTGTTAGACATGCTTAAGCAGGGACTTTACGTGGAAACAGAGGTAGGAGGTGGAGACAAGGACACAGTTGGTTTCTTCTCTCTTTAACCTCTCAGAGCCTCTATCACCTTCCATGGCCAAAGTGGAAAAAAGGAGCAAGAATGTAAGAGTAATTTGCTGAGATACACCTAGGCCTGGCAGGCATTTACAGAACATATACCATACTTTATGTCTCTGTATCTGTGCCTCCTTCTAACTCTCTCTCCCTCCCTTCTTCCAGGTATTCAGATGCATAGCTGATTTGGAACACCAATACCCCACTTCCTGCTGCTGGGAGAGCAGTCACTTCCTGTTCATACTCCTCTGCTCAGCTATCAGAGGCCACTTCCTCAAGCCTGTTGCCCATGAGGGGTTTTGCTCATATTTGACATGGACATGTCTACAGGGACGTCCTCTGGCCCAGCTCCTGAGAATGCTTACAAACCCCTTTAAATGAACTCCTTGGAGTTGCCAGTGTTGGGCCTGAGTTTAGGGGGAAACTCTGACAATTCTTCCCAATAAAATCACTCTAATTTCCAAAAGTCCATAATATTCTACATTTTTCTTGATCATTCTAAATTCTTTTATGCATACATTCTTTATAGACTGGAGTTGGGTAGTTAGCTATAGGTAATGTAATTATTGGTATATATTTGAATTGATGACATATTCTGACTTCGGAACAGGGAATACGTGTTAGTTATTTATTACATTCTAATGGATCATTGCCTAACCTTAGTGGTAGCAACAGTTCACTATGATCCCTTGGGATTCTATGGTTTATTTGGCTCACCTGGAGCCTTTTTTTCTTTTCTTAATTCAGTGAGGAGTTCTTCCACAGGTTTTTATCAAGTAGCTATCTGGAGGCTCAGCTGAACAGAAAGCAGAAGCTGTCAGGCTAGAGACCAGGACAGGAACTATCACAGAAATAGTTAGGAGTGAATTTTTATGGAGTAAAGCAGTAGTGGGATTTGGTCAAGAAGGTAGAGTGATGAATGCCAATTTTTATGAGGGTGTGTCCAGAAGACTTGCTGAAGAACAAATGATGTGCGACATATTGTTCCAATCCAGGAAAGTGCAACCTGCCATAGACTCAACTTACTTGGGATGTTATGAGAAACAGAGGAACATTTTCATTTTAAGTTCTTGTTCTATAGGTATTCAGAGAAGGATAGTAACTTGTTCTTTTCCACTAATGATACTTTTTTCCTTTTGCAATGGTAAAATGATTTGGCACTTAATTACCAACTTTATAAATGTATCAAAGGGGGACATCAAACAGTGTTTGAAAAAAAGTCTCACTTGAAATCTTATCAAGGCAGAAATCTCTTGAAGTGGAAGAAAATAGAATTTCATTGTCCTTTCTTCTGAGAGTTTAGTTTTTGAATATGAACATACATTCTTTGTTGTACTATTCTATGCATTTTCTAAACTGTACATAGATTTTTGTAGGCATAACTACCACAATCAGAATACAAATTGATTACATGCACCCCGAAAAGCATTCCCATTATACTCTTTTTTTTTTTTTTTGACAGGCAGAGTTTAGATAGTGAGAGAGAGAGAGAGAGAGAGACACAGAGAAAGGTCTTCCTTTTTCTGTTGGTTAACCCCCCAAGTGGCCATTATGGCCGGCACGTTGCAGCCAGCGCGCTGCGCCAATCCAAAGCCAGGAGCCAGGTGCTTCCTCCTGGTCTCCCATGCAGGTGCAGGGCCCAAGGACTTGGTCCATCCTCCACTACCCTCTCGGGCCACAGCAGAGAGCTGGACTGGAAGAGGAGCAACCGGGACAGAAACCAGCACCCTAACAGGGACTAGAACCCGGGGTGCCAGCACCACAGGCAAAGGATTAGCCTAGTGAGCTGCAGTGCCGGCCTCCATTATACTCTTTTGAAGTCACACCTTTCTTCAACCCCTAAAATCTATTATTCAGAATCTCTTCTCCATCATTATAGTCTTGTCTTTTTCAGAAAATTAAATAACAGGAATCATACACTATGCAACCTTTTAGAGACTGACTTTTTCTTCAATCAGAATAATGCCATTTAATTACTGCTTTTTAAAGATTTGTGTATTTGAAAGGCAGAGAGAGAGAGAGAGAGAGAGAGATCTTCTATCCACTGGTTCACTGTCAAATGGTCACAACAGCCAGGTATGAGATAGTCCAAAGCTAGAAGGCACTGACTCCGTTTTGGTCTCCCACATGGGATGCACAGGCCCAAGCACTTGAGCCTTCTCAGACACACTAGTAGGAAGCTGTATTAGAAATGGAGTTGTGGGGCCAGCTCTGTGGTGCAGTAGGTTAATCCTCCGCCTACAGCGCCAGCATCCCATATGGGTGCTGGTTCTAGTCCAGGCTGCCCTTCTTCCGATCCAGCTCTCTGCTGTGGCCTGGGAAAGCAGTGGAAGATGGCCCAAGTCCTTAGGCCCCTGCACCCACATGGGAGACTGGAAAGAAGCACCTGGCTCCTGGCTTCGGATCGGCGGAGATCCAGCCATTGCAGCCATTTGGGGAGTGAAATAATGGAGGGAGGACCTTTCTCTCTGTCTCTCCCTGTCACTGTCTGTAACTCTACCTATCAAATAAATAAATAAAATCTTTAAGAAAAAAAAAAAGAAGTGGAGTTGTAAGGTCTTGAACTGGAGCTCTGATGTGGGATGTTGGCATTGGAATTGGTGACTTAATTCTGCCTCAATGATGGCCCCGTTCATTAATTTTTATTGCAAAATACAGTATCCAAAATTTGCTTATCCACTCCTTTGTTGTAGGGCAGATGTATTGTATATAGTTTTCAACTATTGTGACTAGCTGTGCTGTGAATACTAGTATGCGGGGTTTTGTGAGGGCATAATTTCTTATTTCTTTCGAGTAACTTCTTGATCATGAGGTTCTTGAGTTGTATGATAAATAAATGCTAAAATTTATAAGATACCATAAACTTCTTTTCCAAGGTGGGTGTATCATTTTCCATTCAAATGAGTAATATAAGAAAGTTCTCATTGCTTTGAAGCTTCACTAGCACTTTACATTTTCAGTAATTTTATTTTATTTTAATGATTCTACTAGGTAAATATAAGTTTCTCATCATGGTTTGCATCTGTATTTCTTTAATGTTGAATCATAAATATATTTTATGTCATATTTTATGTCCATTTGTGCTCTTTGATATGGTATCTATTCAAGAATCTTATTCCTTTCTAAAAATTGAGCTGATTGTTTTCTTATTGTTGAGATTTGAGAATGTTAAAATAAAAACACATACATACATCTTTACGATTTGAAAATTTTTCTCTGGGGGCAGGTGTTGTGGTGTAGTGGATTGAGCTGCAGCCTGAGACACTAGCATCTCATATGGATGCCAATTTGAGCCCTGGATACTCCACTTCCAATCTATCTCCCTACTAATGTACCTGGGTAAGCAGCAAAAGCTGTTCCAAGTCCCTGGGCCCCTGCACCCATGTGGGAGACCTCGATAAATCTCCTGGCTCCTGGCTTTGGCCTGGCCCCAACATAGCCATCACAGTCATTTGTGGGGGAACCAGCAGAGGAAAGATCACTCTCTCTTTCTCTCTCTCTCTCTTTCTCTAACTCTGCCTTTCAAATAAAATAAATCTTAAAAAACAGAAAAATTATCATCCAATTCTGGCTTGTCCTGTTTTTGTTTTTCCTTTAATGGCATCTTTAGCACAGTACTATTCAATAAAATCTATTTAATTAAAATTTCCTTTTCAGAATTGTGCTTTTGATGTCTTGCCTAAGAACTCCTTGCCTAACTTCTGGAGGTAAAGATTTTGTTCATTATGCATTTGAGTGTAGGCTGAGCTATTTTTTAAAAATGTATCCATTGTTTCAGCACAGTTTGTTGAAATGACTATCTTTTCTAACTTTATTTGGCATTTTACTTTTAAAAATTACATCAGTGCAACTGGTGTTTGGTGCAGCAGTTAAGACTCTGCCTGGTAGATCCACGGGCCCTATAAGAATGCTGGGGTTCAAGTCCTGACTCTGCTCCTGATACTACCTTCTTGCTAATCCACATCCTGGAAGATAGCAGATGAGGGTACAAATACTTGGATCCCTGCCACCCACGTGGGAGACTTGGGCTGAATTTTCAGTTTCCAGGCTTTTGGGTAGCAACCCTTTGGATGGAACATGTCTGTTCGCCTCTCTGCCTCTCAAACACAATTAATAAATAAAAAATTTAAAAATTTTGCATGTCTATTAATAAACTCTGTTTTGTTCCAATGATCCATATGTCTATCTCTTTACTAATATCACATTTTCATATTAACTGTAGTTTTAAGGTGATTTCTAAACTCAGATAACATGATGCTTCTAAGTTGCTCCTCCTTTATTAAAATTATTCTGATTACTTTGTGTGTTTTCTTGTTCTTAGATCTTTCCATATCAACTTTCAAATGAGCTTGCCTACATCTACCCTAATCTTGTCATGGGGAGGTTGATTATGATTCTGATAAGCCCCATAGATAAATTTCCACGGATAGCTTTGGTCATATACAGCCATCTGATTCATTTCCAATTTTACATTGTAAGCAATAGAAATACAATTGATTTGCATGTTAACTTTGAATGCTACAATCTTGGTAAAAGCATTTTTAAGTTCTAAGGTCTACTTTCTTCTGTAGATTTCTTAGTACTTTCTACACAATCATGTACCCTGTGATAAGAGATAGTTTCATTTCTACCTTTGTAATTTGTATGCTTTATGGTTTTTAGTTTTTCAGTTTTTTTTTGTGTGTGCTTTGTTTTATTTCACAAATGAGGACCAAGTTAAGTAGATGCAGGGAGACTGTATACCCTTTATTATCCTCTATTGTAGGGAAATAGCATTGGAATTTTCACTCACTATTGATCATGATGTTAGCTGATATCTTTTTGTAGATGCCCTATAACATGTGAGGGTACATATCCTCTTATTTGTTTGCTGACTTTTAATCCATTAATAATATTTAATTTTTCAAGTACTTTTATATCAGTTAAAATCTTGTAATTTAAAAAAAATTATCTAGTGACAAATAATTTTAAGTGAATTATCTTAAAATGTATTTATTATTTGCACATACATAATATATATATATATATATATATATAGAGAGAGAGAGAGAGAGAGAGAGAGAAAGAGAGAGAGAGAGACAGAGAGAGAGATGTTTCATATTCTGTTTCACTCCCTAACGGCTGTAACAGCCAAGGCTGGGCCAGGCCAAAGCATGACACTAGAACTCAATCCAGGTGTCCTATGTAGATAGCATGAACCAAAGTACTGGGATTATCTTCTGCTGCTTTTTAGAGTGTACATCAACGGGGCATCTTGAATCAGAAGTGAAGCCTGAACTTGATCCCAGGTGCTCCAGTATGGGATGTGGACTTCCCAAGTAAGGTCTTAATCGCTGTGCCAAATGCACACACCTGGTGTTACTTTGTTATGTATTGTGGGAGTATATTTGCTGTTATTTTAGTTAATAAAATTTACATTTCTATTCATAAGGGGTATTGGTCTATATTGTTCTATACTTATAATATTTCTGATTTTATGTTAGTGTCACTTTAGCATAATGAATTGGGCTGGGGAATTTTCTCTCATTTTTTCCTTTCTGGAATTGATTCTATAGAATTGTTAACTGAGAATTTGTCAAAGAAACAATCTCAATTTATGGTTTTTATTAGAATTATTTCAGGTAAGAATTTAATTTCTTTAGTAGATATATCACAACATTTTGGTAATTATGGCTCATTTTATTTGAGTTGGTAAAATTATGTTTCTATGCTTCTATTTTTCCATGAATAAAAATGTAGTCAATAATGATGTCTTCAACTTTTTAAAAATTAAATATATTGCCGGCGTCGCGGCTCACTAGGCTAATCCTCCGCCTTGCGGCGCCGGCACACCGGGTTCTAGTCCCGGTCGGGGCACCGATGCTTTCCCGGTTGCCCCTCTTCCAGGCCAGCTCTCTGCTGTGGCCAGGGAGCGCAGTGGAGGATGGCCCAAGTCCTTGGGTCCTGCACCCCATGGGAGACCAGGAGAAGCACCTGGCTCCTGCCATCGGATCAGTGCGGTGCGCCGGCCGCAGCGTGCCTACCGCGGCGGCCATTGGGGGTGAACTAACGGCAAAAGGAAGACCTTTCTCTCTGTCTCTCTGTCAAAAATTAAAAATATATATATATATATATTAAAATTTTATCTGACAGACAGACAGGAAAGGGTGTCAAAATCCCTTAATTTAAATTGTGTCTCTCACATGCATGGGAGATTCCACCTACCTGCTGCCTCCCAGGGTGTGTATTAGCAGGGAGCTGAAATCAAAAGTGTAGCTGGACTCAAACCCAGGCATGCCAATATGGGATACAGACATTCCAAGCCACATGTTAACCCCTACACCAACTACCCACTTTGACCCTCTCTTTAAAAGTTTTTTTATTTGAAAAACAGAATTATAGAGAGAGAGAAAGAGAGGGAGCGAGGGAGAGAGGGAGGGAGAGAGGGAGAAAGGAGGCAGGGAGAGAGAGAGAGAGATTTCATCCATTGTTTCACTCCCCAAATAGATGCAATGGTCAGGCCTGGCCAGGCCAAAGCCAGGAGCCTGGAACTCCATCCAGGTCTCTCATATGGATGGGAGGGGTGTAAGCACCTGGGCTGCCTTCTGCTTTCCCACACACATTAGCAGGAAACTGGACCAGAAGTGGAGCTATTGAGACTTGTTTGACTGGGTGCCAAACAGAATGCCCATGTCATAGGTGGCGACTTAACCCATTGCACCACAGTGCCAGCCTCTGACTCTTTCTTTCATTCATGATGGTATAGCTTCCTTCTCCCTCTCTTTCTCTGAAATTTTTTTGAATTTTTGAATCTTTTGAAATATACACATAATTTATACTTCAATCATCAAGATTTTAATAAAGCCTCAAATAGAGAAAGATAGTGTCTCACATTTACTTAGAAATTTGTTATCTAGGATGTTCTTCCTTTCTTCCTGATTTTCCAAATTCCTTTTGCACATCATACCCTTTCTTAACAAGTAACATTAGCAGTTCTTTCAGAGCACAACCATACTTCATATAGTGACTAAATGGCAACATAAGTAGTAATCTTTTCTCTGAAAATCAGCCATTGTTTTCAAATATTTTAAATTTCCATAAGCAATTATTCAAAAAGATCAACATGAGATCCAGAACTTTTCATTATTCTGACATGAAAAGCAGTAAAACTATTTGAATTCTTTACTATAATCCTTATTTCCTTACTGAAGATTAAATTTTAATCACACTTCCAAGACTATTTCAAGTTGATAAAATGTTAAACACATTTAGGAGCATGTGGATTTTGAAACAAATATGACCATTTCAAAATAAATGTTTGTGTCTGTTTCTATGATTTTAAAAATAAAAGGTACATTTACCAGCCCAATGAAAATACTAGCAAGCTGTTTTGCGAATATCAAAAATTTAATACTAAAGTTTATATGGAGACTTAAATGATCCATAGGAGCAAAGCAAAGTTGAATGACTGACAGCATGAAAATTTAAGACTTACTATCAAATACAGCAAGGGAAAATGATATTGATGAAAAAACAAGTAGATAAAGGAATACAAAGAATAGAGAACCCAGAATTAGATCCACAAAAATAGTGTCAGCTGATCTTAGATAAAGAGATAAAGACAACACAATCAAGAAAATAGTCTTTTCAACAAGTACTACTGCAACAACTGGGCATTCACTAGAAAAACACCTAATATGGACACAGACACTGCACACATCATAAAAACTCACTCAAATACATCATGAAAAAATTGCAAAATATGAAACTGTAAAACTCCCAGAATGTAACACAGGAGAAAATACACATGATCTTTAGATGGAAGATACTATTGACAACCGAACATCATGCAAATTAACTACTTCTGCTCTGACAAAGACATGATCAAAGAGAATGAGAAGACAAGCCACACTCTAGGAGAAAACACTGGCAAAGACACATTTGATAAAAAGAATGTTAGCTAAAATGGATAAAAGAACACCTAGAACGACTGGGGCTGGTGTTGTGGCCCAGCAAGTTTAGTGGCTATCTGCCATGCCAGCATTCCTATGAGTGCAGGTTCAAATACCACCTGCTCTACTTCTTATCCAGCTCCCTGCTAATGATCTCAGAAAAGTAGTGGAAGATATCCCAAGTGCTTGGGCCCTTGTAACCCGCATGTGAGACCTGGATGGAGTTCCTGGCTCCAAGCTTCAAGCTTTCATAGCACAGTCTATTGCAGTCATCTGAGGAGTTAACCAGCAGATGGTTGCTCTCTCTCTCTCTCTCTCTCTCTCTCTCTCTCTCTTTCTATGTTCCTCTGCCATTCAAATAAATAAAACAAAATATTTGTTTAAAAAAACTTTCAACAATAATAAAATAATAGATCTGCTTTAAAAATGGGTACAATGGCTGAAAAATGATTCCTAAAAGAAAATGATCAGGTGGAAAATAAACATGTGAAAAATGTTCCACATCTCATAGCATTTGATGATCAATGAAAAACTATTATACAACTGTTAGAATGTCCAAAATCCAGAATGCTGGCTAGACTAAATACTGATAAGGATGTGGAACAACTCGGGCCATCTTCACTGCCTTCCCAAATGCATTAGTAGACAGCTACATCAGAAGTAGAGCAGCTAGGACTTAGAATCAGAGCTTTGATATGGGAGTACCAGCATCCCAAGTGACAGCTTAACAACCTGCTACACTACAACACCAACTCACAATTAGACTTAAAAAAATAAACAGAACTCTTGAGATTTAAAAATATAAATGATATAAATATAAGAAAAAAGAGGAAACTGCACATAAGTAAAAGGATAATGTTGAGAAAAGATAATAACTAGAAGATATAATATATGACCCCAGACAATCATGATGGGGAGAAAACTGAGAAGGAGGTGATGTATGAAAATAAAATAACATGAGAAACACTTTCATGGACTGAAAACTCAAGTATCTATACTGGAAAGTCAGAACAATGCTAAGTTAAATTAATAAAAGCAGATCTATTTTTAACCACATTTAAGATTTTCAAAAGTCAAAGTTAAGGACCAGAGAGATATACACAGAGAGAAAACTAAAGGAGAGCAAGGTGGATGTGGAAATAAACCTGTCATGAGATTATTATAATAATAATGGAAGAAAGTTAAAAGCAAATATGAGTTTGGGTATTTGCTAAGCTTGAATAGCAATAAAAATAAAATGTTACCTTACTTACCAGGAGAACTCAGGTTAAAATCTTAATGAGAAAAAGTAACTCCTCCCATAAACTCACAAATTGATAAATATATAAGAATGCATTTGAAATTTGATATGCAAATATTTTGTGAAGTAATTTAAAACAGTGAAGGACATAAGGTATCTGGATAAAAATCATCAACATGGTAGGAGGATAAGTTCTTCAATGTCATCTAAAGATGGAACTCCAAGCTCAACTGAGAAGCACATCTTGAGGAACAAAAATGTGAGACTACTCACTGCAGTTATGAAAAACAACAGCAGACTTCTCCCAGCAGTGCTTCAGTATGCACAAAGAAAAGTGGATCAGAAGAGAAAATGAGAAGGAAAAAATGAAGTGCTTTCGTTATAAGACAGAGTGCCAGGCTGGTAGAGAAACATAACTTCTGATCAGATGTGTGTGTATGCACACTCCTCTATCTATTTATGATTTAGCCATATCTGTAGCTATCCCTCTGTCTCTATTTGTGCATGTTTCTCTGCCTATGTCTGCCCAATTTTATGTTTCGTCTTCCTCCTAGAAGTTAAAGCTTCTTCTTTTAAAGCAAGGTTCTTCAGTAAAGCAATAATTAGATAAATGACCTTTTACCCAGCATAAGAAATATCATGCAGAACTTTTTAAATTTTTAATTTGTTTTATTTTTAATTTCTTATTAAAAGAATTTGTTAATATTAGATTTCCAGGGTCACACCAAATGGGTGATAATTCTACTACACTATTCTCATGCTGATATGATATTAAGAAAAAGAGATTAGATTCAATGTAGATTCTAGGAACAATTCTCATATATATTACAATATAATTGGTATCAATATATAACCATATTCACATTTTTCAATGCATTTGTAAAATGTCATTTCATTTATATGAGAAAAACAAAAACACGTGCAAAAGAGGTATATACATGTATATACACATACAAACACACTAACAAGTAATTGCTGGTATTTTCCTGTATTTGGTTTAAAAAAATAGATAATCTGACTTATTGTCTATTTTTTAGAATCTTTATTGCAAGGAAGATTCTATGAACCCTGGGTTTGCTCATTTAAATTATGAAAGTAGATTTCTATGAAATTCTTATTAGAATCAATTTGGTGTCACACTAATCCTGACGATTAGTGTGAGTCTCTGGCCTCTCCAACCAGAATATCACTAAAATTGCAACCAGCATAGTAGAGGCAGGTTAAGTCTGAAATTTTATCATTTTCTTTCATCATGTCAAGCAGGTGGAATGAATAACAGTTCCCATCTGTGACATTCAATGGCTGCTGAAATTCTAAGGCTGATTTAGAGAGATGCTATTGGCCTACACGACATATGTTGTTGTGTGCTTCACAATAACACTGGCTTATCATTTTTCATCCCCATACAAGATTTAATCTCATAAACTCATACCACTGCTGTGCCATATGGACAATATAATTATGCACATTTCCATTTTTAATTCCAGTTTGCAATTGTGAATACTCAAAATTGTATACCCTTCTAATATTCATATATAGGCTAAAAGATATTCAAAACACTCTTGGAAGGTGCTCATTATGTTTTAATTTAATTTACATGAACTTTTTGAAGCCCTCAAGGCATTTTAACATGAATTTAGTAATAGTTGCACAGTTATAAATCATGATGTCTTACATGGGACTATTTGAATAAAGTTGGCATATTTTGCTTCAAAGAGGCTAACAGCACTTAGTTGATTGATTGATTTCTGGTTCCTGACATTTTGATCTATGAAGTTTGTGCAGGATGCTTATCTCCTGGGGACAAAGAATAGTTATCATCAATGCATCATTCTGGTGGGAAGTGAAAGTAGTACAGATGAAAAAATAAAAAAGATCAGTTAATTATGGGATCTTGGAGAGGATGAAACATTTGTCTTGGTAGGGAATTAATAAAGAGAAAACATTGAGGAGATGGATATAGATATGCTTAACCTTGTATGAATATTATACAATGTATATAGGCATCAAGACATCATACAGTACCTGATACCTGATAAATATGTACACTTCTTATGTATCAGTTTTTTAATTAAAAAAGGAAAGAATCATGTGTTTGTATTTCTGAATAAATACTTGATTCAAACAGAACCTTATTATGAGTTCCTTCTACACCCTCCTACTTCCTGACCGACACGTGTGTACACATATATAAATGAATGCACAGGAAAATTGAATTCACACAAGTTTTGATGTACTTAATAATGTCTAAAACATATGGATCTAGGTAGGTCATATTAGAGAGTATATCACAAGACCGATGTTTCCTGTTTTAGAATTTTTAAAATTAATTCTATCTTTGATCTTTACAGGTCATAAAGCCTGTGAAAATCCTTTGGAGCTCACAGAGCCTTGGGAAACTGGTTTCCTGTGCTTTTCCACTAGAGGTTTCTTTGATGGTTTTCATATTTGGGTTCACAAAATGTTCCCATCCTATCTTTTTCTTTAAATAAGCATCTTCCAGATATATCTTGGAGCCACACTGGTCCTATCTTCTCAGAGAGAATACCAAATGAATCAAAACTTGAAGTGAGAAAAGTTATCATTTAAGAAATCTTTTATTTTCTTTTAATAAAATATATATTTTTAAAGCTCTTTAATTTTCATCTCTTTTCTCTTACATTATCTTTAGCTTTCATATTTTTCTTTGATTTCATTTCCATAATGCTACTTTCTTGAATAGGATGTCAAAAGATTTTTTTTTTTTTTACATCAGAACATTTACTGGATCATATATTCATTATACTAAAGAGAAATTTAAATTTTAGCCATTACTACTCTTCTATGTGAAAGCAACTCAGCTTATGGTTTTTTTTCTTTTTAAAAAAGCTTTATTTATTTGAAAATCAGTTAGAGAGAGAGAGAGAGAGAGAGAGAGAGAGAGATCAATCTTCCACACACTGCTTCACTCCCAGCATGCCCAAAATGGCCAGAGATGGGCCAGCCTGAAATCAGAAGCCAGGAGCTTCTTCTGGGTCTCCCACATTGGACAGGGGCCCAAGAAATTTGGCAATTTTCTAGTACTTTCCCAAGCTATTAGCAGGGAGCTGGATCATAAGAGGAACAGCCAAGACTCCAACTGACTCCTAAATGGGAGGTTGGCCTCACAGGCAGTGACTTTATATGCAATGCCACACCGCTGGACCCTGTCTTTCTCAATGGATACAAGTTTATTAAATTTATTCAGTTTGTTTTCAAAGAACTAGTTGTAGGTTTTGTTGATTTTTCCCATTTTTATTTATTTTATATTTCAGTAATATGTACTATCATTTATCTCCTGTTTGCTGTTGCTTCTATTTTCTTTTCTAATCTGCTTATCTTGAAGGGAACTTAGTCTACTGACTTGAGGCTTTTGTTTTGCAAATATAAAACTGAATATTTTTCTGTTTAAACTTTGATTCAATTACATTATCTTTTTCATTAAGTTCAAAGTAAGTTTCAATGTTCCTAAAGACTTTATACATCTGAGATCCATTAATTAATTATAAATACATTTTTTAAATTTTAAATTTTTTGCAGATTTTTCTATTTTTTTTATATTGTTTTCTGGTTTTTTTCCACTATGAACAGATACTATATTATTGTATGATAGTCCTTCTTTTAGGTGCATTAATGTTTACTTTATGGTGAATACACTATCCCTTTGTGAATGTTCAACACTTGAAAATTATGCAAATTCTAATGTCTTAGGATACAGTAATCTCTAACTGTCAGTTATGTCAGGTTGTTGTGCATGTTTATGTGTGAGTATATATGTGTATTTTGTCTGCTTGCTCTATCCTTGATGAGAGAAGAGTGATAAGAATTCTATGTTTATTTATGGATTTTAAAAGTTTTTCTGTTAATTCTACCAACTGTTATTTCATAGGCACTTGCTATTTTCTGCAATTTATTTACATTCAAGGTTTTTTTGAATTCTTGGCCCACTGATCCTTCTATCACTACTTAGTACTGTTTTGTAGTCCTGGTAGTATTTGAGGGAGTCACATTTCTATATTGCTATAGCTGTTGCATATTTCTTTTGATTAGTGTTTGCATGCTGTATGCTTTTCCATACATGCCTTTGTCTTTAACGTAGTTATTTTTGGCCATCAAAGAAGGCAGTACCTCTTTCTCTGCAGGGAGGAGAGAACTTCCACTTTGATTATGACCTTTTCTAAATAAGATCGGCGTTGGTGCTCAGAATGTGTTTTCTCTGCTGCTCTGGACACGATTCTTTTGTAGGCTGATACTGTGTTTCTAGACCTTTAAGTGTGGCTGTTTTAGTAGTTTATTCCACTGCATACTCATAGCTGTGGGCTCAGCATATCTTTCCTGCCATTTTCTCACGTGCAATAGGTAACTTTCAGGGCCTTATGGGAGGAGGTGTTTGTCTTCCTACCCCTTTCCATTTGTATTTATTGTCACTAAAGGATAAAGAAAAGAAAGAATTGGGGTAGCTGGGTAGCAGTGCTGTACTTTCCATAGCAGCTTTTCTTCTTCCAAGATATAAACAACCATGATTCTTTATCAGAAGTATCATCAGTAATCTTTATGAGTTCTTGTGAGATTTGTGGAGCAGAATCTCTGAGTGACCTTTTGACTCCTTTGTCTATCTGTGGACTTTAGAGATTCTATATTCTTTTGTTGGCCTAAGTTCTACATTTATCTGCTCATCTGCTCATTAAAATTTTACCTAATTCCTGTTACTATTTTATGGCTGCTTTTTCTCAAGTATGCAACTGCTTACCTTTTAACTTTCCTTATATTTCAGATTCATTGTTTGTGCAATGACCTCCAATTTGCAATTTGTTTTGAAAATCTCTGAGACTGCAGATTGTTCAAGTTTGTTGGCCAATTTGTTTTAAGAAATTAAGCTTCCAGCTTTTTATACTCTATGGGGGAAAAAAAAGAACAGAAGTAGCAGCACTATTTACATGGAGAGAGTAAGTACCAGCTTATTGATAACAACCTAATATCCACAATATTTCATTACTATTTTAAGAATCATAATGACATAATACATAACCAGATGTGGCAACAGTCAATAACAATAGATTCAGAATGACAAGTGGAAAAAAGAAAAACAGAATATTGAAAAGCTTTATTAGTTGTATGACAAATTGTTTAAAGGAAATTTAGTATGTAGTGATTAAATCCATGGAAAATATAAACCCCTAAATATAAACTTTTAAAAAAATGTTATTTTTTGAAAAGCAGAGTGAGACACATGGAGAGAAATCTTCCATTTCTGATCACTACCTAAATGTTTATGACAGCCAGGGTTGAGCCAGGCTGAAACCGGGAGCCCAGAACTCATTCTGAGTCTCTCACATGGGTGGCAAGGACTGAAACACTTGAACCATCAAGAGGGTGAAGTAGCAGAAGGCTGGAACCAGAAGTGGAACTGATATTCAAATTCAGTCACTCTGATATGGTATGTGGGCTTTGCATGAAGTATCTTAACTGCTGAGCTAAATGTCCATCCCCAAATATAAACTTTTTAAAATAGCATTTACTGGGGACTCGTGCTGTGGGTAAAGCAACTGCCTGCAGTGCCGGCATCCCTTATGCGAAACCCGGCTGCTCCACTTCTGATCCAGCTCTCCGCTATGGCCTGGGAAAGCGTGAGAGACCCGGAAGAAGTTCTTGCCTCCCGACTTCAGATCGACGCCGCTCTGGCCCTTGGGGACAACTGGGGATTGAATCAGCAGATGGAAGACCTCTCTCTCTCTCTCTCTCTATCTCTATCTCTGCCTCTCTGTGACTCTGCCTTTCAAATAAATCTTTTTTTTTTAAGATTTATTTTTTTGAAAGAGTTACAGAGACAGGTAGAGACACAGAGAGAGGTGTCCCCAGATGGCTGCAACGAACGGATGGAGCTGAGCCGATCCGAAGCCAGGAGCCAGGAGCCGCTTCTGGGTCTTCCACGTGGGTGCAGGGGCCCAAGGACTTGGTCCATCCTCCACTGCCTTCCCAGGCCATAGCAGAGAGCTGGATCAGAAGAGGAGCAGCTGGGACTAGAACTGGCACCCACATGGGATGCCGGTGCTTCAGGCCAGGGCTTTAACCTGCTGTGCCACAGCACTGGCCCCTCAAATAAATCTTTAAAAAACAAAAATCAAACAAACGAACAAAAAAACAGAATTATTGAATTCAAAATATGATATCTTTAATAAGAGTAAAATGAAAGAAATTGTATGTTTTCTAGTTAGTGATCAAACATATTCTTCTGTTTTATGAATTTATAAGCCAATCAATTAAAACTTGGTATATTGTATTCCCCTGGCTTTGGACTATATTTAGTATGCATAGAAATAAAATGTATTTTACCTGCTTAAAGCACTAATTATTTCTTTGTGTAAATATTGATGAAAAGTCTGAATGAATTATCAAATCATTAAATGCAAGAATGTACTATTGTCAAAGTATTTTATAAATTTGGCAAAAGTGAAAGTCTGAGAGGACTACATCAATTATACAGGTTTATTTGGTTGGTTAAATTGGCTCTTGAAAGAAAGAAAGTCATTTGGAAGAATAGTTAAATAAATACTACATAGAACTTACTCTGTGCCAGGTCTTATGTCTTATTTTTATTACATATATTTTATTATATATATTTATATATACATATACATATACACAATTATTTTTATTTTGTAATATATGGTTTCTAATATATATATGTATACACACACACACACACATATATATGTATATAATTTGTTTCAATTTTCACACCAAATATAAGAGAAGGAGATGGTAGTACTTCTACTTTATAGATGTAGAAGCAGGCCCTCAAAGTGGGTAACTGCCAAAATATATTAAGTGGAAGCTCTAGGATTTGAATCCAGGCTGTCTGGCTCCAGGGCGAAGCCAAGCCCTTAAGCACTTCATCGTCTCAGTCTCAGCATGCTGAACGCCAGCCAAGAGCAATGAGATAGTGAAATCAAAAGTACAGGAATGGGCATCCACCTGCTTTACTGCGAGGTCAAGAAAGCCATCACTCTGTAATAAACTAGCTGAGTGGAACTTGTTGGGCAACCCTGGCTAGGAAGGGTAAGATCCGCATTTTGAAAGCCTTCTCTATCATTTGGCAACACCGCTGAGAGCCTTCCACAGGCCAAATAGAATTCCCTATTCCTTCAATCACTTTCAATCGATTTCTGGGCTAAGATAGAAAATGGAAACCGCATTGGTTTAAGTGATGGATGAGCCTCTTTAAGCAATGGACTCAGAGCTAAAAATATCAGCAGGAAAATTCAATCCACAAAGTGCTACTTCACGTGACACAGAGCAAGCTATTAGCCCGATTGGTATTTTTTAATAGAGTTGTTTTTTGTGACTCCATTATTGCTTCTCAGAGGCCCCTGGCTGAAGACTCCAGAATTACTTGTTTGGCAAGGCTGAAAAACCTTCCTTTGAGAAGCAAAGCTTTCTGTAGTAAAAAGAGGCTATTACTGTTCTTCTTGTTCTCCAATTACAGTAATTTAAGATTCCTTCCTGACCTTGCTTTGCTGCCCTGAAACCAGCATGGAGGAAAACACTGCTAATATCCGTGACAGTGATTTATTTGGGATAGGCATAGATCTGACTACAGCCTGGCCTTACATTTGTCTGCTAGTAACTGCTCTTAACACACTGAAAACTTTCAACTGTGTACAAATATTATGTACTGTGCATACATTTGTATAGCCATTAGAGCTAGCCTAAGTGGCACTGCTACTAAAAATAAACTTAATCATCATAAACACTATAGATTTCCCAAGGAAATAATTACTTGAATTCATTTTGTGGAAGTTAGAACACGTAGCTATTGCTCACTAATTTGCCCTGCAACACACTGTACTCTGTAGCAGTAAGCATTTGCAATAATGCCAATGCCAATTATTTGAAGCGGTATGAGGAAAATAAAACCCATCCAAATTTCTGGGGTTTTCCAACTGCTTGTGGGTATTATTTCAACTGAACTACAAGTAAATAGTCTTTGAAAAGATTGAAATTTAAAATTAATAAAAATAGCTAAAAACAATGTCAGATGAAAATCTAAGGTGAAAATTCTTCTTTTGCCAAGAGCAGGAAAACTTTTTATTCTATACTATAAAACTAAGATGATTTTAAGTCTTAGTATGCTACCGGTCTTAAATTTAAAACTCAGAAAATAAATATGGAGGCAGGTATTTAGCCTGGTGGTTAGGAAGTCGACAAGGATGCTTGCATTCCACATTGGAGAACCTGGGTTAAAACCTGCCTCCAACTTCTTACTCAGGTCCCAACTAATGCAGATTCTGATAGTTCAAGTGGTTGATCTCTTGTCACCCACATGAGAGAGCTGAATTGAGTTCCTGGCCCCTGACTACTGGTTTTAACTCATTTTGACCCAGTCTTGGCTTTTGAAGGCATTTGGAGAGTGAACCAGCAGATGGGAGCACTCACTTTGTCTCTCACTGTGTGTGCATCTGTCTCTGTGCCTCTTATATACAAATGAATAAATAAAAATACAGAATTAGTGAATAAATATATTGATGAAAAAGACTCTAAAAATGGATGGTTCCTCTCATAATATTCACTAAATTGTGGCAAGTCTTTATTTTTAGCAAGGATTTATTTACAGAGAGAGTGGGAGAGAGACAGACACAAACACACAAACACACACACACAAAGAGAGAGAGACAGAGATAGGGAGAGAGAAACTAGAGAGAGAGAGAGAGAAACTAGAGAGAGAGAGAGAGAGAGAGAGAGAGATCATCTGCTGGCTCAATCCCCAAATGGCCACAATAGCCAAGGTTTGGCCAGGCCAAAGTCAAGAGCCTGGAATTTCATCCAGGTCTCCCATGTGGATGGAAGGGCCCGGGGATAAGGGTCATCTTCAACTGCCTTCCCAAGCACATTAGCAGGGAACTGGATTGAAAGTTGGGCAGCGGGACTAGAACCAGCACTCATATGGGATGTCAGAATCGCATGTGGTTGCTTAACCCATTGTGCCACAATGCCAGCTCCTCAACAAGTCTTATTAAGCCAAAAGGTTGATAAAATTGACTGCTCTTCAGTGCTAAGGGGCAGGATGCGTTATCGCATCAAATTACTTAGGAACAGACAGGTGTTGTGACACATCTGGTCAAGCCTCTTGGGATGCCCACATCATAAATGAGGGTGCTGTTTCAATTCCTGGATATCCTGTACTTCCAATTCAGCTTCCTGCTAATGCACTTGGGAGGTAGCAGATTATGGCTCAGGTACTTGTGTTCTCCATGTGGGAGAACAGGATGGAGTTTTTGATTGTTGGCTTAGCCTGACTCAGCCCAGATGTTAAAGGTATTTGGGAGTGAACCAGAGTTGAAAGATCTCTCTCACTCTCCTCCTTCTTTTTCAATCCCAACCCATCACTCTGCTTTTCAAATAAAATAAATGAATCTTTAAAAAATATTGTAGGAAGCATTATTGATTTTTTTGCCTTTGCAATTGTTTTGCTAAATTCCTTACACATTTAATTTCATAAAAATATCTTTTATTAAAAGAGATATATTTCTTTTTCTTATAGAAAACAAGTTATATAACTATGTACATTATCCTCTCTGTTTCCCTTGATTTATCACAATCATATTAGCTTAAATAATTGAATTGTTTTTATCTCAACTATATATTCATTTAATTTTTATCTTACATTTGAATGTGTTTGTATTTATTTTATTGTAAACTGAGGTTAGCCAGTGCTTATGGTGTTATATTATTTTGGATCTAACTTGTAAAATATTTTCTCAAGTATTCCTCGGAGCCATAGATGAAAACTTGATTACAAGGGATTCTGGATTAGGCACACAATTATTTTCAGTCATTTTAGCATTGGTATTGCTTGCCTTATTCTCATCATTCATAAAACCTAGAAAAAAGAAAACAAGCCCATTCTTAAAACACTTCTAGGGAACATACCATTATTTTTAAGTCAGAATTGTTTATAATCAAAAAGTTGTTTGCATGATGACTGACTTAAATTCACTAGTTGCCTCTTGAGTACCTGAATTCTGCTAAGTTCTATGAGAAGGCTCTTCTGATTCAATGAGGATGACATGATCATGATTCCTAAATTATAATAAGTGAACAGTGAACCCAATCCAGTACAACTGGACACCTTTATTCAAGCTTTTAAAATTATTTTACATGTGCTGAATATTTGCCTTTAGTATACCTGCTGATGATATAGCACCTTTTGTGAAAAATTTGCTGGTGTTTATTTATCTCAGTCTTTCCAAGTTCTTTATGAAATTTGCTGTGATTTTACCTTCAATTCCTTCAGAAATTTCATTTTCAGAGATAAAGTTACTAATGTTTCTATGGCTAAAGGACTTTTCTTTAAATTTATAAAGAATTTTTTGAATATTCTAAAATTAGGAAATTTATATAAGTGGGATGATGAAAGAATGTTGCAAATCATGCACAAATCTGTATTACATGTGACTTTGCTTCTTCACATCTTGCATTTAGTGAAAGTGAACATTGTAACAAAAATGATTGGATTGGAAAATTTCTTGTTTCTATTCTAGAACAACTTTCCTATCTATGACTATATTTTGGTGGAATTTGTGCTCTTAAAGATTTACTTATTTATTTGAAAGGCAGAATGACATGCAGAGAAAAGGAGAGACAGAGACAGAGAGCTTCCATATGCTGGTTCACTCACCAAATGACCCCAACATCTTGGGTTGGGACAGGTTGAAGCCAGGAACGAGAAACTACATCTGGATCTCCCATTTGGGTGGCAATGGCCCACGTACTTGCTGCATCTTCAGCTGCTTTCCCACGCTCATTAACAAGGAGGTAAACCAGAAGCAGAGCAGCCACGACTCAAGCCAGTGTGCTTATATGGGATGCTAGAATCGCAAGCAACAGCTTAATCTGTTGCCCAGCAATGCCAGCTCTCAAGTGTTGTTTGAAAAGAATAATGAAGAGAGATTTGTAAATGCTGGGAGTACCCTTCAGCCTATGAACAATGTTGAAATAATTTTTATTAACTAACCAACAAATGGATTAAAAGAATAAATTTGACAATTACATGTCTTATTTTTAAACAGGAAAAGAATACCGAAAATTTAACAGAAGTCCTTTTAGAAATAGAAATTTCTTTTTTTAATCAAGCATGTCACCTTCAAGATTTCATTTATTTATCCGAAAGAGAGAGTTACAGAGAGAGAGAAGGAGAGAGATAGAGAAAGAACTTCCATCTGCTGGTTCACTCCCTAAATGTCCTCAACAGCTAGAGCTGGGCCAATCTGAAGCCAGGAGCCAGGAGCTTCTTCCGGGCCTCCCACGCAGGTTCAAGGGTCCAAGCACTTGGGCCATCTTCCACTACTTTCCCGGAGGCATAAGCAGAGAGCCAAATTGAAAGAGCAGCAGCTGGGACACTAACGGGCATCCATATGGGATACTGGCACTGCAGGTGGAGGCTTAGCCTACTACGCCACAGCACAGGCCCCAGCAGAAATTTCTTTATGTATCTATTATTTTAATAACAATAAAAATTGGCTTTTTATGATCCTTAATTTCTCAGATAAAAATCATTTTATGTTCCTATTAAAAGTTTTCAAAAATTTTTTTTAATTAAACTTTTATTTAATGAATATAAATTTCCAAAGTACAGCTTATGGATTACAATGGCTTCCCCCCTCCCAAAACTTCCCTCCCACCCACAACCCTCCCCTTTCCCGCTCCCTCTCCCCTTCCAATCATATCATGATTCATTTTCAATTCTCTTTATATACAAAAGATCAGTTTAGTATATATTAGGTAACGATTTCAACAGCTTACCCCCATATAGCAACACAAAGTGAAAAAAAAAATACTGTTGGAGTACTAGTTACAGCATTAAATAAGAGTGTACAGCACATTAAAAACAGAGATCCTACATAATATTTTTTAAAAAAATTAATTAATTTTCTATGCCATTTCCAATTTAACACCCGGGTTTGTTTTTTTTTTTTTTTTCATTTCCAATTATCTTTATATACAGAAGATCAATTCAGTATATAATTAGTAAAGATCTCATCAGTTTGTACCCACACAGAAACGCAAAGTGTAAAAATACTGTTTCAGTACTAGTTATAGCATCACTGCACATTAGACAACACATTAAGGACAGTTCCCACATGGGATGTAAGTACACAGTGACTCCTGTTGCTGACTTAACAATTTGACACTCCTGTTCATGGCGTCAGTAATCTCCCTAGGCTCTAGTCATGAGTTGCCAGGGCTATGGAAGCCTTTAGAGTTCGCTGACTTTGATCTTATTCTGATAGGGTCACAGTCAAAGTGGAAGTTCTCTCCTCCCTTCAGAGAAAGGTACCTCCTTCTTTGATGGCCCGGTTCTTTCCACTGGGATCTCACTCACAGAGATCTTTCATTTAGGTCTTCTTCTTTTTTTCTTTTCCATGGTATCTTGGCTCCGGCTACTCGAGAGGCTGAGGCCGGAGGATCGCTTGAGTCCAGGAGTTCTGGGCTGTCGTGCGCTATGCCGATCGGGTGTCCGCACTAAGTTCGGCATCAATATGGTGACCTCCCGGGAGCGGGGGACCACCAGGTTGCCTAAGGAGGGGTGAACTGGCCCAGGTCGGAAACGGAGCAGGTCAAAACTCCCGTGCTGATCAAAAATGTTTTTTATTCAGTTGATTATCTTAGTGAATATGTGCAATTAAATCTACTTGGCTCTGAAAGGTACATATAAAAATTGTGCTTGAGAAACTTTGCCTTTCATCCTATGATCAAAATAAAAATGCTCCTTCTCAATTTAGGTATCTTCTGATTCTGATATTATATATATATATATATATATATATATATATATATATATATATATACTATAATGTTCAGTTATCCTGGTAAGCAGCACTATGGATTTTGACAAATAAATACAGTCATGTAACCACAACAGCCATCAGGGTACAAACTAGTTCTACCAACTCAGAGTATCTCCTTAGGTTCCTTTGAGGAACCCCTCTCTAAAATCATGAGACATGAGGCATTTGAATCTGTCTTCATTCATTACTATACTGCATTTGAAATTTATAAGTGTTCTTCCCTGTATCTGTAGCTCACTGCTGTCTTTGGTAAGTAGTACACTATTACATTGATGTACCTTGTCTGTGTATCCATTCATGAGTTGCAAGACCCTTGGCTTATTTCCAGGTTAAAGTTGCTTTGAACATGCGTGTACAATGTTTCATATGAACATGAGTTTTCATTTATTTTGAAAAAAAACATGTAGGGATGGGATTGCTGGGTAAAATGTTAAGTATATGACTCATTTTCTTAAAAACTGTCAATATTATTCAAAGATGTCTATAATATTTTTTAACTTTTATTTAATGAATATAAATTTCCAAAGTACAGCTTATGGATTACAATGGCTTCCCCACCCCATAACTAGCATTAAATCAAAATGTACAGCACATTAAGGACAGATCCTACATGATTTTTTTTTAAGATTTGATTAATTTTTTATACCATTTCCAATTTAACACCAGGTTTTTTTTTTCATTTTCAATTATCTTTATATACAGAAGATCAATTCAGTATATAATTAGTAAAGATTTCATCAGTTTGCACCCACACAGACACACAAGGTATAAAAATACTGTTTCAGTACTAGTTATAGCATTACTTCACATTGGACAACACATTAAGGACAGATCCCACATGAGAAGTAAGTACACAGTGACTGCTGTTGTAGACTTACCAATTTGACACTCTTGTTTATGGCTTCAGTAATCTCCCTAGGCTCTAGTAAAAAGTTGCCGAGGCTATGGAAGCCTTTAGGGTTCGCTGACTTCAATCTTAATCCAACAGGGTCATAGTCAAAGTGGAAGTTCTCTCCTCCCTTCAGAGAAAGGTACCTCCTTCTTTGATGGCCCCATTCTTTCCACTGGGATCTCACTCGCAGAGATCTTTCATTTAGGTCTTCTTTTTTTTTTTTCCCAGAGTGTCTTGGCTTTCCATGCCTAAAATACTCTCATGTGCTCCTCAGCCAGATCCGAATGCCTTAAGGGCTGATTCTGAGGCCAGAGTGTTATTTAGGACATCTGCCATTCTATGAGTCTGCTGTGTCTCCCACTTCCCATGTTGGATCATTCTCTCCCTTTTTGGTTCTATCAGTTAGTATTAGCAGACACTAGTCATGTTTAAGTGATCCATTTGACTATTAGACCTATCAGTGTGATCAATTGTGAACCCAGGGATGGTTCAATGTTCACAAAACAATCAATGTGATACATCACATTAACAGACTGCAGAAGAAAACCCATATGATTATCTCAATAGACACAGAGAAAGTATTTGATAAAATACAACACACTTTCATGATGAAAACCCTAAGCAAACTGGGTATAGAAGGAACATTCCTCAACACAATCAAAGCAATTTATGAAAACCCATGGCCAGTATCCTATTGAATGGGGAAAAGTTGGAAGCATTTCCACTGAGATCTGGTACCAGACAGGGATGCCCACTCTCACCACTGCTATTCAATATAGTTCTGGAAGTCTTAGCCAGAGCTATTAGGCAAGAAAAAGAAATTAAAGGGATACAAATTGGGAAGGAAGAACTCAAACTATCCCTCTGCAGATGATATGATTCTTTATTTAGGGGACCCAAAGAACTCTACTAAGAGACTATTGGAACTCATAGAAGAGTTTGGAAAAGTAGCAGGATATAAAATCAATGCACAAAAATCAACAGCCTTTGTACACACAGGCAATGCCATGGCTGAGGAAGAACTTCTAAATTCAATCCCATTCACAATAGCTACAAAACAATCAAATACCTTGGAATAAACTTAACCAAGGACACTAAAGATCTCTACGATGAAAATTACAAAACCTTAAAGAAAGAAATAGAAGAGGATACCAAAAAATGGAAAAATCTTCCATGCTCATGGATTGGAAGAATCAATATCATCAAAATGTCCATTCTCCCAAAAGCAATATACAGATTCAATGCAATACCAATCAAAATACCAAAGACATTCTTCTGAGATCTGGAAAAAATGATGCTGAAATTCATATGGAGACACAGGAGACCTCGAATAGCTACAGCAATCTTGTACAACAAAAACAAAGCCAGAGGCATCACAATACCAGATCTCAGGACATACTACAGGGCAGTTGTTATGAAAACAGCATGGTACTGGTACAGAAACAGATGGATAGACCAGTGAAACAGAATAGAAACACCAGAAATCAACCCAAACATCTACAGCCAAGTTATATTTGATCAAGGATCCAAAACCAATCCCAGGAGTAAGGACAGTCTATTCAACAAATGGTGCTGGGAAAACTGGATTTCCATGTGCAGAAGTATGAAGCAATACCCCTACCTTTCACCTTACACAAAAATCCATTCAACATGGATTGAAGACCTAAATCTATAACCTGACACCATCATATTATTAGAGAACATTGGAGAAACCCTGCAAGATTTAGGTACCAGCAAAGTCTTCTAGGGAAAGCCCCTGGAGGCACAGGCAGTCAAAGCCAAAATTAACATTTGGGATTGCTTCAAATTGAGAAGTTTCTGTACTGCAAAAGAAACAGTCAGGAAAGTGAAGAGGCAACTAACAGAATGGGAAAAAATATTTGCAAACTATGCAACAGATAAAGGGTTAATAACCAGAATCTACAAAGAGATCAAGAAACTCGACAACATCAAAACAAACAACCCACTTAAAAGATGGGCCAAGGACCTCAATAGACATTTTTCAAAAGAGGAAATCCAAATGGCCAACAGACACATGAAAAAATGTTCAGGATCACTAGCAATCAGGGAAATGCAAATTAAAACCACAATGAGGTTTCACCTCACCCTGGTCAGAATGGCTCACATTCAGAAATCCACCAACAATAGATGCTGGAGAGGATGTGGGGAGAAGGGGACTCTAACCCACTGTTGGTGCAAATGCAAACTGGTTAAGCCACTATGGAAGTCAGTCTGGAGATTCCTCAGAAACCTGAATAGAACCCTACCATACAACCCAGCCATCCCACTCCTTGGAATTCACCCAAAGGAAATTAAATTGGCAAACAAAAAAGCAGTCTGCACCTTACTGTTTATTGCAGCTCAATTCACAATAGCTAAGACCTGGAACCAACCCAAATGCCCATCAACAGTAGACTGGATAAAGAAATTATGGGACATGTACTCTATAGAATACTATACAGCAGTCAAAAAGAATGAAACCCGGTCATTTGCAACAAGATGGGGGAATCTGGAAAACATCATGCTGAGTGAATTCAGCCAGTCCCAAAGAAACAAATATCATTTGTTTTCCCTGATTGGTGACAACTAATTGAGCACCAAAGGGGAAACCTGTTGAAGTGAACTGTACACTATGAGAAACAGTGACTTGACCAGCTCTTGTCCTGACTGTTGATGTACAATGTAAATTTTTATCCATTTTAGTATTTTTTTTGTTCTAGTACTAGTGGTTGAACTCTGTAATTAACACACAATTATTCTTAGGTGTTTAAATTTTAACTGAAAAGTGATCCCTGTTAAATATGAGAGTGGGAAAAAGAGAGGGAGAAGGTGTACAATTTGGGGTATGCTCAATCCGACTTGCCCCAAATGATGGAGTTAGAAACGTGCCAGGGGATTCCAATACAATCCCATCAAGGTGACATGTACCAATGCCATCTCACTAGTCCAGGTGATCATCTTCATTTCACAATTGATCACACTGACAGGTCTAAGAGTCAAAGGGATCACACAAACAAGACTAGTGTCTGCTAATACTAACTGATATAGTATTTTCCATTCCAAGTATCTATATATGAGAAGTCCAGTTGCTTCTTATACTTGCCAGTATTGTATATTACCAGTTTCTCTATATTATAGTAATAAATATGTGGTGCCATCTCTTTGTGGCTGTAACTTTCATTTTCCAAATGACTAACTGCTTCTCAACAGACTTTGATAAAGTATCTGGAACTTTTCAACAAGAGGGGAGAGTTATACTGAATTTATAGCTCTATAGGTAGTATTAGAGAGAAATGATCATGTCACAATACTGATTCTTGTTGAAAAAACATTTTACACTATGGAAATCTGTATCTACATATGAATGAAGAGCAAAAGGCATAGGAAATATGCAAATAATATGAATACTTTTAATTTGGGGCATAAAATTTAAATTTTATTTACATCAAACATAAAATATTGTATGATGGGGATTCTAATATATAATATATGTGAAATAATATGTAAGGAGAAACACAAAAGCTTGGTATGTGACAATCATTGACCATGTACAAAAAATAAAGTGATAATATTCTCTATCTTTTAAATATCTTATTGATTTATTTCAGAGTCAGAGAGATATGCAGAGAGACATAGAGAGCTACTATCAGGTGGTTCTCTCCTCAAATGTCCCCAATAACCAGAGATCAAGCTTGGAGACAGAAGCAGAATGCAAGTCTCCTATGTAGGTGGCAGCAACTCAATTACTTGATCCATCACCACTGCCTTTTATGATCTGTGTGGGCTGAAAGCTTGAATCAGAATTGATATCCAGACAACTCAATATGGATCATGAGAATATTAACTGGAGGCTAAACACCTGTTCCTCATGAACTCAAATACAAAAGCTCAAAAATTTAGAAGAAAGCATAGAGGGAAATTTCATATGCAAACAGTGACCATTTGACTTCTTTCCAATTTGCATGTACTTTCTTTTAAAAGAGTTATTTATTTGAAGGGTAGCATGACAGACAGAGTGGGTGAGACAGAGGGTTATAACTTCCCTCTGCTGGTTCACTCCCCAGACAACCAGAACATCCAGGGCTAGGTCATGTCAAAGCCAGGATCCAGGAGCTCCAAGCTGGAACTCAAGCTCTTGGGCTCTCATTGACTCCCTCCCAGGAACATTAACAGGAAGCTGTATCAAAAACATAGCGTAGCCATGACTAAAACCAGGCACCTTCATATGGAATGCAGGTATACCAAGCGGCGGCTTAACCCACTGTACCTCAGTGCCTGTCTCTGCTCCCTACTTTGTGTCTTTATCTTGCCTGATGTGTCTTACTAGAACATCTAGTAATATGCTGAATAAATGTGATGAAATTTGGGATCCTGATCTTGTCCCAGCTCTTTCAGAGAAAGCCTTCAGCTTTTCCTCATTCAGCATGATTTTAACTGTTGTCACATGTGGCCTTTATTCTGTTAGGGTATATCCTTACAATATCTAATATATTCAGAATTTTATCTTAAAGTGACATTTTGTTTCATCAAATGCCTTTTCTACATTTGTTGAGATGGCCATATGGTTTTGTCCACGAATCTGTTGATGGTGATGAGGTATCACATTAATTTACTTGCATATATTGAACTTTATATCCCTGTGATAAATGTCACTCAATCATATGGAATAATGTTTTAATGTGCTGTTGGATTTGTTTTGGTAGTATTTTGTTATGGATGTTTATATCTATGCTCATAGAGGATATTGGCCTATAACTTTCTTTATCCTGTGCCCTTCAATTCAATGCTGGTTTCATAAAATGAGTTTAGAAGAATTTTCTCCTCTTCAAGTCTTTGGAATACGTTCAGAAGAATTCATTAGTGAAGTCATCTCATCATAGGCTTTTATTTGGTGGGGTGCTTTTGATTCAGTCATATTACTTTTCTTGGTTTGTTCAGGTTTTCTGTTACTTCACAATTCCATATTGGTAGGGTGTTATGTGTTTAGGAACTTGAAGTTTCTACTAGGTTATCAAATTTGTTGGCATGTAATTGTTCAAAATAATTTCTAATAAACTTTTTTTACTTCAGTAGTCAGCTGTGTTGTCTCCCTTTTTGTATCTAATTTCTTTATTTGGGTCTTGTCTCTTTATTCCTCTATCTAGCTAACACTATACTTCTTAAATTCCAAAGATCTCATCACAGTGGTTAGAGGATAAGCCCCACCTCTCCATGCTTGCAATTTCTGAATTACCAGAGGCTTACCATATGTCTTTGTTTCTTTTTCAGATGCATCACTTCTCTGCAGGGCATCTAATCAAATACATTTTCAGTAATTGGTTTAGGTATTGCATGATTCCTCTAGCTGGAGAAGTAAAGTAGATGCTAAAAGGGGATTTAGAGTATATTACATTTGCATTTAATTCAATACCAATAGAAATATGCCCTAAGATCTGCCACAAAAAATAGATATATAACAGATAAGCAGGAGCAATTGTCCAGCTTTAGCATCATTGGAAGCAGATCGACCATGAAAAGATGTTGAATAGATTTGAAATGAATTTTCATAGACAACCAGAATTCAAGAATTAAACAAATCACTTCAAATTTGGGTTATGCAGAAAAATGTTCAGGAGTTTTGTGTACTTTACATATGTAATATGCATTTTTTAAAATGTATTTATTTGTTTGAAAGGCAGAGTGACAGAGGGAGAGAGAGATAGAGAGACAGAAAGAGAAAGAGATCTCCCATCTGCTGGGTCGATCTCCAAATGGCCTCAAAGGCAGGGGCTAGACCAGGCCAAAGCCAAGAACCTGGAACTCCATCTGAGTTTCCTAAGTGGGTGGCATGGGGCTCAAGTACTTAGGAAATCATTTGCTTCTTTCACAGGCACATTAACAGGCAGCTGGATTGGAAGCAGAGCAACAGGGACTTGGACCAGCACTCCCATAGGGCATGTGGTATTGCAGGTAGAGGCTTAATCTGTTGCATCAGAATGCCAAACTCATAAAATATATATTTTTAAATTTATTTATTTATCTATTTGAGAGGTAGACACACAAAGACACACTCCCCAGTGCCCACAAAGGCTGGGATGAGGTTAGGCCTGAGACTGTGATCCAGAAACTCAGTCCAGATCTTCCATGTGACTGGAAGGGACCCGACTACTTGAACCATCATCTGCTGCTTCCCAGAGTCTGAGTTAACAGGAAGCTGGAATTGGAAGTGGATCCAGGATTTGAACCCAGGCACTCTGAGCTGTGATGTGCACATCCCAAACAGTACCTTAGCAAAATGCCTACCTTATTATGTATAATATCTAAAAATGGTTTTATAATTGCCATAGCGGACCCTAAAGTAATTTTATGTTATTAGGAATCATGTGTGTGTGTGTGTGTGTGTGCCTCTCTCTACATAGAAGTGAGGAAAACAAAATTTCTAATAAGTTACAACTCTGAAGGTAAGAACTCAAATAAGGCCTATGAAATGCACTAAAATGAAAAAAAATATCATCCAGGAAGCATTACTATTATGACCTTCATGAATAAAGCATATACTTAGAACTCTGTTACAATATTGGGACTTTCTAAAACACTTGATAGCCTTTTATTTCTTACCACGTGGTAAAAGTGAATGGCATCTCACATGATATCACCAAATCTAAACTACTATTTTTTGTATTATTTTATATTACTATCAAGGTTGCCTTTACTGCTAAGATTCTCATAATTAGTAGAATTTCACAAATTTCAATGATTTTTGTGGACAAACAGAACAACAAGAAACTTCTTAAAGACAGAGGGCTTCAGGTTGCTGCAGAGTGTAAGTGCGGGACTCTCAGAACTTCACCTCTCCTAAGAACGATCTGCTGCAGATATGAGAATTTAACATGCAAGTATGGAGAAGGGCACTTCCTTGGAGACTTCATTTATGCTTTGGAGGGTAAACCTGCAGAAGTTGACTTCCTAAAAACTGATCAATTTTGAGAAAGACTTTTAGTCCTATTAATAATATAAATGCTTTTTTAACTAAATATGTCTATGTCAAATCAGGATCTCAATAAAATTGCTTGTTTTCCTGGAAAGGAATTCTGTATTATTGGACAAGGATTTAAATACTGCAAAAAGGCAAAAAAAGGAGGAGTATCCTTCCTTAAATTCTTAAGCCCATATATTTGTATGTATTGATCATAATATGAAGGTCTCTGATTGATATGATATAGCTCACAGTTTCTTTCCACACAAATTCTCTACAAGGACCCAACTTGACCCGTATCCCAATTGTTCTTTATCACGGCCTTCCCCTAACATCATCAGGTACTACAAGAAAACAAGAGATCACATTTAAGTTATTGACAACCACTGAAGTGCTTTGCCAATCCATCTAGTCACATGTTCCCCAGAATTCATGAAACAACAATTCACAATGACTTTGTGTATGATGTGAAGATGAGGGAGGGACAATGAAGAACATCTCCTTGCTAAGTACATTTGAATGGTGCCAAACCTCCACCTTTTAAACTTTTGATATTTCCAGAATCTTCATCCTCATGGATGTAGATTCATGCTTTCACCCTGATTTCTTATTTTCAACAATCCATCTTCAGGGGCCTGTGTTGTCGGGTAGTGAGTGGATTCATGTCCTGGATGCTCCACTTCCAATGTGGCTCCCTGCTAATGGCCTGGGAAAAGCAGTGGAAAATGGTTCAAGCATCTGGGCTGCTGCACCCACATGAGAGATCCAGATGAAGCTCCTGGCTCCTGGCTTCATCCTGGTTCAGCCTCAGTTGTTGTGGCCATCTGTGGAATGGACATTGGAAAGAAGATCTCTCTCTTTCCGTCTCTCCCTCTCTCTGTAACTCTAACTTACAACATAAATAAATAAATCTATTTTGAAAAATCCACCTTTGTTAGACCTGTAGACTTTGCTCTACATATAATAATGCTGGAAAGGAGATAGAGTAAATCCTCTAAACATATTGTCAACAATGCTCTGAATAAGTGTCTTCCTTAAATTCTTCATCAAGAATTGCTTGCTTTCCTAATTTTAGATATGAAGCTGATAAATATATCTTAAAGGGCTCGCCCAAATATTTTAAATTCCCTTAGAATTATTTTATCTCATGCATCCTGAAAACATCGCACACACACACACCACCACAAACACAAACACACAGACTGTTTGGTATTTGGGAGAAAATCAATACCTAAGGGCCTGTTTTTGCTATTTTAGGTATTGCCTGCTGTCCCAGTATTAATGCCAGCTCAAATCCACTAACAATCCTGAGATCTTCTGAGACTTAAACTCTGTATTTGTCTTAATTTTTCTCATTTTTCATTTCCACTAACTGTGAGATATTTTCAGCAGTATTTTGGACAAAATGACCTAGCAGGAAAACATTTTTGCAAGCGCAATAATGTATAGGCAGCATCACAATTCACCAAAAGAAACCTTCCTGGATATTAGGTCATTATGTGAATTGTCATGAAAAGCACCATGTTCTGTGAAACTTAACATAGTTGTGTTTCTGACAAAAGAGCTCCTATTTAATAAATAGATATACTTGAATATTGCTTTAAAAAGAATAATCATTCACCAATTCTATTAAATGAAGCATCACCCAACACAAGTCTCAATTCACTAGGGACTATGCACTGATCACAGGAGAACTTAACTGGCTTTAAAAGTTCTTAACTTAAAAGCTGGGCATTGTGGCACAGCACGATGAGCAGTTGCTTGAGATGCTCTCATCCCTTATCAGAGTGCTGGGTTTGGAATTTCACCTCTGCTTCCAATCGAGCTTTCTCCAATGTGCACCCTTAGAGGCAGCAAATGATGGCTCAAATACTGGGTTCTGTGCCACCCATGAGAGAGACCTGGATGGAGTTCCTGGCTCCTGGCTTTAGCCTGGCCCAGTAGGCGTTATAGTGGGCATTTCTAGGGTGGATAGATCTCTTTCTCCCTCTCTCCCCCTCTCTCTGTCCCTGAAATTTTCAGAGAAATAAAAATAAATAAGTTAAAACAGAATATTTTGGTTTTTTTTAAATTTTTTAATTATTTTTTATTTTTATTTGACAGGCAGAGTTAGACAGTGAGAGAGAGAGATACAGTAAGAAAGGTCTTACTGTTCACCCCCCAAATGGCCGCTATGGCCGGTGCACTGCGCCGATCCGAAGCCAGGAGCCAAGTGCTTCTCCCCCTACCCCACCCCCCAGTCTCCCTTGGGGGTGCAGGGCCCAAGCACTTGGGCCATCCTCCACTGCCTTCCTGGGCCGCAGCAGAGAGCTGGACTGGAAGAGGAGCAACCGGGACAGAATCCGGCACCCCAACCGGGACCAGAACCCGGGGTGCCAGCCTGGTGAGCAGCGGCACCGACCAAAATGGAATATTTTGTAACATAACTTTAACTATATTAATGTTTTAGTATTACGCTGCACATAATAGAAATGCAATAAATGTCTGCTAATCATAGTAAGAGATTTTAAAAATATTATTGTTACCTCAATATTTAGAACTCCATGAGATAGTTTTGCTGATAAATGCTCATTAAAATACTATCAAATATAGGCATCAGTTTCCACCAATACATTACATTAGGTACACTTTGTGTTTGCCTCTTTCAACAGGCTGAATTACAGAAGGTTACACAGTTGGCTCTTAAAGAATGTTGACTGCTTGTGTACAATGTCATTTTTCTAGTCCATTTTGACAAGGTCTTTAGTTGAAAGGTTTAAATCACTTATATTTAATTTACTTTAATACAGTTTTGACATGATATGATTTTCGTTTATAATTTTGTTGTTTGTTCTTGTTTCTTTTTGTTCATATTCTTCCCTTTTTCCCTATACTTCCTTCTTCTGCGTTAGTTAACAATTTTTTGTATTCCATCTCAATGATTTATTTTGCTTCTGTTATATCTCTTTGTATAGCTTTTTAAAAAAATGTTATCACTATGGAGTAAATGTTACATAGTGAAGCATTCACATTCTAATCACAGAATTACTATCTTACATCTACAAATATAATTCAGAATTCTGAACCACTACACAGATTCCTTTTGTGCTATCCTCATTATGTTACAGTTGTCTTAGGTAGTATTTCCACAAACATAGAGAATAGCATTAGAAAATACAAATTTTCAGAGTGGGCATTTGGCATAGGCATCTCAAACGTGAGTGCTTAAGTTTAATTCCTGGCTCCACTGCTAATTCTAGTTTCCTGTTAATGCACCACCTGGGGAGCAGCAGATGGTAGTTCAAGTAACTGTTCCTGCTATCCAAGTGGGAGACCAAGTACCAGGCTCCTAGCTTCTGCATGGAAGAGCTCCAGTTGTTGCAGGTATTTGGACAGAGAACCATGGAGGAGGGATCTCTATGTATTTTCTTCTTTTTGTCTGTGGGTCTGTCTCTATTTCTCTTTCAAAAAATAATTTTTAAAAAGAAAATGTAAAATTTTACTTTTAATAATCAAATGTATTTTAAAGATCTCAAGAGAGAAATATCTTTTGACATATATATATATATATATAATTTTGATTATTCTTCATTTGCTTCTAATTTCCAAGTTTCTTTCTTGAGCAATTCTATCCATTTTGTGTGGAAAGTTTTCTTTAGTAACTAAAGCAGGTCTGGTAATAAAAATTTCCTTTATTTTTCTTTCTTCTGAGAATGTCTATCTCATTCATAGAATTTATTTTTACTGTATATAGAATTCTAGATTGAAAGTTGCTTTTTTAAAAAGGAACTTTATAAATATTCTATCACTTTTTTCTGGCTTCCACAGTTTCTGATGAAAAAAATCTACAGTCAGTGAAATTGTTTTCCTGTGTGTTTCTGAGTTTTGCACTTTAGATTTTGGGCCTGATAATCGCTTTTATATACGTGTGGGTGGAGGTACTTGTTCTGTGCATTGCAGAATTTTAAATGCCATCCCTGTCCTCTACCCAAAAATAGATATCAGCAGGGATTCACTTCTCCTCCAAGTCAGAGAAAGCACGTGGATCTCCAAGTGTTAATGTGGAGGACACAATTGCCACCCATCGAAGACCATTGCTGTCTTTGCATACAGCGCCATTTCCTCCATCAGCTTCCATAATTTTTCTTTGTCTTAAGTATTCAGTAGTTTCAAAATGATATGTTTGAGCTTCTGTTGCTTCTCCATTTGGATACAGTTGAATGCTTATTTCTGTTGGTTTATATCTTCACCATGTTTTTAGATTTCATTTCTTCAAATATTCTTATCACAGAAGACTTTCTCCTCTTTTTCTGATAATTTTTCAACACAAATGTTTCATCTTAGTTGTCTTTTTCCATGTCCCTGAGACCCTCTTCATTTTATTTTCAGTAATGCTTTCCTCAGGTGCTTGTTCTAGTTGGACAGTTTTGTTGGTCAATTTTCAATCTTACTGTTTCTTTCCCCTGCCATTTCAATTCTCAGGTTTGTTCTTTGTTTTTGTTAACCCCAAAATTTTTGTTGTTCTTCTTTATATGTTTTACGTTTTGCTAAATGCTTTTATTAATCTTTCTACACATTTCTAGAGTGCATCTTCTTTTTATAATTGCTACTTTAGAGCCCTTTTATATTTCTAGTAGTGGTGTCATTTCAGTGTCCATTATTCTTTCTCATGTGAGTTGAAATTTTCCTGATTCTTTCTATGCAGAGCAGTTATTGATTCTGTTCTTAAAGTTTTAAATAATAAATTTTATGGGAGTCTGAATTGTGTTGAAATCTTATGAAGAATATTTGTGGTTTTGATTAAGTAAAGAACAGCATTTCTAACCTACCTTCTGTGCATTGTGATGCCAATGTCCACTCATTTTTCAAAGACATTTCTGTGTTCCTCGGAAAAATCCTTCATGTATGAAACTCAATGACTTTGGCAGTTTCAGTAATGGCCTTCAAAAGAATCCATATCTTAATCCCTACTCCCTGTGACATACCTCATAGAGTGAAGAGACTTTGCAGATGTGAAAAAAGAAGATGGTTCCTGATTATCTAAGTGGACCCTAAGCGAAAACACAACCATACTTACAACTGGGAGGCAGAGGAAAATTTGACCACTGAAGTTGCAGATGGGATATCACAAGCATGTGACTGGAATGATATGGCCATGAGCCAAGGATTGCCAAGGAATGCTGAAGCTGTCTACCATTAGAAAAGGCAAGGGGCAAACCTTCCCTGGGCCCTCTACAGGAAAGCAGCTATCACATTGACACACATTGATTTTAGCTAATAAGACTCATTTTAGATTCTCATTTTCAGAACTGTTAAAACAATAAATATGTGTTGTTTTAAGCCACTATGTTTGTTTAATTTGATAGAACACTGAAGGAACTGAATATAATGATAAAACTGGCATCTAGTGTTTATCCTCAGCTCAGTATTTGAATTCTTTGTATGTTGATCAAGATCAGATTCAGGTATGTTCAACTCAGAAGCAAGCCTAGCATCCATAAACAACCTTATGGGATTCCCCAGTATCCTTCCTCTCCATAATATTTGCTGATTCCTTTTAGTCATCTATTCAATATTTGCTGATTCCTTTTAGTCCTCTATTCAATACGCTTTAGTTAGCCTTGCTCTGCTACATGATTCCCAAAATGTATAAATTATCTTATGCAGAGTAGTAGAAGAATAGAAAGAAAAAAAAAAGCAAATTTGTGAGGGAGGAGTGCATCCTATGCTCTTGGAACAGCAATTTTGCCTATTGGAGAGGAAGGTTATCCTTTCTTTGCATTTGGACTATTGTGGGCTCCCTTTGATTCTGCCATCATGATGTGCATAAGATAGCTTGGGAGACAGACTGGAAGCAAAGGAGGAGAAAAGATGAGGAATTTCACATTGTCTGGTGCTCTTTGAAGAATTTTCTCTCCTGTTCTACTAGAACTAGAGGGGGTGCTATTGGAACTGCATTTCTGTACTAGGGGTTACTTTTGGATTGTACGGTTGGTTGAGATCAGGTAGGGGAAGGTGGTTTAGAATCAAAAGATACAAGAAGAAAATAAATCATAAACTCATACCAGCTCGGTGATACTTTAAATCCTGTTTTACCTGGTCTATTAGTTATTTTTCAGAGCCCTCAAATTGTTACCCATGCCTTCTATCCAGGTTAAACAGCTGCATTCAATGAAGACAAAGAGTAGAGTGTGCTCACTCTGTTAGAATGTATCTTTTTTTTTTTTTTTTTAAGATTTATATGAAAGTCAGAGTTACACAGAGAGAGGTCTTCCCTCTGATGGTTCACTCCCCAGTTGGCCACTACGGCCGCAGCTGTGTCGATCCAAAGCCAGGAGCCAGGAGCTTCTTCGGGGTCTCCCACACGGGTGCAGGGGCCCAAGGACTTGGGCCTTCTTCTACTGCTTTCCCAGGCCATAGCAGAGCACTGGATTGGAAGTGGAGCAGCCGGGTCTTGAACCAGTGCCCATATGGGATGCCAGCACATTAGGCCAGGGTGTTAACCTGCTGTGCCACAGCACCGGTTCCAAATGTATCTTTTCTCAATCCTAATATATACTTTAATCTGTATCCCATTTAAACTAATTATATGAGAATCTTCACCATTTTATTAATTAATTTCAGTTTATACTTTAATTCCTTTTCTCGATGTCTCTTAATTAGTCCCCCCTTTAATAAAGTTTTTAGATAATTATAAACTTTTAAAAAATCATTTTAATTAGAGAAGCATAACTTCTTCTAATTACAAATGTGTTTCTTCTTTTTATGACTTCCATATCTTACTTCATTTTGATTTCTTCTTTAATTAAATAGTTATCAATATGAGTATTATCCAAAGCTAAATAACAAATTAATCTTGTTCACTTTTAAAGTATTTATTTCTAGTCTTACACATCATAGATAAGCAATAATTGGTATGGATTTTTTTTCTTATGACAAAAACAGATCTTGTGACACAAACAGGGGAATTTAAACTGGGGGAGATGGACAGTATTCTGTCTTGATTCACTGTGCAGCAAGCTTAACATTGTGCTGAAGCTGGAACAATCTAGGCACTGTGATTGTGCTAAGTACAGATGCCATTTCATCTCCTGGAATAAGTTGAGTTCACAACAGTCTAGAAAATCTTCCAAGTATCATTAATATTCCTTTAACAGGGGCTTCAAAATAATTTACAGTTTCTTGAGACAGAATAAAGATAGACAAGACTATCTAAATGCGTTATTGGAGCCACAAAAATCCCTTCTGGAAAGTTTCAAATTCATGATTCAGATTTCTATTGCTTCTCCTTGAGCAAGAATTTCTGAGAGTTGTTGGCATTGCATCTGTGCACCAGTGCCCACCTGTGGGTTGTGGGGTCACGTGTACCCTCAGTATCTCAGTACACAAGATCAAATTCAAGATAAAAAGTAAACACATTCTAAAATAACCTGTTCCACAAACTTAATAATGAACAAAAACATGCTCTGTTAAACTGAACTTGGGTAATGCATTTGTACAATTTGAACAAATATTACTTTAAACATGCCAGATGAATTCCAAGTATATACAACATGAGGTGGACTTTAGAATGGATTAACATTTTTCAATTTTATTAGTTATTAAATATTTGATTCTAATTACATCATGTTTGAGAGAATAAACTTTTTTTTTCCCTCAAAGACAGTGAGTGATGTTTCTGAAATATTTTTTTTCTGTTTTCACATTCTAAATAGAACAACCAGCCAGAGGTCTAATATTTATGTGGAGATAGTTTACATTATTAATAGAAATTTAATAATAAATAAAACTATATTAAGGTTAACTGCAATCTGTAAATGTTGCTGATGTTCATTTTAGCTATAGAATGATATTTGTTTTTAAATTATTACAAAATATTTCCAATACTTCCTATTATTGATACATAATGAAAATTTGACTTTTAAAACACATTCCCTAATATTCACCATGGAGGGATCAAGAGCTCATAATATAGTGCTTAGTACATATTAAAAAAGTACAAACAAATGTCAAGAAATCATGAATCTGGACCAGTTAAATGCAAACATACAGCAATGCCATCAAAGATAAATTGAAAAATAAGCGTTTGTATTTGGAATATTTGTGAAAATTGAAGTTAAAACACAAGTTTAATTTTGTAAAATTTTTTAAATGCATGCATACAAAGGCTCTTGGAAAAGTTACTGAAAAATATCTACCATGGCCGGCGCCGTGGCTCAACAGGCTAATCCTCCGCCTTGCGGCGCCAGCACACCGGGTTCTAGTACCGGTTGAGGCTCCGGATTCTATCCCCAGTTGCCCCTCTTCCAGGCCAGCTCTCTGCTATGGCCCAAGTCCTCAGACCCTGCACCCGCATGGGTGACCAGGAGAAGCACCTGGCTCCTGGCTGCGGATCAGCATGATGCGCCAGCCGCAGCGGCCATTGGAGGGTGAACCAACGGTAAAAAGGAAAACCTTTCTCTCTGTCTCTCTCTCACTATCCACCCTGCCTGTCAAAAAAAAAAAAAAAAAAAAAAAAAAAGAAAGAAAGAAAAATAGCTACCATGAAGAAACTATAATTAGATTTAAAAATTTTGTGCACTGAAATAAATTTATTTTTTCATATTACTTTCCATGAACTTTTTAAAGTCCCCTTAAACATGTATGAAAGGATTCTCTCTTGCTTTTTACAATGTCAATGTTAGTTGTGTAGAGGAAAGCTTAGAATGAATGTATGAACTATGGTGAATTTATTATATAATTTCTCTGCAACTTTCATATCATTAATTTAAAATTATAATTGACAAAAACATATTTTTCCAGATAAGGATGGTTAGAATAACTTATACCTTGTTTGGAAGATAAAATATTTCAAAAATTTTTAAAAAATTTTAATCTTTGAGATAACATTTTAATTTACACTATTGTCAAAGGTTTAAGCTGTACTCAATAAAGAGTTAAATTCCAGGATTATTTTGCAAAAGCTAATAAACTATATTGGATAAGGGAAAAGCCTCATTAAGTTTTAATCAATTAATACTTAATTTATTCAGCAAATATTTTGAAAAGCAACTTCAATTTTTGGTAAGTATGATATTTGCTTAACTGTTTTAAAGAAGCCAAAGAACTATTAAACAAATGACTATAATTAATTTGATAAATAAATAAATGATAAATACATAAATAAATGATAAATAAATAAATAAATGAAAAATAAAGTTGGGGGCCAAAGAATAGAGTGAACCATTCTCACTTCAGAGGTCATGGAAAATCTTTCCCAAATGAACTCTTCCACAGGATTTTAATGGAGTGCAAGATTTTTTGGAATTATGGTATAGGAAGACAGAATGGAGAACATTTCAAAGTATCTTTTAGGAAATGTTGCACATTTGGCAATTAAAAATTGTTAACTGTGTTCCAAGCATCATACGTAGGAGAAAAGCCAAGAGTAAAATACATGAGTGGCTGATTATAGGAACTCTTGCTGGTATGTTGTGTGTCTAATATAAGGATAGTTCAAAAACCTCATGGAAAATGGAATTAAAAGATAAGTTTATTGGGTCTGGCACCATGGTATAGTAGGTAAAGTCATCACCTGTGGTACCAGCATCTCATGCGGGTGCCAGTTTGAGTCCAGGTTTCTTCACTTCCAATCCAGCTCCCTACTAATGGTCTGGGAAAGCAAAGAAATATGGTCCAAGTGCTTGGGCTCCTGCAACCATGAGGGAGACAAAAAGAAGCTCCAGGCTCCTGACTTCAGCTTGGCTCAACCCCAGCCATTGCGGCCATCTGGGGAGTAAACCAATGGATTGAAGGTCTCTCTGTCTCAGTCTCTGTCTCTCTCTCTCTCTAACTCTGACTTTTCAAATTAATAATAAATCTTTAATAGAATAAAAATAAAAACATTGAAATGAAAATTTAAAAGTTTTTAAAAGAGATGTTTATGGAGCCTGTGCCGTGGCTCACTTGTATAATCCTCCACCTGCAGCTCCGGCATCCCATATAGGTACCGGTTCTAGTCCCGGTTGCTCCTCTTCCAGTTCAACTCTCTGCTGTGGCCCAAGAGGGCAGTGGAGGATGGCCCAAGTGCTTGGGCCCCTGCACCCATGTGGGAGACCAGGAGGAGGCACCTGGCTCCTGGCTTCGGATCAGCATAGCTCTGGCCGTTGTGGCCATTTGGGGGTGAATCAACAGAAGGAAGACCTTTCTCTCTGTCTCTCTCTCTCATTGTCTATGACTCTACCTGTCAAATAAAAAACAATTCTATGCGTGAGTAAATAAACATTTTTTTTTATTATTTGACAGGTAGAGTCATAGACAGTGAGAGAGAAAGAGAGGTCTTCCTTCCCCTGGTTCACCCACAAATGGCTGCTATGCCCAGTACTACGTCTATCAGAAGCCAGGAGCCAAGTGCTTCCTCCTGGGCTCCCATGCGGGTGCAGGGCCCAAGCACTTGGGCCATCCTCCACTGCCCTCCTGGGCCACAGCAGAGAGCTGGACTGGAAGAGGAGCAACCGGGACCAGAACCCGGTGCCCACATGGGATGCCTGCACCGCAGGTAGAGGATTAAACATGTGAGCCACGGAGACAGCTCAGATTTTTTTAAAATACATTTTCATGAACTTTTTAAAAGAATGTTTATATATGTATTATAGCATTTCTTTTTAAAATAAATTCAAACTTCCTGAACAGCACTTTTCATCATTTGTACACTATGCTGAGGCACAAAGATTTGAAAATAGGAAAACTGTCATTGAAAATTAATTGGATGATGTAGACTTCTTTTTACAAAGAAATAAGAGGCTATGTTCTTGGTAATAGGTTTTAGTTTTAGAGGAGAGAAGCTGAGGATGTCCTTCCAAATAATCCTGAGTAAGATGTCACAAATCTGCATTTCCAACTATTTGAATGTATCTCCTTCGTCAACCATATGAACAAACTTCCCAGGCAAAAATAAATAAAAATATAAAAGAGGCAGAGGGTAGGGAAGTCAGGAGCATTTGCAAAAGAGGTACAAAATTATTTTGAGTAAAAGTGGACTGAGGGCAATTTCAGGTATGTTCAGCACACAAATCATGAACCACAAACAAGAGAACGGTGGTAGAATTCTGTTGGTATTGTTGCCACTGTGATGACAGCATTAATTATCCACTACAAAATTTTAGTTCTGAACTAGATAAACATTTGTCATTTGACAGATCAGAGAGAAGGGAATATGCCTCATTTCTAATGGCCCATGCTGAGAGTAAAATAAAATAATTCACTGGGTCTTATGTGATAGAGTCCTGCATTTTTCTCTTTTTACTTTCAGAGTGTCTCACAGTAAATGTT
Organism: Lepus europaeus; assembly: GCF_033115175.1. NCBI lineage: Eukaryota > Metazoa > Chordata > Mammalia > Lagomorpha > Leporidae > Lepus > Lepus europaeus. Next base: position 97,067,100 of record NC_084827.1, read on the forward strand.
AGTTGGAAATAACAGTACAAGGAAATTTCATTTTTCTGAAATATATTTTGAAGACCACTGGGCCTAAATACTCTATATCCAAAAATGTTGAATTGCTAAATTTGAAGCAATATATCTTAAAAAGTCATGTTTCATTGTATATGCTGCATTTTCTAACAGTTATTATGCACATAAGATGCAGAAAGAAGAAATAGTAACCAGTTTTCCATTTTTTGAATGTTTGCGTCACTTCATAAAATCTTTTTCCTTTTTGTTATTTATTTGAAAGGCAAAGTGATAGAGAGGAAAGAAGAGATAGAAAGACAGACACACACACACACACACACACAGAGAGAGAGAGAGAGAGGGCAAAGAGATCTTCCACCTGCTTGTTCACTCCCCAAATGACTACAACAGCCCATGCTGGGCCTGGCCAAAGCCAGGAGTCTGAACCCTATCAAGGTTTCCCATTTGGGTGGCAGGGGCCCAAGAGGGCCATCTCCCTCTTCTTTCCCTGGCAGATTAGCAAGAATCTGGATTGGAAGAGTTGTAGCTGGGAGCTGAAGCTGCACTCATATGGGATATCAGCCCCACAAGTGGCTGCTTAACCTTCTGCACCACGACCCTGGCCCCTCCATAAAATGTTTAATATGAATTGGTATAGTTCTTCACATACTGAGCATCCAAGTTTAGTTTTGCATGTAACAGATACCCAATGTTACAGAACAGTGGTCTATTAAGCAAGCAAGAAATTCTTGATTTTAATTTTTCTCTGAGATTTTAATAATGATAAAGTCACAAAGTTATTTCTTTTGTATAATTTAGAAATATATATTTTCCTCATAATTACTGTATTCTTTAACAAAGTTGTTAGCCTCATGACTAATATTCTGATGAATTTTTCTCTTTTACATCTAATTTTATTTGGTTTGAGTAATAAGTCTTTATGTTGATTGTGCTCGTGTTTGCTTCCCAGACTTCATTAAATAAATCATGGACATAATCTGCTTTTCTTTTCATAAGGTTATTACCCTCTAGGTCATGAGGGTTAAAGTCACCAAAAGCCACAACAATATGAAGCTTATAATTTTTTTTCATTGCTTCTATAATTTGTATCCATTTAGACTATTATGAAGTGAGGAATTCCATTTGTTCTACTCTCCTGATACTTCGTATAAAATTATTGATTTTTCTTAAATTAGGTACAATGATTTTTTTTATTATTTTATTGTTATGTAGTTACTCTCTCCTTTTAAGAGGATTGGTATTCAAATGAAAATTTTATGTTGATAGTATTAATTCTTGATTATTATATTAATAACTATATGAGTATACTTGACCATTTGGCTAGAAACAGCAGTTTAGCTTTAACGTAACATTTAAAAGAACAATTACATTTTAAGTGTACATATTAAAACATATATAAAGTCACATATTCATATACATGAGCTTCTAAATTTATCTTATGAAATACAATTCAGTGCTATTATTTTTATGTTGAAAAATAAAAGCAAGATAAGATTGGTAATTTGTGTTAAAAGACCTAGTGAATGATCATGTCAGAAAAAGGAATCAACATTTTAACAACACTAGGATCAGAGTCCTTAGCACCATATTATTAAGTGGTTAAAAAAAAAAAAAAAGGTAGAGAACCACAAAACTGTGTTGGTGTTTGAGGAATTGTAGATCTGGTTGTTCCCACTCTCGGAGGGAGTCCTGCTCAGGCCAGGCAATGGTTGCCCTATCACTCTGATATTACTGGATAGGTTTATTTTTCCCTGATACCTCAAATTTTATATGAAACATCTTGGCTTTAAATTTTCAGTTCAAATATTAAGGTCTGGGGCCGGCGCTGCGGCTTACTAGGATAATCCTCCGCCTGCGGCACTGGCACACCAGGTTGTAGTCCCGGTCGGGGTGCTGGATTCTGTCCCAGTTGCCCCTCTTCCAGGCCAGCTCCCTGCTGTGGCCCAGGAGTGCAGTGGAGGATGGCCCAGGTCCTTGGGCCCTGCACCTGCATGGGAAACCAGGATAAGCAGCTGGCTCCTGGCTTCGGATCAGCGCGGTGCGCCGGCTGCAGCGGCCATTGAGGGGCAAACCAATGGAAAAAGGAAAACCTTTCTCACAGTGTCTCTCTCTCACTGTCTACTCTACCTGTCAAAAACAAACAAACAAACAAACAAACAAACAAACAAAAAACAAATATTAAGGTCTGGGCCAGACAAATGTACTTATCTGTGGGGTAGATCTTCACCTAGCAGTAGACAATCCCTGTCAATGGGAGAAGTCCAGAAAAGGCTAGAGGTACTAACCAGGTAGCAGGCAGATGATAGGTGTGACTTCTGAGACAATGAGGAGCTGGTGTAATGGATGAATAGTTGAAAAGGAGAAAAGGAAGTCAAAGTTCATCCTTGGTCAAGTGAATTGCACACAAAACTATAAGAAGAGAAATTGTGATATTCAAGATGAAATTTGTGTGTACAAAGTGTTGAGTGTAGCACAACAGCAAAAGATGAAAATGAGCAAAAGCATTCTGTTCCTTATACTGCAAAAGCTATGGTTTAGCATAACCCTGTGTTGTTGGAGTTGCCTCAGATTTTCCCACTTCCATTGGTGGGATATAATTTATATTCTACTGCCCTGAAACCTATCCAAATTTGAATGCAGTAGGCAAAGTATCTAAACAAGGCAAGCCAATAGATAGAACTGATAACCTTTTGGGCTTCTGAATCCAGTCCTTCTGGATATCTAGAAAATTAATAAATTGGTCTCATGTTACCAAAATATTTGGTTAGCAGTTATGACACTATGTATATACAGCCAAATTCTGAATGTATTAGACAGACAGAAACTCTGAATATAAAAATAAAGACACAGCATGAATATGAATATGTATATAATGGAGAAATTATTATGCTGTCAAGTTAACAAATAACATTGTGTTAATAAGTTAAAGGGCATATTGTCTACTATCTGATAGTAGAATATTTATATATTTCAAATAAGAAAATTATACCCAGAATAATCAGGAAGTATTTTTTCTGCATGATTTTTTTCTAAAATGAAACATGAAAGTTGTATATGTTTATGGGATATGTGTTGTTTCAGTACATGTACAACATTGTTAATGTTTAAATCAGAGTAAACATAACTGTATCCTCAAACATTTATCATTTATTTATGGTGAAAGCATTAAAATTCTTTCTTCTAAAAAAAAGGCATATTGTCTACTATCTGATAGTAGTGAAAAACTAGAATTATCACTTACTTTACATAAGTGATAGAGTCATGAAACCTTGACAGTTAATTAAAATTTGATTGAATCATAATGAATAGATGGACTGGCACTATAATAATTATGAGTAAGTCCATTTGTAAAACAAATCTATTTGAAATTTTAGCAGTTAATCTTTAGTTTATTGGTTTAATTAGCTTGGATTAATTAGTTATTAGTGTATAATTACTAGGTGGACTTCAAAGTAAACTCATGCATATTTTATTTGAGAATTAATTTATCTGGCTTTTGGTTATATAATTAATGTTCTAAAACACACACACACAAAATGAAAATACTCTAGTGGATAGCAGGCATTTCTAGGTACCTACTAAATTATTTCTTTGTTACTTTTAATTAGTTAATTTTCTAAGTGATTATGAAGTTTTCTAATTCCAATGGAAGAAGGAAATATTAGGAAAAATGAGAGATATAATATAGAACAATGAAGCATGTGGTTCCATATGGGTCTGACTCATAGATGATTTTTTTTCAAATATGATTCTGTAAAATATTTCACTGAAACAAGTATGTACTGTGTCCTTAAGTGAATTAAACTTTTTAAACATTATAAATTCTCATCTTGCTTTGAAAATACTTATGTATCTTCACATAGATTTACCTGTCACTGAGTTGAATGTTTTTCTTCTACAGAAACTGACAGCTATCTTGATTTTATAGCAAGCCATAGTTGCTAATATTCTATGAGATCTGAGAATAATAGATACAAATATACCAATTTTAACTAAAATAAATGAAAGATAAATACGTAACTGACTCAGGCAATGGTACTCAATTCTGGCTACACATTATGCTGGTAATGGTAACTTTATAAAAATATAGCCATGCTCAGGCCACCCTTAGAGCATTTGTATGAGAATCCCTGGCGGAGTAAACAAGTACCACAATTTTTAAAGATGTCTAGGTAATTGGACTGGCAAACCAAAATTGAGAATTTCTGTTTTAAAATTTGAATCAGGGAAACATTGCTCCAAATCTTACATCAGATAATAATGTAGCAACTGCTAAATTCCTGATTTTTTTAGTAGCTTATTGTGCTGTAAAATAGTAATTTGTAAGTTAGTGCTGTCATTTATTATAATCTGCTGGGTAAATAAATTCCCCCAAAGGGAAAATGTTTCAAACTGTGTTGCTAATCCATCTAGTATATGACTTTCAAAATAACATATAGTATTTTTTTCATTTTAAAGCTACTTAAGTGGCAGATGATTTATTTCATTATGATATACAGGCAAAAATTTCAACTCTTCACACACTTGAATTAATTCTAATTTTTAGCTTAAATAAATGTATTATATATACTGAATGTAACACATTTTATTATGCAAAGTATTATTCCAAGAATATTAATTTAATGGGTAAGTAAGTACACTACTTTTTTTTTTATTTATTTATTTTTGACAGGCAGAGTGGACAGTGAGAGAGACAGAGAGAAAGGTCTTCCTTTTTGCCATTGGTTCACCCTCCAATGGCTGCCGTGGTAGGTGCGCTGCGGCCGGCGCACCGCGCCGATCCGATGGCAGGACCCAGGTGCTTCTCCTGGTCGCCCATGGGGTGCAGGACCCAAGGACTTGGGCCATCCTCCACTGCGCTCCCTGGCCACAGCAGAGAGCTGGCCTGGAAGAGGGGCAACCGGGACAGGATTGGTGCCCCGACCGGGACTAGAACCCGGTGTGCCGGCGCCGCAAGGCAGAGGATTAGCCTAGTGAGCCGCGGCGCCGGCCATAAGTACACTACTTTTAAAAGTGTGTATGTATTCAGAAATAAAGAATTAAAGTAATGATCTGGTTAACAATCTAATTTTCTTCCTGAAGGAAGCAACATTCTTTAAGTGAAAATAAGTGATTTAGGAAGAACGAACTTAACTGAATTAGGGAACAATGTTCAAATCAAATCAACAATGAATATAGCTATGTGATATTTGGAATAAAAATGTAGGGGATGGAGAGACAGAAATCTTGAAATCTTTTAGATTATGTTCACTTTCCACTAAAGTAGAAGAAACGAAACTCATATGAGACAGCATTTTAATTCTTAATTGTGCACCTTTTTGAAATCTTCAAATATGATTCAATTGCAATTTTATTATATTCTATATAATTTCTTTGTAGTTTCCTACTAATACCTTAATTCTTTAAGTGGATTGTATATATTTTAATATTTTATACAGTACACATATTCACTACTTATGATTATTTTATTGCATAAAATCCAACACCTACTTCAGTACTTCTGAATTTTATATTATGTTGAATATAATATAATGAATATTATAAAATGATAAAATTATTATATATTACCAAATTATCACATCTTGAGATACATATTATTGTATTATTTCTTGAGCACATTTCTTACAAAGGGATTGTTGATTATTATGGTTTTTTTTTTTATTTTATTCAATCTTAAAAATCAGAGCATCAGGAAAAGCCATTTTTACTACTGAAAAATACATATAATGTTACTTACAGTTAAGAAAAAAAAATATTGAAAAGTTTCTCCATTTACTACTCATTTACAATGCTACCTGTGTCATATATCAAGTCCATACATGTTTGAGTAAATTGTGTACCTGTATTCTATTCTATCAAATTTATCTTTCTTATTACAATGCTTCACTATGTCAAATAAAACAGTCATGTGTACAATATTTCTCTTGGTGTTAATCCTCTACTTTGTTTTTTAAGATCATTTTGACTATTTTTTTCCTCTGCTGATAGTTGAACAACCATAAATTTTGTATAAAGACCCTGTTTTTAGTAACCTCGCTAAATTTACTCATTAATTGTAGGAATTTTTAAAGATTAATACATTTAATTTTAAAAATGTTTGAATATGATCACTTTTTTCTTATTGGTGAGTATTGAAACTTCTTTTTCTTTTCTTTTTTTCTTTGGTAGGGAACCAGACTTCTGGCACAAGACAAATAAAACTGGTGATTACAGGCAGCCTTTCCTTGTTCTTAATTTCATGGGATGAGAAGATGTTTTTAATTTTTCACCATTAACGATAATGTTAATTGTTTCCATCTGTAGTTGTTTCCTTTCTGACTCAACAACTTCCTTCAATGTTTACATTTGTGTCAGTCTTCTGGTGTTAATTTCACTTAGTCTGTATGTGTGCCTTGCCTTCAGTTTTGAAGGACATTTTCAATGAATATCAAATTCAGGTTGTCAGTTATTTCCTATCATCGTTTTGAAGATGCTATTCCTCTGTCTTTTATGCAGCTGTTTAATTCTTTTCCTTACTTAAAATTTAGTTACTTCATTGAAATTTCTATTCTTTTTCTCTTTTGGTTGCATGGATGATTTCCTTTGTGTTTTTTCAGCTTAGGGTTCTTGAAAGTGTAACTTGCTGTCTATTATTAGTTTCCAAAAAATGCTCAATTATTATCTCTTAATAAATATTGTTCTTCATTATCACTCTACTTAGCAGCTTGGAGTCTAGGTATTTTAGATTTGCATGTTGCATCCTATATTCTTCTATAGTGTTTTCAATATTTTGCTTCATTGTTTACTTTGTTCTTTAGTGTGTACGGTTTTCTATGATAATCGTTCATTTAAAATATATTCTTGTGTTACTGATTTTCCAATTAAACCTATTGTGTTACTTTAATTTCTATATTTTTAAATTTTAGAATTCCCATTTGACTCTGTTTTATTATTTTCATTGTTCTGCTGCCAATCTCCATCTTTGTATCTAATATTGAATATTAATCACAATTATTTTAATGTTCAGGTCTGTTAACTCCAATAACAGGGTTTCTAATAAGTCTCTTGCTATTGTCTGGTTCTCCAAGATTTTGCTCAAATCTTGCAGTTTTGAATGCCTTGGCTATTTTTTAATTATAAGCATTATGTCTTTATGAACGTATAGAAATAATTTGAAGCATTGATGATTTTTATCTTCCTCCAGATTTTACTTTCCCTTCTCTCTCCCCTTTTCTTTCCCTCTCTTTCTCTCATCTGAATTGCTTTGAGAGGTGGAATGTTAGTGAAAACAAAATGTAGCCCACCATTTAGGAACATTCAAAGCTATTTTACAATTGGCTACTTCTTTCATTTCCCACTGGCATCAGATTGAGTCCTAGAGTGGAGAAGACTTGCATTTGATCAAAGCTAGATCTGCCATAGCTAAGACAAATCACTTTTGGCATTTGGGATTATTATTATTATTTTTTAACCTGATGTTGGCTGAACTGATTGACATCCCCAACTTCAGTGTTGGGTCCATGAAGGCAGTTGAAAACTACGGAGCATGATTTAGGTTCATGAAATTAAGCTCATGGCTGGAAGATGCTTCCTCTGTGTAAGAGTATTTTCTATTGAAGCTGAATCCCAAGTTTCAATTTTAAGAAATGTTTACTTTAAACTAAGTTTATTAAGTAATTTATCATGAGGTGTATATTCATGACCACCTCCTTTAATGTGTTATTTCCTTAAATTTTTGATAAGGTGCTGCAAATCAAAAGTTTATTAATATTAACTGAACAATATTAACTGTGTTTACCTGGGAGTTTTCTTCATTTTTCATTTTTTACTTCTATTGCTATCCTTATTTCTCTAACAGTATTTTAATTTATGTTTTCTTATTTAAAAATGACTAAGATATGGGAAATCATTTAACCCAAAGGGCAATGGCAGAAATAAACGACTGTTTTCTATGTGAAGTCTGTTAAGTGTGTTCTTGGTTACATTTAGGGTTTTAAACTATTGTAGGTACTAGCAAATGTTGACCTTTTGCAAAAACAGAATTTTAAAAATATTTTTGATTTATATAATTTATTTGAATATCTTCTAGAAGTGAAAAACTCTGAATATACATGTTAAGAATCTTTGGAATTTGAGACCAATCCTTTGAGAATGAAGATTTTTTTTTACAATATAATGTTCGTATTTCAGCATGAATTATCAATATTCAACTTACAAACATAATACACTGAAGGTAATCTGATTAAGTATCACATTAAGGAGAAATGTAACTTACATCTTTACATATGGACTTTCAAAATAACAGAAAAAATAGCGATAGACAAATAATCATCAAAATCTGATCAAGAAAGTAGCAAAAAGCCTATTGATATATATTTTTTCTTCCTAATTTTCAACCCACTTTTTCTCTTTAAGTAGTATTACATAAATCTCTGTTACTTTCTGTCCCATTTGTATTTTCTCTCTCATTGTGACATACTTTATGCAAACCTATGTGTTTCCTATAGCATGTATTTAATTCAATAATATCTTCTTCCAGACTCTCATTTCCACTTATTCCATATCAACAATATTTACTCTGATATATACTAATATCATTTCATAAAATTAAATAATGAAGTTGGAGATCTGGACACTTTCATGATGATATCAATCAGAGAAGAGAAAATGCTGAAAATTAGTTTCATACTGCAAATTTTGAAGAAACAACGACTCTTTCAACCATCTGATAGGCTCTAACCTAATGGCATATTTATGCATTTGTATCTAAGTGGAAAGTATACAAAAACATTGGAGTGATTAAAATATCAAGCATAATAATTTTAGCATATTGAGTCATATATACAATATTATTCTGCAAAGTATACATGTTTCCTGAAGCTATTATTTGAAGAAATTTATATTTGTTTTGTCAAAATCAACTTCAGCGAAGAAAAAGATGAAGAAAATAACATGGTTAATATTTCAATTATTGTTAAAATTGATGATATACTTTAGTGCATACAGATTCACAACATTAACTTTCTGTTTCTATCCCTATGAGTCTTCTTTTTAGGAGTCACTTCGTAATAATCAACCAAAATTACCTAAACTTTTCCTCCAAGATCTCATCCATACTTACTCTATCTTTCAAGCCCTTTCATGGAGAAGATTAATAAACACATTCTTGGGTATTATAAATAGACTGTATGAGTTGGCTTGTAAATAATGGGTGGAAATATTTGTACTTGGGCTGGGACAATGCAAGGGGGATTCTGGTACCTAAAAGTGTATCTTCAACAGATTGAATTTAAAACCATACACACTTACCCAGTTTCTTCTTTTCCCTGTAGCAATTTTAAAGTAATTTCTACTTTTTTTCAATTCATCTTTTCATTATGTATTACTAATATTAAAAGCAAAATAACATTAATGATGCTAGGCCCAAAATGTATATATTTTTTTACAATAGAGAAATAATACAAACCAGTTTCCTTTTTTTTTTTTTTTTGACAGGCAGAGTTAGACAGTGAGAGAGAGATACAGAGAGAAAGGTTTTCTTTTTTCCCGTTGGTTCACCCCCCAAAGTGGCTGCTACAGCTAGCGCGCTGCGCCAATCCAAAGCCAGGAGCCAGGTGCTTCCTCCTGGTCTCCCATGCGGGTGTGGGGCCCAAGTACTTGGGCCATCCTGCACTGCCCTCCTGGGCCACAGCAGAGAGCTGGACTGGAAGAGGAGCAACCAGGACAGAATCCAGCGCCCCGACCAGGACTAGAACCCCGGGGTGCCGATGCTGCAGGCGGAGGATTAGCCTAGTGAGCCATGGCACTGGCCTCCTTTTCTTAATACATTGTATTGTCTGTTCTTTTTCTCCACCCTTCTACACCTCTACTTGGATTTAGGAATAGGCATTCCATGCTGTGAGTTTCAATGATCATCAGACATCTGACCTTTCAGGCTTATCACATGAAGGCCATTACATTGCTGACAAAAGAAAACAAAAATAGTTTGTCATGGTGAGATCACGGAGAATATTAAGACCTAGTAAAATGTACTTCCTTATAGTGCAGTTTTCCTAGGTATAAAGTAAGGAAAATTGCTACCAAAGTATAGTCAAAAACCTTTATTAGTGATTTAGATATTTCAAACTATTATATAAAGCTAGAAAATATGAGTTCATATTGAGCTCTACATGGAGCTAGAGAAAGAATATTTTATCTGCTTGAGCAAAACAGCAAAGTATTTATCCATCTCAATGTTAATACCAAATAAATTTATTGTATAACATATTTCCAGAATATTCCAAATTTTTATAAATTTTCTAAAATTTTGAGAAGGAGCAAAATATTGAGGTAATAAGTAAAATTTTTGTTGGACAGAGATGGTATAGACATCTGGAGGTTTTTTGGGGGAATTTATTTTATTTATTTATTGACAGGCAGATTTAGACCGTGAGAGAGAGACAGACAGAGAGAAAGGTCTTCCTTTCCATTGGTTCAACCCCCAAATGGCCACTACGGCTGACGCGCTGCGGCCAGCACAATGCGCTGATCTGAAGCCAGGAGCCAGGTGCTTCCTCCTGGTCTCCCATGAGGGTGCAGGGCCCAAGCACTTGGGCCATCCTCCACTGCACTCCCAGGCCATAGCAGAGAGCTGACCTGGAAGAGGAGCAATCAGGACATAACCTGCGCCCCAACTGGGACTAGAACCCGGGGTGCCGGCGCCACAGGTGGAGGATTAGCCAAGTGAGCTGTGGTGCTGGCCTACGTTATTTATGTGAAAGACAAGCTTACAGAGAGAGAGAGAAACAGAGACAGAGAGAGAGAGAGGTCTTTTGTCCATTGGTTCACTCCCCAAATGGCTGCAATGGCCAGAGCTGCGCCGATCTGAAGCCAGGAGTCAGGAGCCTGGAGCTTCTTCTGCATCTCCCATGTAAGTGCAGGGGCCCAAAGTCTTGGGCCATATTCTACTGCTTTCTCAGTCCATAGCAGAGAGCTGGATCAGAAGAGGAGCAGCCAGGACTAGAACTGGCGCCCATATGGGATGCCTGCACTTCAGGCCAGGGCTTTAACCTGCTGCGCCACAGAGCCTGCCCCTGGAGGTTTATCTTAAGGATCATCTATATTTAGGAAAAGGTAT